>NC_053041.3:332070053-332695053 GCF_002575655.3 Aegilops tauschii subsp. strangulata
CGCGCCTGGAGACGCAGGACGGGGTACCCATCCAGAACGCCTGGAACATTCAGCACCTCCGGAAGTTCTACCCATGAAGAAAGGCCCAGCGCCTGTGAAGAAGGCCTAGTGCCTGTGAAGGTCTCCGCTCGTGACACTCTCACGTAATAATGAGTGGGGCTGCACACACCCTGGAGTCTCAGGAGTGCTGCCCTCGGGCCTCTGGGGCTCCCTCCCACGACCTAGTGGGAGCACTTAGCTCCGCGCCGGTGAGAAGACAAGAAGACTAGACTAGGTGCCGGACGCGGCTTTTCATTTGCTTTCCGTAGTTGGCTTGCCCGTCTTTAATTGAAATTTGCTTTTTGGTGTTCCATGCCGGTCTTGTTCCATCGCCTTCTGCCTCTGTTTCTGCCTTTGGTTCTCTGTTTGACCTGTACTCTCTCTCGCGTCCCTCGCGAGGGGGTTGGACAGGAGCCCTCGTGAGTGTCTTGTCTTTCTTTCGTGAGGCACTCTCGTTCGAGCCGCAAGCTGGCGCTCCTCTCTTAATCCGTGCCCCTCGAGTACTGCAATGCGAGGCGCTGGGTCATGGCCGGCGGCGCCTGCGACCAGGGCTCGGAATCCCCTAACTAACAAAGTTTTGCAGTTCCTAAACGCCTCGCCAGGTACTGAGGAATGCGCGCCTCGTGGGGCGGAAACTACTTCAAGCGCGTCGAGCTAAGTTATTCCTACGTGCCTATATAATACATTGATATTGCGACGCGGCACACAAACAATAAACACAACATAACGACTTGGAAATCATAGTTTCTTGCACGCCGCTGCGGGGCCCCATACTTGTCTCTCTCTTAATGCAGGAAGAAAGGGAAGAACAAAACAAAAGCGGCGCATGCCCCTGCAGCAGCTCGCGAGGATGGACCATGGCACTCTCACGGGCTCAGCTGGACCCTCCTCGCGCTTTACTGGGGCACGACGACGAGACGACCCGCTGCCGCCCTCGAAGCGGGCGCGGCGGCTGATCATAGCCGCCGCTGCTGGAGTTGTCGCCGGAGGGGGAGTCAACGTAGCTGGGCGAGCAGCGGCCAGCACCGAAGGCAAGGCCATCCTCACCCTCGTCTCGACTGTCACCAAGGCCAAGCACCTCGTCGCCGTCGTTGTCCTCGAGGCAGCACCCGACGCGGCGGCCGTCTTCCCAAACGCCCTCACGTAGAGGGTCACGTTGCCATCGTACTTGAAGTGGAGGGTGCACCGCCTGCCCAGGCCGCGCACGCGGGCAAACGTCTGCCAGCCGCGGGCCAGAGCCACGTTGCCAACAACGGAGACCTCGACCGCGACCCACGAAGGCTTGCTGCAGCAGCCGTCCGCCTGCAGCCAGAGCCCGCCTGGACCTGCGGCCGGCAGCTCACCGACGAAGAAGCACGAGAGCTGAAGCCAGGTGCCGGCCGGGTTCTCCGACCACACGACGAACTCCGGCAGCACCTCCGCCAAGTGGAAGCACGGCCGGGGAGTCCGTGCGACCATGGCGCGTCTCCCCTCATCGACGGGACTGCCATGACATGGGCGGCTCCCGCCACGCGAAGAGGCACCACCGCAGCCGCGAACAGCTGCGGAGGGGGTCGCGGTGTGCTTGCGGGGACGGCCGCGCCCGCGCTTGGGCGGCGGGGAGTTGGGCCCCTCTTGGCAAGCCTTCCCCTTCTCCGCGGCCGAGAACCTCTTCGCAGGCACCATGGATGTTGCCGCTAGCAATGAGGCGAGGAAGGAGAAGCGAGCAGGGAGAGATGATCAACGGGGGCTCCGCCCCCCTCCCCATTTATAGTAGGAGAAGGCCAACCGGCGATCCCCACGATCACAGGTAATGATGATATTTCTCTGCGTGCAGCAAGGACTCGTCAAGTCGAGCAGTTGCCGAGGCAGCGTGGGGAAGCGAAGACGCCCACGTCCAATCAATCGCCACGCGTCGACCAAGGCCGCAGGCTGTTGGGGCCCGCGGCGCTCCGCACTTGCCCTTTGGCTTCGCCTCGAAGCCAAGTCCGAGCGCGCCTTGAGCCCGGGGGCTACTTTCGGCGTCCTAGGAACGGGGGTCCCCAGACTTGCCTGCCTGCGGCCCACGGCGTGGCTCCACTAGCGGTCCAGTACGGCCCATCTTCACCAGCAAATACTCAAGACCCTCGCGAGGGGCCAAGCCTCACGAGGCGGGCGGCACAAGACCTCCTCGGGAGCGGCCTCACCAGGCTGTCTCGCGAGGGGCGGAGAGATCAAGGCAAGGGACACCTCGCGAGGTTCCAGTGACGCAAGCAATGACGACTGGAGCCAGGTGGGCGCCAGGTGAGCGCCAGCGCACGCGGCGTCCTTGTTTCCTCTTTGGTGCTAAAGGGGCAAGCGCAGGCGAGGAGTCCCGAGGCATCAGGCAAAGGTTTCCATATCGGTGCAACAAGACCAAGACCAGCAGGACAGCAGGACGGAGGTCACCTTAGAGCCCAAGACGGCGTCACCACCAGAGCCTTTGGCAGGCGACGACCACCTTTAGTCAGGATAACTTGTACTAGTTGTCCCCCTTCAAATTTGGCCGTTGTTGGCTCCCTTCCCGCTCAATATTTGGGAAGAGGACCAAGGCCTCTATAAATAGGACTAGCCACCACAGTAGGAGGCAACTTATTCAGATCATCCTCACCCACATAAGTTCATCGAGCACAAGAACACCTCCTCTCAGGAGGCTGTTCTTCCCTTGTACTGTTCATCCTCAGCCCAAGAGGCAATCCACCACCACCACACTAGAGTAGGGTATTACACCACATCAGTGGCCCGAACCAGTATAAATCTCGTGTCTCTTGTGTTGCGGGTTCGTCGAGCTAAGCTTTGAGATCACGGTGAGGCATAGGGCGTGATTAGGTAGGGGGAGATCTTCGTGTGCACCCCAGTGTTCGAACCTCAAGGGTTTTTCCAGAACCCGAAATCCGACACGCCAAATGTCGGATTCTGGGTTCCGGCAAACCCTTGAGGTTCGAACACTGGGGTGCGCACGAAGATCTCTCTCTCTCTCTCTCTCTCTCTCTCTCTCTCTAGCTCGCTCTCGCAACGATCTCAAGGCCTAACTCGACGAACCCAAAGAACAAGAGACACTGGGGTTTATACTGGTTTGGGCCACCATTGTGGTGTAATACCCTACTCCAGTGTGCTATGGTGGATCGCCTTGTAGGCCGATGATGAACAAGTACGAGGGAAGAACAGCCTCTTGAGGAGAGGTGTTCTTGAGCTCGGTGAGCTTGTGTGGTCGAGGATGATCTGAATGATCCGTCCCCTGCTAGGGTGGTGGTTAGTCCTATTTATAGTGGCCAGGGTCCTCTTCCTAAATATTATGCGAGAAGGGATCCCCCAACGGCCAATTTGAAGGGGGATAACTAGTACAAGTTATCCTGATCAAATGTGGTCTTCGCCTACCAAGGACTCCGGTAGTGACGCCTTCGTGGGCTCTGTGGTGACCTCCGTCCTGCCGTCCTGCTGGTCTCAGTCTCGTTGCACCAATATGGAAACCTTTGCTTGATGCCTTGTGACTCCTTGCCTGTGCTTGCCCCTTTAGCACCAAAGAGGCAACGAGTACTCTGCGCCCGCTGGCGCCTGCCTGGCCTTGATCGCCATGGCTCACGTCACGCAAACCTCACGAGGTGCCCCTTGCATAGATACCTCCGGTCCTAGGGAGCCAGCCTAGGGAGGCTGCCCCTGAGGAGGTCTTGCGTCGTCCGCCTCGCGAGGCTTGGCCCGTCGCGAGGGTCTTGAGTGGTTGTTGATGAAGATGGGTCGTACCAGGCCGCTGGAGGAGCCACGCCCTGGGCCGTAGGCAGGCAAGTCTGGGTACCCCCGTTCCCAGGACGCCGACAATGTGGAATTCTAGATCATCTAAGTCAAGAATTCCTATGCCATGCTTTAAAAAAAGGAGAACCCAAGTTTATATAATGGCATTCATGATGAAGAAAATTTAAAATCAATATTGATAACCAAGAGTACAGATTGATAATTATTTGTCACATGTCTTTAGCTGCAGAGATGTGGTAGACAAGGCACTCTTGTTCTACGCATAGCTGGAGCGCTGCTGCCCGCTGTGGCTTCACGTAGTGCGTGTACTCGACATCAACGCAGCTAGCTTCCTCCTGAGCTTGGACAACATCTTGTCCACGTCTTTACCCTTGCTTCTGCAAATGACGTGGAGCTTGTGGTTGCCGGCGAGCTCGACATCGTGGAGCTCTCTGGTGTACCTGCGGCGCTGCTTGTACAGAGGTGCATCCGCCATGGCTCTCCTTTGCTCTCTCGTATTCGTTCTAGAGAGAGAGAGGCTAGTGAAAGGAAGTGGGGAGAAGAAGCGACAATGGGGTTTTTCGGGGACGAAGCAGTTGTGATTTCTCCTCTGCTCTCTTTGCTCTCTGTGATAGGACATGTGAGTGGTGGAGGGGGGGGGGTGGTAGCATGGTGGGGTTGTGGTTGCAGTTACGTGGAAACTACAGAGAGGTTCTGCGATGTGGAGGCTGTTCTAGTGCGTTGGAAATCCAAAACGGTGTCGCCTCTTTTTTCATGACAACTTTAGATATGCACGCAACTGTCAGAAATGAGATGCTTGTGTTTTTGGTGGATTTTCATCCTAAGTGCACTTGTTGGGTATCATGATAGAACTGCCTATGTCCGTAAATTGTACTGCAATGCAACTGATTTTATTCTTTGTATACTTTATTAGATCGGATCAAGATTCCTACAGATGTAAGCGCACTGCTTTTTTGATGGAGTGTTTTTTATTTTCTTTATTTTTATAATTGATGGCGATGCATATTTTTGTGGGGGTGGAGGGTTGTGTTGGTATGTGTACTGAACTGCTTTGCTTAACTAACAGGCTGCATTCTTCATGATAACTAAACTGCAATATGTTAGAAAGGGTGCTGCATTCCAGAAGTATCAATACTTCCTGATTCCACATGACGAACTGCATTATTGTAGGGCGCGGACTACATTTGTACGTTGAGTTGGGGTTTTATGTATTTATTTATGAGAGCGAACTGCAGTTTCTGGCAGTGCCCACACACATTTTTTGTTGTGGTTATTCATTGAAAAAAACTTTTTAAATTTGGTTGTTATTTTATTTTTATTTTTTATTTTTGTAGTCACTATTTTATTTCAGTGGGCCGTGGTATTTTAACGACTCTCGCGTGTTGGGCATGTGTTGGGGAGCAAAGACGCATTCGGCCCAATTAGGCATGCTGACACGGTTGGTTCGCTGTGCGTGGTGTGTATGTGCTAATGTTTAGTCCCACCTCGCCCGCCGAGAGCGCCTCGACCGGTTTATAATCCCTGGCGACGCAACGCTCTCGAACTCCTCTGGTTACTGATTGGGCGCTTATACACGGCGCTCGCTGCACTTTCCTTCCTGGCCTGTGGGCCCTTCTGTGCCCGGCCCCACGCATCGTGACTCAGAACGGACTCGCCTACTGTGGGCGCAGACTTAATACGAGACTGGCTGGGGCCTAGTTGCACCGGGCGGTCAATTTTTTTCTTTTTTGTATTTGCAATCAATTTTTTTCTTTTGAACTTCACGTAGTTGCGTTTTTCGTATGCACCATTTTTTAAGCTGCTTGTATCAACGTTGCGGACTGCATTGCGCGTATTAATGGACATCACTGTGTGCACTAAGTCTATGCGTTGTGTACTACATGAAACTACATCCCTTGTGCTTCTTCTAAGCATTCACTACATGTAGACACCTTGTGCACTGCCTGTTTTTACTCTTGTGAACTGCATTTCATCTTTATTTAGAATGGTTTATGAATTATATTTTTTTAGAAATATAAATATTAATGAGTTGCGGCTAGTGGGTGGGAGGAGCTACAGTCAAAGTACACCTTTTTTGGTATTTATTTTTCTTTGGTAACATAAGCCTTTATTGATTGTCCTTCATTCTTGGTAAAATAAGTTTTATTAACTCTCATTTAATTTTCACTTTTTTTCTGCGTGGCTAGACCTTTTGCATTCCTCTTCTATATATCTAGGCCAACTTCTAACCTTCCTTTGCAGTTCATTTCTCCTCCAGCCGCAACTTCTCTCCTTCCTCTAGCCTCCATTTATTTCTTTTTCATTCTCTAGGGTTTGTTGCGATGGCTCCAGGCTCCTGCGCGAATCTCTCCTGCTGCGACCATGGTTGTGGTGTGCCGATGGACTGCAATTGCTCAGCTTGCTCGCAGGCCATGGTTGTGGTGTGTCTTGTGCCGCAAACGGAGCAGCTTGCATATGGCACAGTATTCATGGAGGGATTGGATATGGGCCATATCAATGTTGTTGCATTCTATTCCGCCCTGCTTCCCCGTGGCCTTGGCCGCACAAGTCCCTTTGTCCATCAGCTTACACCCACAAACGTGGAGACTCACTACAAGATGGTAATTTTCGTTTGATCTGATTTTTTCTTTGTGACTTTTATTTTTTTGTATAATTCCGTACTAGTCTGATCTTCTAGTATTTTAGGAATGAAGTGTACTGCACTTCTTTTGTTTTATTGAAGTGTACTGCATGGTGTACTTATATCTTGTTTTTATTTTTATCCTTGTGTGTATGGAGCTCGTGTTTTTGTTTGCATGTACTACATGGTCACAATATGTGAACTTCTTAAGTATGAGATTAGCACTACTAACTTCACAATTTTCCCGCGTGTGCAGTGTGTACTACATGCTACTTTTTTAAGAACTGCATGATAGCTAGAAGCGTACTGCATATTAGCATGTTCCGTACTGCATGCACTGCCCTTTGTGTAAGAGGTTCATGAACTTTGTGTGCCTTTTATCTGTACTGCTCTTCCTGATCTGCACGATAGATAGAAGAGTACTATATATTAGCATATTCCATACTACATGCACCACCCTTTTTGTGTAAGAGGTTCGTGAACTGTATGTGCGTTTTATCTGTACTCCTTGTTGGACTGTTGCGCACTTCATCTAGCTCGCGTCCGTACTATGTGTAGGTTTTTGCTGCTCTGTGCACGGTATAGGAATTGTACTGGTATCATCCTCTAACATATCTTGTTTTTATTTTTTGCAGAAAATCCCTCAACGAGCTATAAGGTATCTCTGGCTCAAAAAGAGGGAATTCTCCAAGTTGTTCTCGGCAATGGACACACGAAACTATCTAAGTACCATGTAGGCGTTGATGGGCTGCTGTATCAACTTTTTTGAACTTGAGGATCATCATTGAGAGTGGCCTGAAGTCTCAGCAAATTGTTATCCTCAACTTTTTTGAACTCGAGGATTGTTTAGAATCATGTTTGATGTGATTGGTTAAGGTTATGAGGTTGATTTGTAATAAGTACTTTTGCGTATCAAATGCTTCATATTTTGACGTGATTGTAATAAGTACTTTTGTGATCTGAACCGCCTGGCTTATAAGTCAGAACTTCGTGCTGTCTATGAGCTAACTGCATTTTTAAGGGTTTGTGGACCAAAGTGCGTCAATGTTTACTCCAGAGTGCTATATATATTGTTTTATCTATACATCATTTATGTTGTATGGTTTAGTGTAAGAACTCAAAGCCAGCGGGAAATTCGTGTGTACACAAAATTTAAACTGCTACATAAGTCATACAGATATGCAAACTGCTATATATATATTTAATTTATTGAACTGGTGGCTAACATACGCATATGAGAGCGGGAAGAGAAGCAACGCAATGGTCGCGAAGCTAGAAATGATCAATAAGTGATCCTGAAACTACTTACGTTCATGCATACTCAAACCGTGTTCTCTTCCCGGACTCCGCCGAAAAGAGACCATCACGGCTAC
Organism: Aegilops tauschii subsp. strangulata; assembly: GCF_002575655.3. Taxonomy (NCBI): domain Eukaryota; kingdom Viridiplantae; phylum Streptophyta; class Magnoliopsida; order Poales; family Poaceae; genus Aegilops; species Aegilops tauschii. Next base: position 332,077,833 of record NC_053041.3, read on the forward strand.
ACACACGGTTGATGTATTTTAATTAAGTCAAGTGTCAAGTTCTCTACAACCGGACATTAACAAATTCCCATCTGCCTCATAACCGCGGGCACGGCTTTCGAAAGATAATACCCTGAAGGGGTGTCCCAACTTAGCCCATTATAAGCTCTCACGGTCAACGAAGGATAAACCTTCTCCCGGGAAGACCCGATCAGTCTCGGAATCCCGGTTTACAAGACATTTCGACAATGGTAAAACAAGACCAGCAAAGCCGCCCGAATGTGCCGACAAATCCCGATAGGAGCTGCACATATCTCGTTCTCAGGGCACACCGGATGAGTAGTCCGTACAACTAAAACCAGGCCTCAAGTTTCCCCGAGGTGGCCCGGTAAAGGGCTCTAGTTTGGACCAGCACTCAGAGGAACACTGGCCCGGGGGTTTAAATAATGATGACCCTCGGGCTCGCAAAAACCCAAGGGAAAAAGGCTTAGGCAGCAAATGGTAAAACCAAGGTTGGGCCTTGCTGGAGGAGTTTTATTCAAGGCGAACTGTCAAGGGGGTCCCATAAATCACCCAACCGCGTAAGGAATGCAAACTCAAGGAACATAATACCGGTATGACGGAAACTAGGGCAGCAAGAGTGGAACAAAACACCAGGCATAAGGCCGAGGCTTCCACCCTTTACCAAATATATAGATGCATTAATTAAATAAAAGATATTGTGATATTCCAAAATATCCATGTTCCAACATGGAACCAACTTCAACTTCACCTGCAACTAGCAACGCTATAAGAAGGGCTGAGCAAAAGCGGTAACTTAGCCAAACAACGGTTTGCTAGGAAAGGATGGTTAGAGGCTTGACATGGAAAATATGGGAGGCATGACATAGCAAGTGGTAGGTAGCGCGACATAGCAATAGAACGAACAACTAGCAAAGCAAAGATAGAAGTGATTTCGAGGGTATGGTCATCTTGCCTGCAAGGTTCTCAGAGTTGTCGAAAGCTTGATCCTCGTAAGCGTACTCAACAGGTTCCTCATTCACGAACTCGTCTCCCGGCTCTACCCACAGCAAGAACACAAGCAATGGAACCACAATCAATCACAGGAAATGCACAAGCAACATGATGCAATACATGCATGATATGCGAGATATGATATGCGATGCATATGCGTGCTCCGGAAGAAAAATGATGAACAAGGCAGTAACTTGGCAAACCAAGTATGACACTGGAAAGATGAGATGATTTTGGTCGAAATCGATAGAAAGATCACCGGAAACGGATGCACGGTTTGCAAATGACAAGCAAAACAAGAATGACACGATTCTGCGATTAACAGCATGATAGCACTTAGAATACATCAATTAACTATTCTACAGTACACCCACATAGCAACAAAGCATACGACAGTAATCTACAGGAGATTCTTGACAAAAGATGAACACTGAGCTACGGCTAGATCACAACATAACAGGTTCAAATAAGCATGGCAAAAGTGCAAAAGATATCAGCTTCACAGACTTAGTGAAATTACTGGACATGGCTGAAACAGCATCAGGTAGCAATGTTCAGAGCAAACAAAACACATGTTACAGGAACTTAAAATAGCAACACAAGGCATGGAATGAATCTAATAAATGCATATAAGAAAAGCTCCTTACTGACCATGAGCCAAAAAGGAACATAAGATATGATGGCACCCATGTAAACATAGCAAGTTTCGTTAACAGGTTTCAGACTTAGCAGAAAACAGAACATGGCATTAACAGATTTATGAAGGCATCTTGGTGAGCTTGATTCACTCATCACAAAGCAATTCATGACAAAACAATCATACCTACATCAAGATGGCATGTTTATGAAGCTAACCATGGCAAGAGAAAGTTGATAGCATGTATGGATCAACTACAATAACCTTGGCAAAATTGAATATCATGTTAACATTCTGCCAGAAATATTTTATAGCAAAAGTAGAGCAAGATTGAGACATGCTAGGGCACTCCATAATTGCAAACAGGGGCATTCATGGATAGAGCACAACTACATGTACAAAACATCCGTACTGGACATGCCCAAAAAAAGCATGGATCTCACTGTAGACACATGGATACATGGAAACAAAATAACAGCAGGTAACAGACTTAGCAAAATTCGAAGTCCCTGAAAACAGAAACATCATGAAGCCTAGTTTGCATGCTTGTGCTAGTCACCACATAGATCACAAAAATACATGGCATACACCTCTGTAACGATGGCATGGCATAGATCAAAACACCTGCAGAGCTCATGCCCAAAAGATGCACACATCAAATGCAACAAAAATAACAAAACACCAAGTTCTGATAAGTACCAACAGTAAACATCATATAGCACTCTTGCACCAGAGATTTGGGCATCAAGATGAACTCAAACGAGCATGGCACAATGGAACAAAATGAAGATCATCTCGTGGTGAACATTTCGATATATCATGCACGCAAAACGGAGCGGTATGCAATGAGATATGACATGATAAATAATGCAACATAATGTGACATTTCGGGGACTTGAGAGGAAATACGGGGTCAACCTCTTCCAGATCCAGATCCGGCAGGCACGCGAACAGAGGCGGGGCTCTCGCCGGAGTTCGAGGACGGGGACGGCCGGAGCTTGGAAAGGAGAGGGAGGAGGCGCCGGCGGTCGGGGTCGGCGGGGACGGCGGCGGCGGTCGCGGACGAGCGCGGAGGCGACCGGCGGGCGGTGGTGAGGCGCGACGGAGGCGGGGAGGTCACGGGCGCGGCGGCGGGGAAGCGGCGACGAGCGGCGGGGCAGCCTCGGGAGCGGGGAGGCGCTGGCGCGCGCGGGGGCCGGCGGACGGGCCCGGTGGGCTTCGGCGGCAGGGGCGGCACGGATGCCACGTGGCGCGGCGTGAGTGGCTGTGGGCGGCGGCGACTTCATCCGGTGGCGGCGGACGTGTCCGGTGGCGGCGGAGGGCGAATTTGCTAGGGTTTCATCCGGGATTTTGGACGGGGAGGGTATATTTATAGGTAGAGGGAGCTAGGAGACTCCAAATGGAGTGCGGTTTTCGCCCACACGATCGTGATCGAACGACTGAGAGCATGGAAGTGACTTAGATGGGTTATTGGGCTGTTTGGAGGGGTTTTTTTGCTGCAATACACAAAAGGACTTTGCGGTTACCCGGTTAACCGTTGGAGCGTCAAACGACCTCCAAATGGAACGAAACTTGACAGGTGGTCTACTGGTGGTATACCAAGGCCACTTGGCAAACCTCGGTCCATTGCGAGAACATTTAACACCCGCTCACGAAAAGAAACAAGAGGGGTGTGCCGGTGCACGTGGGAGTGTCGGATTGCAAAACGGACAACGGGGAAAATGCTCGGATGCATGAGACGAACACGTATGCAAATGAGATGCACATGATGACATGATATGAGATGCATGACATGAAAAAAAATGCAAAACGAGAGACAAAACCCAACCACGGAGGGAATATCATAACACATAGCCGAAAATGGCAAGAGTTGGAGTTACAAATATGGAAAGTTACATCCGGGGTGTTACATATGAACAACAACCTTCTTTGCTCCTCGTGTGCTGGTTGATGGCGGTATTTGTTTTCCAGTGCTGTTAACTGCAACCTTTTGCGCTCCTACCTTGTTTTTTGTATGTGGTGTCGTTCTCAGTTGTTTCTGTACAGCAACATTCGCTTATGTTCTCTGTCTTTTGTTTGGTGGTCTTGTGGGCATTGTTTCTTCATGTTCTTCGTCCTCTTAACTCTCTTCTTCTTCCTCCTCCTGTTCTTCATTTGCTTCTTCATAAGCCACCTCTTCTTCAGTTGTATCACCATCTTCTTCTGTGATTTCATCTTCTTCGTCTTCCTCATTTTGTGATCTTGTTCTTTTGGGGCAGGTTCTTGAATTGTGTCTCTTCCTCTTTTTGCAGATGCAGCAATTTCTCGGTTTCGTCCATTTCTTAGTGTTGTCAGCAGAATCTCTGTTTGGTTGTGCATCACCATGTCCATATTTTTCTTGTTCATGTCTTTTCTACATGTCCTGGAATTGTGGCCACTGATGGCATTACATGTCTTGCACCTTCTTATTCCCAATGGCTGACCATCACTGTCCAGCTCAGGTTGTGCCTTGCTGTTTTTGTCATAAATTTTCTCCTTGCATGCGACCTTTTTTTGGGTTGCATCGCCCCCTTTCTTCCTTCCTCTCGTGTTTGAAACAGGAGGTGGAAGAATTTTTCTTTTTTTATTGCAGCAGTTGCGCTGTGTTCGGTATTTTCTACTTCCTCGGTATTCTTGTCAAGCTGGGATTTCTCTGCTTGCTTTATTTTTGCTTCTTCTTCTTCGTTGAGCACATCAACTTCCTCGATCAGTGCCCGCATACCAGAACGCTCTGCGGCACCCAGCGTCGGACCTTGTTGCTCTGTTTGCAAGTTCCACTGCTGTTTCTGACAACAATTTTCTATGGAAAAATAGCGAACTTCCATCAAGTGTTGTTTGTTCGTAGTCTCTTTAGTCAAATGTTGCATTTGATCTTGCGTTCCGGGTGTATCTTTTCATGATGTACACCTCAGGAATCTTTAGTACTCTCAGGTGACAAAGCATGCATACCACATAGACGCAAAAGAGGCCTGCAGACAACACATGTTTCTTTGTTTTGTAAGTGAACTGCATGAAATTAGTAAACACAGCTTTTTTAGTTACTTGTTCATTTTAAGGAAGTTAACTTCACTTGGTTTTGTGAGTTACTAATGCATGTGGACTTTTAAAGTTTAGTAAGTGAGCTTCATGTATGACTTTCAGAAATTAGGATTTTTTGTGCTAGCGAGTCTCACCTGTGTGTGTCCGGAGTTTGCACTCACATTCGTAGACACCTTTCCGTGCATCGGCGACCACTTGGAAATTATGCCTTCCCCAATCAAATGCATCCGATCTGTTGCAGTGGTGTACAAGGTACTTTGTCGGGTTCTCAGGGCACCGTTCTGCTATGAATGCAGTGCCGCGGTAGAGTGTTTCTTTGAAATCTACAAAAACTGCCCTTGTATACACCTTTGACAGCCGAACTTCGAACCCAAACTGAGTAGTTATCTTTACCTCTGACTCCATGATCAGAAATGCAGCGTTATGAATCATAGAAATGAAAAAATTGTTTGTTTTTGTAGTTACATTCAGCGGTTTCTTATGGACATTTTATTTACCTCATTTCCTACTGTCTCTGTGTGCTCGATGGCCTTCCTAGTCTGAATGCACTTGTCCACCTGTTGAGCAAATAGATGGAGATCATGCTTCTCTTTGACGAAGTTTCGTCAAAATGCGATTCATGCTCTCGCTTCTCTGCGTGGAAGTCATTCGAGCACAGGTAATTTCCTTGTAGTAAGGTGATATGCACTCGTGCCTGTGATAGCTCAGCGAATTCCTCACTTCATCGTTTTGCAAGTTGTATTTCTACATGAGGTCCTTCCATGCCCGTTCAAATTCTCACGACCTAAGTGGGTGGTTCAGCGCCGCAGTGAGTTCATCCTTGAGTTTCTCGTGCGCCTTATATAGCAAGGCGAGGAGGTCTTTGTACTTCTTCATGATGTGCCACCGACACAACTTATGTAATGTTTATGGGAGGATATTTTTAAGGCTGCCTTCATCGAAGAACATTGGTCTGAGAGGCACAAATAGTGTTTTTATTAAGTTATTTGTGTGTTAGAAAGACGGAAGAAATAGAAGTGTACCAAACAAACGTAAGTATACATGTGTTATATTTTGTACCTGTGAGCATGCAGATTGGCGGCTTGTTGTTCATACACCTCACGAATGTTTTGAAAACCCACTCGAATGATGGTATCGTTTCATCTCGCGCAAGGGCAACAACAAATATGGTGCTCTGTAGATGATGGTTCACTCCCACGAAGACTCCCAGCGGCATGTGGAATTTGTTAGTTTTATATGTCATGTCAAATGTAACGCAGTCTCCAAAATCTTCAGACAAACCTTTGCAACTTGCGTTGGCCCAAAAGATGTTTCTTACACGATTATCTGCATCGATGTCGCAATCTTAGAAGAACTCTGGGTTGATCTTCTGCATCTTCTCGAAGAAATCTAGAAGTTTCTTGACGTCATCTTGAGACTCTTCTTTGGCAAACTTCTGTTTCCTGCATTTCAAACGTAATGCAAACTCATCTCATCAAACAGGAAATAATTACCCATAGAATGCTCAAGTGATATGTTCTGTGACGTGCTTACTTGTTGAACCAGTCGCGTGTAGTATGTCCCATCAATTCTAGACCACCGGACATACGCGACATCGTTGACATCATCTGTGCATGTGTGTCGTTGTCCAACTGCATGTCCTTCACCAACTGGTCAATCAAAGGATCGTCTCTTTTGTGCGAGCACATGTGCAAAAGCATCCTGGGGCTTTCCAGCATCTTGTGATAGAGGTTGAGTCCAGCCATTTCTATCACAAATCTGCCATCCTCCCTCTTTTTTACTTCCAGCCAATCCTTTTTCATGTCTTCTCACGTTTTCGGTCATAGTCTGACATAGTCTGCTTGTGCATCTTGAGCAGAAAATGTAGGCATTTGTCTTGTGTTTTGCCCTCTTGCGTATGCCAAACCCTGGAATATCTTGCATAAGTGTTGTAAAAGTCCCATGCTTTCTCGTACGTGGTGAACTACATTCCAGCGACATCTTTTTTATCCTGCATCAAGTGTAATGCTCTATGAGACAAAGCGTTATGTTCTCTTTAAATCCGAGGACTGCATACGAGTTTAATAAAGCACAATGTTACTAAGTTTTTGGAAGAGTCGACTGTATTAGATGTTAGGCCAAACTTCACAAGAAATATCAGTGTGCAAATAATATTATTTTTCCAGGACATAAACTTACATGTGTGTAATGTCGTTCTTCCGATGGTGTCTGTAGCTCGCCGGGTTGTATTGGACATCGTGGGGTTATAGCAGATCTGTGTAGTTGAGGATCTTGCGACGGCAATAGTGAGGAGGATTTGTACCTGACGTTGACTTCTAACCGAGGCATCCTTGGTGGTCGCAGTGTTGAAGTTGATGCAGCAGGTCTATTTAGAGCTCTGTTTTTTAGTGCAACAGGTGGACGTTGAGCTCTGTTTTGTGGTGTAGCAGGTGGACGCGCTGGTAATCCAGTGTTGTGGTGATGTCTCACTTGATTGGTTTGAAATTTTTGGAGCGGCGACACATCATCATAATCATCATCTTCTGCAACATTATGGTCAACAAAATCATCGTTGTATGTTCGGACATGTTGTCCAAATGTAGTGAACTCGTGCTTGTACACTGGGTTGAGAACTGTTATTGGCTCATCTTCATCGTCATCATCTTCATCATCTTGTCGGTGAGTGCTCTCCCACATGAAGGTGGCATCGTCGCCATCTTCGACTACCTCTTCTTCTGTAACACCCTGGATTTTGCCCTTTTCTTTTATCTAAAAGATTTTCTTTGATTTCTTGATTTGAATTGCTTTTCTGTGGCTATGTGGTTCCAAAACATGGGAAGATCATATCTTCCTAGGTTTTATAGTGGCTTTTCATCCTCATTATCATCCCTACATCTTGTCATTGTCATCCTAGCCCAAATCCCAATATTCTTTTATTGGGAATATTCCTATTCCGATAAAGGAAATATCCTATTTGCCCTAGGTTGTGAAGCAACCTATACTTCTATCACTTCCAAAATTCCCAAATAATTCTAATAAATTGTTTGGGTCATATCTTCCTCAAATATGTCAAGATTCTTCCTTGACATCATCAAAGATAATTCACAAATATTCCTTTTCTGATTCTGCCCTAAGTGGTAGTTTGAGAAGGAAGTGTCATTTACCTTTGCTTGATTTACCCCAAACTTTTTGGTCATCTTTTCCTGTCCATATCATTGCCCCATGCCAAAATTCAACTCAATTTGACTAGTAAATATTCCTGAGCAAACTTCAAAATTCCCGTCCGAGGGAAGTCATTGTGAAGGAAGTACAAGCTAGGCATATCCAAATGAGTTGAAATTTTGCAAGGTCCTTCATATTATCAAATCATGATTCTCCACAAAATTTGAGCACATGTAACTCATCTATGTGAGCTCAGATCCAAATCTTAGTTTCTGGTCAGATTTTCAGTTTGTGAAGCAACTATATTTTATATTGCCTCATTTACGCTGAAGATTTTCTAGGGCATTCTCCTATACATATCAACTCTCTCCACAAAGTTTTGGCTCAATACATTACTCCTGTCGGGGTTTTGGTGTGACATATGCTAACGGGTGGCTTATCATGGTGGGGGATAGTAAGACGTCGCCGGTGCGAGGAAGCGGGATAAGGCGTAGACACGTACGCCGGCGAACTTTACCCAGGTTCGGGGCTCTCCTAGGAGATAACACCCCTAGTCCTGCTCTGCGGGGTCTCCGCATGATCACTATCTCAACAGGTAGCTACAAGTTGCTCCTTGAGCTGTCTGCTAGAGGAGGAAGAGGGGCATGGCTAGCGCTCTCCTCTCTCTACGTGTGTGTGTTTGGCTAAAGATCTGAACCCTTTGCATGGGTGCCCTGCGGGGTTTATATAGACCTACCCCCCAGGGGTACAATGGTAAACTGGTCGGGTGTAGGCCCAGGCCGTCAGTGTCTCTTGTGGCCAGCTTCTCCGCTGGCTGCTGGGGCCCGCCGACTTGCGGGCCCCGCCGGCTATCTTTTACTTGGACGACAGGCCGTGCCCGCCGCTCACGGGTCCTGCCGGCTACTAGGCACTTGAGCCGTGCTCCTAATGACGCTTGCTTTGTCGGGGAAGGCGTGGCTACAGTTCCGTCGCCTGGCAGGCGTTCACTGTAGCCATTCCCCATCTCTTCCGGTTAATGGCGTGCAAACTCCTAGGAAGGGGGAGGGCCGCCTGCTGGAAGCCAACCTTCCCCTAAGCCAACTGGCCGAGCTTGCCGCCTTCTGGCTTCTCTTAGGCCGTACCAACAGCCCGTCGTGGGAGCATGGTCCCCTCTGACTTGGGTGATGTCACGGGTGGAAGGGCAATAGTGTCGCGCCGTGCGGGAGATATCCGGCTGGTACGACGTACTGTGGCCACGACCCGCCATGGATTCGAGGGTGGTAGGGTTCTCTGTAGCCATGCTCCATCTCATCGTATTTATGGGGGCTCGGACTTTGAGGGCGCTTGGGTCCGCCTGCTAGGAGCCGGCCTCTCTGGAGGCCGCCTGCTAAGAGGCGGCCCAATTCGTGGCCGCCTTCTGGGTTCCGCCGTCTTCTGGCAGCCGGCCGCTTGGACCAGCCAGCCACAAGAAGGCGGTGATCAATCTTCGATGCTCAAGGGGCGCACTCGGCCCCGATGTCTTGAAATGCCATGGGGGCAGATGAGGCTACCCATGGCCAATAACTCCGACAGTAGTCCCTAAAGCTGGTGGGTCGCCGTGGCTGACAAGGCGGGGTGCCCTGGCTGCTTCCTACTCCGTGTGGTTCTGGTTGCCTGTCTTGTCGGTCCTCTGGAACGCCAACTGCCGGAAGTCAGCCATGGCCAGGCAAGCCAACAGGGAGTTTTCAACCGTCGTGGTGGGAGCCATGTGGCGCGCTAGCTAGGCATCTAGGCTTGCCGCCCGTCGCACGCGTGCCACGCGGCATCAGCTGGCCGGGCCGGCCTGCCAGCCCACGCGCGAAGGGACGTCGCCGCAGGCCGGGCCTCGGCACACGCGCGGATCAGATGTGGCCGAGGTGGGCGGTTGGGATCCCGTGCGCTTTTACCACGCGGCATTACTGCGCGGTAAGTGCGGGGTCGTGGGGTTGTGGGCACAGTTAATCCCACGATCCCATGCCCCGCCCCTTCGGCTTCGCAGCCACGGGGCTATAAGTAGGGGGAGGGGTGGCAGAAGCACGCGCACCCTCCTCCCCCTTTCCTCTTCTTGCCATTTCTTCTTCTCCACCGCCACCGCACTCCGCGCTCCACCGAAGTGCTGCCGCGGCTCGCCGCCGTCGTCGAGCTTCTTCTTCCTGAGCTCTCTCTCCGCTCCGCCGTGGGCCCGCGCGCTCGTCACCGCCCTTCATCTTCGTCGAGCTTGAGCCGTCATGGAGCGCTCCGGCGACTGCGATGGCTCGAACGTCCATGAAGACCACCTCACATTCCTCTGCGACATGCGGCGGCTGCCCGACATGGGCTACGTCAAGGTGCGCGTGCCGCCCGCCAGCGAGATCTCGCCGGCGCCGGAGGAAGGCGAGCGCGTCATCTTTCGCTCACACTTCCACCGTGGCTTCGGCCCGCCAGCGAGCGGCTTCCTCCTCAGCCGCACCAACCGCACCAGCGGTGGGCCAAAACGCCAAGGCGCGCTGCTATTCGGCAGCCACCCCAAGAAGCCCAAGCACTCGGCCGTCGCGGCCAAGAACACAGCCGCCGCGACCAAGTGACGCGAGGCCGCCGCGAAGGCGGCCAAGTTCCAGAAGGCCCCCAAGCAACCTCTAATGGTGTCGGCGTACGTTCTCAACTTTTCTTGTGTCTTCTTTTATTCTTTTATCTTGTCGACTCCTTCTGAATCTCCTTTTTACACTTCTTTTGAGCAGGTCCCCGCTCTCTCTTGAGCGGTCGACCTCAGCCTCCATCATTAGGGTGGCGGAGGGCTCCACCAATACCCGCCGTATAGACCTGGCCGCCGATCTCCGGGAGGCGTAGGAAAGGAACGCACGGGAGGTGCGGGAGGAGAAAGAAGCTGCCGCCAAGGCGGCGCAAGAGGACGCAGACGCCGCGGCCAAGGCCTAAACCGACGCCGCGGCTAAGAAACGGGCAGAGAATGGCGCGTGTACCAGACCCCGTAGCTCATCACCCCCTGCGCTCTGAGCCACCAGCACCAGAGATCCCGGCGCCAGCTGGAGGAGCCGGTGACAAGCAAGCGGTCATGGAGAGGGATGGCGGTGATGCTGTCTTGCCGGAGATGGAGGCGCCTCCGCAACCACCAACCGCAGATGCGCATGGCAGCCAGCCGTCTGCCCCATTGGTGCCGCCAGCCGGAGGCGAGCTGGTGGCGGGGTCGGCTCCCGCGATCCGCACTCCAGTGCGCCGCCGTGTGGAGAAAGCAGCATCGGTGCCGAGGCCAATGGAGGTCGGGAGCGCTAGTTCGTTGGCCCCTGAAGCCGAGGCCACCAGCATTGCGCCGACAGAGTGGGTGCACGGGGGCGGGACGAGCGCCTTGATCAAGGTGGCGTAGGACATCCAGGCCGATTTCAGGGCCGAAGCCGCTGCCCTTTCACAATGCATGAAGGCGTTTGTGAAGACACGGGCCACCATTCGGGTATGTGACTTGCTTCTTGCTTTTAATTCGTGTGATCTTCGGTGGGGGCGCGCCAGCGCACCCACTGGGTGTAGTCCCCGAGTTCTGGGTCGGCTGCTGAGCAGGTGGCCTGGAACTTCATAGTGGGTTCTAGGCTTCTGACTCACTTCTCTTTCCGTTGCTTTGTTGCAGGATTACCACAACGTCCGCACAGCCACCTTCAATGCCCATGTCCGGGGGCTCGACCGACGGACCGCCGACTTGACGGAAAGCCATAGTAAGCACACCATCTTCTCTCTCTGTGGGGGCGCGTCAGTGCACCCATGGGCTGTAGTCCCCGAGAAGCGGGCCGACTGCTGAGTAGTCGGGCCGGATCTTCCGGCAATTGTTTTTCTTCCTTCTTGATTGTTGATATCTTTCTTTCTTGTCCCTGAGAAGCCAACGCCGCCTTGCAGCAGCAACTGGGCGAAGCCAACACCGCGCTGCGTGCCAAGGAGGATGAGTGCAACAGGGTGGCCCAGGAGCGCGACCGCCTGGACAAGGAATTAGCGGACCAGGAGAAACTTCACAAGGCGGCCCTGAAGCAGGCGGAGGATAACGAAGCCCAGCTCCTGGCTGAGTTTGAGTCCGAGCGCTCGGGCTGGGCTGAGACGGAGGTGGAGCTGACCGCCGGATACGGCCAGATCGAAGACATAGTCGATGGTGAGTTTTCTTCTCTTTCTCTAAGCTACTGGCTATTTAGTGAGCCGGCTTCTAGCTTCTGATTCCTGGCTTATTGTTTTGCTTGCGCATACTTCTTTACTGGTCACTCCTTTGCTGCCAACCAGGCCATTGAGGCTCGCCGCGAGGGGCGAAGGGCGGAAGGCGCGGAGATTGCTGCCGACGCCCCTCGGACTCTTCGCGAGCAGCTCCTTGGTATTCAGGCTCGTCTCCAGCCGGCCCATCGGATGCTCCGTCGGCTGCAGCATGCTGGGGCTCAGGCGATCTCTGCCCTCTGTCCAGACAGGCAAGCCCCACGCACCCCCGGTCGGACCGCCGACTGGTTGGAAGTGGCCGCCGGCCGTCTTGAGGCATGGAAGGGCTCCGCAGCTCGGGCAGGAGCGCGGCGGGCATTGGAGTTCACCAAGGCGTGGTATCCTGGGCTAGATCTAGCCCAGCTGGGCACGTTTCGGCAGGAGGCCAGCGCCGAGTTGGTGGAGGTGGAGCATGCCCTTAGTATTCGCGCATCGGCAATCGCCGAGTACACCAACACCGGTGTCTTCGTCCCCGAGCTCAACGAGAACGGCACTGAGGCGCCGCCAGAATGGTTCGGACTGAACCAAGATGATGCCGAAGACTCGGCATAGGAGATCGCCTCGAGCGACGAAGGTCAAGACGAGGAAGACGAGGTTGATGAAGATGGCGCGCCGGAGGTCAGAGCGGTCGGCCAGCCTCAACTCGACTGCGCCTCCAGCACCGAGCCACGTGCAAGCACGCCGACTTTTGCTGAAAGCGACCAAGCCGAGACTCGCCAGCCGGCCACTCCACTAGCCGGCGCCCCCGACTCCATAAACCTGCCGGACTCGCCTGCTACTCCTTTGGTCTAGGCCGCCAACTTATCGTAGCTTTTCCTGCTTAGTAGTCTTCTCAACAAACTTTTGTTAAATTTGCACAATTCCACCCGTGGGGTGTATTCAAACTATGTTGAATGTTGGCCGAGGGCCTTTTGGTATGTAAATTATTTCCCGCACAAGCTGTGCTTTTGCCGAGTCCCGACTTTTCTTGCTTTTTATTCCTTGGCTTTTTCCTTTGCCGCCCTCCCTTGGTTACCTACTTGCCATCCGGACAGCCGCTCTACGGACTGCGGCCTGGACAAGTAGTTCATCATTTTGGGAGGACAAGTACTTTGGACGATTAGAACGTTGCAAGCTAAGTGGGAAGCCGGCTGGCCGGCTGTTCATCAGCCGGTCGGTGAGGCGAGGGTCGGCTTGTCTTATGTCAATGTTTTGGTCCTTAGCCATTTTTCATGTGAGCACTTGTTTCTTGCCTCTAACTCTTGCCAAGCGAATAGTCGCTCTGCGAGCTGCGGCTTGTGGCAAGAGAGGGCTAAGGTGCCAGCACATTACTTGTCCGATTGCAGGAAACACTGACATAATACAAGGCGGCAAGCCCCCGGGCCGACTGGTCGAACCCGGTTTCAGGCAGAGGAAAGAAATAACACATTCATAGGCATAATACTTATCTTATAGATAAAAGAGGGGTAGCCCTCGAGTGCTCCTCGAGGGACCCGAAGTCTTCGTACTTAATACAAAAGGTAGCATGGTACATACTGCATCAACTGTAAAATCTTCGAAGGAGATTTGCATTCCATGGGCGCTCTGTTTCCTTGTCGGAGTCGTCTCTCTTGCACGCCCTGGGCTTCTGGGCATCGATCAGGTAGTAGGAGTGATTGCCCAAGGCTTTGCTGATGATGAAAGGGCCTTCCCAATGGGCCGTGAGCTTGTGCTGGCCGGCTGTTCGCTGGATCAGCCGGAGCACAAGGTCTCCCTCTTGGAAGGATCTTGGCTTGGCCTTCCGACTATGATAGCGGCGTAGGCTCTGCTGGTAGATGGCGGACCGGCTGAGTGCCAACAGCCGTCCCTCTTCCAGCAGATCGACGCCATCGTCTCGTGCTTCCTTTGCCTCCGCCTCGGTCTACATGGTGACGCGAGGTGAGTCGAACTCGATGTCAGTTGGGACAACGGCCTGGGCACCATACACGAGGAAGAAGGGTGTGAAGCTGGTTGACTTGTTCGGAGTGGTGCGCAGAATCTAGAGGACGGCCGACAGCTCGTCGAGCCAGCAGCCGGCCGATCGCTCCAGAGGTTCGACCAGTCAGGGCTTGATTCCGAACAAAATGAGGCTGTTTGCTCGCTCGACTTGGCCGTTTGACTGTGGGTGGGCAACGGACTCTAAGTCTAGTCGGATGCCCTGCGTCGCACAGAAACGGGCCAAGTCACCTTTGGCAAAATTTGTGCCATTGTCGGTGATGATGCTGTGAGGTACGCTGTACCGAGTGGTGATGTCTGTGATGAAAGTCACAGCAGTCGGACCGTTCAACTTTTTGATTGGCTTCGCTTCAAACCACTTGGTGAATTTGTCCACAGCGACAAGCAGATGAGTCATGCCGCCGCGTGCTATCTTGAACAGTCCCACCATGTCCAGTCCCCAGACGGCAAAAGGCCAGGCAAGGGGAATGGTCTTGAGTGCAGAAGCCGGCAAATGCTGTTTGGAGCTGAATTGTAACACCCCGGATGTAACTTTCCATATTCGTAACTCCAACTCTTGCCATTTTCAGCTATGTGTTATGATATTCCCTCCGTGGTTGGGTTTCGTTTTCGTTTTACATTTTTGTTCATGTCATGCATTTCATATCATGTCATTAGGTACATCTCATTTGCATACGTGTTCGTCTCATGCGTCCGAGCATTTTCCCCGTTGTCCGTTTTGCAATCCGACACTCCCACATGCACCGGCGCACCCCTCTTGTTTCTTTTCGTGAGCGGGTGTTAAACGTTCTCGGAATGGACCGAGGTTTGTCAAGTGGCCTTGGTATAACACCGGTAGACCACCTGTCAAGTTTCGTTCCATTTGGAGGTCGTTTGATACTCCAACGGTTAACCGGGTAACCGCAAAAGCCTTTTGTGTGTTGCAGCAAAACCCCCCTTCAAACGGCCCAAAACCCACCTAAGTCACCTCCATGCTCTCGCTCGTTCGATCACGATCGTGTGGGCGAAAATCGTGCTCCATTTGGAGTATCCTAGCTCCCTCTACTTATAAAAACACCTCCCCCTCCGAAAATTCGGATCAAACCCTAGATCAAATCGCCCTGCCGCCACCGGACACGTCCACCGCCGCTGGACACTTCAGCCGCCGCCGCCGCGTCCAATCGCCGCCTGCCACGTGGCAAGCCACCGCCGTCCGCCGCCGAAGCCCGCCAGGCCCGGTCGCCCGCCCGAGCCCGCGCCCGGCGCTGGCGCCCGGCACCGCCACCCTCCGCCGCCCTCCGCCTGCGCGGCCGCCTCGCCGTCCTCGCCGCCGTTCGTCTCCGCCGTCCCGCGCGCTGGCTTTCCCCCTCGCCGGATCCCGCCGTTCCCGCGTCTCCGGCGCCTCCCCCCGAGCCCTCCGACTCCGGCGCCCTCCTCCTTCCCTGCTTCGGCGAGCAGCAACTCCGGCGAGCTCGAGCCCCGATCCAGATCAACTGAGAAGGTTGACTTCTCCCCTCCCCTGAAATTCTATCCTGAAACTTTTGCAACATGTGGCTCTGTTCATTGCATCATAACTCCTCGCATATAGCTCCGTTTCGTGCGTGTAATATATCGGAATGTTCGTCTCGAGATGCTCTTCATTTTGTTCCATTATGCCATGTTCATTTGAGTCCATATTGATGCCCAAATCTCTGGTGCAAGAGTGCTATATGCTGTTACCGGCTGTTACTTATCAGAACTTGGTGTTTTGTTATTTTTGTTGCATTTATTGTTTGCATCTTATGGGCATGAGATCTACATGTGTTTTGATCTATGCCATGCCATCTTTACAGAGGCGTATGCCATGTATTTTTGTGATCTATGTGGTGACTAGAACAAGCATGCAAACTAGGCTTCGTGATGTTTCTGTTTTCAGGGACTTAGAATTTTGCTAAGTCTGTTACCTGCTGTTATTTTGTTGCCATGTGTCTACAGTGAGATCCATGCTTTTTTTGGGCATGTCCAGTAAGGATGTTTTCTACATATAGTTGTGCTCTATCCATGAATGCCCCTGTTTGCAATTATGGAGTGCCCTAGCATGTCTCAATCTTGCTCTACTTTTGCTATAAAATATTTCTGGCAGAATGTTAACATGATATTCAATTTTGCCAAGGTTGTTGTAGTTGATCCTTTCATGCAATGTATTTGCTCTTGCCATGGTTTGCTTGATAAACATGCCATATTTCTGTAGGTATGCTTGTTTTGTCATGCATTGCCTTGTGATGAGTGAATCAAGCTCAGAAAGATGCCTTCATGATTCTGTTACTGCCATGCTCTGTTTTCTGCTAAGTCTGAAACCTGTTAACGAAACTTGCTATGTTTACATGGGTGCCATCATATCTTCTGGTCCTTTTTGGCTTATGGTCAGTAAGGGACTTTTGTTCTATGAATTTACTAGATTCATGCCATGCCTGTTTTTGCTATGTTAAGTTCCTGTAGCATGTTGTTTGCTTGCTCTGAACATTGCTACCTGATGCTGATTCAGCCATGTCCAGTAATTTCACCAAGTCTGTGAAACTGATATCTTTTGCACTTTTGCCATGCTTGTTTGAGCCTGTTATGTTGTGATCTAGCCGTAGCTCAGTGTTCATCTTTTGTCAAGCATCTCCTTTAGGTTACTGCCATATGCTTTGTTGCTATGTTGGAGTGCTGTAGCATAGTTACTTGTCGCATTCTAAGTGCAATCATGCTGTTAATCGCAAAATCGTGTCATTCTTGTTTTGCTTGCCATTTGCAAACCGTGCATCCGTTTCCGGTGATCTTTCTAGTGGCATACTTGGTTTGCCAAGTTACTGCCTTGTTCATCCTTTTTCTTCCGGAGCACGCATTCGCATCGCATATCATATCTCGCATTTCATGCATGTTTTGCATCATGTTGCTTGTGCTTTTCCCGTGATTGATTGTGGTTCCATTGCTTGTGTTCTTGCTGTGGGTAGAGCCGGGAGACGAGTTCGTGAACGAGGAACCTGTTGAGTACGCTTACGAGGATCAAGCTTTCGACAACTCTGAGAACCTTGCAGGCAAGATGACCATACCCTCGAAATCACTTCTATCTTTGCTTTGCTAGTTGACGTTCTATTGCTATGCTGCGCTACCTACCACTTGCTATATCATGCCTCCCATATTGCCATGTCAAGCCTCTAACCATCTTTTCCTAGCAAACCGTTGTTTGGCTAAGTTACCGCTTTTGCTCAGCCCTTCTTATA
The DNA here is from genome assembly GCF_002575655.3 of Aegilops tauschii subsp. strangulata. Lineage (NCBI taxonomy): Eukaryota > Viridiplantae > Streptophyta > Magnoliopsida > Poales > Poaceae > Aegilops > Aegilops tauschii. Next base: position 332,095,050 of record NC_053041.3, read on the forward strand.
GCGTTGCTAGTTGCAGGTGAAGTTGAAGTGGTTCCATGTTGGAACATGGATATTTTGGAATATCACAATATCTCTTATTTAATTAATGCATCTATATATTTGGTAACTGGTGGAAGGCTCGGCCTTATGCCTGGTGTTTTGTTCCACTCTTGCCGCCCTAGTTTCCGTCATACCGGTATTATGTTCCTTGAGTTTGCGTTCCTTACGCGGTTGGGTGAATTATGGGACCCCCTTGACAGTTCGCCTTGAATAAAACTCCTCCAGCAAGGCCCAACCTTGGTTTTACCATTTGCCAACTAAGCCTTTTCCCTTGGGGTTTCGCGAGCCCGAGGGTCATCTTTATTTAACCCCCCCGGGCCAGTGCTCCTTCTCGTGTTGGTCCGAACCGAGCAGCCTGCGGGGCCACCTCGGGGAAACTCGAGGCCTGGTTTTACTCGTAGCTTGACTTATCCGGTGTGCCCTGAGAATGAGATATGTGCAACTCCTATCGGGATTTGTCGGCACATCGGGCAGCTTTGCTGGTCTTGTTTTACCATTGTCGAAATGTCTTGTAAACCGGGATTCCGAGACTGATCGGGGCTTCCCAGGAGAAGGTTTATCCTTCGTTGACCGTGAGAGCTTATAATGGGCTAAGTTCGGACACCCCTGCAGGGTATTATCTTTCGAAAGCCGTGCCCGCGGTTATGAGGCAGATGGGAATTTGTTAATGTCCGGTTGTAGAGAACTTGTCACTTGACTTAACTAAAATACATCAACCGTGTGTGTAGCCGTGATGGTCTCTTCTCGGCGGAGTCCGGGAAGTGAACACGGTTTGAGTTATGCATGAACATAAGTAGTTTCAGGATCACTTCTTGATCACTTCTAGCTTCGCGACCATTGCATTGCTTCTCTTCTTGCTCTCTTTTGCGTATGTTAGCCACCATATATGATTAGTGCGTGCTGCAGCTCCACCTCTTTACACCATCCTTTCCTATAAGCTTAAATAGTCTTGATCTTGTGGGTGTGAGATTGCTGAGTCCTCGTGACTCATAGATTCTACCAAAACAGTTGCAGGTGCCGACGATGCCAGTGCAGATGATGCAACCAAGCTCAAGTGGGAGTTCGACGAGGAACGTGGTCATTACTATGTTTCTTTTCCTGATGATCAGTAGTGGAGCCCAGTTGGGACGATCGGGGATCTAGCATTTGGGGTTATCTTATTTTCATTTGGATTTGACCGTAGTCGGTCTATGTGTGGATTTTGGATGATGTATGAATTAATTTATGTATTGTGTGAAGTGGCGATTGTAAGCCAACTCTCGTTATCCCATTCTTGTTCATTACATGGGATTGTGTGAAGATAACCCTTCTTGCGACAATACCACAATGCGGTTATGCCTCTAAGTCGTGCCTCGACACATGGGAGATATAGCCGCATCGTGGGCGTTACATGAATTTCTGGCATCCCTTACATTTCTTGGCCAAGTCTTTGGCGTCTTCTAGAGCAGTCGGCCAAAAGAAACCATGGCGAAAAGCTTTGGCAACAAGTGATCTTGAGGCCGCGTGGTGGCCACACTCGCCTTGATGGATATCTTTGAGGATTGCTTGGCCCTTCTCTGGCTCCACGCAGCGCTGGTATACACTAGTGACGCTGCACCTCATGAGTTCCCTATTGACGATGGTGTATGCTGCTGCCCGACGTTGCACCTGTCGGGCTGAGATCTCATCGGTTGGCAGCTCTTTGATCACCAAAAAGTTGAGGATGGGCTGAGCCCATGATGGCGCTGTGATTTCCTCCACTGTCAGTACTGCCACTTGTATTGGGGTGGTTGGGTTGGGAGGTGGCGGGTTGGAGTTGGCCGCCGCTTGCTGTGTCGTTGAAGTCCCCGAGTCGATTGCTGCAGTCCCCGGGCCGGGATCTGAAGTCCCCGGGCTGGGTGCGACTGCCGCGGTCCCCGAGCTGACTGCCGCGGCCTTTGAGTCGGATCCGACTATTTCAGGAGCAGCCTGCACGAAGATAGAATCTGATTCTGGCGAAGGCTTGATGGACGGCTTGAGGAGGCGCTGAAGGGACCCGCCGGCTGGTATGGCTTGCCAGGTGGAGCCAATCCGTGCCAAGGCATCTGCTTGCTCGTTGTCATTTCGTGGCACGTGAAGGAACTCGCACCCTTCAAAGTACCCGCTGAGTTGCTGGACGCGGATGCGGTAGCTTGCCATGTTTGCATCCTCGGCGTCCCAGTCACCAGACGACTGTTGGACCACCAAGTCGGAGTCACCGTAGCACAGAATCCGGCGAATGCCGAGCTCTTTGGCAAGCCGGAGTCCGTGTACTAGTGCCTCATACTCGGCTACATTGTTGGAGGCAGCGAAATGGATTTGCAATTGTCGGATGTGGGGTTCCGGCAAACCCTTAAGGTTCGAACACTGGGGTGCGCGCGAAGTCTTTCCCTCCTACCGATCTACGCCCTAGCTCGCTAAGATCTCGCGGACGAACTCGACGAACTCGCAACACAGAGAGACACGGGGTTTATACTAGTTCGGGCCACCGTTGTGGTGTAATACCCTACTCCAGTGTGGTGGTGGTGGATTGCCTCTTGGGCTGATGAAGAGCAGTACAAGGGAAGAACAGCCTCCTGAGGTTGAGGTGTTCTTGTGCTTGGTGAACTGGTGGATCCTCCTCCTACTGTTGTGGTTAGCTCTACTTATATAGGCCCTGGTCCTCTTCCCAAATATCGAGCAGGAAGGGAGCCAACAACGGCGGGCAAGTTCGAAGGGGGACAGCTAGTACAAGCTATCCTGACAAATGTGGTCTTCACCTGCGGAAAGCTCTGGTGGTGACACCGTCTTGGGCTCCACGATGACCTCCGCCTTGCCGTCCTCGTGGTATTGGTCTCGTTGCACCAATATAGCAACCTTTGCCTGATGCCTCGGTACTCCTCGCCTGCGCTGGCCTCCTTAGCACCAAAGAGGAAACAAGGACGCTGCGCGCGCTGGCGCCCGCCTGGCGTCGATCGTCATGGATCACGTCACGAGAGCCTCGTGAGGTTTTGCCCCGCCTTGATATCTCCGCTCCTCGTGAGCCTGCCTGGCTAGGCCACTCCCGAGGAGGTCTTGCGTCGTCCGCCTCGCGAGGCTTGGACCCTCGCGAAGGTCTTGGATGCCTTGTCAATGAAGATGGGTCGTACGGCTTGCTGGCTTAGCCACGCCGTGGGCCGCAGGCAGGTCTGGGGACCCCCGTTCCCAGAACGCCGACAGTAGCCCCCGGGCCCAAGGTGCGCTCGGGCTTGGCTTCGCGGTGAAGCCAAGGGTCATGTTCGGAGCACCGCGGGCCCCAAAAGCCTGCGGCCTCGGTTGACGCATGGCGGTTGATTGGACGTGGGCGTCTCCGCTTCCCCACGCTGCCTTTGAATCCACCTAGCTATGCGGCCCCCGCGTCCTACACAGTTATTCCTCCGTCGCCTGCGCCTTGCTTCCCCAATCTCACTGCTTCCTTGAGACTCTGCTTCCCTTCTCCGATCTGACCTGCCCTCCCCCTGCTTCGTTGCCATGGCGCCAAAACAAGCGGACGGGGGAAAGAAGGCAGTGTCTCCGTCAGGCGCACCTCCAGCTGTCGAGCCGGCACTAGGCCGATCCCGGGTGCTCAACAACGTGGCCATGGACAAGGTGCGTCCGATGCTTGCTTCCGGCTTCAACGAGTGGGGAGAGACGGTGGCTTGGCCTGCGTCTCGCACTCGCATGGCTCGGGCAGCCACCGAGGTCCCAATCTTCATAGATGCCCTCTGGGCTGGCCTGATTCCTCCCTTCTCCGCCTTCCTCAACGCGGTGCTAGAGCATTACCAGATCCACATGCTGCATCTTGACCCCCAATCAGTGACTCTTCTTGTTGTCTTCGCCTTCGTGTGCGAAGCGATGGTGGGTATCGCTCCTTCGGTGGCCCTCCTCCATCACTTCTTCTCATTGCACCTGGCCGACCCTCAGCAATGCTCGGGGTGTGTGAGCTTCCAGGCCGTGGCTGCGATTGCGGGTGCGGGGATTGACTTCGAGCTCCCTTCATCCACGAGCGAGTTTCGTACGTGATGGGTGTTTGTTGATGCCGGTGTGCTCAGCCCCCTGCTTCGTCTCCCGACTGGGCCTGCTGTTCCAAACTCCGGCTGGAGCCACCAGAAGCTTTCGAGCCCCCACCTTGCTCTCGTCTGGGCCAAGCTGAGGCTGCTGAAGGACTGCGGCGTGACCGCGCCGATGGTGGTGAACGAGTTCGTCAAACGCCGGGTTGCTCCGCTTCAGCGCCACTCTCGCCCAATGTGGACCTTGCTCAACAGTCAGGACCACGTGAGGTTCCAGGAGTCTGGGCTTCCTCTCGGGACGCGGCAAACAGTGCTCAAGGTCTTGACGGGTGTCCCTTTGCCGGCCGAAATGCCTGGGAAGAATTGCCTGCTGTATCGCTGCAAGAACAAGGATGAGTTTGCAGCGAGCATGCCTTCCTTCGATGAATGGGGGCTGCGGCCGATCGGACTGGTGGGGCCCCGCGAGAACCCCGTCGTCGTGGTTCCCTTGCTCGCCGCCGGTGCCGAGCTCGCCCCAGGTGAAGGTGCGGGAGGGCGAGCTCCGACGGGGGTCGGTAGCTCGAGCCCTAAGGAGCACATGCCGAGTGGTGATCCTGGGGCGTCGTCCTTGGGGGCCTGCGACTCCCCTCCAGAAGCGCCGATTATTGAGGAGGTGCAGCATGCGGCTCCCGAGGCCAAGGCTCCAGGAGCCTCGGGAGGTTGCGGTGAGATGGTGCCCGACTGTTTGCCGCAACCGAGCACCCCTGAAGACATCCTTCCAGGCTCTTCTTCGGCCCCGCCGTGCACTGGCCGTCACGTCCAGCGTTTTGGTCGTCTTTGCATGGACTTCGAGGAGCTTCGCAAGAGGAAAGGATCCCCTAGCGGCAGCAACATCTTCGGGCCGGTGAAGCGGCGAAAGTACATCACCATTGATGCGTAAGTATCTTGTTGTCACGGCTTCCTACGTGTAGTCTCCTTATCCTAACGTCGGTTCTTCAGGGCCCCTTCCGTTGATGCTGGTGCGTCTCCCGAGAAGCGGCCTCCAACTCCATCGACTCTCCCATCGGCCTTGAGCGTCCTGGCCTTCTTACCGCCCTTGGAGCTGGGCCGGTTGGAGGAGCATCTCTGCCTTCGTGGCACGCTGAGCCCGCAGCTTGGCCACCCCTCCCCCTCGGTCTGGCGTGGAGCTTGGCGGGCGTGCCCAAGACTCCTCCCTTGCTCATGGGCAGTAGTTGGTTGGCTTCGATTTTTGGTTCCTCTTCAAGCAGTGAGCCCCGACCGGCTCGAGCTTCTCGCGAGGATGGGCTGGCGGCAGGTGCGGCGTCAGCCCCCAGCCCCCTGCCGGGAGGTGGCGTGCCACTTGGCGCCTCACCCGCAGCCCCTGAGGTGGAGGACGAGGTGGGTCGAGCATTCGAGCTCGAGCGCGGGCGGAGCGTAGTTCGTCACGAGCTCTTCCAGGAGGCGATGGGCGCGATGAGCCGACTTGGTGAAGAGCTTGCGGGTGTCGACTCGCGCCTTGAGGCTGAAGGTCTCCGGCTGGTGGAGGAGCGGCGCAAGCTGAGGGTGGCCATCAACCTCGGTCGCTACCAACGCGACCTTGAGAATGCGAAGGCCGAGGCGTCCCTCAAAATCGCCCATGAAGCCCGCTTGCGAGCCTTGGAAGAGGCTCGCGAGGCTGACCGCTGCCGTGAGGCTGCAGAGGAACGCGCGTGGGAGCTCCAGGCCTGGAGCGCGTCCCTTGAGCAGCAGGTGGAGGCGCGCAGGGCCGCTCTTGCATCGCTGAGGGGGACGCTCGCGCAGGATGAGGAGGTCCGGAAGCGCGGTGAGACGCTGGCCTTGGAAGCCGTGGAGCGCAGCCTCGAGCTCGAGCGACTAGAGACGAGGAGCGTCAAGTTGCTCAAGCAGAAGATGCCGTCGGGGCTCGCGAGGCCGGAGTTGAGGAGGACGTGAATCGCTGGGTGGCCGAGGTGCGCGCGGACCTGGAGGGTAGGTACGACCTGAAGCTGAAGCTTGCTGGTACGGAGGATGCGGGCAGGGCTGCTGCCCTCAAGCCCAGGTTGGACGAGGCTGAGAGGCGCGCGGAGGCCACGGCCACCGCCCTGGTTACGGCGCAAGCGGACTTGGCCTCCGCCCGCGCCGAGCTGCGCTCCCTTCGTAGGCGGGTTGATGACGCTGAGGCCGTTGCACGACAGAACACGAAGGAAGTGCTCCAACGACGAACGCTGGAGCGCGAGCATGCTCCTATGCTTCAGGATCTCCGGAACAGGGCCAACACCGCCCTGGGCCATATTTGCGACGTGGAGCTGTCGGCCCCTCACTCGAATGACTATGCCAGCCATCTGATCTTCTTCACTGAGGTGGTGACGTGCCTGGAGGCTCGATCTTCCAGAGCTCGCCAGCTTGTGGAGGAAAGGGGGCGTGGCCTGCTTGAGCGTGCGTTCTCCTGTGTTTTCAGCCACCTTTTGAATGCCGACCGCAATTTTGATTTCGATGCCGCCATCGCCCCTGTTCCCACAGTCGTCCGGGACGACCTGGCGTGTTGGGTTGAAGACAACGTGGACGCGTTGGTCAGGGCCTTCACTTCGGAAGATGACGGGGTGGTGCTCGCCGCAGACGAAGGCGACGTGGTTAACGACGGCGTCGGGGGCGTCGCGGTGGCGGTGACGATGCCGATGAAGACGATGATGACGCGAGTGACGCATCCGCGGGTGATGTAGCGAGCGACATTTCTGGCTGATCCCATGTTCTCCTGTCATTTCATTCTGCACACGAAGCTTGGGCATGGCCCTTAGAAAACTAGTAAGAGCATTTTGGGAGGGGGAGCCCCTCATGTAAGCAAATTGCAGTTTTACTTTCCTATGCGGTGTGAGTTTGTATCCTCGCGGACTCATGAATCCAGGTGCGAGTTCTCTGTCAGGGTTTACCTTAGTCAGCGCCAGCTTTGAGCTGGGTCGCAAGGGGTCGAATTTCTGAGAATCCTGCGGAGCTTGTCACCCCGTCAGAAGGGGCCCCACGAGAGGTGAGCACCAGTTGCAGTGCTAGCGCGCGCTTGGCGTGCGCGTGCTTCGCGTAGTCCCGCTCATGAGGAGCTCATGAGGGGAAGGCGATGGACATGAGTCCCAGATAAAACGAGATCTAGAAGGCAAGAAATTGCTTGAACGAGAAAAGGCTCCCCCCCGCGCGCATCGATAAAAACTCAGCTTCAACTCAAATCCAGATCCAAAGCAAAAGGCCGCGTCCGGCACCTAGTCTAGTCTTCTGGTCTTCAAGTCTTCTCACCAGCGCGGAGCTAAGTGCTGCCACTAGGCGTGGGAGGGAGCCCTAGGGCCTGAGGCCGGCACCCCTGAGACTCCGGGGCGTGTACAACCCCAACTCATTATTACGTGAGAGTGTCACCGGCGGCGAGCTTCACAGGCACTGGGCCTTCTGCACAGGTACCGGCCTTGCTTCATATCGCCAGATGAGGGCCCCGCCTTGCGCCACCCTTGACCTCCTTTGAGCCGACCGGTCACCGGGACGACACAAAGGAGGGAAAGAGGACGCCAGCTGTGCCCTCGGCGACCACAGGTCCTCTGCCGGGGGAAGGGTTGTCGAGGCCTCCCCGGCAGAGGGCCTACCTCCGGGTGTCGCCAGGCATCGCGCGCCGCGGGGAGGGGCCTTGCTCCTGGCTCCCTCCTGGCGGCCCCCAGCGTGCCTCCCTTGTTGGAACGGGTGCTGCCGTGCCAGGGTCGTCGATCGACGCTGCAACCTGATTCATCTGCAGCCCATGGTTAGCATAAGCCTGTTCCTGAGAGATTAGCGGTACACTGTAGTTGCCGTTGCCGGCGTGATCGTCGTGGTTCTCCGTTGGTTCTTGGAAGGCTTCGGCTCCTAGCGCCCCTTCTCCCCAATCTTCTCCAATGAATGAGCCGGGGTCGTCCTCCGGTGCGTACTCTTGGTTCATCATGCGGGGCACGTAGGCCTCCGGGGCCGTCACCCCGAACACCTCGCCGTGGTGCCCCACGCTCCATGTTGCTCGGCCCAGGGTGGCGTCGAGAGGATGGTAGCGTGGCATCCGGCTAGGACCATGGGGGGCGACGCTTGCGCTCGTGCTTGTCGCGGGCGGCGGAGCCCCCTACGCCGCTGGCCGTGCTGATATTGATGAAGCCCCCGGGCGTAGTTGATGGCGCGCGGCTGTGGTGAGGTTCGCCGCGTGGCCCTGCATTGGCCTGAGGAGGAAGTCGATAGCAGAAGGGTGGTGCTCCCGACGCCGCTGCATCCAGCAGCTCGGCAACACGCTCCAGCAATGTATCCCGGCCGCTTTCCATCAGCCTGCATCGCAGCAGCTCCCTTGAAACGGTGAGCGCTGCCCGTATGTTTGCTTGCTCCCGCTGTGAGTGCGGCGCCGTTGCTGCGGCGTGGCTCGCAGCTCTTGCGGCGGCCCGTACTTGCCGCGGGGTGAGGGTGGACGACGCCTGGCTGCGCTGCCCGCGCCCGGCGGAGTTTGGCGGCGCTCGCGCCGCCTGGAGCGCGGGGTAGAGGTCTTCATGGGCAGGTGGCGCTGCCCGGGCTGGCCAGGCTGCCCAGCGGTCAGAGCCGGCCCTTGAGTCGCCGGACATCGTGGCTGTGGAGCGTCGGCGAGCTGGTTGGTGGAGAAGAAGCTCCGGCGCACCCCTACCTGGCGCGCCAAATGTCGGATGTGGGGTTCCGGCAAACCCTTAAGGTTCGAACACTAAGGTGCGCGCGAAGTCTTTCCCTCCTACCGATCTACGCCCTAACTCGCTAAGATCTCGCGGACGAACTCGACGAACTCGCAACACAGAGAGACACGGGGTTTATACTGGTTCGGGCCACCATTGTGGTGTAATACCCTACTCCAGTGTGGTGGTGGTGGATTGCCTCTTGGGCTGATTAAGAGCAGTACAAGGGAAGAACAGCCTCCTGAGGTTGAGGTGTTCTTGTGCTTGGTGAACTGGTGGATCCCACCTCCTACTGTGGTGGTTAGCTCTACTTATATAGGCCCTGGTCCTCTTCCCAAATATCAAGCGGGAAGGGAGCCAACAGCGGCGGGCAAGTTTGAAGGGGGACAACTAGTACAAGCTATCCTGACAAAAGTGGTCTTCGCCTGCGGAAAGCTCTGGTGGTGACGCCGTCTTGGGCTCCACGATGACCTCCGCCTTGCCGTCCTCCTGGTCTTGGTCTCGTTGCACCAATATAGCAACCTTTGCCTGATGCCTCGATACTCCTCGCTTGCGCTGGCCTCCTTAGCACCAAAGAGGAAACAAGGACGCTGCACGCGCTGGCGCCCGCCTGGCTTCGCCTGGTGTCGATCGTCATGGCTCACGTCACGAGAGCCTCGTGAGGTTTTGCCCCGCCTTGATATCTCTGCTCCTCATGAGTCTGCCTGGCTAGGCCACTCCCGAGGAGGTCTTGCGTCGTCCGCCTCGCGAGGCTTGGACCCTCGCGAAGGTCTTGGATGCCTTGTTGATGAAGATGCGCCGTACGGCCTGCTGGCTTAGCCACGCCGTGGGCCGCAGGCAGGCAGGTCTGGGGACCCCCGTTCCCAGAATGCCAACAACAATGTGTATCTGAGCTTGTCGCCTTTAGGAGAGGTGAGGACGATGCCGTCTCCCAAACCGGTGCGCATCTTCTAGCCATCCAAGTGCATCCGCTAATGGGTGGAGTTCGGCGCTGGCGGCAGGTACTGAGTCTCGGCCCAGTCAACGAGGAAGTCGGCCAGCGCTTGGAACTAGATGGTGGTGCGAGGCTGGTAGAAGATGGTGTAGGGGGCCAACTCGATGGCCCATTTGGCCACTTGGCCTGAAGCATCTCAGCTGCCTATGATCTCAGCAAACGGAGCAGTGCAAACAACCGTGATGGGGTGCTCTTGAAAATAGGGCTTTAACTTCTTGGCAGTAAAGTGCACGCCGTAGCACATCTTCTAGTAGTGGGGGTAGTTCTGCTTGGAAGCCGACATCACTTTACTCAAGTAATACACCGGTCTCTGGACTGGCAGAACCTTGCCGTCTTCCTTGCGCTCAACTACTATGTCTGTGCTGACCACTCGGCTGGTGGCGGAGATGTAGAGGAGCATGGGTTCCTTAGCAGCCGGCGCGGCTAGGACAGGCGGCGTGGTCAACATCTTCTTGAGCTGGAGTAATGCCTCATCCGCCTTGTCATTCCACTCGAAGTGAGTGGTTTTCTTCAGGAGTTGGTACAGGGGAAGGGCCTTCTCGCCCAGCCGACTGATGAAGCGGCTGATGGATGCTAAGCACCCGGTGAATTTTTGGACATCTCGCAGTCGGGTGGGTTTCTCCATTCTCTCAATTGCTTTGATCTTCACAGGGTTGCACTCAGTGCCGCACTCTGAGACTAGGAAGACAAGGAGCTGGTCGGCTAGTACTCCAAACACGCACTTCTCTGGGTTGAGCTTGATCTGAAATCGGTGCAGGTTTTCAAAAGTCTCCTTGAGATCTTCTAGGATGGTCCCACGCTTCTCCATCTTCACCACAACATCGTCCACATAGACGTGGGCGTTTCGGCCGAGCTGCTTGAGGAGGCACTTCTGCATGCAACGCTGAAACGTGGCGCCGGCATTCCTCAAGCCGAACGTCATCGCCAGGTAGCAGAAGGCTCCGAATGGTGTCATGAAAGAGGTCTTCAGCCTATCAGCCGGGTTCAACTTGATCTGGTGGTACCCTGAATATGCATCCAAAAAACTCAACAGCTCGCATCCGGTTGTGGAGTCTATCACTTGGTCAATCTGTGGCAAGGCGAATGGATCTTTGGGGCAAGCTTTGTTGAGGCTGGTATAATCAATACACATGCGCCACTTGTTGTTCTTCTTCAGTACAAGGACTGGGTTGGCCAGCCAATCCGGATAGAACACTTCCGTAATGAAGCTGACTGCTAGGAGCCGGGCTATCTCTTCATCGACAATTCTTCTCTTCTCCTCCGACAGGCGGCGGAGGGGTTGCTTGACCGGCTTGGCATCAGGTCGGACGTGTAGCTTGTGCTCGGCGAGATCCGTCGGAACAACCGGCATGTCCTTAGGAGACGATGCAAAGATGTCCCAATTCTCACGGAGGAAATCGACGAGCTCACTTTCCTATTTGCTGTCGAGGTTTGTACCTACGACAGCGTACCTCTCTGGGTGCTCCGGGTCCAATGGTATCTTCTTTGCCTCCTTGGCCAGCTTGAAGAAGCTTCAGCTTCTGACTACTTGGGATCAGGGGACATGTCCGGCTGCTTGCCTGCCATGGCCACAACCCGGTCAAGGAGTCGCTTCTCGGCAGCAATCACAAGGGACTCGGCCAGCCGACTGCTGGCAGCTGCACAGGCAGAGGACTTCTTGTAATCTCCGGAGATGGTGATGATCCCTTTGGTGCTTGCATAGGTACCACATCACAATCAACATAATAAATATATGTAGAGATACTAAAATGCACACGAACAGTACATGTTACCTTAACCTTGGCACGGTTGTTGAACCATTGGATGTAGTAAGGATGTGGATGTGGTCTTGTGGTGATAGATAGCTTCTCCACCATCTCCATGCTAGCCAAGTTGTTGCAGCTCCCTCCATCTATGATGACGCGAACAGAACGTTCCTTCACAACTCCCTTTGTATGGAACAAATTATGCCTCTGATTTTGCTCAGCTTGTATGACCTGTACACTCAAAACACGTTGAGCAACTAAACATTCATACCTTTCAGCGTCTTCAGGAGCCATGTATTGCGTTTCATGATCAGAATCATCTCCACCGTGTTCTTCATGTGTAATAAGAGCCGAAGTCTCCTCATCATAGTCACTAGCGGACTCATACCCACCATCCTTAGTAGCAATCATCACACGCTGAGATTTGCATTCTCTCGCATAATGTCCTCTTCCCTTACAACGACGACAAATAATATCACTTGTGTGCCCTGTTGATGCCATGGAAGAAGAAGAGCTCTGTGCAGGCCCGACAGGTGTGTTCTTGGCAGATAGTGGTGGTTGTGCCTGCTTTCTAGTATCACGGCTGGAGGTGGCACCTGATGGAGGTGATGGTGTGGTGGAAGTAAAGGATGCACGTGGTGTCCATGATGAAGGTCGACCTACAGAAAAGTTAGTTCGCACCAATGCCTGTCGATCCCGCACTTCACGTTCAGCTTTACAAGCAAGATGGAATAAACGAGTGATATTATTATACTCCTTATACTCTAGAATGGTCTGAATCTCTCTATTTAATCCACCCATAAAATGTGCAAGCATAGCTCATTATCCACAACAATACCACATCTAATCATGCCAGTTTGTAATTCCTGATAATATTCCTCTACAGAATTTTTTCCTGGTCTTAAACGCTACAATTTTTGTAGTAATTCACGTTGATAATATGGTGGAACCCAACGAGTACGCATAGCAGTTTTCAAAGCAGCCCACGTAGTAGGAATATTATTTGGATATAATCTACGATGTTCAGACCACCACACACAAGCAAAACTAGTGAAAGCACAAAGTGCAGCAGCAACACGTTTCTCCTCGGGGTATTGTAAACATGTAAAACGTTGTTCAGTTTCTAACTCCCAAGTAAGATATGAAGGAAATATGCCCTAGAGGCAATAATAAAGTATTATATATTTCCTTATATCATGATAAATGTTTATTATTCATGCTAGAATTGTATTAACCGGAAACATAATACATGTGTGAATACATAGACAAACAGTGTGTCACTAGTATGCCTCTACTTGACTAGCTCGTTAATCAAAGATGGTTATGTTTCCTAGCCATAGACATGAGTTGTCATTTGATTAACGGGATCACCTCATTAGGAGAATGACGTGATTGACCTGACCCATTCCGTTAGCTTAGCACCCGATCATTTAGTATGTTGCTATTGCTTTCTTCATGACTTATAGATGTTCCTACGACTATGAGATTATGCAACTCCCGTTTATCGGAGGAACACTTTGTGTGCTACCAAACGTCACAACGTAAATGGGTGATTATAAAGGTGCTCTACAGGTGTCTCCAAAGGTACTTGTTGGGTTGGCGTATTTCGAGATTAGGATTTGTCACTCCGATTGTCGGAGAGGTATCTCTGGGCCCACTCGGTAATGCACATCACTATAAGCCTTGCAAGCATTGTGACTAATGAGTTAGTTGCGGGATGATGTATTACGGAACGAGTAAAGAGACTTGCCAATAACGAGATTGAACTAGGTATCGAGATACCAACGATCGAATCTCGGGAAAGTAACATACCGATGACAAAGGGAACAACGTATGTTGTTATGCGGTTTGACCAATAAAGATCTTCGTAGAATATCTGGGAGCCAATATGAGCATCCAGGTTCCGCTATTGGTTATTGACCGGAGAGGTGTCTCGGTCATGTCTACATAGTTCTCGAACCCGTAGGGTCCGCACGCTTAACGTTACGATGACAGTTATATTATGAGTTTATATGTTTTGTTGTACCGAAGGATGTTCTGAGTCCCGGATGTGATCACGGACATGACGAGGTGTCTCGAAATGGTCGAGACATAAAGATTGATATATTGGACGACTATATTCGGACACCGGAAGTGTTCCGGAGAAGTTTCGGATAAAACCGGAGTGCCGGAGGGGTTACCGGAACCCCCCGGGGAAGTATTGGGCCTTAGTGGGCCTTGAGGGGAGAGAGAGGGCAGCAGCCAGGAGGTGGCGTGCCCCCTCCCATGAGGAGTCCTATTAGGACTAGGAGAGGGGGGCGCAGCCCCTGTTTTCCTCTCCCTCTCCCTCTCTTTCCTTCCCCCCTCTCTTCCTAGTTGGACTAGGAAAGGGGAGTCCTACTCCTACTAGGAGGAGGACTCCCCCCTCTCCTTGGCGCGCCTAGGGCAGCCGGCCTCCCCCTTGCTCCTTTATATATGGGGGCAGGGGGGCACCTCTATACACACTTGATATACGATATTTTAGCTGTGTGCGGTGCCCCCCTCACCATATTACACCTCGATAATATCGTTGCGGAGCTTAGGCGAAGCCCTGCGTCGGTGGAACATTATCATCGTCACCACGCCGTCGTGCGGACGAAACTCTCCCTCAACACTCGGCTGGATCGGAGTTCGAGGGACGTCATCGAGCTGAACGTGTGCTGAACTCGGAGGTGCCGTACGTTCGGTACTTGATCGGTCGGATCATGAAGACGTACGACTACATCAACCGCGTTGTGATAGCGCTTCCGCTGTCGGTCTACGAGGGTACGTGGACAACACTCTCCCCTCTCGTTGCTATGCATCACCATGATCTTGCGTGTGCGTAGGAATTTTTTTGAAATTACTACGTTCCCCAACAGTGGCATGCGAGCCTGGTTTTATGCATTGATGCTATGCACGAGTAGAACACAAGTGAGTTGTGGGCGATATAAGTCATACTGCTTACCGGCATGTCATACTTTGGTTCAGCGGTATTGTGAGATGAAGCGGCCCGGACTGACATTACGCGTACGCTTACGCGAGACTGGTTTCACCATTGCGAGCACTCGTTGCTTAAAGGTGACCGACGGGTGTCTGTCTCTCTCACTTTAGTTGAACCGAGTGTGGCTATGCCCGGTCCTTGCAAAGGTTAAAACAACACCAACTTGACAAACTATCATTGTGGTTTTGATGCGTAGGTAAGAACGGTTCTTGCTAAGCCCGTAGCAGCCACGTAAAACTTGCAACAACAAAGTAGAGGACGTCTAACTTGTTTTTGCAGGGCATGTTGTGATGTGATATGGTCAAGACATGATGTGATATAATTTGTTGTATGAGATGATCATGTTTTGTAACCGAGTTATCGGCAACTGGCAGGAGCCATATGGTTGTCGCTTTATTGTATGAATTGCAATCGCCATGTAATAGTTTTACTTTATCACTAAGCGGTAGCGATAGTCGTAAAAGCAATAAGTTGGCGAGACGACAACGATACTACGATGGAGATCAAGGTGTCGCGCCGGTGATGATGGTGATCATGACGGTGCTTCGGAGATGGAGATCACAAGCACGGTGCTTCGGAGATGGAGATCACAAGCACAAGATGATGATGGCCATATCATATCACTTACATTGATTGCATGTGATGCTAATCTTTTTATGCATCTTATCTTGCTTTGATTGACGGTAGCATTATAAGATGATCTCTCACTAAAATTTCAAGATAAAAGTGTTCTCCCTGAGTATGCACCGTTGCGGAAGTTCTTCGTGCTGAGACACCACGTGTTGATCGGGTGTGATAGGCTCTACGTTCAAATACAACGGGTGCAAAACAGTTGCACACGCGGAATACTCAGGTTAAACTTGACGAGCCTAGCATATGCAGATATGGCCTCTGAACACGGAGACCGAAAGGTCGAGCGTGAATCATATAGTAGATATGATCAACATGGTCATGTTCACCATTGAAACTACTCCATCTCACGTGATGATCGGACATTGTTTAGTTGATATGGATCACGTGATCACTTAGAGGATTAGAGGGATGTCTATCTAAGTGGGAGTTCTTAAGTAATATGATTAATTGAACTTAAATTTATCATGAACTTAGTCCTGATAGTATTTTGCCAATTATGTTGTAGATCAATAGCTCGCGTTGTTGCTTCCCTGTGTTTATTTTTGATATGTTCCTAGAGAAAAAATTATGTTGAAAGATGTTAGTAGCAAAGATGCGGATTGGATCCGTGATCTGAGGATTATCCTCATTGCTGCACAGAAAAATTATGTCCTTGATGCACCGCTAAGTGACAGACCTATTGCAGGAGCAGATACAGACGTTATGAACGTTTGGCTAGCTCAATATGATGACTACTTGATAGTTTAGTGCACCATGCTTAACGGCTTAGAATCGGGACTTCAAAGACGTTTTGAACGTCATGGACCATATGAGATGTTCCAGGAGTTGAAGTTAATATTTCAAGCAAATACCCGAGTTGAGAGATATGAAGTCTCCAACAAGTTCTATAGCTAAAAGATGGAGGAGAATCGCTCAACTAGTGAGCTTGTGCTCAGATTGTCTGGGTACTACAATCGCTCGAATCAAGTGGGAGTTAATCTTCCAGATAAAATAGTGATTGACAGAATTCTCTAGTCACCATCACCAAGTTAGTAGAACTTCGTGATGAACTATAGTATGTAAGGGATGACGAAAGTAATTCCCGAGCTCTTCGCGATGCTGAAATCGACGAAGGTAGAAATCAAGAAAGAGCATCAAGTGTTGATGGTTAACAAGACCACTAGTTTCAAGAAAAGGGCAAAGGGATAGAAGGGGAACTTCAAAAAGAACGGCAAGCAAGTTGCTACTCAAGTGAAGAAGCCCAAGTCTGTACCTAAGCCTGAGACTAAGTGCTTCTACTGCAAAGGGACTGGTCACTGGAAGCGGAACTGCCCCAAGTATTTGGTGGATAAGAAGGATGGCAAAGTGAACAAAGGTATATTGGATATACATGTTATTGATGTGTACTTACTAGTGTTTATAGCAACCCCTCGGTATTTGATACTGGTTTAGTTGCTAAGAGTAGTAACTCGAAACGGGAGTTGCAGAATAAACAAAGACTGGTAAAAAGGCGAGGTGACGATGTGCGTTGGAAGTAGTTCCAAGATTGATATGATCACCATCGCACACTCCTTGTACTTTTGGGATTAGTGTTGAAACTAAATAAGTGTTATTTGGTGTTTGCGTTGAGCATGAATATGATTTGATCATGTTTATTGCAATACGGTTATTCATTTAAGTTAGAGAACAATTGTTGTTCTGTTTACATGAATAAAAACCTTCTATGGTCATACACACCAACGAAAATGGTTTGTTGGATCTCGATTGTAGTGATACACATATTCATAATAATGAAGCCAAAAGATGCAAAGTTAATAATGATAGTGCAACTTATTTGTGGCACTGCCGTTTAGGTCATATTGGTGTAAAGCGCATGGGGAAATTCCATACTGATGGGATTTTGGAATCACTTGATTATGAATCATTTGATGCTTGCGAACCATGCCTCATGGGCAAGATGACTAAGACTCCGTTCTCGGGAACAATGGAGCGAGCAACTGACTTATTGGAAATAATACATACTGATGTATGCGGTCCGATGAGTGTTAAGGCTCACGGCAAGTATCATTATTTTCTGACCTTCACAGATGATTTGAGCAGATATGGGTATATCTACTTAATGAAACATAAGTCTGAAACATTTGAAAATTTCATATAATTTTAGAGTGAAGTGGAAAATCATCGTAACAAGAAAAATAAAGTTTCTATGATCTGATCGTAGAGAAGAGTATTTGAGTTAGAGTTTGGCCTTCAGTTAAAACAATGTGAAATAGTTTCACTACTCACGCCACCTGGAACACCATGGTGTAATGGTGTGTCCGAACGTCGTTATCGTACTTTATTAGATATGGTGCGATATATGATGTATCTTACCGATCTACCACTATCGTTTTGGGGTTATGCATTAGAGACAGCTGCATTCACGTTAAATAGGGCACCATCAAAATCCGTTGAGACGACGCCTTATGAACTGAGGTTTAGCAAGAAACCAAAGTTGTCGTTTCTTAAAATTTTGGGGTTGCGATGCTTATGTGAAAAAGTTTCATCCTGATAAGCTCAAACCCAAATCGGAGAAATGTGTCTTCATAGGATACCCAAGGAGACAGTTGGGTACACCTTCTATCACAGATCCGAAGGCAAGACATTCGTTGCTTAAAATGGATCCTTTCTAGAGAAGGAGTTTCTCTCGAAAGAAGTGAGTGGGAGGAAAGTAGAACTTGATGAGGTAACTGTACCTGCTCCCTTATTGGAAAGTAGTTCATCACAGAAATCTGTTCCTGTGAATCCTACACCAATTAGTGAGGAAGTTAATGATGATGATCATGTAACTTCAGATCAAGTTACTACCAAACCTCGTAGGTAAACCAGAGTAAGATCCGCACCAGAGTGGTACGGTAATCCTGTTCTGGAGGTTATGTTACTAGACCATGACGAACCTACGAACTATGAAGAAGCGATGGTGAGCCTAGATTCCACAAAATGGCTTGAGGCCATGAAATCTGAGATGAGATCCATGTATGAGAACAAAGTATGGACTTTGATTGACTTGCCCAATGATCGGCGAGCCATTGAGATTAAATGGATCTTCAAGAGGAAGACAGACAGTGATAGTAGTGTTCCTGTCTACAAAGCTAGAATTGTCGCAAAAAGGTTTTCGACAAGTTCAAGGTGTTGACTACGATGAGATTTTCTCACTCGTATCTATGCTTAAGTCTGTCTGAATCATGTTAGAAATTGCCACATTTTATGAAATATGGCAAAAGGTAAAACAAAACTGCATTCCTTAATGGATTTATTAAAGAAGAGTTGTATATGATGCAACCAGGAGGTTTTGTCAATCCTAAAAGTGCTAACAAAATATGCAAGCTCCAGCGATCCATCTATGGACTGGTGCAAGCATCTCGGAGTTGGAATATACGCTTTGATAAGTTGATCAAAGGATATAGTTTTATACAGACTTGCGGTGAAGCCTGTATTTACAAGAAAGTGAGTGGGAGCACTACAACATTTCTGATAAGTATATGTGAATGACATATTGTTGATCGAAAATAATGTAGAATGATTCTGCAAACCATAAAGGAGTGTTTGAAAGGAGTTTTTCTAAGAAAGACCTCGGTGAAGCTGCTTACATATTGAGCATCAAGATCTATAGAGATAGATGAAGACGCTTGATAAGTTTTTCAATGAGTACATACCTTAACAAGATTTTGAAGTAGTTCAAAATAGAACAGTCAAAGAAAGAGTTCTTGCCTGTGTTACAAGGTGTGAAATTGAGTAAGACTCAAAGCCCGACCACGGCAGAAGATAGAAAGAGAATGAAAGTCATTCCCTATGCCTTGTCCATAGGTTCTATAAAGTATGCCATGCTGTGTACCAGATCTATTGTATACCCTACACTTATTTTGGCAAGGGAGTACAATAGTGATCTAGGAGTAGATCACTGGACAGCGGTCAAAATTATCCTTAGTGGAATAAGGATATGTTTCTCGATTATGGAAGTGACAAAAGGTTCGTCGTAAAGGGTTACGTCGATGCAAGTTTTGACACTAAATCTAGATGACTCTAAAGTCTCGGTCTAGATACATATTGAAAGTGGGAGCAATTAGCTAGAGTAGCTCCGTGTGGAGCATTGTAGAGATAGAAATTTGCAAAATACTTACGGATCTGAATGTGACAGACCCGTTGACTAAAATTATCTCACAATCAAAACATGATCACACCTTAGTACTCTTTGGGTGTTAATCACATAGCGATGTGAACTAGATTATTGACTCTAGTAAACCCTTTGAGTGTTGGTCACATAGAGATGTGAACTATGGGTGTTAATCACATGGTGATGTGAATTATTGATGTTAAATCACATGGCGATGTGAACTAGATTATTGACTCTAGTGCAAGTGGGAGACTGAAGAAAATATGTCCTAGAGGCAATAATAAAGTATTATATATTTCCTTATATCATGATAAATGTTTATTATTCATGCTAGAATTGTATTAACCGGAAACATAATACATGTGTGAATACATAGACAAACAGTGTGTCACTAGTATGCCTCTACTTGACTAGCTCGTTAATCAAAGATGGTTATGTTTCCTAGCCATAGACATGAGTTCTCATTTGATTAACGGGATCGCCTCATTAGGAGAATGACGTGATTGACCTGACCCATTCCGTTAGCTTAGCACCCGATCGTTTAGTATGTTGCTATTGCTTTCTTCATGACTTATACATGTTCCTATGACTATGAGATTATGCAACTCCCGTTTACCGGAGGAACACTTTGTGTGCTACCAAACATCACAACGTAAATGGGTGATTATAAAGGTGCTCTACAGGTGTCTCCAAAGGTACTTGTTGGGTTCGCGTATTTCAAGATTAGGATTTGTCACTCCGATTGTCGGAGAGGTATCTCTGGGCCCACTCGGTAATGCACATCACTATAAGCCTTGCAAGCATTGTGACTAATGAGTTAGTTGCGGGATGATGTATTACGGAACGAGTAAAGAGACTTGCCAGTAACGAGATTGAACTAGGTATCGAGATACCAACGATCGAATCTCGGGCAAGTAACATACCGATGACAAAGGGAACAACGTATGTTGTTATGCGGTTTGACCAATAAAGATCTTCGTAGAATATGTGGGAGCCAATATGAGCATCCAAGTTCCGCTATTGGTTATTGACCGGAGAGGTGTCTCGGTCATGTCTACATAGTTCTCGAACCCGTAGGGTCCGCACGCTTAACGTTACGATGACAGTTATATTATGAGTTTATATGTTTTGATGTACCGAAGGTTGTTCGGAGTCCCGGATGTGATCACGGACATGATGAGGAGTCTCGAAATGGTCGAGACATAAAGATTGATATATTGGACGACTATATTCGGACACCGGAAGTGTTCCGGAGAAGTTTCGGATAAAACCGGAGTGCTGGAGGGGTTACCGGAACCCCCCGGGGAAGTATTGGGCCTTAGTGGGCCTTGAGGGGAGAGAGAGGGCAGCAGCCAGGAGGTGGCGTGCCCCCTCCCATGAGGAGTCCTATTAGGACTAGGAGAGGGGGGCGCAGCCCCTCTTTTCCTCTCCCTCTCCCTCTCTTTCCTTCCCCCCCTCTCTTCCTAGTTGGACTAGGAAAGGGGAGTCCTACTCCTACTAGGAGGAGGACTCCCCCCCTCTCCTTGGCGCGCCTAGGGCAGCCGGCCTCCCCCTTGCTCCTTTATGTACGGGGGCAGGGGGGCACCTCTATACACACTTGATATACGATATTTTAGCCGTGTGCGGTGCCCCCCTCCACCATATTACACCTCGATAATACCGTTGCGGAGCTTAGGCAAAGCCCTGCGTCGGTGGAACATCATCATCGTCACCACGCCACGTGCTGACGAAACTCTCCCTCAACACTCGGCTGGATCGGAGTTCGAGGGACGTCATCGAGCTGAACGTGTGCTGAACTTGGAGGTGCCGTACGTTCGGTACTTGATCGGTCGGATCGTGAAGACGTACGACTACATCAACCGCGTTGTGATAACGCTTCCGCTGTCGGTCTACGAGGGTACGTGGACAACACTCTCCCCTCTCGTTGCTATGCATCACCATGATCTTGCGTGTGCGTAGGAATTTTTTTGAAATTACTACGTTCCCCAACAAGATATATATCAGGAACAAATCTACCCTCAAAATGTGGAATATTCAATTTTAGTTTAGGGAGATGGTCAGGATCTCGTACCTGAGCTGGTGGTGCAGCCCCACCATTGCGATTATATGCATGTGGACGACTTGGTGTTGGTGGTTGCACGTAGTTATGATTTTGATCAACCTCATCCTCGTAATCGCCCGCATAGTCATCATCCTCCAGCACCAGCAGTAGCAGGAGCCAAAGAAGCATCAACAATAGGTACAACAGCTCCAGAAGTTTGACCATCCGTAATAGGAACACGCTTCGCTCGTCCGAACTGATTCGGAAGGGGCCGTTGTTGTTGTCGTTGTAGATGTGCGATAGGTGCAGCCGGTGGTGGTGGGGGGAAGACGCGTGAGCAATTCATTAAACTTGTTATCCAGCTTTGTCTCGAACGACTTCTCCATTCCATCTATCTTCTCCATGGCCTCTTCAAATCTGTTTAGCACATCTCCCACCTGGCCACTCATCATTTGCTGAAATTTATCATGCAACTCCTTGTTCATCATGTTCTCCCAATCAATCTCGTCGGCTTGTGATCCTGCCATGGTTAGCAGCAATAGAAACACACAAGAATATGATCCTACAGACTACTAACAAGTGGTGGTGGTGGGTGTCACAAATCCGTCAAGCAAAACTCAAATTCTCACCAGTTCTTACCCAGCAGCAGGCGGTGATCGGCAACCGTTGTAGTCAAAACTCTCAAAGCTTGGATAGAGCGATTACCAGGGAGAGTCAAACGCACGATGTAGATTTATGTGGAGCTAGGAAGGCTTATAATATGGTAGCAAAAAGATTAGCAATAATCAATTCAGAGATGCAAAGTTGAATAAACGCTCAACGACGATACTGTGCTGGTCCTAGGCTAGACCGTGCTAGAGACGCGAGCCTAGAACACTAACAAAATCACGGCGCTGCACGTAAACAAGGGAAAAGCACACTCTAGAAATTTTGTTTTTCGCTCTTTTTTTGCGCTCCTCTTTTTTTGCGTTCCTCTTTTTTTTGCGAAAAATCACTATAATGGCGAGTGTCTCAAAACTCTTCCCAGGTCAAGCTGACAGGATGGGCACGAAATTTTTTTGTGACTTTTTTTCGGAAATCAGGGCAGCGACGACGAAAAAGTGCGACAAAAAATCACTATGATGGCACGTGGCTCAAAAGACTCAGAAAAGCCTAAAAATTGCCTGTGAAAATTTTGGCCTAAAAACTGCCCAGGGGTCTCCAGACTCTTTTTTTCCGAAACCTACTCAGGCAAGGAAACACGAATCGGAAATTATACGGATCTCGAAAACAAACCTAATATGAAAGGAACTCGGATTGGTGGTGGATATATGGTGGTAGGATATGGCAGCGGTGGTGGTATATAGATACAGATTGGTGGTGGTATATGGATACAGATTGGTGATGATATATGGAGATGGATCGGTGGCGGATAAGCGGTGGTGGTAGATGGTAGGGGCGATGATGATGGTGCGGCGGCGGCGTGACAACTTATGACCAGAACTCGAAACTCTAAGGAAACTAGACGCTAAGACCAGCAACTTGACACGACGATGCAACCGCAAATTCAACAAAGCAAAATACTGAAAACACTATGCAAAGGCTCAGACTGGTTCAGATATGATGAACTAACCCTAATTTTTTGTGTGGCGTTTTCGTAGACAGTAGGTATGAAGAACAGACTCGATCTAAACTATGAAAAACTGTAAAATCTCACCGAGCAACCTGGAAATCTGATACCACTTGATAGAGGCAAAGGTGTCCCGTCTTTCGATGAGATTGTGGCTATCCTTTTGGAGGAAGTTGACTTTGACGATCCAACTACGAATGTGTGAGGACATCGCGCCTTAGCAATCGCTAAACCAACTCCGAGAGGTTATTGACCACGCCGGAGCACGATCAACCTGACCACGAAGGTCTGTTTCCTGTAGGCAAACGAAGAACAAGCAAGAAACTAAGATTGCAATCTGGATATTGCGAATATAAGAGGAAAGCTTTATTGATCAAGGTGGGGTTCTGTGACGCCTTTGTCTGATCGTTGAACACAAACGAAGTACGCGAAGTTGCAGCTATGTTGAACTTTAATCTAAACAAAACCAAAAGTCTAAACGATGCCCTAAGGGCTGTATGTATGGAGGAGAGAGGGGGGAATTTCGTGACCCTTGGAGGAGGGGTCCGAAACCAACCCTAACTCTTGTTTTCCCACACATACAGACTCTAAAAACTGGCTATAATCAAGTATTTCAAAATTACATGGGCCTGGCCCAAAAATAAGGTGACGCAGCACCTAGAATAGCCTCTGGACGAAATTTATGAAGTGGCATCTTGTATATTTCGTCCAAGGCTTCATGCACTCATTATGGTGGCTTCAAAGTCATGGAATCATCACTTGTAACTCTGTTCTTGTTCCCCTTGCGCATGCCATCATCTCCATGCTTGAACTTGGTCCAAGGTTCATCTTTCTTATCCAAGCTAGGCCCTTCATTTGTAAGCAAAACAAATGTATCCAATTTAGGCAGCATCATATTCTCATGAACATTAGAATCGTTACCAAGAAACGGAAGTACCTGATAATTCAATTGGCGTGCGCGAGCTCTAGTAATTGGTCCAGTATGTATAGCAGCAGGAGCTATGGGTGTAACAATGGTATTGATGTCCTCATCACAAGACCCATCCGTTAGCTTAGCATTATGATCGTTTAGTTTTATTGTTATTGCTTTGTTCATGACTTACACATATTCCTCTAACTATGAGATTATGCAACCCCCAAATACCGGAGGAACACTTTGTGTGCTATCAAACATCACAATGTAACTGGGTGATTATAAAGATGCTCTACAGGTATCTCCGAAGGTGTTTGTTGAGTTGGCATACATCAAGATTAGGATTTGTCACTCCGTGTATCGGTGAGGTATCTCTGGGCTCTCTCGGTAATGCACATCACTATAAGCCTTGCAAGCAATGTGAATAATGAGTTAGTTGCGGGATGATGCATTACAGAACGAGTAAAGAGACTTGTCGGTAATGAGATTGAACTAGGTATGATGATACCGATGATCGAATCTCGGGAAAGTAACATACCGATGACAAAGGGAATGACGTATGTTGTTATGCGGTTTGACCGATAAAGATCTTCGTAGAATATGTAGGAGCCAATATGAGCATCCAGGTTCCGCTATTGGTTATTGACCGGAGATGTGTCTCGGTCATGTCTACATAGTTCTCGAACCTGTAGGGTCCGCACGCTTAACGTTCCATGACGATTTGTATTATGAGTTATGTGTTTTGGTGACCGAAGTTTGTTCGGAGTCCCAGATGAGATCACGGACATGAAGAGGAGTCTTGAAATGGTCAAGAGGTAAAGATTCATATATTGGAAGGTTATATTCGGACATCGGAATGGTTCCGAGTGAGTCGGATATTTTACCGGAGTACCGAGGGGTTACCGGAACCCCCCGGGGGAAATCATGGGCCTCATGGGCCATGGGAGAGAAGAGGGGACAGCCCACAAGGGGGAGGCGCACCCCCCCAAGGGGAGTCCGAATAGGAAGGGGAGGGGGCGTGGCCCCCCTTTCCCTCTTCCTCTCCTCTCTTTCCCACTTTCCCCCTCCGTTGGAAGGAAAAGGTGGGGGGGGGGAATCCTACTTGGGCTAGGAGTCCAAGTAGGACTCCCCCCTTGGCGCGCCCCTCCTGGCCGCCGGCCTCCTCCTCCCCTCCTTTATATACGGGGGCGGGGGGCACCCCAAAGACACACCAAGAATTCTCTTAGCCGTGTGCGGTGCCCCCCTCCACAGTTTACTCCTCTGGTCATAGCGTCGTAGTGCTTAGGCGAAGCCCTGCGCGGATCACATTACCATCACCATCACCATGCCGTCGTGCTAATGGAACTCTCCCTCGACCCTCTACTGGATCATGAGTTCAAGGGACGTCATCGAGCTGAACATGTGCTGAACACGGAGGTGCCATACATTCGGTACGTGGATCGATTGGATCTTGAAGACGTTCGACTACATCAACCGCGTTAACATAACGCTTCCGCTTTCGGTCTATGAGGGTACGTGGACACACTCTCCCCGTCTCGTTGCTATGCATCTCCTAGATAGATCCCGCCATGGAGGATCCCTTAGATCCCAGGATCCCGCAGGCTGCCCTCTCGCTGCGGCCCGCAGCACTGCCACCTTTGAGCGAAACCCACATGTGTTTTAGAGGGGATCCATTGCTCTGGAATCACAGATCGGTGGCGCCGGAGGACATGCCAGGGCTGCGTTTCAGGTGGTGGGCAGCAAGGGCAAATCAGATCGAGGAAGCGTCGCATCAATTGGAGAGAAGTTCGAAGGAGCTGCACCTGGCACAGCACAAGCCGGAGGCACAAGTCGATCTCAGGGGAGAGATGCTGAGGGATGTCAGCATCTGGCAGCGTCGCATTGATTTCAAGCTAGGGCTAATGGCTGAGATCATATTCACAGAGTTAACTACGGAGGAAAGAACGCGCATGCCTGCGGAATGGCATGAGCAGCCGGTGCAACTATTCAAATGGGCAGTAGGAGAAGCCAAATCGCGGGACCAGTTGCGGCGGCGCCGTTGGGCATGCATCGTAGGCAGGGTGAGCTACCCTCCTTCCCTGCCGGCGATTTAGTGACCTACTCGGTTGCTGCTGCAGTGAACTTGTGGCGCCATGGCAGTTTGCAACCGTGACAATCACTCCATCTATATGTATTGTATTCCTGTGAAAATACTTGGTCGTTTGGAAAAAGATGGAAATTGATTTATCACTAGTTTTTGAATGCTTGGTCGTGACAATCACCCGAAACCACAACCAGAAGTCTCCATCGTGTAATACTTACGGTCGGTCGCACCAATAGATAGTCGGTCGGACCCACGAAACGCATCGGCTTGGTCTGACATGTATGACCAGTTACATCACTGACATGTGCGACCATATTTGAGCAGTAGTAATTGAAATTTGTGTTCCAGGAAACTCATCGGGAGCCGTTTCGGCCCTCGAAACCAAAACCATCAATTAATCTTTAGCTTGTTCCCATGACATTCCAAAGTGTATAGTATAATTAAGTGCAAACCTGCTCACACCTAGTACATATCAAACCTGAACGTGTTTCCACTATGCAGGTTTTAGTACTAGTGCTAGTACTAGCGCTACTGCAGGATGCTGCTAACGCGACACTACGATCAGAGACCCTTTGACGAAACTATGTGCGATGCATTAATCACAAACAGGGATGTAAAAAAAACTATCAAAAAAGGTGCAAAACATTTGCGATGGCGGAGCGATCAAACACGGTTCAGATTTTAGTTGTGTGTGGGATTCAGGGCACACGGTTAACCCGTTTGAACTGCTTGCGATGAGGCAGAACCACAGAACCGGGCAGCCATATCAATGTGTGTGCGATATACAACATACAGTTCACTCCGATGAACCGTTTGTTATTAGGGAGTGCAATATAAATGGTTAGCCAGATCAAGGTGTGTGTGATATAGGGCATACGGTTCACTCGGACAAACTGTTTTCGATTAGCGAACGCAACAAAAACGGTTCAACTTAACAAGATGTGTGTGATATGTGGCAAACAACCGACTTAGATGAACTGTTTGCGATGAGAAATTACAATGCAGACGGTTAATACAATTAGTTTGTGTGCGATTCTGTGTGTACAAAAAACTTTGAAAAATGCAAACTAGTTGCTTGTGGTGGCTAGGAGTATCGCACATGATGCGTCTGCGAGTACTCGTGTGCGATGATTAGTAAGTTACACATACATTTCCTTATGTTAACACTTGTGTGATAAATAACACGTGGCACCGGATACGGTATTCGGGTTGTGTGTGTGCTCCACTTAGTTTTCCCGTGCTCCACATGGTTGAATTGTAAAATCCACGCCTATTCCCTCACCGTTTTCCCGCCACCAGATAACGGCTTGCTGCATATAACCCAAGCGGCAACACACCACCGCGACACTCTATGAAGATCTAGTCCTCACCCATCTACCATTAGTTATTCCAAGCATGCCAGGCAACGACCAAAGCTTCGACGTCGATGCCTACCTGCGTTACATCTTCGGCGAGGAGAACGAGAGGGAGCAGGTGGGGAGCAAGAGCTTCATCGGCCGGTGCAGGCACCATGGCCCATCGGCAGCGATACCGGTGTCACAGTCCTTGGGAGCACAATCGACATATTCCAGAGGAGGTGTGATGAGCAGTTTGCCATCCACCGTGCAAACGATCCAGAGCTGCTCGGCGGCATGATCGACGACCCTCCCGAAGAGCCGCCGTCACCCGTGCTCATCGAGAGCCTGATGCCCCGCAAGGAATGGGCAGAGGACCTCTGCAATTCAGTCAAGACAAAGGCGGCCTGCGGCTTCATCATTGCCCACGACAGCCGTGTCAACCTCGATCCCGATGATGAGGTGGCCAGGCTCGAGCGCATCCTTGGCAGAGTTGACGTACCCGATGGAGTAGAACATCGCCAACGTGATATCTTGAGGATGCAGGTGATCGACGGAATTTGCTACCAGGCCAGAGACATGGAAATGGAGCGGTTCCGCGGAGTTGTCATGCGCGCGATTGCACGCTATCAAGCTCTTCTGGAAGAGGCCCAGCAGCCCCAAGAGCCTCCCAGCGCTAGCAGCTCCGTAGGCGGAGGCGGGTCGGGACACTTGGAGTGAACAGACGCAAGGGTGCTATGCTGATCATGGAGTTCGAGAAGACCATCGTCGGAAGGCCGCCAGCTCAGCCTTTTAGCTAATATTTTATTATAATTGTAAGCATAGATAGGTCGTGAGTGTTCTGGGCCTTGCCGCATTTGGCATTTTAAATTATCATGAATATGTAAGACAATTATTAAGAATTATTAACTGTTGCCATTGTAACTTTGCATCAACGGCGAGTAGAGCGCGCGCAGGGACGCCAGAGCGGAGCGCCCCGCGGCTGCCTCAACGGCGAGCAATCACGTGGTCAACCTTCTGCCATCAATAAATTTTGACCTTGTTTCTCGTCACATTGCTGATTACAACGCAATAAGTAATTGCAAACCTGTTCACAACTATCAAACTAATATGTGTTCACACTTAGCACCGGGCTATAAAAACCACCCACTCGAAAATTACTTCATAGTTCCTCTCCTCATCACCCACAAAACTAGTTTTTTCTGTCAAGTCGTTCCGCCATGACAGGTAGGAGGAGTTTAGGGTGGACATACAACCAGGCAGCAAAGACCAAGGCTGCGGAAGCACTAGAGAGGTCCCGCCGTGAAGCCGCAACCACAGCAGAGATGTCTCGGCGCGCTGCGGAGCCCTCGAACGAGCTCTCACGGACACACGAGGGATCTCACAAGCGCATTCGCGGCGTCGGCCATCGCGACGAGCCGGCGTTCCTGAAGTCCTTCGCTGGCGTCAGTATGAAGCTGGAGCTGGTCGATGGCTTGATGAAGCTACTCAAGATTAGCGATGCCTCGGTTGACAAGGCGACCGACCTCGTCCAGCAACTCATGGGTGACAATGCGAAGCTCCTCAAGTTGGTCCCCGAGAAGGAGGAGGAGGCCGTCGGCTGGAAGATGCTGCATGAGCAAAGTAGTGCCTCAGAGATGACGCTGAAAGCGGTCGTCGAGGAACTGATGGGTGGCATGAGGAAGCTCCGGATTGAGCGCGAGCAAGAGGTGGAGGAATCCGTCTCTGCTTTCAAGCAAAGTCGTGAGGAATTGAAGGAGCTGGAGGATTTCGCCACCCGGCGATCCATCGACGAGTAGAGATAGTAGCGGCCCGGATCGTTGTCTGCAATTTCCTTCTTCTCTTGCCCCCGTGTCTTCCGGGCTTTGCCGCATGTGGCATTTTAAATTATCCGAAATATGTAAGACAATTATTATCTGCGCCATTGTAAATTTATCGTCGTATTATCCATTGCCATTTTATTTGTGGTCGTATTATCCGTTGCCCTATGTGGCAATTTAAATTAGGGCGGAATACAAGTTGAAAACACGAACAAAGCAAAAGCTGCCATGGGATCACAAGCAAACACCCTCCGTACAGGTGCTTTAATTAACCCATTAATGGAGAAGTTGTGAGCGAGGAGGGCGGCGGCTGGTGCATGGAGGTCAAAGAGCTCGCTTCCCGCTGAGCATGGGCGGCCTTGCTGCTTGCACGTGTCCCGTCGAGCCTGCGAGGTGGACAGGATGCATGCGTCCCGTCAAGCCTGTGCGGCGGACTGCTCGCACGCGTCCCGTCGAGCCTGGACGGCGGACTTCTCGCGCTCATCCCGTCTAATCAAACAGCTGCACGCACGCCACCGAGTATGGTTAAATTTTGACACGGTTAATATAATACAACTGTTTGCGATATTAACGTGTCAGCTTTTTGTTTCAAAAAGGACTTCGTTGGCTACTAATGTGTGCGCCTCTTCTCAAACTGGACGATTTTTTTACCACGGCATATATGTGCCTTGTCATGAAACCATGCCAAGTTTCATGTTTTTTGGGTGACTTTTTGATTTACTGGGATTTAAAAACCAAGATTCTCAATGTTTCAGGACGACGACAAGTTTGTAATTCATTCCCATTCCTTAAATGAGACCTAAACATGCACCCAATGACACATGTACGATTTCTCACCCATTTTGCTTCACTGTAGCATGTGGTTGTAGTTCAAATTTGAATTATGGACTACATTAAATGCATAGAAAACTTAGTAATTAGTAATATATATACAATGGCTAAATGAACCCTGAACAGTTTCAAATTTCAGCCCGACACTCCTGTTATTCTATGTTGCCTCTAGAAAACAAAGTTCAAGGCGAGAAGAGGCAGGGATTATCGTTTCGCCCACAAAAGGGGCATGTTTCCCTACCGGAACCACGAGGGTTGCGACAGGCTCCGGTTTGTAAAAGGCTTGTAATATAGCTTCGCCCAAATTGGACAATTATATGTACCATGTAGTCACACCATGCCAAGTTTCATGATTTCCTGGTGAGTTTTGGATTTACAGAGATTTAAAAACCGAGATTCTCAATGTTTGTGGCCAAGCCAGGACGGCAAGACGGTTGAATTCGTTCCCATTCATTCCATGGGACCTAAACATGCACCCCAAGGAAACATGTACATTTTTTCTAGCCATTTTGGTGCATTGGAGCATGTATTTGTAGTTCGGATTTGAATTATGGACATTGAAATGCCTAGAAAACACAATTAATGAATAAAAAAGGTCAAACCAATCCTGAATAATTTCAAAGTTCAGAGCGAATCTCCAGTTGTTCTGTGTCGCATGTAGAAGAAAATACGAGGCTAGAAGAGGGAGTGATTATCGTTTGGCCCACAAGGGGACACGTTTCCCTATCGAAACCACGAGGGTTCTTGCGACAGGCTCCGGTTTGTAATAAAGCTTGGCCCAAATTGGCAATGTTTTTACCATGACATATATGTGCCATGATGTGACACCATGCCACTTTGATGACTTTCTGGTGAGTTTAGGATTTATGGGGACTTAAAAGCCGAGATTCGAAATGTTTGAGGATGAGCCAGGACACCGGTACGGCTGTAATTCGTTCCCATTCCTGGCATGAGACCTAAACATGCACACAAGGACACATGTATAATTTTTCTAGCCATTTTGGTCAACTGGAGCATGTATTTGTAGTTCAGATTTGAATTTTGGGCATTAAATGCCTAGGAAACTCAATTAGTGTATAAAAAGGCCAAACGAACCCTGAATAAGTTTAAATTTCAGCACGGATATCATGTCGTTGCATGTTGCCCGTAGAAGAAAATACAAGGCGAAAAGAGTCAGTGATTACGTTTCGCCCAGAAGGGGAATACATTTCCCTATCGGAAGCACGAGGCTTCTTTGAGAGAGGCTCCGATTTTTGTAAGAGGTTTGTAATAAAGCTTGGCCCAAATTGGACAATGTTTTTACCACGACATATATGTGCCATGACGTGACACCATGCCACCTTTGATGACTTTCTGGTGAGTTTAGGATTTATGGGGGCTTAAAAACCGAGATTCGAAATGTTTCAGGACGAGCCATGACACCGGTACGGTTGTAATTCGTTCCCATTCCTGGCTTGGGACCTAAACATGCACCCAAGGACACATGTATAATTTTTCTAGCCATTTTGGTGAACTGGAGCATTTATTTGTAGTTTAGATTTGAATTATGGGCATTAAATGCCTAGGAAACTCAATTAGTGTATAAAAAGGTCAAACGAACCCTGAATAAGTTTAAATTTCAGCACGGATATCCTGTCGTTCCATGTTGCCCGTAGAAGAAAATACAAGGTGAAAAGAGGCAGTGATTACGTTTCGCCCACAAGGGGGACACGTTTCCCTCTCGGAACCACGAGGCTTCTTTGAGAGAAGCTCGGGTTTGTAAGAGGCTTGTAATAAAACTTGCGCCACAATGGACGACAAAAATTCCTCGACATATAAGTGCCATGTCGTGACAGCATGCCAGGTTTCACGATTTTTGGCTTAGTTTTGGATTTACGGGGATTTAAAAACCGAGATTCTTCTCAAGAAATGTTTTCAAGTACCACACGGTTGACTCACAAAAGCCGATATTCAATGAAAACTTCGTAGAAACCATATTTTAAAGTTTCATAAAAATCTGAAAAAGTGGGATGTTAAGAAGGTGATGTTTTATTGCGACACAAAATTTCAAGCTGAAAAACATTACAAGATGTGAGCTATGAAAAAGAAAAATTCAGCCCTAAATAGTGACATTACTATTCGGCACTATACAAAACTAATTTTGTCTTCTTCATAGCTCACATCTCGTAATGTGTTTCAACTTGAAGTTTTGTGTGGCAATAAAACATCATCCTCTTAACATCCCACATTTGTTTCAATCTTTTTTAAACTTCGAAACATCTTTTTCTCGTGGTTTTCACTGGTTTCCACCGAATGTTGGTTTCCATATGATATCCCCCTGCTGCGCGCGCGATCTGAGTCATGCATTCTTATTGGCCAGAACCCAAACCCCACGGATTGTACGTCCGCACCGTTGCGGCGATCCTAATCCCTTTTAACAGCACATGTAAATGTTTTCAAATAGCCCCACCAAAAAAAGTTTTCAAATAGCACACGGTTCACACACGAAAGCCGTGTGCCTACCAAACCGTGGGCGATGCCCTCCCTTTGCTGCGCGTGCGATCTGAGTCGTGCATTCTGATTGGCCAGAACCCAAACCCCACGGATCGGACGTGTGCACCGTTGGATGCTCCCAGATCGAACGGCAACCCTGAGCCCTTTCGACAGCGTGAAACGCCTTAATGGCAAGGAGGCAATTCTTATCAGCAAGGGCCGGCTTCCCATCCGCTAGCCTAGTCGAATAGAATGCAGAAGTTAAGCATGCTCAGGCTGGAGTAGTCCAAGGATGGGTGACCCGGTGGGAAGTTGCATATCTCAAGCTTCATTTAAATGCTGTGACACGGTCATTATAGAGATATATTAATATATCTCTATAGTGACCTATCATGGCAATTATATAAACCTTGGGATCCTTGTTTTGCTAATTTGTAGACTATGTTTTTATGGGTTATTTTTTGCTCTAAAAAATTAAAGAATGATTGACCGGACTTGTCATGGCGATTATATAAACCTACTATGTTTTATGAGTTATTTTTTCCTCTAAAAAATTAAAGAATGATTGACTTGACCTGTATGGCGATTATACAAACCTTTTCAGGTTGCATGTAGGGTATAGGGGGCTGGGTGTTCTTCTTGAGCATGTCTCCTTTGTGCGGATTATAGACGCGGCACATATCTATGCGCTCGCCGAGGTATATATACTATCCTTTACCGACAATTAGGGGCCCCCACACAATCTATCCCTTTGACCCAGAACGAGAAGGGTTTGACCATAATGGTTTCCTATTGATACTAGTAAGGTACACGTGCATTGCACGCATGAGATTTGGTAACCAAATTATGAATAAATACCACACTATAGCATGTATGCTTTGATTCACATATGCATGATGTAGATGTTCGTTTAATTCTTATAGTTCATCTCATCCAAAATCAATTAGTTTTATAAAAAAAATCTATTTTAAGATTCATGGAATTGTGCATTGTAAAGGTAAAAACAAAAAGTGACAATTCATTTAGAAAAAAAGGTTTGGGCAATTAAGATATGGAAGATTCTAGAGAACAAAGGAGAAGTGCTTGTGTGTTTGAGGTTTGTGCATTATGGTTAAGTTCAACCATGGAGTCTTCTAGATTGTACATCTATGTGGCAGAATCTGGTGGAATGTAGATGATATCCAACGGCCAGTAGTGCTCGGATTTGCCATCTCTGTACTGTCGGATTGGCTTCATCCAAAGACCAATTTTCAAAGTTATTCGCACACTATATAGGTGTATATATGTAGATATATATATATATATATGTGTGTGTGTGTGTGTGTGTGTGTCCCATGCTAAACCAAATAAAGTTTGAGCGCATAGATGGGACGACTCCCCCCCCCCCCGCTGCCGCCGCCTCGAAGTTGGGAAACTGACATCGTACGTATTGAACCAGGCTTGGAGTCGGATGTTCGGTTTGTAATGTAGTTGGTGGCCCATCAAAGTTGTGCATTTGGGATTTAAACACATCACACACCACCGTACCCATACATATTTTCGGGCCGCATGCAGTGTATACGGGGTCTTCTGATCGACCACGTGTCCCTTGTGCGGTTTTTTGTGATGACACGCATATCTGTGGGCTCCCCGAGTGTATATATATCATGGGACAATTGCATTTTTACCCCTAGTTGGTTCCTACCCACGGGTTTTGCCCTTACTTTTCGAGCTTGCTCAGTTTTGCCCTTACTTTTTCTGTCGAGGTCCCTCGAATGCCCTTTGACCGTTTGACCAAAACTTTGAAAATTCATAACTAATTCATATGAAGTTAGAAAAATGCAAATAAGATATCAAAATGTTCAGATAAACATTACCTTTATGTGCATATCATTTGCATTCAGGACAAAAGCACCCTTTAAACTACCTGAGGTAATTAATGTTATTAACATTATTAAAAATAAAAAGGTATAAACAATTTTTTTTCATGAATAAAAATTACATGCAAATGTAGGTGATGTTTTCTGAACATCCTGATATCTTATTTGCATTTTTCTGAGTTCGTATCAACTTGTTATGAAGTTTCCAAATAATTGTCAAAGTCGTTAGAACATTCTTAACAAGATGATATGAACTCAGAAAAATGCAAATAAGATATCTGGATGTTCAGAAAACATCACCTACATTTGCATGTAATTTTTATTCATGAAAAAAAAATATTGTTTATACCTTTTTATTTTTAATAATGTTAATAACAATAATTACCTCAGGTAGTTTAAAGGCTGCTTTTGTCCTGAATGCAAATGATATGCACATAAAGGTAATGTTTATCTGAACATTTTGATATCTTATTTTCATTTTCCTAAGTTCATATGAATTAGTTATGAATTTTCAAAGTTTTGGTCAAACGGTCAAAGGGCATTCGAGGGACCACGACGGAAAAAGTAAGGGCAAAACTGAGCAAGCTCGAAAAGTAAGGGCAAAACCCGTGGGTAGGAACCAACTAGGGGTAAAAATGCAATTGTCCCATATATCATCCCTTTGAACAATAATGAGGGGTATTATGTGTTGGCCATGAATGGATTCCTCCTAGTTCGTGTTAGGGCCGGTCACCGTCACATGTTGCTCAACCAAAGCTCGAGCTCATGCGTTGTCAGGATTCCCTCCCACATGCTCGGATTGCTGGGTTCGACCTACATCAAACCCTGCGTATCTCGTTCTTAACTACCTTGCCTTCATGGTTGTTGTCTGTATCGAGAGGTAGGCACCACATCTAAATTGTACATTATTCTATTTGAAAACACACATCACCCCTTCCCAACGTACATCATTTTGGGCTGCATGCAAGAGGTGCTGGTTTTGTGGTCCCTCTCGTGTGATTCTTATGATGGTTCAATCTATTGGCCCAAGCGGTTTATCGACAAAAATAACTGTGATTTGACCAAACGATAAATTCATTGGTCCGTCTTATGGTAGGTCATGGTGACATGCATGTATGATCAAAGTATCGATCATTACGTGCATCCGCCCCACTGACACGAAGTGGGAGGTGGTGGGCCAAGCATCTTAGCTAGGTAAGACATTATGTCATTATATATATCCTAGCTAGGTGGTTGTTAGGGTGCTTTCGGGTTTGTGAGGTAGGTGCCACCAAAGTTATGCATTGTGTATTTAAAGTTTTAAACATCCCCAATATTCGTACATATATTTGGCCACTTCCAGGTGGTTCTTGACTTTTGGCCCCTCTCATCGATATTCAATGACGCGCCAAACCCGTGGGCCTAGGCCGTCAAAGTTGTGCATTGGAATTTTGAACATCATAGACCACCATTTTCACTCATATATATTTGGGCCACATGCTGGTGTGGATGTCTTTTGACCCTCTCTAACGTTATTTTTTGCTGCAAACATTCTGATGACGCTCAACGGACACGGGGTATAATATCTTAACCGTGTGCGATACAAGTGCAATATGAATCACCACGCCTGCGCAAGCGCTAGCAAATTAAGGTGGAGGTACTGGCTCAACCGTGTGCGATGCAAGTGCGCTGAAATCACCACGACCGCGCAAGCGTGAGAAAATTAAGGTGGAGGTACTAGCTCAACCGTGTGCGATGCAAGTGCGCTGAAATCACCACGACCGCACAAGCGCGAGTAAATTAAGGTGGAGGTACTGGATCAACCGTGTGCGATGCAAGTGCGCCGAAATCACCACGACCGCGCAAGCGCGAGCAAAGGGTGGAGGTACTGGCTTAACCGTGTGCGATGCAAGTGCACTATGAAACCACCACCTGTGCAAGCTAAAGGCGTGTAAGTTTATTTGGAAATTAGGACGGACTGTGTGCGATAGACTAGCTAGCTAGAAATATAAAAAACAAACTACCCGCCTTAAGTGTTGCAAGAATCGGCGGATCCGTGCCACTTTTCCTTATTATCATACACGCACATTGTTATTCGACTGTGTGCGATCTTGGGCACTCCCGCCCCGCATCAATTCCTTTACCCAAATTTTAGTAGCCGACGTACTTCAACCGTCGCCCACACTCCTCCAGCACCGACCTTATAGTAAAATTGCAGTAGCCGAGGCATTTGAACCGTCGCCCTCCCTCGTCCACCACCATCTCCACCCACCATTACTAAAATTTTCAGTAGTCGCGACGTATCCTCAAACACCAACCCCCCTCCCCCCTGGAACCCTAGCTCGCGGCCGCCGCCGACGCCGCCACCAACCCCTGCCGGTCGATCTGCCCGTTCCTCCTAGCTTAGATAATAAAGTTCAGGTTATCCAACGATTCCCATACCGTCGCCCCACTCCCCTGAGTTTTTAGATGAGGCCTGCGGTGTCCCTCCGATCCACATCCCCTGATCCAGAATGTCGCAGCCTAAGCTCGACCACGTATCCCGGGGAGCCCGATGAGCGTTCGACAAAGAAGTGGTTTATCATGGCCTCTCCGGCGGACGTTGGCGACGTGGCGGCCATTCGTCCCAACCTGTCGATCCCGGAGCAAGATGTCGCCGCGGAAGCCGGCGAAGACGTTGACTACGTTGCCATGCCGAAGGCTTCATGTCAGTGGGCTAGCATATTACTGTATCTCGGGAAAGATGGCTACGACATCAAGCTCGTCCACACCGACGGATTCATGCGGGCCATGTCACAGGTTAAGTGGTCCATCCCTAACCCCTCTGGTTCAACCACCGTCAATCTCTTCTACGGCCCTGCCGCTGATCTCCTCCGCTAACTGGTTAAGGATTTGCGAGCTTTATACGCCATCGAGCCCATTTTGTCATTTCTGAAGGACACGTTCTATGGCGGCAGCTTGGGATCCTCAATTGCCAAGTCAGATCTCATCGACCACGACCACGACCATAAGGAGGGCACCCACGAAGGTTCTTCCAAGGTAAAACAACCCATCTGTGACATCACAGAGTGCACCATGGGTCTGTGCTCTTCCAACTGGAAGGATCCCGTCCATGAAATGTGAGGCAACATTGTATCAGCAAATCTTACCTTTTCTAACTTGCCAGCCCGTACCCTTTGTTGTAGTAGTATTTGCCGTGCGGTGCTTTAACTATGCCGTGTTTAATTATTTTAGTTATGCAAAAATGTATTTTTCAATAGGTCTATGTGATGTTTAATATGAATTGTCCACTACAGTTTCACGAATGGCTATATTTGGTTGTTTATATTGAGTAGATGCCTTGTTTATCTGTATTTGGTTGTTAGGGTGGTTGGAGTGAGCATTTTTTCAGTTATCGAGCAGATGCCTTGTTTATCTGTATTTGGTTCTTAGTTTGGTTGCAGTGAGCATTTGTGTAGTTATCAAGTAGATGCCTTGTTTATCTGTATTTGGTTGTTAGGTTGCTTTTTTAGCATTTGTCCAGTTATCAACAACATGCCTTGTTTATCTGTATTTGGTTGTTAGGTTGCTTTTTTAGCATTTCTCCAGTTATCAAGCAGATGCCTTGTTTATCTTTATCTGCTTGTTAGGTTGATTGCAGTAAGCATTTATCCAGTTTTCAAGCATATGCCCTGTTTATCTGTATTTGCTTGTTAGGTTGGTTGTAGTGAGACTCTTTCCAGTTTTCAATGGCTATATTTGGTTGTTATATTGGTCATTTATGCCTTGTTTATTTCAGTCATTCACAATGTGTTGTTCAATATGTGCAAGTCGGAACTGTGCCGCTCGACTACATCAATACCAGTTTGAACGGCTATATTTGGTTCCAGTTATTCCGGGTGTAGTTAACACATGTCCTTTATTTCAGTTTTACACATTTATCCAGTGTGATGTTTAAGCATTACCTACGTTCTATTCATTTTCAACAATACCAGTTTGAATTGCAATATTTGATGGCTGTTAAGCCTGCTATCGGTAACATTGCCTTCCATTTTATATCTGCTTTAACAGCATGCTGAAACCAACACATTCAAGCTATCATTTGGAGATGATGTTATTTACCTTTGCTATATTTGTTTGATGTTAAGGTTACTATACTTATCATGCCTTTCTACTACTTATGTAGGACAACAACTGGAGTGGCCACCATTTTCCACCGAGGTTAGCTTCATCCCTTGGCTTGTACTCCCCCCGTCGTTCCATAATGTAGTGCATATAGATCCATGCCTTGACACTAGTTATCTTCTAATATCGACTTGTTCCTTGTAGGTACATATGCCCTTGGCAAGGATCCACACATCGACCCTTTTTGCGTTTGGGGCAATGAGATATTGGTGAACAAGTATCAAGTGAGGAAACTGATAAGGATAATTAGCAAAAATATACGAATGGTGGCAAGCAAATTATTTGTTTATGCTCTATCCAACACAACAGTGAGCTGTAGGATGGTAACTATAAACTCTGCAGCCTTCTCTTTTTATTGCCCATAATGAGTTGTTAGACAACAATGTCTAAATCTTTTACGTTCCCAGTGGTTCCCGAAGCAGTTTACTCAGGATTACCTCGCAAAGTACATGATTGGTGGACACACAATGAAGGTTAAAGTATTTCATCCAGACTACAGTGAGCATCGAGAAGTCCTAATGAAGACAGTGAAGGATGGACGGGCAACCATCACAAGGGGTTGGCCTAGAGTCGTGCGTACATTACGCACGGAGGAGGGAACAATACGGGCATTCCACTTGACCTTCACCAGCAACCAGAATGTCTTTCGCCTCTCTCTTTATAGTCTTTAGTACAACTGTGGTTCATCATTCTTTACTTGATGCTTCTGTAGTTCTTCAGTATATGTACTTGTGCATCGAATTATGCATTCGTGGTTGAACCTATATTTGTAATAAACATGGTTGGATATGAAATAAGTGATTGCCTACTTTCAAATTCAAAACATGTGATTTTTAAATTAGGGATTAATTAGGGATTACACTGCACACGGTTTGCAAAAGCGAGACGTCTGCGATATACGTGGAGATCAGAAACGTTTCTAGTATCCACCACATGTGCGATCAATCTCCACTGCTGTCAGCGTTCTGGGAACGGGGGTCCCCAGACTTGCCTGCCGGCGGCCCACAGCGTGGCTCCACCAGCGGCCTGGTACGACCCATCTTCACCAGCAAACACTCAAGACTCTCGCGAAGGGCCAGGCCTCGCGATGCGGACGACACAAGACCTCCTCAGGGGCAGCCTCCCTAGGCTGGCTCGCGAGGAGCGGAGAGATCAAGGCAAGGGGCACCTCATGAGGTTCCCGTGACGTGAGCCATGACGACCAAGGTCAGGCTGGCGCCAGGCGAGCGCCAGCGGGCGCAGAGTACCCGTTTCCTCTTTGGTGCTAAAGGAGCAAGCGCAGGCGAGGAGTCCCGAGGCCTCAGGCAAATGTTTTCATATCGGTGCAACGAGACCAAGACCAGCTGGACGACAGGACGAAGGTCATCGTGGAGCCCACGACGGCGTCACCACCAGAGCCTTTGGCAGGCGAAGACCACCTTTTGTCAGGATAGCTTGTACTAGCTGTCCCCCTTCAAATTGGCCGTTGTGGGATCCCTTCCCGCCTAAACATTTGGGAAGAGGACCAGGGCCTCTATAAATAGGACTAGCTACCACCGAAGGGAAAAACTCATCTCGGATCGGATCCATTCCATCCCTAGCCACCACCAAAGCTCACCGAGCACAAGAACACCTCTCCTCGGGAGGCTGTTCTTCCCTTGTACTTGTTCATCCTCAGCCTACAAGGCAATCCACCACACCACACTGGAGTAGGGTATTACACCACATCGGTGGCCCGAACCAGTATAAAATCTTGTGTCCCTTGTTCTTCGAGTTCGACATGCTGACCTTTGATATTGAGGTGAGCGAGCGAGCTAGGGTGAGGGAGAGATCTTTGTGCGCACCCCAGAGTTCGAACCTTAAGGGTTTTGCCAGAACCCCAAATCCAACATTTGGCGCGCCAGGTAGGGGTGCGCTGAAGCTTTCCTTCCGTCGATCCATGCTCCACCGCTCCACCACGTCCATGGCAGACGCACGTCGAGCCCGCGCCAAGCATCGGGCTGCCCTCGCCGCCCGCATGGCTCAGACAGCTCCTGTCGGTGGGCCTCCCCGTCGTTCTCCTTCACCCGCTGCCAAGGCCGCCACCGGCCCGGC
Organism: Aegilops tauschii subsp. strangulata; assembly: GCF_002575655.3. Lineage (NCBI taxonomy): Eukaryota > Viridiplantae > Streptophyta > Magnoliopsida > Poales > Poaceae > Aegilops > Aegilops tauschii. The sequence continues at coordinate 332,135,434 of NC_053041.3, forward strand.
GAGAAATGAGCAGCAGGCGTCCTCATTGCACCCCTCTATGCGGCGGGACGGCCGCACCGCCACTCCGTCGCTGAATCCGGCCGGATCATCGTCTCACGCTCGTCGCGCGCCCGCGGACGCGCAGGTCGCGCTGCTAATGGCACGCGAGCTCTTGCGCTACCGCCCGGTTGATGACCTCTACGAGGACTAGTTGGACCGCATCGCCGAGCTTGTCAGCGCTGCTGGGGGCTCTCCTGCACCGTCCCTCTCACTGCCTCGCCCTCCGTGAGCTGCGGGCGATATAGCTCATGGAGCGCCTCCTCCACCTCTGCACCAAGACGGCGCCTTGGCACCAAGACGTGCGGCCCCTCGGCGCGACCCGCCGCGCCGGGCGCTCACGCATGAAGAAGGAAGCTGCCATGAGGTTCCCCAACCAAGAGAAAATGCTCCCGCACTCCCGGCGCCACCGCGTCAAGATTGCGCACCGCCCGCGACGGCGGTGCGCGGGCGTCAAGACCAGGCTCCTCCCCCACAGCGAGCCCCGGTGGCCACTGCGGGCTGCCGTGCCTTCACCCCGGAACTTTGTAGCGTCATTTGGCCAGGCAAGTTCAAGCCGGACCTGCCTCCGCGCTACAACAGCACCCCCAATCCTGCGGAGTTCCTGCAGCTCTATGAGTTGAGCATCGAGGCGACCAACGGCGATGAGAAAGTCATGGCGAACTGGTTTCCCATGGCTCTCAAGGATGGTGCTCGCTCGTGGCTCCTGAATCCGCCCCCAGGTTCGATCTCCTCCTTGGGCGAGATGCGCGACCGCTTCGTCGCCAACTTCCAGGGCACTCGCAACCGCCCGCCAGCCGCGGGTGACCTACGCCGCATCAAGCAGCAGTCAGGGGAGACTCTGCAGAAGTACATCCAGCGCTTCAAAAGGGTACGCCTCATGATCCCCAAGGTGGCGGACGAGGCCATCATTTCAGCGTTCTCTGATGGCGTCCGCGACATCAAGATAAAGGAGGAGCTTGCCATCCACGAGGAGCTGTGCAGTGCCATGGAGATGTTCAACATGGCAACCAAGTGTGCGAGGGCTAAGGAGGGGCGCCTCTCCCTCCTCGAGCTCCCGACTGCCGACCCAGAAGAGAAGAAATCCAAGGCCAAGGACGTGAAGTGCAAGGGGGTAGCCGTGCTTGTGGCGGAGCAAGACACGAAGCGCGGCCGGGACCACCCCAACTCGTCCAAGGGCAGCCGACCGTTCTGCGCTTTCCATAACGTACACAGCCACAGCACAAACGACTGTCAAGAGCTCAGGGCCATTCGAGACGGACGCTTCAGTCGACGCCCCGAATGCAATGACCGGGGCTACGGACGAGGAGGAGGATGAAGCAGAGGATGCTGGGACAATCGCGGCCCCCGTCAGGAGTGGCGGGACCGGCCTCGTGTGGACCACTGGCAAGACCAGCCTCGTTAGGGCGCCTGGAGGGACCAACCCCGTGAGGACCGACCTTAGGGCAACGCCGGTCTCCCTCCGCTTTCGCCACCACCAAGAAGGAATGACGACCACCATCAGGACGAGGGGGCTAGGGGCTTCCAGGAGCCCCGCGCTATCGCTTGAATCTTGGGCGGCGCTCAGGCCCCAGCTTCCCAACACATCTTCAAGCAGTTTGCTCGTGAGGTGAACGCAGCTCTTCCCAGGCTCGAGGCCACGCGCCTGCTCAGGTGGTCCAAGTGCGCCATCACCTTCAGCTCGTCGGATCAGCTCAAGTGCGCGGCCACTGCTGGCGCCCTCCTGATGCTCTGCTCACCCGTCATCAGCAACCTCCAAGTCACCAAGACCCTCATCGACGGCGGCGCAGGGCTCAGTGTGTTGTCCATCGCGACATTCGACAACCTCCAAGTGCCATACGACCAGCTACAGCCTACCAAGCCCTTCTCAGGAGTGACGGATGGCTCCACCACCCCGATAGGGCAGGTCCGCCTCCCTGTCACCTTTGGTCAACGCGACAACTACCGCACCAAGTTCATCGACTTCGACGTCGCCTACATTCGCCTGCCGTACAATGCCATCCTCGGGTACCCAGCGTTGGCCAAATTCATGGCGGTGACCCACCACCGCTACAACGTCCTCAAGATGCCGGGGAGTGGCGGCATCATCACGGTTCCGTTTGAAGAAAGAGATGTGGTGTGCTCCGTTGAGCGCGTCTTCCAAGCCGCAGCGATCGACGACCCCGACGACCGAGGCACCCTGTACCCTCTTCAGGTCATCCCCAAGAAGAAGAAGTAGCTACTCCGCACAGGGCCTCAGCAGAGCAGCGTCTCCAGTGGCACCACGTTAGGATCAGCACCCGCAGCTGGGCGCCTCCCTCTCTCGCATATGAAGGCGCGCCCGGCGCCCTCCTCGGGCAGGACTTGGGGGCTCTCTTCTGGAGGGCCTCAGACCTAGCCAACATCACGAGGGAGGCGCTCGGGCACCACGTGGAGGCGTGCTTTGCAGCATGTTTCCCTCAGGAGGGCACCGGGCGAGGAGCGCCTGGTGCTTAGGAGTTCATCGTCAAGGCCACCCATGAGCTTCAAGAAGCAAGGACCATGCGCGGCGACCGCTGCCCACCAGGCGCAGCTCCCCATCCTGGCGAGGACGGCGGGCTGCGTGTCTGCATCGACATACCAGGGCTCAACAGGGCCGCGTCTCAGAAGCGTTTCTGGCCTTCGCGCGTTAGGCGTTGCGAGGGTCCACCTCACAGCTACGTCCGCATGCCGTTTGGCCTGCCGAACATGGCGGCCGCCTTCCAGCGCCACCTGCGGAGTGTCCTGTCTGCTTAGGAGGCCAGGCACCACGCAGTCCTCGCAGAGATAGCGACGGTCCTCAAGGAACCACCTGAGCTCCCAGAGCCTCCCGAGGTTCAGGGTCTTGGTGGCTCATGAGGAGCGACTCCTTCATCGCGCGCTTTCAGCTACCTCAACACTTCTTCGACAACGGAACCAGGTGACTTTTTCCAAGTTTACTCAGCTGGGGCGCCCCTCGGGCTGTACCATTCCTAGGTCACACGGGTGTATCTTTTTACATGTTTAATTTACTCTGTTGGGGGTGCCCCTCGGGCTGCATCATCCCCAAGCCGCTCGGGTCCATCCCAGTGGCATGTATCATTCTTGCATCTATCTAAGCTAGCCGGTTCCCTTGCATGAGTCACCTATGATTACCACCTGCCTGCCCGGCACTTCGATGCCATGAACGCCGTGCACCCCAGCAAGCCCGCCCACGGCCACCCCATGATTAAGGACTGGCATGGCGTCTGTGCTCGGGTCCGTCCCTGCAGCGTCGCCAAATCCAAGAGGCCGAGCTCTGGCTCATGGGCCCATTCTGTGTACGTCACCTCCCATGGCCCTTGGTGCCTTGTTCTCGCATGAGCTAATCATGGACGGACAGGCTAGGGCGCGCAACCCGGTGCCTCGCCACCACGGAGCCCCGTGCCGGTCATATTTCTTTAGGACCCTTCGCATGAGAAGACTAGGAATGGCGTCTGTGCTCGGGTCCTTCCCTGCAGCGTCAATAAACCCAACGATTGAGCTCTGTCTGACGGGCCGGCCCCCCTCACGTCACCTCCTGGGGTCGTTGGTGTTTGGCCTTCTCATGTGATCGCCTCAGGAGATTCGCTCGGCGCGGGTTGCCTAACCATCTCGTAGGACCACTACAGCCATCAAGAATCAAGACTAGGCGCATCCCGCCTTGAGGTAGGGCCTCGTGAGTCGCGCGCTAGCTCACGAGTGCCCAGACACACCTCGTCTAGACCTGCCGTGCAAGCCACGTGTCAGGGCGGGGCTGTACACGCCCCGGGGGCTCCACTCAGAGGGAGCCCTCACCCACGCACCAGTGGAAGCACCATGCTCCGCGCTGGCAGTCGACACGGTCAAGGAGCGGCTATGCCCGTGCAAGTGTGGAAGCGCTACGCTCCGCGCTGGTGATAAACAACTGAGGGCGGCCCCATGGCCGTACCAACCTCAGGGAGCCACCCGGCTCAGTGTCCAGCCTCACCGCAACGCTTTCCCCTCGGGAGAGCCGCGCGAGGGGGCTGGGCACGGGGGCTGCGCTCGGGTCACGCCCAAGCGTACGCTGCCCTACCAGGTCCCTCGAACCCGGTCGTTGCGCGCCCTCCCGAGCGGAGCCAAGGTATGAAGGTCGTTTGGGCGTCAAGGGGGACTCCTGAGCATCGCGACTCAGGAGCCTAACTGACCACGTAGCCCCTCACCCCTTGGTCTCGTCCTGGCGATCCAGACGATCCAACGACGGCTGAGGTATGTGCGGGGTCGGGCCCTGCCAACGTAGAACACTAGGCCTACTCCCACATCTCCTTTCTGTAAGTTGTTTGCGCGTCAAGGGGGACTCCTGAGCATCTCGACTCAGGAGCCTAACTGGCCACGTAGCCCCTAACCCCTTGGTCTCGTCCTGGCGATCCGGACGACCCAACGGCGGCTGAGGTATGTGCGGGGTCGGGCCCTACCGATGCAGAACACCAAGCAAACGGGAAGGAAATCACGGAGTCTCAAACAAATATTGCAAGACATACTGTTCTTCAAATACCAAACACAAGTTTAAACGCCTCCATGAGGCATGGTGCATGTTGCAGAGGTAAAACAAGACAAGGAGTCGCCAGCAAGCCATCCCGTCATCCCTGACGCCGCCATCACTTGCAAGGGGTGTCCCTTCCGCGGCGACGTTGCCCTCACCTGGGCCGCCCGCCGGAGTTGCAGGTCCAGCAGCACCACTAGTTGAGGGCGCAGGGTCGAAGGCGCGGAACTTCTTCAGCAAGGCCTCCACCTGGCCCTTCATGGCTTTGGCAGCAGCTGCGCAGCGCTCGTCGTCCACGGGCTCGAGCAGCTCGCAAGGTCGATGTCTAGAACACGAAGATGGAGGTGGCTGAAGACGCGCGTCAATGCAGCCAAGGAGAGCGCGCGGGATTCCCCCTCCACCAAGGGGCTGATCCCATCCATGACGTCCTCAAGCGCCGCGACTAGATGAGGGAGCAGCTGAGTGGGGCCCTCGTCGTCTGTCGCCAGCGGCTCCTCCAAGCCCTTCTCGTAGAGAGCCCGCAACACCACATGGGACTTCTCCTCGAGGGACTTGAAGGCCACGTGGTCCTCAGCCAAGACTTTTGTCTTGGCTTCCAGCTCGGCCTTCTCCGCCTTCATCTCCTGCTCCAGCTTCTCCAGCCGGCCGTGCTCCGCGGCCTACGCCTTCGCCAATTGTTCCAGCTCGGCGTTGTGACCCCGGGCGGCGTCCTCTCGGGCTTTCATCTTCTTCGCCTCCGCCTTGCGGTCTCGAGCCTCGGCCGCACTCTTGTTGTGCATGGTCTCTAGATCGGCCTCCAGCGCCCAGCAACAATCCTGGGCAGCCCCAGCGTCCTTCAGCGCCACCTCGCGGGCAGCCGCGGCTTGGGCGACGGCCTGCATGTCCTTCTCGGAGGCCGCCATAGCCTGGCTCGGCACCGCCCGGACGGACGTATCAGAGTGAAGCCAGCCAGAGATCAGCTCCAGGTGCCCGGCCACCAGGCGACGGTCGGTGCCTTGAAGATCCTCTCGCAGCAGGGTCAGCGCACAAAGAGCGTGCTCCAGGATGTCAGGTGAGGCAGAAGGGTCGCGGGCTGGCGAAGGAGCGGAAGAAGGAGCCTGCACCGTCGCCAAGACCTACAGGTTGATGGTGGTGGAGGAAGAGGCCAGGAGCTCCGGAGCCTGCGGGGCCTTGGTCGACGAGATGGGTACGATCGCTTCAGGAACTGGCGAGGCCGCGGGGGTTGCCCTCTCCTGAAGACGCTCCTCTGGGCCTCGCGAGGATGATCGGGACGGAGAAGTGTGGGCATCGCCGCCGCCTTTCTGCGTCGGAGGAGGTGCGGCCGTGCCAGGCTACAGGGTCCCTGAAGATGTGGCTTCCCCTCCCTCTTCTTCTTCGAGGACGACGTCGGCCCAGCGGCACAAGGAGGATGCATCAGGAAGCCGCGGCAAAAGCAGGAGCAAGGACAAGCGCAAGACAAGATACTCACTGGTCTACGGCGGCGTATTCCCGTCGCCTCTTCAGAAGCGCAGAGCCTGGGGGCCTCTCGGCCTAGGGTGCTGGTGTGCGGGCCCCAGGAATTGACAAGGCCACGGTGGCCCCAGACGGCAACGCAGCAGGGGCTTCGCCGCTAGAGATCAGCGCCGATCTGCCCTTCGTCGGGACACCGAGCAGTGGCTTCCTCGAGGAGGAGACTCCGGACCTCGTGGTGACCCCAGCAGGAGGCGGGGCTTCCTTCACCGGGTCGTCGTCGACGTCATCGTCATCAGGCGAAGCGCGAAGAAAATCAGCCTTGCGCAGAGGGGAGGTCTCCCTAGACCCCCCCCCCCCCCCGGGGGTGGCCGCCGAGTCCTGCTCCTCCTCCTCCTCGTCGGAGGACACCACCACAGGAGTCGTCGTCACCGGGACGTCCGAGGGCGCAGGCAGCACGAGCCCACATCCATCAAAGACAGGCATGGCGGCGGCAGCCTCCACCCCATCTGGGCGGCGTTACAAGGGAACGAAGGAGTGCGGCGGGTACCCTTGGTCGTCCCCGGCCAAGGAGCGGAGGGCCGTGCCCAGCTCCTCGTCAGACAGGGCCTCCAGGCGCAGGCGGAGGTCGTCCCCTTCATCCCCGAGCTTCCACAAGGGGCGCGCGTGCCTGGAGAGGAGCCACGCGCTGCGCCATGAACTCCTTGACGATCATGGCCCCCGTCAGCTTCGTCGCCCTTGAGTCACCGGGCTTCAGGTCGGCGGTCATCCTCTCCAGCACTTGCACCGCTCGGGTGATGTAGGGTAGAACCCTAGTGGCCTGATCTTTCACGATTGAAGCGAATCCCGCGAAGAACACGAAGAACACGGGGGGAAAACACGAGGAGAAACACGAGAGAATCACTCAAACCAACAAGAACAATCACACATGTGCTAGATCCTCGAAACACAAAGAGATACACGATCCACGATCAACAACGGACGATACATAGGGTAACTGGTTCTTCTCCGTGTGGAAGTCCTGAAGGTGGTCTTCTCCGTGAGGAGGTCTTGAATCCAACGTAGATCTTCTCCATAGAGGGGCCGCGGTCTCTCTCGTGGAGTAGATCCATATGGATGAGCAAAGCTCTATCTCTAATATGAGCTAAACCTATACTAACCCTCAAATGGAGGAGGGGGAGGAGTATATATAGTCTAAGCCACGAAGGGGTAAGAGAGGGGCGAAGGGGTACATGGGCTTCGGCCCAAGTCACGCATGCAGCGGGGTCCGGATGATTCGGATGGTGGCCCAGATGATCTGGGTGTCGGGGGTCCGGATGCTCCGGGCGATCGTCCGGATGACCCGGCTTCGTCGAGCAGGCTTCGGGTGTCTTCGGGCACATTACCCGGATCGTCCGGGTGGGGGTCCGGATCATCCGGGCTTGGTCCGGATCGTCCGACTGGTGGTCCGGATGATCCGGGCAAGTCCTGTCTTGTCCGTTCTTCTTCTTCCTTCTCATCTTCCATGCTTGGCCTTGGTCCTTGGATCCTCCATGGTCATCTCGGTTGTACCTGAGTATATGCAAGGTCCATGCATGAGGTAGTAATCATGTCTCATATGTGGAAAGTGGCGGTTCGATGAGGAGTGAGTTCACCTTGTGTCCAATGGTGTATGGTTGAGGTCTCATCGTATGTCCTCTTGGGGCTTGGAGAGTAGTCAGAGTGTACATGGGGATGAATGTGGGATGCTCCGCATCATCTCCCCCCTTGGGACTGATCCGACCTCGGATCGTGATCCTCATCACCATGGAAACAATTGTTTTGGACGGACTTGTAGTTGGACGGAGTTGAAGACATTGCACAATCCAAGTACTCCAAGGTGTCGCCGGAGTGGTATACATGCAAAAAGAGCAAACACAAACAACACTCGGAAATGCGATGGTTAACGCACACAAAGTGTCCATCATGTAAGAATGAGTTCGTGCGGCAAGATTGTTCGTGACAAAGCGCATGAAGCTTATCAAGATGATATAAAATGATATGCAAAGCATTCATGGGAGCAAAAGCATGCATTGTGCACACAAATGTGTTGAGAATATGATCAATGCAACCACGATGCAAAATGATGTCATAGTGAGACGGTTTATCAATAGAATGAATATGGCAATGGATGCTCAATATGAATAAGTTATCATGCGATTGATGGTAAGCAATATGATCATGATGTATGAATATGCCATCAAGAAAGATCACAACAAATTTGCTAAGGAAGTGCACAAGCTCATATATCATGGATTACATAGAAATACAAGATGCAACAAGGCAATCATAAGGTGAGTCAATCCATGCATAAGATGCAAATTTGCTATGGGTATGATATGTCCATCGAGCATTACATATGGGAACACAATCAATAAATACATATGTGATGGTGCAATGTGTCAAAGGAGTGTTGGTGTACCAATGCTCGATGTCGTGGCATGAGTGGAGGTTCGAAGGTGCATCCAAGAAGTCCGAGCGCTCCTCAACTTGAAGGTCCAAAGGGTCCATCTCCAATGTCGCTCCTCCATTCGCGAGTTGTATGATGTAGAGAACAAGTAGGAAACAACAATGAAAGAATGACCCATCCAATATGCATATGTGAGGATGGCTCAAAGGGAAGGAGTTCACCTTTATGAGGACGTCGAAAATGTTGGTGTCGCGCGTCATGTATGCCGTCACGTAACCAAGTTGTCTCATGACGGTATCGCCTTGTGAATCCTTCAAAATGAAAGAACATGACAAACACTCGAAAAAATAAATGAGGTTAGCGGAAATGCAAAACCTATCATTCGTGTGGTAAGACACCCAATAAGCGTATGCATCATGCTCATCATAAGAAAGGACAAGGGAGCATTTCATAGTATGGAGGCATATGATGCGGGAACAACCAAATACAATAGGCTCAATCAAACAAGCATGCATCACAAGTAAAGTGTCCAAGTCTCCAAGATCAATAAGCATAGATGCAACAATTGCAGGCAAGCGACAATGAATAAGATGTATCATGTGAGAGGCATGAACATATATGTCATCAACCCAAGAAAGCGAGTAATAGTGGAACATGGGTGATGCGACAAAGCAAGCAATCATAGTGATCAAGTAAAGCAAGCTAGTAGTGCGAAGATGCAACGTACTAGAAGGAATCATGGCAAGCATATCATGTGTGCAAATAGTGGTCATGAATGATGCACATGACATATCACAAGCATGAAAGCAAAATATGAGCAAAATATCATCAATGTATTGGGAGAGGCCATATGTAAATAGCAATGGGACATCACGACTCTCCCAACACAACAAGCATCAATAGCATGGGGCACAAAGAAATCATGGCAATAGCTACAAGTATCTTCACCAAGCATGCAAATACACATAGGAGTATCATATTTGTGAATCATGGGTAGATGCAAGCAAGGATCACAATTGCATGGCAACATCATCTGAAGAGGCATAACATGCAAAGTGAACAAAATAGTATGGGCATAAGGTAACAAGTGATATATAGCCCATAGCCGTGTGCGAGCCAAGTAGAAGAGATGCGCGTAGTCCTTGCGTGAAGGGAATGGTGGTAAGGATAGTCCACGGAATCCCAAATCGTCGTTGCTCTCAAGAGCTCATTTCGTCAACTCTTGGGATTGCGAGGTTGACGAATATACTTGATTACCTACGCAAAACAAAGACAAAGGGAAAATTGTGTGTGCATGGTATATGTACACATCATCCATTATGATGCGCACGTGCTTGTGTTGGTTAGCACAAAATATCCAATGCTCAAATAAATGTGATGCGTGATATAGAAACATGTCATCCATCATGATAGGTTTGTTTTTATGTATAGCATAATGGAGACTCAAATTGTGTAACGCATCACGAGAAATACGTAGAGCATTGTTATTCATGGAATGCATATGGTGCAAGCAATTATGCGAATCATGCAAAGTATGGAATGAATCAAAATCTCCTAATATGTATGAGAAAACTATGGGGGTCTCCTCATGAGCAAGAGTGGAAACATCACTTGGAGAATATTGACAACATCCAAAACAAAGCATATTTGGTTCTATGTGATCATGGAATGGCATAGTAGATGAATTGCGCAAATCATGTAAAGGAAGCATGGCAATATCATCACTTGAAAAACAAAAGCCAGTGACCATCATCTCGTCATCTATGCCATAAGTGCAAATGGGATTTATCTTAATGGGGCATGCATAGTTACTATGTTGAGATTGAAATGATGCAATATGGGAGATCTCACTCATAGCATATGACAAGTTCATGGATTGTCAAACATGATGTGACCAATAGAATTTTCACATGATATCCTATGGAGCATAGCATCACAACTAGGCAAATCAACATGCTCATCATCATATTCATCATAAATTGGTAAGTCATGACATGAGGAATTCACACTAGCATGAAGCATAGGGATAGGTGGATCAACATCATGCACCCATTCATTGGTGAGATAGTCCACTAGTGGGACAAGAGAAGCATTGTCACCTATGTTACCTTGGGAGCATCGCTCATGTGTTGTAGGTGAGGTTGCAACTTGATGGTACCATGTGGGGGTGCATCTTCTTCCACCATGGCCATCGTCGTCTCCATTGGAGGTATGGACTCGTCGAGGATAGGCATGTCGTCATGTAGGAGACCTAGCACCAAAGAAGAAAACACACTAGGAGTAGAGGTTAAGTCATTAGAAACCATAGTGGCCTCACGTGCCGTGTCAACTACCTCACTCACTACGTGTTGTGGCTCACTCACTCCCGGTAAGATGCTCTCACTCATATGGTTGGTGGAGTCACTCAAATGGCTCTCAACCTCACATAGGATGTGTGGCATGCTCACATGTGTGGGGCTAGTGGTGGTCACACTCATCCTCTTATAGGAAATGCACTCAATTTCACATATGGCGGAGTCACTCATATCACTCATGGTAGGGTGGCTCTCCTCACCTGGGAATTGTTGCTTCTCTTCATATGTGGGTGTCGGAGAGGTGTTGGTGCAAAGGTCTCCGTGCTCAACTCCTATCGCCGCCTTGGTTGAAGGGATAGTCCCATGCTCAACCTTCTTGTCACCGTCTTGTTGATGGAGGCCCATATGATGTGGCACCTCGTGGCTCGTCTCCATGACCGAAGGGAATTTCCCATGGTCGGCCGTCATCCTTGAGGGGCTTCCGAAGATGGAAGTGTCGCCCTCGCTCGTAGTTGGTCACCTTGGACTTGATGAAGTCGATGTAGGTGAACTTATGGGAAGTAGGCGAAGATGCCGTACGTCCAAAGGCGAAGATGCCTTGATAGCACTTGGCGAAGATGCCGAAGTGGTGGTGGTAGCCATAGCTCCGTCTTGGTGGTGCTCGTCTCGCTGACTTCTCTTTTGCTCATGAATCTTGTCCTTGGCGTGAAGTAGGGCTTGTTGGGACTTGTGCATTTGCGCGTGTGGAGCATCTTCATGATGATGGTGTCGTTGTCGCACTTGAGCTTGTAGTAGATGTCGTTCATCGTCGTCGTGCACATGATGCTTGGAGGTGACTTGCCCTTCATGACGATGTGGATCACGCACGTGATTGTGGTCGCCATGGAGATGTGGATGTGGACGACTTGCGCTTGCATCTTGTTTGCGCTCCGAAGACTTGTGACTTGAATGTCGCCGCCTTGAGGATGATGAAGGGGAAGAATGGTTGATCAACAAGGTCCGAATCTCCTCCATCCTTGCATCTTGCTCCTCCTTTTGTGCGGAAAGCTTGTTGTCGATGTAGTCTCTTTTCCTTGCTTCAGAGTGACGAATGTCGATGGAGAGGTTCTCAATGCGCTATCGCAATCTTGATTGTGCGCCTTGCATTTATCGTTGTAGATCGAAGATGGACGCTTTGGTGATGTAGTTGTCCGCGCCGTCGTTGTTGTCGAAGACCAGAGATGAAATGCCTTGCCTATCCATCACAAGACTCGAGCAAATATGAGTGAGAGAAAGAGAAGAACTGATACCAAATGTACCTTGACTGATGTTGAAAATGGATCAATGATCACTCAATGATGTAACAAGGAAATAGCAGAATTGGTACCGATCTTGTCAATTTCTCACACCTACACAAATAAGGCCTATAGTGGAGCTCGGTGAGGATAGTGGCACAAAAATTTGATGCAAAAATGTTACCAAGAGTCAATAGTGTTGAAAGAGATTCACAAATTCGCAAGTGAAACAAATAGACCAATAGCAAAGAATGGCACACGGAAACACACACACAGATAGATAAATGGGGCCGTGCAACCAAGGAATGAGCACAAAATGTGGAATCCATGGAAAACGCTCGTGTTGCAGAACTCAAGAGAGACACTAGCACGATTGCTCAATAGGCGGACACGACACTTGTGCAGAACCTATGATATGCAAAATGTGTAAGCTTTCTATCCCAAGTATGCTATATATGTATGGTTCCCGGTGTTTCTCAAGATGATCCAAGATGATCGGATATTACAATCTTATATGCAATGTGGTATGATGCTATGGTACTTGCTTACAAGCTTCTTTGCTCTCTCTTTTTTGCTTAAAAGCTTATTCTTTTTTTTGATATGGCCACAATGTGAAATGCACAAACCAAGATAGCAATTGTGTATATGCGGGAACAATCTTGTGACACAATGGATGAAGATACCAATATGATATGGTATGTATGCAATGGGAGGTGTAGATCAATGATCACTAATGTGCACAAGTAACGTTGTCGGCGATACTCAAATGGCTAGTCTTGATAGGCAAGTGACGCAAAATGGCTAGGGGTTATCAATGCAATTGCAAGGGGAATATACAATGATGTCGTTGAGGTTACCGTCCTTGTACGATGACGACCTCGTGGCGATGATGACTGGCGGTGTTCTCGATGTCGAACCATTCCTAAATAGCCGAAACACCTTAGGAAACGGAAAAACCGCGAACTCAAAATCTCCAAGGGCAAATGTCAAATGGTGGTAGTGGGAATGCGGTGGTGGTTTTGTGAGTAGGCAATGCGGGGGTGAAGGGCTATTGGGTTATGTGAGTCAGAGTTGAAGGTTACCGTCCCTAAGTAGCCGAAACACCTTAGGAGACACAACTCACAACTCAAACAAAATTGGGTTAAGTTGGTGTGGCGGAAGTGTATGGTGGGCAAGCCTATGCGGAAGTAGTGGTGGTAGTTGATGAAGAAGAACCTGTCCCTAAGTAGCCGAAACACCTTAGGAGACTCGAATCACTTCTCAAGCAACCACATATGCAATGGGGATCAAATTGGGTTAGGTTGCAGAAGTCGGTGGTGGTAAGGCGGAAGATATGGTGGTGGCCCTAGGCAAAGATGCCAAAGTTCAGAAAATTTTATGGAGTCAAATGATGGTGGTGGTATTTTTATGGGATGAGGGGTGTCAATAGCTTCAAAACAAGCTAAAGAACGTCAAAAACGGATTCCGGATGAATTAGTTATGGCCAAAACAAGACTTCAGCCGAGTCAGTGTCAGGGTTAGCCGGACATCCGGGAGGAGGTCCGGATGATCCAGGCTAGGTCCGGATGATCCGGGTGTACTTCCGGATGATCCGGGTTCGTCAGCTCCGGTTCGGGTATTCGGGTGCATGGGTTATCCGGACGTCGGGGAGGGGGGGTCCAACTGATCCAGGGGATGTCCGGATGATCCGGGAGAAGGTCCGGATGATCCGGGCAAGTCAAACTACTCGGGATTTCCTTTCGGAGACGAATTTTTAGGCAGAAATTGGATGATTTTCGGGGCAAAATTGAGGAGATTTCGTGGATGGAAGGTGGGGAAACATGGGGAGATGCTAGATCCACTCAAAACCAAGCAAATCCACGGATCAAAATCAACAAAACATCATCAAACCAACAACACAAAAAAATTGGGGCTATTTTTGGCGGGGATTTTCGAATTTAGGACGAAATCAACCAAAAGAAGGCTAGAAAAAAGGGGTAGGGGCTCCAAATTCGTGATCAACCTTGCTCTTATCCAAGATGATGTAGGGTAGAACCCTAGTGGCCCGATCTTTCACGATTGAAGTGAATCCCGCGAAGAACACGAAGAACACGAGGGGAAAACACGAGGAGAAACACGAGAGAATCACTCAAACCAACAAGAACAATCACACATGTGCTAGATCCTCAAAACACAAAGAGATACACGATCCACGATCAACAAGGGACGATACATAGGGTAACTGGTTCTTCTCCGCGAGGAGGTCTTGAAGGGGGTCTTCTCCGTGAGGAGGGCTTGAATCCAACGTAGATCTTCTCCGTAGAGGGGCCGCGGTCTCTCTCGTGGAGTAGATCCATATGGATGAGCAAAGCTCTATCTCTAATATGAGCTAAACCTATGCTAACCCTCAAATGGAGGAGGGGGAGGAGTATATATACTCTAAGCCATGAAGGGGTAAGTGAGGGGCGAAGGGGTACATGGTCTTCGGCCCAAGTCACGCACGCAGGCGGGGTCCGGATGATCCGGATAGTGGCCCAGATGATCCGGGTGTCGAAGGTCCGGATGATCCGGGCGACCGTCCGGATGATCCGGCTTCATTGAGCAGGCTTCGGGTGTCTTCGGGCACATTACCCGGATCGTCCGGGTGGGGGTCCGGATCATCCGGGCTTGGTCCGGATCGTCCGGCTGGTGGTCCGGATGATCCGGGCAAGTCCTGTCTTGTCCGTTCTTCTTCTTCCTTCTCCTCTTCCATGCTTGGCCTTGGTCCTTGGATCCTCCATGGTCATCTCGGTTGTACCTGAGTATATGCAAGGTCCATGCATGAGGTAGTAACCATGTCTCATATGTGGAAAGTGACGGTTCGAAGAGGAGTGAGTTCACCTTGTGTCCAATGGCGTATGGTTGAGGTCTCATCGTATGTCCTCTTGGGGCTTGGAGAGTAGTCATAGTGTACATGGGGATGAATGTGGGATGCTCCGCATCACCGGGGATCGGTGAGCTTCGCGCGAAGCCACCCGTCTTGGGACATGGGCATTTCCGTCGGCAGCACCAACCGGGGGTGGGAGCACTTGGCATCCATCAAGACCCACTTGCTCCTGAAGCCCTCGGCCTTCTTCCCGGCCTTCGAGATCGCGCTGGTCTTGTTGGCTGCGATGAAGCCGACGCACCCCGTGTAGTGGCCCTCTTTGATCCCGAGGAAGAAGAAGTGGCGCAGCAGTGCCACGGGCGACATCACTCTGCTATACGCCTCACAGTAGAAGGCGAAGATCGACAGGAGGAGGATGGAGTTGGGATGAAGATGGAGGGCGTGAATCTTGTATTGGCTGAGGACGGAATAGAAGAAGTCGGAGAAGGGGGGGACCAACCCTGCGACGACGTTGCTCATGAAGAAGGGCTAGAAGGTGCTACCTGAGGCCTCCGGCTCGGCGGAGCCGGCCCGGAGCATAGTCTTCCTCTTCTTGTCGCCCTCCGCCGTCATCAGGAGCACGGCGGCGAGGTTCTTCTCTGAGACGCTCGACGCATTGAGCGCGGGCTCGTACCAGAATGGCGAGGAAGTGGCCCGAACCTTGTTGGGCGCCATTGGCTGCAGGTTTGAAGGAGGATCTGGGCGGATCTGGAGTCTTTGGAAGTAAGGAGAAAGAAAGGGGATCTGGAGCAAGATGAAGGGGAGCAATGAAGGCAAACGCTGCCCGTGCCAGCCTTTTGTCAGTCGGGCAGTTGCCGAGGCAGCGTGGGGAGGCGGAGGCGGAGACGCCCACGTCCCGTCAGTTGCCATGCGTCAATCAAGGCCGCAGGCAGTTAGGGCCCACGGTGCTCCACACTTGCCCCTTGGCTTCGCGTTGAAGCCAAGTCCGAACGCGCCTTGGGCCCGGGGGCTACTATCGGCGCTCTGGGAACGGGGGTCCCCAGACTTGCTTGCCGGCGGCCCAGGGCGTGGCTCCACCAGCGTCCTGGTACGGCCCATCTTCACCAGCAAACACTCAAGACCCTCGCAAGGGGCCATGCCTCGCGAGGCGGATGAAACAAGACCTCCTCAAGGGCAGCCTCCCTAGGCTGGCTCGCGAGGAGCAGAGAGATCAAGGCAAGGGGCACCTCATGAGATTCCCGTGACGTGAACCATGACGACCAAGGTCAGGCTGGCGCCAGTGGGCGCAGAGTACCCGTTTCCTCTTTGGTGCTAAAGGAGCAAGCGCAGGCGAGGAGTCCCGAGGCCGCAGGCAAAACTTTCCATATCGGTGCAACGAGACCAATATCAGCAAGACGGCAGGACGGAGGTCATCGCGGAGCCCACGACGGCATCACCACCAGAGCCTTTGGTAGGCGAAGACCACCTTTTGTCAGGATAACTTGTACTAGCTATCCCCCTTCAAATTGGCCGTTGTGGGATCCCTTCCTGCCTAAACATTTGGGAAGAGGACCAGAGCCTCTATAAATAGGACTAGCTACCACCGAAGGGAAAAACTCATCTCGGCTCGGATCCATTCCATCCCTAGCCACCACCAAAGCTCACCGAGCACAAGAACACCTCTCCTCAGGAGGTTGTTCTTCCCTTGTACTTGTTCATCCTCAACCTACAAGTCTATCCACCACACCACACTGGAGTAGGGTATTACACCACATCGGTGGCCTGAGCCAGTATAAAATCTTGTGTCCCTTGTTCTTCGATTTCGACGTGCTGAGCTTTGAGATCGAGGTGAGCAAGCGAGCTAGGGTGAGGGAGAGATCTTTGTGCTCATCCCAGAGTTCTAACCTTAAGGGTTTTGCTGGAACCCGAAATCCGACAACTGCACACACGACTTTATCTTGAAAACTGTTTGCGTTAGGCCACCTTGCTCAAACGTTTACCACATACAAACTGTGTGTGATGGACAACCTTTGCCACACAGTTTCTTCTACGCACCGTGTGTGATGCATTCAATAATGCAAACGATAAAATTATTAATATCGTGTGCAATGGCAACGCTATCACAAACGATTTAATTGGAAAAATTGTGTGTGATGTACCTGTGAACGGAAACGTTTTCCTTGGAGCGATTGTGCGAGATGTACATACGAACGGAAACGTTTAGCGGGGACTGACTGTGTGGGATGTAATTGCGACCGGAAACAATTTCGCCTGTATAATTGTATTTTTTTAGCTCTACTGTACGTATTTCCATATTTGAGCGCTCGCCGGTCGCACACGACCTCATTTTGCCGAGTGTGTGTGCCAGGAGGGCATATCCCTGACGGTTTCTGGGTTGTGTGGGAAGGACCCCCTATCGCCCACACTCACTTGGCGACGGTTCCAAATGCCGTCGCGGAAAGGGGTTAAAAACCGTTTGTATAGCACCGACGCGCACCGGTGTAGGTTATAAAAAGGGGAACTAGTACCTAGCCGAAAATCACTCTACCTCTTCCTCCTCATAAGTCTTTCTTGTTCGTCCGTCCTTGCCATGGCCGGTGTGCAGAGCTCTAGGTCGAGAACTACTCGTAACAAGGGAGCGGCAACCAAGGCCGTGAAAAAAAGAGGGCATGCCGCCTCGCGGAGACCTCGAAAGATCTCTCATGGTCTGGCGAGGGCTCCGAGGAGCACCCTAGCCATGGAGTCGAGTGCTCCCAGGAGTGCCCTAGCCGTGGAGGCGACGACTCCCAGGAGCGCCCTAGCCGCGGAGGCGAACATGCCGAGCTGGCGGCGCTGGAGTCGTTATCCCTCAACGACATGCCCGATCAGCTCAATAAGCAGGAGGATTTCATCGACGGCTTGGTGGAGCTGCTAAAGAAGAGCCTCGACGACATGCCCGCTGAGCTCAATGAGAAGGGGGGTTGACCACCGGCTTGGTGATTGTCGGATGTGGGGTTCCGGCAAACCGTTAAGGTTCGAACACTGGGGTGTGCACGAAGTCTTTCCCTCCTACCGATCTACGCCCTAGCTCGCTAAGATCTCGCGGACGAACTCGACGAACTCGCAACACAGAAAGACACGATATTTATACTGGTTCGGGCCACAGTTGTGGTGTAATACCCTACTCCAGTGTGGTGGTGGTGGATTGCCTCTTGGGCTGATGATGAACAGTACAGAGGGAAGAACGGCCTCCTGAGGTTGAGGTGTTCTTGTGGCTAGGGTAGGCTCTCGATCAGATTGGATCAAGCAAAGAGGAGATGCCCCTACTGTGGTGGCTAGCTCTACTTATATAGGCCCTGGTCCTCTTCCCAAATATTGCGCGGGAAGGGAGCCAACAACGGCGGGCAAATTTGAAGGGGGACAACTAGTACAAGCTATCCTGACAAAAGTGGTCTTCGCCTGCGAAATGCTTTGGTGGTGACGCCGTCTTGGGCTCCACGATGACCTCCATCTTGCCGTCCTTCTGGTCTTGGTCTCGTTGCACCAATATAGCAACCTTTGCATGATGCCTCGGTACTCCTCGCATGCGCTGGCCTCCTTAGCACCAAAGAGGAAACAAGGACACTGCGCGCACTGGTGGCCGCCTGGCATCCTCCTGGTGTCGATCGTCATGTCTCACGTCACGAGAGCCTCATGAGGTTTGCCTCACCTTGATATCTCTGCTCCTCATGAGCCTGCCTGACCAGGCCGCTCTTGAGGAGGTCTTGCGTCGTCTGCCTTGCGAGGCTTGGCCCCTCGCGAGAGTCTTGGATGCCTTGTTGATGAAGATGGGCCGCACGGCCTGCTGGCTTAGCCACGCCATGGGCCGCAGGCAGGAAAGTCTGGGGACCCCCGTTCCCAGAACGCAGACAGTAACCCCCGGGCCCAAGGTGCGCTCGGGCTTGGCTTAGTGGCGAAGCCAAGGGTCAAGTACGGAGCACCGCGGGCCCCAAAAGCCTGCGGCCTCAGTTGACGCGTGGCGGTTGATTGGACGTGGGCGTCTCCGCTTCCCCACGCTGCCTCGACAACTGCATGACTTGACAAGTCCCGCGACATGCAAGGAAAACCATCATTACCTGCGATCGTGGGAGGAGCCGGTTAGCCTTCTTCCGTTATAAATGGGGAGGGGGCGGAGCCCCCGTCGCCCATCTCTTCCTTGCTCACTTGCTTCTTCCTCCTTGCTCCACTGCTAACATCAATGGCGCCTAACAGAAGGTTCTCCGCTGAAGAAAAGGGGAAGGCCCCCCGGGATGACCTGGGGCCACTTCCGCCGAAGAAGAGGTCGGTCCGCCGCCGTGATGAAGCGGCGATGCAGGTGGTGAAGAGGCCTTGGTGCGAGCGGCCTCCTCCGGGGTATCCGCTACCCTTGTACACCCGAGCCGAGGGCTTTGGAGGACGGAGCAACGAGCAGCGTCGCCCACGCCCCGCCCGGGGTCGCCGCGCCAAAGCGACGCGCTCCGTCGCCCCCGGAATCCACGCCGTGGACTCCTCGCGCGAGCTGGTGCTGTGGGCGCCGATGCCTCCAAGCTCCTGGATCCGCTTCCCGCGGTTCTTCTCGGACGTGATGCCGCCGAGGGGGCCTCTCGAGCTCTGGTTGCAGCACGCCGACTGCAGCGCTCCGGCGTCCGGAGCAGAGATCGAAGCGACCCCCACCGGCAAGATCTTCATGACTCGTGGCTGGGGCGAGGTTGCGCGGGTCTGCCGTGCGAGGGGTGCCCTCGCGATCCACTTCGAGTACGACGGCGCCTCCATGCTCTTCTTCAAGGTCTTCGGTGCTGAGGGCCGCCGCCTGGAGTGCTGCTCCGGAGAGGAGCGCCAAGTTGACACGCGTTCCGCCCGCGGCCACTCCAGCAGCAGGAGCCCTTGGGAGTCCAGCAGCTCTCCTGAGCTCTATGAGACTCCGGAGACGAGCGATGACAGCTATGTGCCCCCGAGCTCTTGCCGCGCTCAGAGCAGAGCTGCGGCGTCTGGCCGTCGCCGCCGCTGATCTGGATGGGGTTGGCGTCGACCTCCCCTGGCCCACTGTTGACGATGGCGTCTGCCACGGGAGGGTGTAGATAGGAACCCCCTTAGTTTTAGCTTTTGTTCCCTGCGAAGAATCATGAAGTGCCCCCACGGGGCATGTAAGGGTCTGTAATGTCTTTTGTGCTTATCTTCCCTGTTATGAAAATTTGGTGAACGCATGTCCCGTTAAGGCTCGGTCCCCCCTTTCTTTCCTCGCGATAGCTTGTTGCTCTACGCTGACGGGTCCCGGTCCCCAGGCAGGCTACAACCGTCGCTGGTATGCCAGGTCGCGTGCCGTGGTCAAGGCCAGGAGGTGTGCGGCCCGAGGTCCAGTAAGAGCCCCTGAGGCGCGATGCTCAGGAGGTCCCCCTTAGCGCTCAAGTGGCCATGGTAAGGGAAGAAAGGGAGTCGACATGGCCGCCACGGGGTTGCGGCAGGGCGTGAGTGGCCATTAGGCCCAAACATTTAGCCAACCCGAGAGCGGGACTTATCTTGTTGACTTCGCGGCGATTCCTGACGTTGCGCTAGGGCTGTGCGCCAACTTGTGCGGCTTAGCTAGGCCGGCCCATACGAGTTTCCCTCCCCCATACTCTATTTAGTGCTCTACATCCTCAGGTCCCGGCCCTCGAGCGAGCTCAGCCTCCGCTGGTATGCCAGGTCGCGATGCCGTGGTCAAGGCCAGGGGGTGAGGGCTAGAGAGCCAGTAAGAGCTCCTGAGTCGCGATGCTCAGGAGCCCCCCATTTAACGCGCAAGGGAATTGCACGAGAGAAAAGGAGACTCGCGGTGCCACCTGCTATCCTCCCCATGGGGTCCCTGTGAACAGGCACAAGAAGAACATGGTTTTCCGCTATAGCTGCCAGCCGACCGCTGGTTGCTCTGGATGAAGTGGAGGCACTGAGGGCCCTGTGAGGTGACGTGCGCGGGGCGTGCCGCGAGCCAGAGCTCGACCGCTCAGATTTGTCGACGTGGCAGGGACGGACCCATGCACCAGCGCCGTGCCTTTGAGAAGGCCCCATGGGAGGCGATGGTCGAGCAGGCGATAGCCGTAGGCAGGCTGGTCCTGTAGACGAAGTAGAGTTGGTGCAGCTGAAGGCATGCGTCGAAGAAATGACTCTTCAGGAGCCACCTGAGCCCTAAGCCTCGGGAGGCTCTGGGGGCTCGGAAGGTTCCCTGAAGACCGTCTCCATTTCCTCCAGGACGGCGTGGTACCTGGCCTCCTGAGCCGCCAGGACACGCCGCATGTTGCGCTGATAGGCTGACGCAACGCTCGGCAAGCCGAAGGGCATGCAAACGTAGCTGTGTGGCGGGCCCTCGCAGGGGCCCACACGCGAAGGCCAGGAGCGCTCCTGAGATGCGGCCCTGTTGAGCCCTGGGACGTCGACGCAGACCCGCAGCTCGGCGTCCTTGCCTGGATTGGGAGCTGCGCCTTGTGAGCGGCTGTCGGCGCGCATGGCTCTTGCGTCTTGCAGTTCCTGTGTGGTCTTGGCGATGAACTCCTGAGTGGTGGGCACCCCTTGCCCTGTGTTCTCCTGAGGGAAACGTGCCGCGAAGCACGCCTCCAAGTGGCGCCCAAGCGCCTCCCTCATGAGGTTGGCAAGGCCTGAGGCCCTCCAGAAGAGAGCCCCCGAGCCCTGCCTGAGGAGGGCGCCGGGTGCGCCTTCCTATGCGATGGAGGCAGGCGCCCCTGGGACGGACGCTGATCCTGATGAGGCTCCTGCCGCGACGCCATCCTCCTGAGGTTCTGCGCGGCGCAGCTGCTTCTTCTTGGGGATGGCCTCTGGAGGCCCTCACTTCTGCTGTCGGGGTCGTTGATTGCTGCAGCTTGGAAGGCACGCTCGAGGGAGCACACCGCGTCTCTCTCTTCACATGGGACCGTGATGATTCCGCCGCTTCCCGGCATCTTGAGGACGTTGTAGCCGTGGTGGGTGACCGCCATGACTTTGGCCAGGGCCGGATACCCGAGGATGGCGTTGTACGGCAGGCGAATGTGCGCAACGTCGAAGTCGATGAGCTCGGTGCGGTAGTTCTTGCGCTCTCCAAAGGTGACAGGCAGGCGGACCTGCCCTATCAGTGTGGTGGAACCGTCGGTCACTCTTGAGAAAGGTTTGGTAGGCTGGAGCTGCTCATATGGCACTTGAAGGTTGTCGAACGTATCGACGGACAGGACGTTGAGCCCTACGCCACCGTCGATGAGGGTCTTGGTAACCTGCACATTGCTGATGACTGGGGAACACAACATCGGGAGGGCGCCGGCGGTGGCCGCGCACTTGAGCTGATCTGCCGAGTTGAAAGTGATGGCGCATTGGGACCACTTGAGCGGGCGCGTGGCCTCGAGCTTGGGGAGCACCGCGTTCACCTCGTGAGCGAACTGTTTGAAGATGCGCCGAGAGGCTGGGGCCTGGGCGCCGCCCAAGATGCAGGCGATTGCACGCGGCTCCTAGAAGCCCCCAGCCCCCTCGTCCTGATGGTGGTCGTCGTTCCTTCTTGGTGGCGGCAGTGGGGGAACACCGGCGTTGCTTTGGGGGCGATCCTCACGAGGCTGGTCCCTCCAGGCCCCCTCGCGAGGATGGTCCTGCCAGCGGTCCTCACGAGGCCTGTCGCGCCATTCCTTGCGCGGGCCACGGTCGTCCCAGCGTCCGCCTCCATGTCCTCCTCCACGGCCGTAGCCCCAGTCGCTGCGCTCGGGGCGTCGACCAAAGCGTCCTTCTCGTATGGCTCTGAGCTCTTGACAGTCGCTGGTGTTGTGTGTGTTCAGGTTGTGGAAGGCACAGAATAGTCGGCTATTCTTGGATGACTCAGGCTGATCTCTGCCCCGCTTGGTGTCGGGCTCCGCTGCTAGCACTGCTGCTTCCTTGCGCTTCACATCCTTTGCCTTGGCTTTCTTCTCCTCTGTGCCCGCGGCTGGCAGCTCAAGGAGAGAGAGGCGCCCCTCCTCAGCTCTTGCGCACTTGGTGGCCAGGTTGAACAGCTCCTGAGATGTGCAGAGCTCCTCGTGGATAGCGAGCTCTTCCTTCATCTTGACGTCACGGACGCCGTCAGAGAATGCGGAGATGATGGCCTCATCCATGACCTTGGTGATCTTGAGGCGGGTGTTGTTGAAGCGCTGGATGTACTTCTGGAGGGTCTCTCCTGGTTGTTGCTTGATGCGGCGCAAGTCACCCGCGGCCGGCGGGCGGTCGCGAGTGCCCTGGAAGTTGGCGACGAAGCGGTCGTGCATCCCGTCCCAGGAGGAGATCGAGCCGTGCTGCAGGTTCAGGAGCCAGGAGCGGGCCCCATCCTTGAGAGCCATGGGAAACCAGTTCGCCATGACCTTCTCGTCGCCGTTGGCCGCTTCGATGCTCAGCTCATAGAGCTGCAGGAACTCCGCGGGGTCGGCGGTGCCGTTGTAGCGAGGAGGCAGATCCAGCTTGAACTTGCCTGGCCAGGCGACGCTACGTAGCTCGGGGGTGAAGGCGCTGCAGCCGGCCGTGGTTGCTGGGGCCTACTTCGGAGGTGGAGCTTACTGTTGACGAGGTCTGCGCGGCGCCGCCGCGGGCAGTGCACGGTCTTGACGAGGTGGCACGGGAAGCGTGGGTGCAGCTTCTCGCGGCCAAGGGATTTCTTGGCAGCTTCTTTCTTCGCGCGCGGGCACCTGGCATGGTGGATCACGCCGCGGAACCGCGTGCCTTGGTTCCAAGGCACCGTCTTGGGGCAGAGGTGGTGGAGGCGCGCCATGGGCCTCATCGCCCGTGGCTGGCTGAGGGTGAGGTAGAGAGAGGGACGGCGCCGGAGAGCCCCCTGCGGCGCGGACGAGCTCGGGGACGCGATCGAGCCACTCCTCGTAGAGGTCGTCGACTGGGCGGTAGCGCAGGAGTTCGTTTGCGGCGAGGAGTGCGGCCCGCGCCTCCATGGGAGCGCGACGAGCGTGAGACGAAGAGCCGGGCGGGGTCAGCGATGGAGTGGCAGTACGGCCGTCCTGCCGTACCGAAGGATGCAGCGAGGACGCCTGCTGCTCGTTCCCCGCCGGGCCGGTGGCAGCGTTGGCGGCGGCATACGGAGAACGACGAGGTGGCCCGCCGACGGGAGCCGTCTTAGCAACGCGGGCAGTGAGGGCAGCCTGACTCTCAGCCCGAGCACGGCGAGCGTCCGCCATGAAGACGATGGAGCGATGGAGCGACGAACTGATGGAAGGGAAGCTACAGCGCACCCCTACCTGGCGCGCCAAATGTCGGATGTGGGGTTCCGGCAAACCCTTAAGACTCGAACACTGGGGTGCGCACGAAGTTTTTCCCTCGTACCGAGCTACGCCGTAGCTCGCTATGATCTCGCGGACGAACTCGACGAACTCGCAACACAGAAAGACACGAGATTTATACTGGTTCGGGCCACCGTTGTGGTGTAATACCCTACTCCAGTGTGGTGGTGGTGGTGGATTGCCTTTTGGGCTGATGATGAACAGTACAGAGGGAAGAACGACCTCCTGAGGTTGAGGTGTTCTTGTGGCTAGGGTAGGCTCTCGATCAGATTGGATCAAGCTAAGATGTGATGCCCCTACTGTGGTGGCTAGCTCTACTTATATAGGCCCTGGTCCTCTTCCCAAATATTGAGTGGGAAGGGAGCCAACAACGGCGGGCAAATTTGAAGGGGGACAACTAGTACAAGCTATGCTGACAAAAGTGGTCTTCGCAAGCGAAAGGCTCTGGTGGTGACGCCGTCTTGGGCTCCACGATGACCTCCATCTTACCGTCCTTCTGGTCTTGGTCTCGTTGCACCGATATAGCAACCTTTGCCTGATGCCTCGGTACTCCTCGCCTGCGCTGGCCTCCTTAGCACCAAAGAGGAAACAAGGACGCTGCGCGCACTGGTGCCTGCCTAGCATCTTCCTGGTGTCGATCATCATGGCCCACGTCACGAGAGCCTCGTGAGGTTTGCCCCGCCTTAATATCTCTGCTCCTCGTGAGCCTGCTGACCAGGCCGCTCCTGAGGAGGTCTTACGTTGTCCGCCTCGCGAGGCTTGGCCCCTCGCGAGAGTCTTGGATGCCTTGTTGATGAAGATGGGCCGCACGGCCTGCTGGCTTAGCCACACCATGGGCCGCAGGCAGGCAAGTCCGGGGACCCCCGTTCCCAGAACACCGACAGTGATGCTGCTGAAGAAGAGCATTGCCTCGGATAAGAAGGCGACCGGCGAAATCCTGCAACTTCAGGAGGACAAGGCGAAGCTCTGCCACGAGCTCGACCTGCTGAATGAGGAGAACACCGGCTGGAAGAAGCTGCATGATAAGAGTAGTTCCTCGATGAAGATGCTGTAGGCCCTCATCATGGAACAGAAGGAGGAGTTGGTGAAGCAGCGCATCGAGCACCCGAGTGCTATCAAGGTACGTAATGCGGCCGTGGAACAGATGATGAAGGCTCGCGTCGAGAAATCTCGCATCATGGACAGAATGAAGAAGATGGCGGAGGAGATGCGCAAGGAGATGGAGGGCATGGAGGCGATGAAGAAGCAGTTACGACTCCATGGCCAGTAACCCTTCATGTAGTAGAGAGCAGCACACCAGACTTGTGTGTGTGTCTTCCTTCTTTTTTGGGGGTGATAATCTTCCTTTTTCTTTTGCTCTTGTGTTTCTTCTTTTGCTTCGGGTGTTTCGCCGCACGTGTCACATTCTCTGCGAGGCATGAATAGAACAATGCTAACAATGAGCGGCGCCGTGGGATCGATGACTAGCAAATTAGATCATTTATTATCGCCATATGGCACCGGGATGCCGTGTTTCGTGTTCCTCCATGGCACTAGTACTCCAGTGGAAAACTTGAGTATACCGCACGGTTCTTTGCTCCTCCTCAGGTCATCGGCAACATTTATACGAGCAGTCAAATCACAAGGCCCCACCTTCCGGCGGTAATGAGCCGTCAAATCACAAAGGCCCTCGCCTCTCGTGAAACCGACCAAGCGAGACAGCGCCGCCCTCTAGCCTTTTTAAAAGCACAAGTGCTCCCTCGGTTATTTTGGTAATTAATGTCAACATATCTCTTGTTGGACTAATATTTTTATCTAGTATATTTCAGATGACTTCAACAATTGAGTGGCATGGACAAGAGGATGTGGAACCCCTTCAAGAAACTTAAGACAAGGATTGGCAAAAGCTCAAGACTCATCATTTTCATTTTAGTGATCCAAGATCACATTTGAGTCCATCGGAAAAGCCAATACTATTAAAAGGGGATGAGGTGTTGCTTAATGGCTTGATTGCTCAAAGTACTTAGTGATATGCCCCAAAGCCCTCAACCACTTTCTCATTTCCACATTTGTCCCAAACCAAAAGTCAAACTCGGCCCTACCGATTTGATCTATCCAGTGCCACGAGTTCTCTTGATATAGCCACTGCCAGAAAACCTAATCAGTTCGGTCTCACCGATGGGATCTTGGTCTCACCGAGATGGGCTTGCAAACTCTCTGTTGCGTGTTGCAATAATTTCGGTCTCACCGAGATATGCAATCGATCCCATCGAGTTTGCTTGACCAACTCTCTGTTTTGTTCATTACCGGAGTCGGTCTCATCGAGTTTGTGTAATCAGTCAAACCAAGTTGAGGTTTTACCCTAACCCTACCATGTCGGTCCCACTGAGTTGATCATATCAGTCCCACCGAAAACTCTAATGTTCACATTTTGAACCAAATCGGTCTGACCGAGTTTCTCGATTCGGTCCCATCGAGTTTGGTGAATTATGTGTAACGGCTAGATTTTGTGTGGAGTCTATATATACCCCTCCACCCATCCTCCATTCGTGGAGAAAGCCATCAGAACGTGCCTACACTTCCAGCATTCATTTTCTGAGAGAGAATCACCTACTCATGTGTTGAGACCAAGATATTCCAATCCAACCACAAGAATCTTGATCTCTAGCCTTCCCCAAGTTGCTTTCCACTCAAATCATCTTTCCACCAAATCCAAATCTGTGAGAGAGAGTTGAGTGTTGGGGAGACTATCATTTGAAGCACAAGAGCAAGGAGTTCATCATCAACACACCATCTATTACCTTTTGGAGAGTGGTGTCTAGATTGGTTAGGTGTCACTTGGGAGCCCCCGTCAAGATTATGGAGTTGAACCAAGGAGTTTGTAAGGGCAAGGAGATCGCGTACTTCGTGTAGATCTACCCAAGTGAGGCAAGTCCTTCGTGGGCGCTGGCCATGGTGGGATAGACAAGGTTGCTTCTTCGTGGACCCTTCGTGGGTGGAGCCCTCCATGGACTCGCGCAACCGTTACCCTTCGTGGGTTGAAGTCTCCATCAACGTGGATGTACGATAGCACCACCTATCAGAACCACGCCAAAAATCTCCGTGTCTCCGCGTTTGCACACTCCAATCCCATCCCTTTACTTTCTTGCAACTTGCACACTTTACTTTCCGTTGCTCATATACTCTTGCCATGCTTGCTTGAAATGTATTGTGACTGTTTAAACTTGTGCTAAAACTCCACCTTAACTTGAAGAACTTAAAAACTGCTACCTTTCTTTGTTGAGGGTCTAATCACCCCACCTGTAGATACCTCTTCTTGATCCTTTCACTTTTAAAAAATGTATACTTTTGTACAGTAGTACTATCGATGGATTGCGCCATGTAGCAAAACTAACAAGATGAAATTAAAGAAAAAAGGTGGTACTATAGAGAGCGCTCGTTGCCAAATTATGCATATAGTACTATTAAAAAAGCTAGTACATGCTTAAATGCGGTGCTAAATTCTATTAAAGAAATTAGCATACCTATTTAATTCTTGGGTTCTTATTATTTATGCCACTAGTTGTGTATCACTACTCAGTTTTGCCATTAGAAGTTACAACCACTCAAAAATGCCATCAATCCGTGAGATGCTTGCTCAAAAATGCAATTAGATATCTCAAAAATGCCATCGTTTTGTTAGATGTTTGCTCAAAAATGCCATTAGACATTGTTATTTTCATGTCAAACCCGTTGACAATGTTATATGACAAAAATAAGCAGATTCTGACAATGATAAGTGTTGCCCCGCTTGTCAGGAGTAACCAAGCGAATAATTTTACAGGAAAATAAGAACGTTGTTGGGATCAAGTAGGCCCCACACTTTATTGTACTATAGTGAGATAGAGGGAGAGCTGGCATGTTGGTCCATAGGTATTTATGTCATTATAACATGGCAAAAGAGATTTGAGTCACAATAATGGTGTCCAGCACAACACACCCCTCAAATAAAACTGCACCCTGAAATTCTTTGACAACTAAAATGCTGGCTATATGATGTTGGCCATATATATTGTACATATATAATGTGAAGAAATGAGTGGTAGTACTACCAACTACAAGATAAACTATAAGAAATACTAGTATATATATACTGGAGAGTTAAAGTAACGAGAAGGAACATAACATAGTTCTACTGGGGGCTCAGCACAACACACCCCTCAAATAAAACTAAGCACCTTGAAATTAAACTAAGCAACTAACCGGTAGACACTGCATTACAACCACCATGAGCAACAACACTGCCACCTTACTTGGACTCCTCGTCCACGTGCTCGACTTCGTCCTTGTCCCTCTTCCTCTAGGCCGATACTTCTTTGCTTGAACCGCACACTTGGCTCTCGCTCTTCATCCAACCCTTGTAGATATTGAAAAAGGTTGGCATCCATTGCAGTGTAATTGATGTGGTGTATATCTAGTACATTCCACTGCTATGCACGATGAAACTTGGGCGGAGGTTTCTTCAGTTTACCGTACGAAGGATCAACCATGGCTCCTTCCAGGGTAAGCATTGAATGCTGATCACGGGAGGGCACCAGCCCATTCTTCTAGAGGTCGAAGGGCTCGCCTACAACAAGGCCTATCCGACACATGACTTCTTTGTTGTTTCTAAAGTCTACAGAAACGAATTTGACTTTGCCGCCCCCGAGGAAGTTCTTAAAATCCTCGCACTCAACGTCGGCATGGCATATGTGGTAGACCATGCACAAGTTATGCACGCAAACCTGGATCACGGAGGGCTTCTTCCTCATCCTTTAGATTCTTCTCTTTTCCCAAGACTATGGTGTACTCAACATCTAGCCCAGCGACCCACTCATCATTTGACTTTTCGAACATGCGTCTGAAGTGAGCAAGGCATCCTTGCACCATCGCGGAAGAATGGGTGTAGATGACGTCGAACTCATCGCCGGTGATGGTTCTAACCTTGTACTCACCGCCGATCATGGAGATTTGGGATGCCATGGATTTGGGAGGAGGGTTAGGATTAGTGGAACTGCCGTAATGTGAAAGGACGGGACGACTAGGAGCGAACTGCCGTAATGTTAAAGGACGACCGGGGACGAGTAGGAGCGAACTGCTAGCGGTTTTCTGATTGTAAAAATGCAGAGTGGGGCATGCGAATTGCAGGGTATAGTGGGCTTGCCCGATGGATAAATGGATTCATGCACAGTGTTGGCGTTCTGGGAACGGGGGTCCCAGACCTGCCTGCCTGCGGCCCATGGCGTGGCTGTGCAGCAGGCCTGTACGGCCCATCTTCATCGACAAGGCATTCAAGACCCTCGCAAGGTGCCAAGCCTCGCGAGGCGGACGACGCAAGACCTTCTCAAGAGCGGCCTCACTAGGTTGCCTCGCGAGGAGCGGAGAGATCAAGGCAGGGCAAACCTCGCGAGGTTCACGTGACGTGAGCCATGACGATCGAGACCAGGCGGGCGCCAGGTGGGCGCCAGCGCGCGCACTGTCCTTGTTTCCTCTTTGGTGCTAAGGAGGCAAGCGCAGGCGTGGAGTACCGAGGGATCAAGCAAAGGTTTCCATATCAGTGCAACCAGACCAAGACCAGCGGGACAGCAAGACGGAGGTCACCATGGAGCCCAAGACGGCGTCACCACCAGAGCCTTTTGCAGGCGAAGACTGCTTTTGCCAGGATAAGCTGTACTAGCTGTCCCCTTTCAAATTGGTCATTGTTGGCTCCCTTCCCGCTCAATATTTAGGGAGAGGACTAGGGCCTATATAAGTAGAACTAGCCACCACCGTAGAGGCATCGAGTAGAGAGCTCGCAAGCAAGCCCGAGGGCATCGAGTCCTCACCCACACAAGTTAGCCAAGCACAAGAACACCTCAACCTCAGGAGGCTGTTCTTCCCCTTGTACTGTTCATCATCAGCCCAAGAGGCAATCCACCACCACCACACTTGAGTAGGGTATTACACCACATCGGTGGCCCAAACCAGTATAAATCTCGTGTCTTTGTGTTGTGAGTTCGTCGAGTTCGTCCGCGAGATCTTAGCGAGCTAGGGCGTAGATCGGTAGGGAGGAAATAACTTCGCGCGCACCCCAGAGTTCGAACCTTAAGGGTTTGGCCGGAACCCGTGATCCGACATTTGGCGCGCCAGGTAGGGGTGCGCTGGAGCCTCTTCCCCGCCAATCGACCCGCCGACGCTCCGTGGTCCCGATGTCCGGCGACCCGAGGGCCGAATCCGACCACTGGGCAGTCTGGCCCGCCCGGGCGGCGCCACCTGCCCACGAAGACCTCAACCCCGCGCTCCAGGCAGCACGAGCGCCACCTAGCGCTACTTGGCGCGGGCGGCGCGGCTAGGCGCCGTCCACCCTCACTCCACGACAAGCGCGAGCCGCTGCAAGGGCCGCAAGCCACGCTGTAGCAACGGCGCCACACACCCGGCGGGAGCAGGCGAACATGCGGGCAGCACTCACGGTGGCGCGAGAGTTGCTGCGGTGCCGACTAATGGAGAGCGGTCGGGATGCACTGCTGGAACATGTTGCTGAGCTGCTGGATGCGGTGGCGTCGGGAGCGCCGCCCTTCTGCTATCTGCTTCCTTCTCGGGCCGCTACTGGATCTCACGGTGGGCCTCGCCGCAACCACGCGCCCTCAGGTGTGCCTGGGGGCTTCATCGACACCGGGACGGCCAGCGGCACCGGGGGCCTCGTTGCCCCCCCCCCCGCCGCCTCCGATGAGCATGGGCACGAGCGTTGCCTCCCATGGTCCTAGCGAGGCGACGCACTATCATCCTCAGGACGCCGCGCTGGGCCGGGCGACATGGAGTGTGGGGCACTACGGCGAGGTGTTTGGGGTAACAGCCTCGGAAGCCTATGTGCCCCGCATGATGGACCAGGAGTACACGCTGGAGGACGACCCTGGCTCGTTCCTCGGGCCAGGTTGGGAGGAGGAGGCATTGGGAGCTGAAGCCTTCCAGGAGTCGCCGGAGAGCCCCGCCAACCGCGCCAGCGACAACAGATACAGGGTACCAGTAATCCCTCAGGAGCAAGCTTACGCTAACCTTGGGTCGCAGGAGAATCAGGTCACCACAGCGGCTGGCGGCCCCAGCTCGGCGACCTCCCTCCCGCCAGGGGGATCGCGCTGGGGGCCGCAGGAGAGAATTCGGGAGCCAGATCCTTCCCCACGTCGCACGGAGCAAGGACCCCCCCCCCCCCCCCGAGGTTGGCCCTCTGCTGGGGAGGTGCTGAAAGGCCTACCCCCGCCAGAGGACCCGTGGTCGCCGAGGGCGCCGCTGGCGTCCCCTTTCCCCCCTTTGCGTCGTCCTGGTTGCCGGTCGGCTCAAAGGTAGTCGAGGGTGGTGCAAGGCAGGGCCCTCGCCTGGCGATATGAAGCAAGGCCGGTACCTGTGAAGAAGGCCCAGTGCCTGTGAATATCGCCGCCCGTCACACTCTCACGTAATAATGAGTGGGGATGTACACGCCCCGGATTCTCCAGAGAGCCGCCCTGGGGCCTCGGGGGCTCCCTCCCACGCCTAGTGGCAGCACTTAGCTCCGCACTGGTGAGAAGAGCAGAAGACTAGACTAGGCGCCGGACGTGGCCATTTTCTTTGGATCTCTTTTCTGTAACCTCTTCTTCTGGATTTGGATTTAAGTTGAAGTTGAAATTTTATCGATGTGCGCGTGGGGGGTGCCTTTTCTTGTTCAAGCGATTTCTTGCCATCTGGTTCTTACCTTGTTTTGAAGCTCGCGCTCGCTACCTCCCCCTCACGGGCCCCTCGCGAGCGGGGCTGGGTGCGGCATGCGCACCACGCGCGCCGGTTGACGCTGGATCCTGCGAGGCCCTCTCGGGCGGATCATCATAACCTTCAGGAGCCCCGCGGCAACTCTCGACCTTACAATCCGTTTCGGGGCACGCCCCAGCTAAGGTAAGCCACAGCGGCGAAACTTGCCGGCAGACTCATGGATCCACGAAGGCGCACACTCGGCTCGACATAGAAGAGTAAAAATTGCGATTTGTTTACATGAGGGGCTCCCCCTCTCAAAATGCTCTCAAAATCTTTAGGGGCCACGCCCGAGTTTTTGCATACAGGGCGAAACAGTAAAGGAACAAGGGATCAGCGAGATATGTCGCTCGCCGCGTCCTCCGCGTCATCTTTAGACGCACCGCTGGCGTCGCTGTCACCGTCGTTGGCGCTGCCCCCACCATCACCAACGCCGGCATCACCATCATCAACCACGTCGCATTCGTCTGCGGCAACCACCACCGCGTCGTCTTCAGAAGCGAAGGCTCTGACCAGCGCATCCACGTTGTCCTCCACCCATCGCGCCAGGTCGCCACGGATGGCCGGCGGTACGGGGGCAATGGCGGCGTCGAAGTTAAAGTTAGGGAAGGTGTTCCGAAGATGACTGAAGACGCGTGAGAACGCACGCCTGAGCAGGCCCCGGCTTCTCTCTTCCACAAGCCGGCGACCTCTATCGGACCGGGCTTCCAGGCGCGCCACCACCTCAGCAAAGAAGCGCAGATGACTGGCGTAGTCATTCGAGTGTGGGTACGGAGCATTCTCGTCATAGACGTGGCCCAACGCCGCGTTTGCCCTGACCCTGAGGTCCTGGAGCATGGGGCATGCTCGCGCTCCAATGTCCACCGCTGAAGCACTTCCTCCCTGTTTTGCCGCGCACCCGCCTCGGCTTCATCAACCCGTTTCTGAAGAGAGAGCAGCTCGGCACGGGCGGAGGCCAATTCCGACTGTGCTGTGACCAGGGAGCTGCCGTAGCCTCCTTGCGCCTCTCCACTTCAGCCAGCTTGAGCCTGAGGGCGGCGGCCCTACCCGTATCCTCCGTTCCCGCAAGCTTCAGCCTCAAATCATAACTACCCTCAAGATCTGCGCGAGCTTCGGCTACCCGGTGATCAACCTCTTCCTGAGCCCTGGTTTCGCGTGCGCCAACGGCATCTTCCACTTGGGCAACTTGACGCTCCCTCGTCTCCAGCTGCTCAAGCTCGAGGCTACGCTCCACGGCCTCCAGAGCCAGCGCCTCCTCGCGCCTCTGGATCACTTCTTCCTCAGCGGGCGTCCCCCTCAACGACGCAAGGGCGGCTTTGCGCGCCTCCACCTGCTACTCCAGGGATGCGCTCCAGGCCTGGAGCTCCCACGCGCGCTTCTCTGCGGCCTCACGGCGGCGGTCAGCCTCGCGAGCCTCCTCCATAGCTCGGGAGCAAGCTTCATGGGAAACCTTGAAGGACGCCTCGGCCTTCGCATTATCAAGATCATGCTGGTAGCGGCCAAGGTTGATGGCCACCCTCAGCTTACGCCGTTCCTCCACCAGCCGAAGACCCTCAGCCTCAAGGCGCGCGTCGACACCCGCGAGTTCTTCACCAAGCCGGCTCATCGCGCCCATCGCCTCCTGGAAGAGCTCATGACGAACGACGCTCCGCCCGTGCTCGAACTCCAGCGCATGACCCACCTCGTCCTCTGCCGCGGGGGCTGCAGGCGGGACGTGAGGCGGCGCACCCCCTCTCAGCAGGGGGCTGGGGCCCCAGGCGCCAGCCCGGCCTCACGAGGGGCCCCGGCCAGTCGGGGCCCGTTGCTTGAAGAGGAACTGAAGACGAAAGCCAACAAGCTGTTGTCCATGACCAGGGGAGGAGTCCGGGGCACACCCGCCAAGATCCAAGCCAGGCCGTGGAGGAAGGGCGGCGGAGCCGCCGATTCAAAGCGCCATGAAGGCGAGCGCATCTCCCCGGCCGGCCCTGCTCCAGACGTGGCATGCAGGCTTGGGACGCCCAAGGCCAGAGAGGGAGTCGAAGAAGGCGGAGGTTGCTTCTCAGGGGACACAGCGGCCCTGACGAAAGGGGTCCTGAAGAACCGACGTCAGGAAGGAAAGCAACAATCAAGAAATCACAAGGTGCAGCACTTACTCGTCGACGGCAATGTACTTTCGTCGCTTCAACGGCCCGAAGACACCGCTGCCGCTCGGGGATCCTTTCCTCTTGCGGAGCTCCTCGAAGTCCACGCACAGCCGGCCGAAGCGCTGGACGTGGCAGCCGGCACGGGGCGTAGCCGGGGAAGCGCTCGGAGGGATGGTTTCAGGAGCGCCGAGCTGAGGAGACCAGTCGGGTGCCGTCTCACCGCGGCCTCCCGAGGCCTCTGGAGTTTTGGCCTCGGAAGCCGCGTGCTGCATCGTCTCAGCAACCGGCGTCCCAGAGGAAGAATCACGGGTTCCTGTGGACGACGCCCCAAGAGCCCCTGGCGGCGTCCGCACATCAGCACTCGTGTCGCCAGCCTTTGGTGGTGCTCGCCCCCCTGCATTCACATTTGGGACGAGCTCGGTGCCAATGACGAGGAAGGGAACCACGTTGACAGGGTTCTCACGGGACCCCACCAGACCGTCCGGACGCAGTCCCCACTCATCAAAGGGAGGCATGCTCCCTGCAAATTCAGCCTTGTTCGTGCAGCGGTACAGTAGATAGCTCTTCCCAGTTATGTCGTCCGGCGAAGAGACACCTGTCAGGACCTCGAACACCGTTTGCTGCGTCTTAAGAGGGAGCCCGGACTCCTGAAACCTCATATGGTTGCAACTGCTGAGCAAGGTCCACATCGGGTGAGAATGGCGCTGAAGCGGAGCGACTCGGCGCCTGATGAACTCCTTCACCACCATAGGCGCGGTCACGCCGCGGTTCTTCAGCCTCCTCAGCCTGAGCCAGACGGGGACAAGACGGGGGCTCGCGAGCCTCTCGTGGCCCCAATCGGAGTGGGGAACGGCAGGTGCTGACAGAGGATGGAGCAAAGGGCTGAGCACCCCAGCGTCGACGAATACCCACCGAGTCCGAAACTCGCTCGTGGATGGAGGAAGCTCGAAGTCGATCCCCGCGCCCACCGTCGCGGCCGCAGCCTGGAAGCTCATGCACCCCGAGCTTTGCCGACGGTCCATCAGATGCAATGAGAAGAAATGGCGAAGAAGGGCCACGGAAGGAGCGATGCCCACCATGGCCTCGCACACAAAGGCGAAGACGGCAAGGAGAGTCACGGATTGGGAGTCGAGATGCAGCATGTGGATCTGGTAATGCTCAAGCACCGCGTTGAAGAAGGCAGAGAAAGGAGGAATCAGGCCAGCCCAAAGGGCATCGATGAAGATTGGGACATCGGTGGCTGCCCGAGCAATGCGAGCGCGAGACGCAGGCCAAGCCACTGTTTTCCCCCACTCATTGAAGCTGGTAGCGAGCATGGGACGCACCTTGTCCATGGCCTCGTCATAGATCACCAGGGACCGGCCGACTGCAGGCTCAACAGCTGGTGGCGCACTTGGCGAAGATAGAGGCTTCTTCCCCTTGTCTGCTTGTTTCGGCGCCATGGCGATGAAGCGGGCAAAGCACATGTCAGATTGGAGAGGAGGGGCAGAGTCTCGAGGAAGCAGAGGGATTGGGAAAGTAAGGCGTGGGTGATGGAAGAATAACTGTGTAGGTTGCGGGGGGCGCATAGCCAGGCGGATTCCGAGGCAGCGTGGGGAAGCGGAGACGCCCACGTCCAATCAACCGCCACGCGTTGACCAAGGCCGCAGGCTTTTGGGGCCCGCGGTGCTCCGTACTTGACCTTTGGCTTCGCCTCAAAGCCGAGCCCGAGCGCACCTTGGGCCCGGGGGCTATTGTCGGCGTTCTGGGAATGGGGGTCCCCAGACCTGCCTGCCTGCGGCCCACGGCGTGGCTGTGCAGCAGGCCTGTACGGCCCATCTTCATCGACAAGGCATTCAAGACCCTCGCGAGGGGCCAAGCCTCGCGAGGCGGATGACGCAAGACCTCCTCAAGAGCGGCCTCACCAGGCTGCCTCACGAGGAGCGAAGAGATCAAGGCAGGGCAAACCTCGCGAGGTTCTCGTGACGTGAGCCATGACGATCAAAACAAGGCGGGCGCCAGCGCGCGCAGTGTCCTTGTTTCCTCTTTGGTGCTAAGGAGGCAAGCGCAGGCGCGGAGTACCGAGGCATCAAGCAAAGGTTTCCATATCAGTGCAACGAGACCAAGACCAGCGGGACGACAAGACGAAGGTCACCATGGAGCCCAAGACGGCGTCACCACCACAGCCTTTTGCAGGCGAAGACTGCTTTTGCCAGGATAAGTTGTACTAGCTATCCCCTTTCAAATTGGCCGTTGTTGGCTCCCTTCCTGCTCAATGTTTGGGGAGAGGGCCAGGGCCTATATAAGTAGAACTAGCCACCACCGTAGAGGCATCGAGTAGAGAGCTCGCAAGCAAGCCCGAGGGCATCAAGTCCTCACCCACACAAGTTAGCCAAGCACAAGAACACCTCAACCTCAGGAGGCTGTTCTTCCCCTTGTACTGTTCATCATCAGCCCAAGAGGCAATCCACCACCACCACACTGGATTAGGGTATTACACCACATCGGTGGCCCGAACTAGTATAAATCTCGTGTCTTTGTGTTGTGAGTTCGTCAAGTTCGTCCGCGAGATCTTAGAGAGCTAGGGCGTAGAGCGGTAGTGAGGAAATAACTTCGCGCGCACCCCAGAGTTCGACCTTAAGGGTTTTCCAGAACCCGTGATCCGACACACGGTACTATGGGGGCCCAATTAGATGTCATGTCTACTAGACGCCCAATTAAATGGCTTCATGCATCTGCGTGTTCGCACGTCAAGCGTCGGGAAAATTACAGGTGATACGAAGCTTTCCATTCTCCCATGATACAGGCTTCTAAGATCCCTTGGATCTGAGATCGAATGGTTGCATAGCGTGATTCTAGACCTATGGGTGAATATCCTATCCTGGAGGGTTATTCTGCAAATTTTCAGCAACTTAGCATGCGACCGTTCGATCTCAGATCCCAGCAGCCCGTATCATGGTCGCGCCTACCATGACCGCCGCCTCGCTCACACGGTCGCGCCCTTGGAGATTTCACACAATGCGTTAGGCTATCTGATGTTGGCATGTCATACATAGTCATCACTTAGTCACTCATACAACAAGGTTAGCTATAAGGTTGGCTATACGAGTATTTTGTTACTTCTCTCTATCTCTTTCTTCGTAGTATTTATTGCATTTGCCAAGGAGTGACCTCTTCCAATGACATGGTGCTTAGATGAGGTGCTAAGGGCATTAAATGGATTAGCAACTCAAGTCCCCAATGCATAGGTGCTTAGTTTTTTGTTGATAAGCTTTCTTCATTTAATTAGCTATAGACTCAATTTTCTTTTCACCTAGGTACACGCGCTTAGCACCGTTTCTTCCTGGGGTCACCAAATTAGTCTCTCTCTTCTTAATTAACTTGCCACATCAGACTTTATGCCTATGTGGCCGGCTTAGCACCTGTACGAGCAAGTACAATAGTGGGCTATAAGAGTATTTTGTTACTTCTCTCTATCTCTTTATTCTTAGTATTTATTGCATTTGCCAAGGAGTGACCTCTTCCAATGAAATGGTGCTTAGATGAGGTGCTAAGGGCATTAAATGGCTTAGCAACTCAAGTCCCCAATGCATAGGTGCTTAATTTTTGTTGTTGCTATGCTTGCTTCATTTAATTAGCTATAGACTCAATTGTATTTTCACCTAGGTACACGCGCTTAGCACCGTTTCTTCCTGGGGTCACCAAACTAGTCTCTCTCTTCTTAATTAACTTGCCACATCAGACTTTATGCCTATGTGGCCGGCTTAGCACCTGTACGAGCAAGTACAATAGTGGGCTATAAGCCCTCTTACATGGCATTTTTGCATATGTGGAGGAGAGAGGCAAGGAAAAAGTGGAGGAGTGGGCTCTCATGCGAGAGCCAGCCTCTACATGGTGGAGCATTGGGAGAGGCACCCGTATACCATGGAGGTGGTCAGGAATCGGGAGACTCACGCCGGTCGTAGCGCTGCAGTTAAAATGATAATGGCAAGTCAAATCACGGGGCCCACTTGTCCAGCAGTAACTCGCTGTCAAATCACACAACCCTACGTTTGCAGCAGCCTACTCCCTCATCTTGTTGCGTCTCTGTCGAACCGACTAGGCGGAACTGCCCTGCCTACCGCGCGGGAAAAGCCCCGCCCTCGACTTTTAAATAGTACAATATAATTTTGTATCCATGGATTGCACCATGGAGCAAAACCTCAAGAAAACGGCGGTACACATGTACGGAGCATACAGCACGCCCGTGCGTTCGCGTCGCACCCCAGACGGTCGGTCTGGCACGCCGCTCTCTGAATGGAACGCGTGTCATATTGCGTTTGCACACACATGTGGGACCGCAATTGAGAACCAACCATAGGCACACTCCCCGGCCCTGCGAGTTGGGTGAGTTAATAGAAGAGAGAGACAATCGATAGTACTAGAGGAGTGTTGTACAATCGTCGGTGCCTGGACGATCCCTACATGATACGGAAGATCAGTTCGTCCATGCATGTGGCCAGACTCCAGCACACACGGCTGGATTGGCTATCGTCCACATATCGTGCAGGCTGTGTTGTACACGGCTGTAGTTCTGATGAGAAATCTAAAAAAAGTTTCTTGTCATCTCGCAATATTGGGGGCACATGCACGAAGACTACTCGGCTGCCATCTAGGTCAAGCCGGCTATGTTAATTAGGACATCTATCGATGGACCCCTTTTCTACGAGTTTATATTTAATTTGAGCTTTGATCCTCGTCTAGTTTGTCCGTTGGGATTCATGTTGTCTCCTTGGGGCAATGACGTTATGGTTTCTTGTCATGTGACATTTTTTCATATTGTATGTTAATCCGGTGATTCAAATCAAAATGACGACAACTGCGCCTCCGAGGCACGTGCATGAAGACTTCTCGACAGTTAATGACGAGGTCAAGCCGGCTCTGGTAGACAAAAGAAAACTACTCCACTATATAGGCAGGAGCCTCCGCGCTTGCTTGCTAGTGTTGCTCTCTTCACATTGTCTTGGCCTCTCCACATCTAAACACGACCGCGGTGGCCACACTCTCTCTTTGCTCACCACTGGTCACAGATCCAGCTGGATCCTCTCCGCCGGGGAAGGTGAGAAGGTGCAACGTTCACGCGGTCGTCCTCGGCGATGGCTCTTAACCACTGCCAGCGTGTCCCGATCAGCATGCCCTGCCATTCTCTCCCACGCACTGCCGGCTTGGGAGGGCCTCCGACCCCTTCTTCCTCGCTGCCGTAGTGTGGGCAGATCCGGCCTCCCGCCGCCCACCTAGCGACATCCCGGCGACCCTCAGGTATAACTTCCTTCGAAACTGGCCTTGCTCTACTTCCCCAGCTCCTAGCGGTGCTACATTTGTATCTTTTACTATTTCTCAGGCCCCCTCGTAGATACGATCGATCGGCTGTTCGAAAGCCACCTAAATTTTTACTGTTAAGAGTTAAAACAAGTTCATGCACTCGAATCTAGTACTATTTGGTTCAAACAAGGAAGAAAGGGGGTGGGGGAGATTTGTTACCTGAATCTAGGACTTGGTTGAAAGAGGAAATAATGGGGGCAAAAAGTAGCAGAGACTGGCTATCCAACTGGTCTCTTCGTCTAATAGGGAAATAAAGGGAAACGCAGTACAAACTCAATATAAACCCGGTCTATTGGTTGAAAAAGGAAAGAAACTGGGGACTGGGGGACAAGTCAACAGAGTATGTCTAGCACTAGGTTTGCTAGCCTCACACAGTATAAGGTGAATATAGTTGAACATTCCAAGTTTTGGCTCAATTTATAGTTGAACATTCCACGAGCTTCACAACCAACCTTGATGTTGCTCAATTCTATTGCAACTAATGAAGAAGAAGCTCTGTGGGTTTCGTTTTCTAATGGAATTGGAACCGGGGCTGGAGCCCTTTTCTTAAAAAAATGAAGAAGAAGTTGCTAGCTCATGGGACATTGCTTCATTTTAGGTGAACCGTACCAAAAGGTCCCATGAATTGAATCATCCATGTTGGTGACTGGTGTCATCCCTTCTACGATGGAGTTGACTGCAGATATGGTTCCCATCACGAGGTATGTTCCTTTTTGGTCCGACCGTTTGCCAAAGATCCTGCATGTTGAGTCCGGTCTTGTGCTACTGTTTTGGCACTGCCATGATAAAGCAGTAATGTTATTATTTTGCACCTTAATCTAGTGGCACTATTTAATTTGAGGCAATGTGTTGGCACCGCTAGTGCCACTGATTTTTTTTATATATCGAAAGAGGGGGTTTCCTTCGATTTTATTAAAGAAACCCAACTATAGAGAACCATTATCCGACAACATCTCAGTGTAAACGGGCAGTTATGCAACTACTACTAGAATGGACTGAGTACTAGTAGGAGACAAGTTCGCCACATAAGCTAGGTAGGTAGGGGGACGCAGCACCAGCTCGACCAAGTTTGGATTACAACCCAAATGCTTCCACAGAAACATCAGGGGGGAAGATAGGGACTGAAAGAGCCACCTTCAGCATCCCAGGCGAAGTATCCCTGGCTCCATCCTTGTGACGCACGGTACACCTCGTTTGCCACCTGCTCGACCCTAGTGCCACTGATAAAATGAAGTAATAATACAGTTAAAATAGAGTGAGTGTCCTCTCTATCATTTCATTTCCAATGTAGATAAAGAAAGTGCTTCTCTTTGTTAGTATATGTTTCATCAACTAGTCCACTGTTAATGTTTAAGCGTTTCTACAAACTGGGGTGCTTAATTTTAGTTGATCTGCACAAAAATATAGATTGGAATGTCTCAAGGCCCCTCCTTGTACTACCACTGTACACTGGTGTTCATCACTGGCAGAAGGTGTATCGGGGAGACTTGGGTCGATTTCTAGTATGGGGCCTACCGTATGAGGCATCGCAGGGCCCATCTCGCCCTCGCAGCATGGCGTACTATGATACTATCGCAATATTTTCTTCTATTTATTAGTGTATGTTTCATCAACTAGTGCCACTATAATGTAACCACGCTTTTTCATTATCTGTGCAAACAGGGTTATTCAGCTACATTTTGGTGGAACTACACAAATGTACGGATGGAACCGGCATATATGCAGAGTGCGAGGTGTGCCTAGTAAATATTACAGACACCAACCATGCTCCATGCACGCATTGGCATCCACCACCACCAGTGGGATGTGTGGCGCTCTCTGTGGACGGATATTTCCCGGCAGCAAATCCTCTAACCAAATACTAGTAGCTTATATTGGCACTTTTCTAGGGAGTACTCTTTTTTGAAAGAAGCACCAATCTATTTTTCTTTATTTGTACATAGTGTCACAACTCTGACCCAAAGGTCTAGAGCTATTTTAGGGTGATTGGCGTAGTACTCGGAGACTGATTGTAAGCATGATTTTCATTAGCCGTCACACTGATTGTAAGCATGAGCAGATGGAAGATTAGGTTAGTGCGAAGCTAACCTTAAGCCCTACCGCCGCCGTTGAAATGAGGCGGGCGTCGAGGGAACCGTAGAGAACAGCGGGGAAGCGACGTCACGCCATCCAGCCTCCTCTTGTGGTGGGAGAACGAATACTCCTGTGGCTCCGGCTAGCTCTACACCCTCACGAACTGCACACTATACTCGATCGATTCTTTATCCTCTAGATGTTCGACCTTCGACCTGTACGCCCACCACTTCCGCCTGCCTTTCTCCTCGGGCGAATCTGTCTGCTCCATTGCCCAGAGGAGATACTTGATGAACTCAAAGGACTACGGCGTGATTACCGCCAAGGAGTACATTGCCTCCCTCATCGCTGTCGTCTCACTCTTTATACATTGCCACATAGCCCTCACCATCCTCGAAATCTCCCACTCATTGTCAAACCAAGTAAGGATCTCCTTCAACCTGGCTAACTTTGCCTGGTCGCTGTCGGTGATCTGAACGATTCACTGCTGCATCCTCTCCATAGATGTCCTTCTGAGAGGTCCGCTGCTAGCTTTGGAAGATGGGAGGAGAGACGGTGGTCTTGCAATAGAGAAGAGGAAGAGGTGAGACAGTGGTTTTGCAATGGAGAAGATGGAGAGGAGAGGGGGTGGTTTTGCAATGGAGAGAGGAAGAGGCGAGATGGTGGTTTTGGAATGGAGATGATGGAGAGGAGAGGAGGTGGTTTTGCAATGGAGAAGAGGGAGAAGAGCGTGCGACAGCGATTTAGGATTGGACGAGAGGGCCGGCGCGCTGTGACTGGATCAAAATCAAAATCAATTTACCCTTCAATTAAGAAAGCGACCCCACATTAATTAGTCCCCTTTTATTCTGGGTCATAATTGACCATGATTTTCACAAATAAAATATATGTTATACGTTGCAAAAATAATATAATCTTAAAGTACATTCAGATACGAACCAAATGATACAATTTTTGGTTACATGCATTCACATTTTGCTTGTCAAATACAGTACGTGGTCAAACTTTGACCCAAAATACAGAAAACAAAAAAATACTTCCAAGACCAGCACCGCTCCTCTCCTCTTAAACCATCACCGCTCCTCTCCTCTTCCAATCTAAATCCAGCGGCGCTCCTCTCATCTTCCATTTCAAAACCACCGCCCCTCCTCTCCTGTTCCAATCCAAAACCAGCGCCGCTCCTCTCCTGTTCTAATCCAAAACAAGCACCGGTCCTCTCCTCTTCCATGCAAAAACCATCGCCGGCAAGTGAAGGTGCTATGGAGAATTAGATCAATGGAGGAGTACAACCGATACGTTAGGATCACAGACGGCGACCCTGTGAAGCTAGCTAGGATGTTGGAGATACAGTCTTGGTTTCACCACAAGGACCAACTAGCGGCGACGGTGACATCCATGGCCAAATATCTGCAACAGAGCAAAAAGGCGGCGATACTCCCGAAGGTAGTCGCGCCGGAGTACATAGAGCTGGTCCTCTAGGCCATGGAGCAAACAGATTCACCGAATCCGATCGTGAGGCAACGGTGGTGGGAGTATCGATCCCAGATGGAGCATCCTCCATATATTGAAGGATCGAGCATCTACAGGGTGCCGTTTTTGAGGGTGCCGTGCTAGAGCGAGCCAGTGGAGTCTTCGTCGACCGAACCCAACTGCAAGAGGAGAAAAGCAGTTGGCCCGACGACGCTTCCCCGCCATCCTCTCCCTCGCTGTTCACATCGTCTCACGGGGCAGCTGTGTGCCACCGAGGAATAGGAGGGGACAGCCCCCCCAGTCCAATAGTGGGGCAGGTTGTGAATTGTCAGGAGGAGCTTAGGTTTGTCAGTATTTGCAGGTTGTGAATTTTGTTTTGTGTTGTGTATTTTGAGAGTACTTTCAGATATGAATGTCTTTTGAATTTCAGATTTGCAGTATTGAGCGTATGAAGTATTTTACGAATTCTAGAGATCAATTTTTAGCACTTAAAAATTGTAGTTTCATAGGAGTATAAAAGTGCAGACAATGTGATTCTCAGAGAAGAAACTGCAATTTTCAGTTTCAGATAAGAAACTGCAAGTTCAGTTTCAGAGGCAGAGCATTTATATTAACACACCCTTTTCAAACAGGGATAACATGTTGGAAGTTTTATTCATGGTCGAAAATGGAACTACCAGCCAGTTAACATCATGCTGATCAACATTCATGCATAGCACATCTTCATATGATGCACAATCAAAAAGATATGCTATTTTCAAAATGCCCACACAATGTCGAGTGTGCGAAAAACAGATAAAATGAGGGACGAAGTTTTGGCAAGTGCTGGACGTGGTGCACGTAGATGACAATGGGGACCCACATGTCAATAATGGTAGAGGCAAAAAATTTGGAGATATTTTCCCTGCATCAGGTGGAATCGAACCCGGGCGGAACAGCGGTCAGGTAGTGTCACTTGGCCACTGGGCTAGTTCAGTAGTTTCGGTAGAAATATGGCACTGCCTCGGGTGGTTCGATCTCGTCATGCGCCTTTGTGCGCTTGCCGTGGCGCCGATGTCTGCCATTGTGAACATGCTGAACAAACGAGAGGAATCTGGAGAGGACTGTACATGGAGAGGCGGACAGTCGGGACCCACCAGGTCTATGGCCGTACGCAAGCAAGTGCCTCATTGAAAAATACTTCAATGTAGGGCAGATATTATTTATTATCAGTGGGCTAGCAAGTATCAGCTGGGTTGTGGGCTGCCCCATCTAGGCTTTCTTTTTTAACATGCGCAGCCCACGACATGCCGGTTTGTATTTTCTTGAGCGCCATCATGTATCGACTAGCCTATGGACCTCCCATCCGAGGTTTTATTTTTCCTGAAACATCGGCAGCCCAACTTATGTATTCTTTTGAAGAAAACGCAGAGGTCTGTTCTATTTTTTTAATAAGAATAGGAACGCTAGGTCTAACTATATTATATATATTTAAATTATTTTATATGTTATTATATATTATTTTTATTGTCTTCATATATTTAACAAATACTAACTTATATAAGAAAACAATATCCCACATCTTATTAACTTATAAAAATAATTTCTTAACAATAAAATCCTGGATATTTTTACATTAAGGCAACGAAAATCCTGGTGATTGTGTACAAAAGCTTGGTAAGATAAAAGGACCAATCTAATAATAAATCACTTATTATTTAAATATATTTATAACGAAATGCTCAGCCCCTGTTTATTTTTTGAAAACATTGCTGTGCCCAACCCAACATTATAATTAGAACCAGCCCAGCAAAATTGTGTATTTCGAGAAAGTGCAAATGGACTGTAATTTTTTAGGAAATAAATAAATGGGCCGCACGGACGCTACATTATTTGTTCAACCAGCCCAGCAAATTTGTGTATTTCGAGAAAGT
Source organism: Aegilops tauschii subsp. strangulata (assembly GCF_002575655.3). Lineage (NCBI taxonomy): Eukaryota > Viridiplantae > Streptophyta > Magnoliopsida > Poales > Poaceae > Aegilops > Aegilops tauschii. The sequence goes on from NC_053041.3 coordinate 332,180,162, forward strand.
GAAAATGGGATGTAGTTTTAAAAAATGAGCCGCATGGACGCTACATTATTTGTTCACCCAGCCCATCAAATGGACTGTAATTCTCAAAAAAAAAGATCAAATGGACTGTAAATTCTAAAAAAATGGGTTGAATATGTGGCACATTTTTGGAGGCTGAAATGTGGACCGAGAGGTCGAAGCCAACGCAAGTCATTGTCAACTTAGTCAACAAATGATTCTGACATCGTTAGCCGTTGGATTTACATCCAATGACCAGCATCCATTTTCAATCTCTCATGTTCTTCCTCCAGTGCCGCCGGGACCACCTGCTCCTGCCTCCTGCTGCTAGCAGCTCTCCTTAGCACGCTTCTCTATGAAGCTCTACGCCACCGCCGGCCAGGCCATCCCTCCACCCCTCCACACCTCCTGTTCTTCTCCACCGACTGCCGAACCATGCCGCACTAGAACCAGCTAACCCTCGTACACCTCTCCGTCGGCGACTACACTCCCGCGTCTTCCCATCTCCGGCTCGTTGCTGTTCGGGGCCTCGCCCTCGTCCACCACCTTGGATGCGCTCAGCGCGGCGTGGTCAACACACAAAAAATGAATACTCCCCCTGCTAGCTGGGACCCACCATAGTGGGAGGCTAACTTGTGGGCCTACTAAGTTGACGGGGACGGAGGGCTTTGTCAACTTAGTCAATATGAATGATTCTAGATCTAGTGATCGTACGATGTCCATCCAACGGCCTTAGTGCTTCTTCAACCTCTGGTCTTATTTCTCTAGCCGCCCAAACCAGCGCCGGTCGTGCCGCGTGCTCTTGCCTACCATGGCAGGCTGTGCTACCGCGGAGGCCTCATTGCCCCCTACTACTCCCACCGCTGGCCAGGCCCTGGAGCGATGGCAGCCTCACACCGCAGCCGAACAAGTCAACCCTCGTACTCCTCTCCGCGTAGGCATCCACTACCGCGTCTTCCCCGACTCCACATCATCCCCGTCCTAGGCCTCGCCGTCGTCCACGGCCTTGGTGCTCTTGGCGCGGCGTGGTCAATGTGGTCAAGGAACGACTTCCATCGGAAGAGTACTGTCGCTAACAGCTAGGTCCACGGCCGCAGCAAGGAAGTGCCTCCTTATTACGCGGAAAATAATGATTCCTCCACCAGACAGCAGGGACCCCTCGGACAGGCCACCGTATTTCATGAAAAAAACATCCCCCCTTGACTGCTGGGACCCACAAGCTACATCTTCGCACGCAAGGAAGTGCCTGACAGTCGGGACCCACCTGGTCGAAGCGTACATAGCGTTGTCATTCTGGTCACGAACGTGTATGTACACATTGGTCGATTGGTCTGTCTGCAGGCTGCAGCCATGGATCATGGCTGAGTAAGGAAGGGCACGTGTCGTAGTAGAGGCACGGACGTGTCGTAGTAGAGGCGCGCACGTAGCCTGTACACGTACGTACAACCAGGGTGCAAGAAAGTAAATATGGCCACGTACGTACATACAGGTGGGGTCTCGAACGCCTACTCGGGCATACGTACGGCCAGGGCTCGTGTACATGGAGAGGCAGCGTCGGCGTCCTGTTCATCGGCAGCCAACCGGCTGGGTCGGAACGGGATGCGTTGTGTTCATCGAGAGCCAAACGGCTTGGACGGAACAGCCGACCAAAACGAGGCCTGGCGTACCGCAGAACAGAGGAAACGACCTTGTGTTCGACCGCCTATGGTCGAAACAGGATCCTGTTCATCGAGAGGGGTGTGGCATACCGCAAAACGGAGGAAACGGACTTCTCTTGGACCTCCTACGGTCGGAACGGGGTCCTGTTGATTGGGAGGGGTGTGGCATACCGCAAAACGGAGGAAACGGACTTGTGTTGGAGCGCTATGGTCGAAACGGGGGTCCTGTTCCTCGGGAAGGGTGTGGCGTACCACAAAACGGGACTCCACGGGCTACTGTTCATCTCCACCTTCGAGCTCCTCCAGCCTCCACGGGCTACTGTTCATCCACCGTCGACCTCCTCCAGCCTCCACCTGTGGCTGTTCATCCACGGGCTCCTGTTCATCTAGCCTCCACTACTCCTACACCGGCTACTGTTCAACCAGCCGTCTCCACGGGGTCATGTTCAACCACCCCTCCACGGGCTACTGTTCATCCAGCCCTCCACCGGCTACTGTTCAACCAGTCCTCCACGGGGTCCTGTTCATCCAGCTCACCACGGGGTCCTTTTCATCCACCCCAACCGGCTCGATCGCGGTCCTATTCATCCAGCGGCAACACCACGGGGTCATGTTCATCCAACCCCCCACCGGGAACTGTTCATCCAACCCCCTCCCCCAACAACGCTCACTGTTCATCAAGAGGCAACAGGTTCGATCGGCTTCATTTAGCAGCAATAGCGAAGGAATCGCTCGATCGGGTTCAGTTAATAGCCAGATCGATCGATCGCTCGGGTTGAGTAACGCATAGCCTGCAGTGCAATCGCTCGGGTTCAGTATGCGAACACCTCGCCCGGGTTCAGTTAGAGCCCAACGCCTCGCACCCACGCTCGTACGCGTACGAGAGAAACACACATTGCTCGGCCCCCGACCACCCACCGTAACCGGGAACTCCCTGATATTTTCCTCGCCCTCACTTCTACCATAGTTTTTTTCATCATGGACGGCCCAAAGAATGTCATGCAGCTGCATCTCCGGCCCGCCCAGGATGAAAAGCCCATTTTTTGTCATGATTTTTTGTCATAGAAGTAGGAGCCCACCACATCTATGATGATACCGGGTTTTGTCACAATTATTGTCATACAAGTGTCATAAGCATGACAGAAAAAATTTCGTTCGGCCCAAAATGTCACCGATGTGTCTATTTTTTTTGTAGTGATGTGTTGTTGTTTATGACAACTATGTGATGTTGTTTTGATGTGTTTTTTGTTTACGTGAAAGGGATGTTGTTTATTAAATGTGTTGTTGTTTATGATGTGTTCTTGTATATAAGTATGTGTTGTTTTTACAGTCTATTAATTTGATGCTTTGCAAATGGGTAATTTTACCCGCTGGTACCTGCCTAACGGGTATGGGAAATAGTTGTACCAGTTGATGGGTATCGGTAAGGGTAACGGGTAAGCTCAGGGGGGCGGGTAAGGGTATGGGGGTGGCTCCACCCGTACCCAAACCCTGCGGGTGCCATCCCTAATCTTCTGCTTATCTGCTTGACACACCTTTGGACGGGTGTCAAATAGAGGTAATCTGCCTTCCAAATGGCTGCCACGTGCTTATCAGAAGCCACTTAATCATCTCGGGGGCTCGACACCGCATTGAAAGGTGATTGGCATCGCAGTGCGGTGGAGCGTTGGAGCCTTGGCGGGGGGATTTGCCCTCGGCGGCACCAGCAAGCCTGCTGGGGAAACCTTTGGACTTGTCTTCGGGGCGGCCTCGACCTAACCAGGCTCTCCTGCCCAGCAAGAGAGGCTTTCCCAAAGTGATATCTTGTTGCCTTGGCTTGTCTAGGTCTTCTTGATCCGCCCTTTGATCTCTCAAAGAGCTACTTATCTGGCTTGTTCTTGACTTGGATGCTTGGTGAAGTTGTATCCTTGCCATCGTGCCTATGTACAGTCCGGTCAACATACATGAAGGTTTGTTCCACCGACAGGAGCCCCCGGGCCTGGTCCAAACGTGTTGCCGAGCATCATTGGGGTAGGCCCTATCAGGTACATAGGCAAGACACTTGTGATAATTTTCTCCTCTTCCTTGATATTTTCCTTGCTTCTTCATTAACCTATGCTTGAGTCAGTTTCCAGTTTTCCCGCGCGTCATGCGAGACGACATGGGGAACTTTATGCCATGATCCGTGGCTGCCCACGCCCCACGTTCACGGGGTGGTAACTGCTATTTCACTTGTTCTACCGCTCCGGCCGTTTTCGCCACGTACGCTGCATGCATTGCGTGGGGTTGGTGGCGGATGCAGAAGGTGCAATAATGAGTGCCATGGCAGAAAGCCAGGCGCCACGGATAGGCGCGGGAGGGCGGCCTTTATTGTGTGCACCATTAGTGACGTAGAGGAGTCGGATTGGCGGAGGGGGGCAGTTGCCTCCTGGGTGAGGAGCCAGTCCCCGGCCATGTTCGCCTATAAAAGGGGACGTGGGCGAGGTGCTTACTCATACACATCTCCTCCTTCTTACTCCTGCCATCTTCCCTCCACCATGGTAAGGGGGAGAGGGCGTGGTGGTAATCAAGTTATGGCAACGAGGGTCTCCGCTCGATAGCGCCTCACTCCTCCTACTGGGGATGCAGGGGCAGAGCCTGATACGTCTCCAACGTATCTATAATTTATGAAGTATTCATGCCATGTTTACAATAGTTTTATATAGGATTTTGGTATGATTTGATTAGAACTAACCCGGACTGACGCTGTTTTCAGCAGAACTACCGTGGTGTTGTTTTTGTGCAGAAATAAAAGTTCTCGGAATGCGATGAAAATCAACGGAGAATTTTTCTGGAAAATAAGAAAAATACCAGAATAAAAATCCACCGAAGGGGGTGACGGGGCCCCCACGAAGGTGGGGGGCGCGCCCCCTGCCTCGTGGACTCCCCGAAGGCCCCCCTGACGTGAAATCAACGCCAACTTCCCCTATAAATATAGAAACCTTCGGGAATTAACCTAGATCAGAAGTTCCGCCACCGCAAGCCTCTGTAGGCATGAGAAATCAATCTAGGCCCTCTCTGGCACCCTGCCGGAGTGGGCCATCATCACCGAAGGCCTTGGAGGAGGATCCCAGAGGGGCCATCATCGCCATGAAGGCCAAGGACCAGAGGGAGAACCTCTCCCCATCTAGGGGGGAGGCCATGGAGGAGGAAGCACAAGGGGGAGAACCTCTCCTCCTCTCTCTTTGTGGCGCCGAAGTGCCATCAGGAGGGGAATCATCGCCGCGGTGATCGTCTTCATCAACATCACCATCATAATCACCATCCTCATCTCTTTTACGCGGTCCACTCTCCCGCACCCCGCTGTAATCCCTACTTGAACATGGTGCTTTATTATGATCCAATGATGTGTTGCCATCCTATGATGTTTTGAGTAGATATCCTTTGTCTTTCGGTTGATTGATGATATAGATTGGTACGAGTTGTATGTTTTATTTTGGTGCTGCCTATGGTGCCCTCTGTGTCGCGCAAGCGTGAGGGATTCCCGCTGTAGGGTGTTGCAATACGTTCATGATTCGCTTACAGTGGGTTGCTAGAGTGACAGAAGCTTAAACCCGAGTAAGGGGGTTGTTGCGTATGGGAATAAAGAGGACTTGATACTTTAATGCTATGGTTGGGTTTTACCTTAATGATCTTTAGTAGTTGCGGACTCTTGCTAGAGTTCCAATCATAAGTGCATATGATCCAAGATGAGAAAGTATGTTAGCTTATGCCTCTCCCTCATATGAAATTGCAATGACGACTATCGGTTTTGTTAACAATTGCCTAGGATAATTCCGCACACCGATCCATCATTATTCCACACTCGCTATTTATAATTTAGTAATATATTCTAACTTTATGATAATAACACCTACTTTTATATTTTAGCTCTCCGATATCATGCAAAGTTATCCTCTTCATACCCACAACGTAGTTTTATTTCTCGTTTCTAGTTGGGAGCAAACGTTCGGTGTACATAGAGTCGTATCAGTGGCAGATAGGGCTTGAGAGAATATCAATCTTACCTTTAGCTCCTTGTGGGTTCGACACTCCATACCTATCACTTCCACCTTTGGGAATTTCTACGATGATTCCCTGCACTTGGGGATTATCATAGCCCAGCGTGAGAGGAGGCGATAGAGGACGAGGACGCGGCCGTCATGGTGCCCGGGGTCGAGGAGGGCGTGGCGGTGCCTTGATCGCCCCTCCTCCAGTTGCCCTGGGCCCGAATGAAGGCCACGTCAGGGACCAGCCGCTGGAATTCATCGTCAAGCTGCACGGGCCTCCGCGCAGCTATCTTCGGCTTCCAACCCCATTCGCAAGGGTGATGGAGGTAGAACAGCCGATGGGACGGAGGTTGCACATGAGGGGCTGCTGCAATGGCAGCATGTGGGCAGACGTAGAGTTCCCTATACCTCATGTCATCTTCTCCGCATGCGTCTGAAAAACCTTTGCTCGTGCCCAAAGCTTGGCGGCGGGGCACATTCTTCATTTCAAGTTAATGGACGCCACCCTGCTCTCCATCAAGGTCTTTGGCCATTCGGGTCCTCTCTTAGGGTGCAGTGCAGAGAGCTCGACCGACAATGAAAGCTACTCCTGGAGCGACAGCGGCGAGGAGGACAGTGACGGCAATGACGGCGGCGCCGATGGGGAGGACGACGGCTCCGACTCTGGCTGAACACCACCAGCACGGTCACCGTCAGCAAGGTGCTGGTGGCACCAGCGTCTGCACCGGCATCTTCTCGTAGGCAGGGTGATTTGCCAGGGTGTTGGGTGTGGATGGTGTCTCCGCCTCCTCCAGCAGTCTTCTAGCTGGACTCCGGTAGGCTTCCTCGTGGGCTCCAGCTTCGTCTTCCCTTCCGGTGTCCATGCTGCCACGTCCTGCTGGCCCTGGTGGCGGTGACCAGGGCATCGCCTAGCCGCTCTCTCCGTCCCTCGCCTTCGTCAGCGCACTCCCGATCTTGTCAGGCTGCGTCCCGCGCGCCCTGATGGGGTCAGGCTGGGCTTCTACCCTGGCGCTCCTTTTGCCCTCTTTGCCTTCCACTGTAGTTCCTAGGGGGAGAGGGACAAGAAAGTGATTACAGGGCACGTATCTTTTTTACAATCTAAGACGCATTTGCCAAACTTTAGTCTTGAATATGTAATCTCTTCTATCCATATTTGTACTTTGTAAGGTTTGTACTTTTTTATCTGCATATTAATGAAAAAAGATATATTTGTTGGGTACTTGTGGATGTATTACATTCATGCAGAGGAGGAACACCTCTATACTTTCAAGTAGACTAGTTTTTCCGGTAAACTATCTTGCCGGTTCCCTTTGTTGCTGCCGCGAGGGTTGGCCTATCGGGCTTAGGACTGTGGAAGGGAACCGACCCCTCGTCAAACCTTCTGTCAAATGCCACTTCGACCGGCCTGACCGAATCAACATTCGAATCAAAGGATGGGAGAACAAATGTTTTGAAGGTGACAAGGTTTTTCTATGCACAAGCTTTTCCTTTACAGAGATACGCTATGGATATTTAAAAGAAAACTTATCCGTCTAGCTTGTCAGGGATCGATATGTAAACTTGTTTCCATTTCTCCTTTTCGGCATCGAGTCCACGGCAAGAGTCATGTAATTAGTATAGAGGAAAACATGGCAGCACATGACCCCCCTTAAATGATCATCGTAAATTTATGCTAAACTAAACATGCATGCAAGTTTTTAGGGGGCAAGCGCTTCGTTTTATTATCTGTGCTCAGGGTCTGCGCCTGGCTTTGTACAAAGGGTTACATGCACATTGGCAAGGCTTGTACAAAAGGGTTGCTGCAAGGGCTCGGCCCGGCAGCCGCGCCTTACGGGTAGAACTTGCGAAGATGCTCAATATTCCATGAGTTTTGCATTTGGTGGCATCTTCAGTCTCCATACGGACTGCGCCAGGTCTGGTGACTCGTGCTACCCAGTAAGGGCCTTCCCACTTCGGGATCAACTTGTTGCAACCCTTGGCGGATTGAACATGCCTATGGACAAGGTCGCCTTCCTCAAGGCTCCGGGCATGGACCCTGTGGCTGTGAAAGCAGTGCAAGGCTTGTTGGTAGCATGCAGCATGCACAACAGCCCAGAGACGATCTTCTACAAGGAGGACGGTATCATCATGGTGCTATTGATCTACTTTGTCATAGGACAATACTCGAGGTGACTCGTATATGAGTTCTGTGGGGAGCACTACTTCTGCCACATAGACTAGGGAGAAAGGAGTCTGGCCATTAGCTCGATTTGAGGTCGTACGGAGTGACCAAAGAACCACCGGCAGCTCATCGATCCATCGTCAACCGCACTTTTGCAACTTATCAAAAGGCCTTGTCTTGAGCCCACATAGCACTTCAGCTTTCATCCTCTCTACTTGTCCGTTGCTCCTAGGATGAGCAACAGAGGCAAACGAAACCTTGCTTCCGAGGGTTTGAACATATTGCATGAAGGCACGGCTTGTGAATAGGGTGCCATTGTCAGTGATTACTCTGGCGGGTACTCCAAAGCGGCACACCAATCCTTTCAAGAACTTTATAGCTGACTGTGCGGTGACCTTCCTCACAGGCTCCACTTCTGGCCACTTTGTAAACTTGTTGATCGCAACGTACAAGAATTCAAAGCCCCCAGAAGCACAGGGAAAGGGGCCCAAGATGTCATGCCCCCAGACCGAAAATAGGACAAAGGGATCATCTAGAGAGCTTGAGCGGGTTGATGGATGTTCTTAGAGTGGAACTAGCAGGCTTCACATCTGGTGACTAGCTCAATCGCATCTTGGAGGGCCCTGGGCCAGTAGAAACCTTGCCGAAAAGCTTTTCCAACCAAGGCTCTTGATCCAATATGGGAGTCTCACACGGCTTTGTGTATTTTTGCCAACAATTCCTGCCCCTCTTCTAGGCAAATGCACTTCAACTTCACACCATTGGGCCTTCCTCTGTACAGTGTGTCATCGACAAACTGGTACATGCTGGCCCTCCGGGCTATTCTTCCAGCTTCTTCTTGCTCCTCGGGAAGTTCTCCTGTTTGGAGGTAGTGGACTATGTGTCGTGCCCAAGTTGGAGCTTGAGGCTCAGCAACAAGGTAAAACAGACCTCCTCGTTCGTGGGAGCGCATACCTCGACCGATAGTACTTGCAGTTTGGCGGCAGGGTGCTGCTCACCAAGCAAAGTAGAGTTATTCCTGGCAGCTCCTCCACCGGGGTTTCGGGAAGCCCTGCCGGCCTATGCTTGGCGGATTCCAACTTCCTCCTTTTTCTGGCCATCGTTGTCGTGGGGATTGAGGGCTGAGTTAGGTGGAGTACAAACGTTCCTGATTCCATAGGGAGCTTATGTGCAGCGCATTTTGACAGATGATCAGCAATGCTGTTTTCCGCACGTGGCACGTGCTTTGTTTGCAATCCATCAAAATGCCATTCCGGCTTCCTGACTTCCTCAACATATGCCTCCATCAACGGGCTTTGGTAATCCTTGTTTACATGTCTCACTACGAGCTGTGACTCCCCACGGATTATCAACTTCTTGATTCCCAATTCCATTTTAATTCTGAGCCCGACAAAGAGCCCCTCCTATTCAGTAGTGTTATTGGTGGCTTCCTCCCGAGGGAAGTGCATCTGAACCACATACTTTAGGTGTTCTCCATTGGGTGCAACAAGAAGCACGCCAGCTCCTGCGCCTTGTAACAAGAAAGCACCGTTAAAATACATGGTCCATTCTTGGGGTGCTTCATTGCCGGGGATAGCTGTCTCCGGAACTTCTTCCTCTGGGGTGGGCGTCCATTCTGCGATGAACTCCACCAGTGCCCTGCTCTGAATGGTTGAGGTACTCTCATACTTCAGACCAAAACTTGATAGCTCTAGTGCCCATTGAACAATCCCGTCGGTGGCCTCAGGGTTCCTCAGTATGTGTTGCAATGGAAACGAGTGACAACTGTGATCTCATGGGCTTGGAAGTAGTGGCCATGATGAGGCCAAAGACCAACTTTTGCGCTCCAGAGTACCTTGACCTAGCCCGCTGCAACAGGGAGCTGACAAAGTAAATTGGTCGTTGCACCACTTTCTTCCTTGTCGTGGTCTTGGAATCACCTTCGCTATCTTGCTCTTCTTTCTTATGATCTGTGCTTGTTCTTGCCGTGACTGGTTCAGTTTCACCACTAGAGGGAGTGGCTGCCGTGGCTGCTTCTTCATCCGTTTCCCGTTGCGCCACTAGCACTGCACTAACCACTTGATTCGTTGCCGCGAAATATAGCAACAAAAGCTCTTGCGTCCTAGGAGCGAATAAGGTGGGGGCAGAAGAAAGGTATGTCTTCAGGTCTTGCAGTGCAGCTTCTGCCTCCAGGGTCCACCTCATTGGCCCTGCCTTCTTCAAAATTTTGAAGAACGACAAGGCGCACTCAGCATACTTAGAAATGAACCTACTCAACACGGCAACATATCCAGTCAGGCGCCTTGCATCCTTGACGGTCTTCGGTGCTTGGATCTGCTCGATTGCCCTGATCTTGTCGGGGTTTGCCTCTATCCCTCGGTGTGACACAAAGAAGCCAAGCAGCTTGCCGGAGGGTACACCAAACACACACTTCTTAGGGTTTAACTTTAGATTGATCTTGTGCAGGTTCGCAAAGTTCCTTCCCAATCTTGAATAAGCGTCGATTTGTCCTTGGTTTTGAGCACTCTATCATCAACGTAGGCCTCCACATTTCTGTGCAGCTACGGCTCAAAACAAATCTATACTGCTCTCGCAAACATGGATCCAAAGCTCTTTAACCCAAAGGGCATCCGTAAAAAGCAGTACGTGCTACATGGAGTTATGAACGCAGTTTTCTCTTCATCTTCCTTAGACATGAAGATCTGATGGTATCCTGAGTATGCATCCAAAAGGAGAGCAGATCACATCCGGAAGAGGAATCCACAATCTGATCGTTGCATGGCAAGGGGAAAGGGTCTTTCAGGTACGTCTTGTTCAGATCTGTGAAGTCTATGCAAAGCCTCCATTTCCCATTTCCTTTGTGCACTATCACTGGATTCGCTAACCATGTTGGGTGCAAAACTCCTTGGACCAAACCGGCTGCTTCATGTTTCTTGATTTCCTCGGCCATAAACTGTTGCCATTCCAAAGCTTGATTTTTGACTTTTTGCTTGATGGGACGGGCATGAGGATAGACAGCAAGGTGGTGCTCTATTACCTCCATGGGAACTCCGGGGATGTCCGATGGCTGCCAAGCAAACACATTGACATTCACCCGCAGGAAGGCAACGAGCGCGCTTTCCTATTTGTCATAAAGGGTCGAGATGATGGTGAATGTACTATCAGCGCCATCCAGCCTTGTCGGGACCTTCTTTACAGCATGATAAAGGCGGAGGGTCCCGATCTTTCAATGAGATGATAACTCTCGATTTGGTGGAGACGACTTTGACGATCCGACTACAAACGTGCACGACGTTGCGCCTTAGCAATCGCTAAACCAACTCCGAGAGGTTATTGACCACGCCGGAGCATGATCAACCTGACCACGAAGGTCTATTCCTGCAAGCAATCGAAGAACAAGCAAGAATATGATAAAGCAATCTGAATATTGCGAATATACATGAAGTATTGATAATGGTGGGGATCCGTAAGCGGTCTTGGTCTGGTCGTTGGACACAAACGAAGTACACGAAGTTGCAATGGCTAACTTTTAACTAAACAAATCCCAAGGAAAAAGCTACTAGATGGATCTACTTATATAGCAGCAAGGGGTGGTGGCCAAGGAGGTGGGAGGACGTCCCAAGGCAGCCTAAAACCAACCCTAGGTCGTACAAGGCTCATTGGCCCAAGTGGAGGTGATGCAACACCTTTGGACTTGTTGTTTGACTTGGATTCTGCTGCAGCGTCAGATTGTTTCGTCCATATCTCAACGCTCCGGACGAATTTAAAGGTGAATCCAATTGGGTTGGAAAGAGGACGAAATCTACTTTCCAACAAAAAAAGAATCACCCAATTCGGAGTCCGTATGATAAAGTTGTTGGCGTTTTGAGTCAGGTATGTCTGTGCAGTCCGAATCTGAATCCAGAACGTGAGAGACATGGACTCTATCTTCTCTTGGCCCAAAAGTGACGTGAGAGGACTTTTTGAACAGAACCTAAACTTCTCCTGTTGCCTTATCTTCATATGTGGATTGTACAAATGTCCTATACACCTGCAATTAGACAAAACACAAAAGTGTGTGAAGTATTTTTGTTCTGGATAACATAAATAGATTATTGAATAGTTTGCACTAGAAATCACCTTACAAATATGCATGTATGCAATATTTTTGGTCGTATCCAAGGTAGTCATGTCCTCATCACAGCAGGTGAACCAACCTTCAATTTCTTGATAGTGGAACACTCCGGCAAGTCATCAACGGGTGCACCGCACTCCAGAGTGGCGCGCTTCCCGGATTCGTTGTCGGCATCTCTGCTAGCCTTCTTTCCTTTCTTGGTTCCGTCGGCGACATCTGCAGCTTTAACGGCCTCAGTCACTACCACATCCCGGTACATCTTATCCGCACATATGATTGCATCTTTCTTGTCTGACGGGATGGAAATGCCGCCCATTTGCCCTGGCATTTTCAGAGTGTTGTAGGCATAGTAGGATGCTTCCATGAATTTTGCCAAAGTTGGACATCCAAGAATCCCATTGTACGGCAAGGGGAGCTCGACCATATCAAACACAACCCTCTCAGTCCGACAGTTTAGTTCTCCGCCAAACGTTATTGGCAGCGTAATCTTCCCCTTAGGACGACTCCTGCCGGGGTTGATTCCTTGAAACGTGCTAGTAATCTCGAGCTCTTCATCTGATATTTAGTTTGTTGATCACCTTGGGGGAAATCAGATTCAACCCTGCCCCATCGTCAACTAGCATCTTTTTGACTTTGAGGTGGCAAATTGTTGGCGGAACCAACAACAGCAAATACCCTACCGCGGTGGTGCGGTCAGGGTGATCCTCTTCGTCAAAGATGATAGGCGTGCGGGACCATTTGAGTGGCTTCCGAGAATCTGTTGCTGGCTCCACGATATTGACTTCACACACCCATTGTTTGAGTTGGCAGTGAGAGGAGTGCAAAGAAGCGCCTCCGTCAATGCACAGGGCCTGAGTTGCTTTCTGGAATTCTTAGTCAATGGTTTCCTCTTCATCCCCTTCATCACTTTCATCATCGCTTTCCTTCTTTTCACGACATCTAGTAGGTTTCTCCTTTTTCTGAGGGGTCTTGCCACGGCGGCCTCCTCTGCCGCCATGGCCCTTCCCGCCTGCACCTTCTTGGTCCCTTTCCTTGTCACGCAACTCATACTAACCTTTCTGCTTCTTGACAAGTTGCTCAACATGATTACACTCTCGGAGATCATGGCCCTTGGTTCGGTGGATCATACAGTACGGTCCGTCGGTCTTCCCGGCTTTTTCTACCACCGCAACCTCCCAACAATCAGTGCACGCAGCAACTTCCTTGCCGGGGGCTTCGGTCTTGGCTTTCTTGCTGGTACTAGGGGTGGCAGAACCATCAATAGCCAGTACTGACTTCTCTTTGCGCTTCCAATTCTTCCTCTTCGGGTTAGTTGCTTCGTCATCATCCTCTGAATCAACTTCGATGCCGTCCTCGTCCTCTTCTCCTGGGAGTCGCCTACCTTCCTCCGTATGGGCGCATTTATCCGCCAAGGTGTACAACTCATTCATGGTCTTGGGCAACCGGAGGTTCACACTAAAAAAAGACACATCCGTGACATTTAGGCCCGAACGATTTTTTTTGTCATGCTTATGACACTTCTATGATGATAATTGTGACAAAACCACGTGGATGACTAGTGCAGGTGGATGCTAAAGGAAGTCGACGGTGGGTGAATAGTAGCCCGTGGAGTCCCGTTTTGCGGTACGCCACACCCCTCCTGATGAACAGGATGCCGTTTCGACCGTAGGCGGTCGAACATAAGGCCGTTACCTCCGTACTACGGTACGCGAGACCCCGTTTCGGCTGTTCTATCCAAGCCGGTTGGCTCCCATTGAACATGACGCATTCTGACCCAATCTTTTGCCTCATGATGAACAGGACGTTGTTTCTCCGTTCCGACCCAGCCGGTTGGCTGAGAACAGGAAGTCGTTGCTGCCGTCCGCTGCCTCTCCATGTACACGAGCCCTGGCCGTACGTATGCGCGAGTAGGCATTCGAGAACCTGCCCGTATGTATGTACATGGCCGTATTTTTGGCATCTGGTTGTACGTACGTGTACAGGGTTTAGAAGGGACCGCCTGATCTACTACGTCGAGGGCTCTACTACTACACGTGTCGCTGCTTGCTCAGCCACGGTTCATCATTGCAGAGAGACCAATCGACTAGTATGTACGTACACGTTCGCGACCAGAATGACAATGCTACGTACGCTTCGACCAGTTGGGTCCCGGCTGTCAGGGAGGATAAGGAGGCACTTCCTTGCATGCGAAGTTATTGATGGTGGGTCCGAGCTGTCAGGGGGAGGATTAATTTTTCCCGCGCCTAATATGGAGGCACTTCCTTGCGTCTGAAGATATAGCTGGTGGGTCCCAGCTGTCAGGCGGAAATGTTTTTTTCACAAAATACATCAAAGCCAAAATACAGAGGCCCTTCCGGTAGGTTCCCGCTGTCAGGTGGAGGAATCATTATTTTGTTCATAATAAGGAGGCACTTCCTTGCTGCGGCCGTGGACCCAGCTGTCAGCCTCTCCACGTATAGTCCTCTTCCTTTGTAAGTCGTTCCTTGACCATGTTGACCAAGCCGCGGCGAGAGCATCGAGGCGGTGGACGACGGCAAGGCCTAGGAAGGGAATGACCCGAAGCCGGGGAAGACTCGGCAGTTGTTTCCCACGCGGACGGGAGTATGATGGTTTACTGGTTGTGCTGCAGTGTGAGGCTGCCATCGCCGGAGAATAACAGGAGGTCTGTGTCGGTGCAACAAACCCTGGTGTATGATGCCTGGACTATACACTGGCTCAAGGGCAAGGTTACAGTATCCAAGACAAAACCAAGCTGAAGATATAGCTCTTTGAGGAATCAATGGGCGGATCAAGAAGACCAAGACAAGCTAAGATAGCAAGCTATCACGAAGGGGAAAGCCTCCCTTGCTGGGCAGGCGATCCTGGTCAGGTCGAGGCCACCCCAAGAGCAAGTCCCAAGACCTCCCAGACAAGGGTTGCCGGGACGCTGGCGGACTGCTATCCTGCCAAGGCTCCACCGCTCCACCTCACAGCGATGCAAGTTGCCTATCAGTGCGGTGTCGAGCCCCGAAGTGAGTAAATGGCAGTCATTCAACACGTGGCAGCCATTTCTGATGAAGATCACCCCTAAATGACACCTGTCCAGAGGCGTGTCACACAGGAAGGCGAGAAGGTGGTTGAACGGCATGGCAAGGCTTGTCGGGCTGCATCCATGACGTGAACTAAGCGATGCATTTAATGCACCTTGTCCTGTCTGTAGAGTTAGGTTTGATAGCACTGTGGCTACCTAATCACTTGATAATGACTGTTTTGCCACTGTGGTAACCCCTTTACCTATAAAAGGAGGGCCGAGGCAACCTTAGAAAGGATTCCGACCCTTGTATACTCATACGCGCATAGCTGCTCTCCTCGAGGCGACCTTGTCGGGCTTGAGCACTGCGCGTTCGCCACGGTCTTCCACTCAATCCACCAAAGCAAGGGTAGGGTTTTACCTTCATAGTGGCCCGAACCTAGGTCAAAACCACCCGCGTCACCATTGCCGTGCTATTCTATGGCCTCCGCTCTTTGTGCAACATGCCCTTCCCCCTTGCCGAACCACAAAGGGGCCGATGGCCCCATAGGTCACCGTGTCGAACCACGACATCTTTGGCGCGCCAACTAGGGGAAAGTGCTTGTGCGAACCCGAGGACGTAAACAGCGCGTCGATGTTCATCACCATCTCCTTCGAAGACAGCGTCATCACCCATGGCGCCCAACAAATGGTCCGGTGCAACAGCACTTCCTTCCACCTCGAAGGCCCACCTCGCATGCAGCCACCGATCCCATGGGGGCTGCGGTGGCGTCGGTGGACGCGACCAGCGTGGGCGGCGCCATCGTCGTTCCTCCCACGACTAAGGTGGGAGCGGGAGGCACCGGAGGAGGACAACGTCAACAACATCCTAGCGGCCATGCTCCATGAGTTGCGGGGGGGGGGGGGGGGGCAGAACATCCAACTCCCGACTCACCACCTCATTGGAGAACGCAGCCGCAGTGATGGCGCCCGCTCTGGTGCGAATCAAAACCCTCTTGCTTCCCCTGCTGCGGGCGCGGCTACAGGCCGCGCACCATCCCCAGGGCAAGCTAACCAAGGCGATGCACCAAATGGGGTCGTCAATCCCCAAGAGCATCCACCTCATCGCCATGCCACCCTGGCGACTGGCTCGCGGCGACGAGGGCACAGCGCCACCACTACTGGCAGTGTCAAAAGTCACGCGATGTCGCGGTTCGCGTTGTCGTCTATTCCCAGCACCGCTTCGGAAGCTATGGCACGGGCCCAACTCTTGTTGAGATTTCCGCTAGCGGCCGACCACATGGATGAGTGGAGAGCCACCATTCAGAGCCGGATTGGTTTCGCTAAGGCGGGAGGATCACCGCAGGCAGGCCCGCCACGACCTCCGCAAGTGGCGACAATGGCCCGAGCTGCTGGCCGTATTGAATGGGCACTCCTACGGTGTGGTCCCCTCCACGGCAGCCAGCGCAGGGCCGCAGCCAGAGATGCGCGATCAAGCACCCGATGATCTATCGATGGCTTCGTCCGATCCTCGATCCCATCGACATCAGCTGCAGGAAGTGGAGGACAGGCAGAGGGAAGACGCGTGCGTCACCATAGAACGGCGCCACGAGACCCACCGCCAGTCCAACAGGCGTAATGGCCCCGACACAGACGAGCATGCGCCCGGTGGAGACGGATAGCTACCCTTTGAGGTTGGGTGTCCCGCCTTCACTCGTGAGCTGCTGGAAGTCCGTTGGCGATCTGCCCGTACGTTCAAGCCAGAGATACCAGAAAAATATGATGGAAAACTGAAACCGACAGAGTTCTTGAGCATCTAAACCATTGCTGTTCAGGCTGCCGGGGGAAGAGATGAAAAGATATTCGCTAACTACTTCACTTTCGCGCTCAAGCCAAATGTGAGGTCGTGGCTGATGCACTTGCTGGAGAACTCCATCTCGTGTTGGGCTGATCTGTGCCACGAGTTTGTTGGTGCCTTCACGGGCAGCCATTGAGGACCCACAAGTATAGGGGATCAATTGTAGCTCTTTTTGATAAGTAAGAGTGTCGAACCTAACAAGGAGCAGAAGGAAATGACAAGTGGTTTTCAGCAAGGTAATGTCTGCAAGTGCTGAAATTGTAAGTAGCGGACTAGTTTGATAGCAAGATAATTTGTAACGAGCAAGTAACGATAGTAGTAAAAAAGTGCAGCAAGGTAGCCCAATCCTTTTGAGTCAAAGGACATGCCAAAATGGTCCCTTATAATAAGCAAAGCGTTCTTGAGGGTACACGGGAATTTCATCTAGTCACTTTCACCATGTTAGTTCGATTTGTGTTCGCTACTTTGATAATTTGATATGTGGGTGGACTGGTGCTTAGGAGCTGTTCTTACTTGAACAAACCTCCTACTTATGATTAACCCTCCCGCAAGCATCCGCAACTACGAGAAAAGTATTAAGAATAAATTCTAACCATAGCATTAAACTTTTGGATCCAATCGGTCCCTTACGGAATAGCGCATAAACTGGGGTTTAAGTTTTTGTCACTCTCGCAACCCAATATCTAATTGCTACTCCACAATGCTTTCCCTTAGCCCCAAATATGGTGAAGTGTCATGTAGTCGACGTTCACGTGACACCACTAAGGGAATCACAACATACGAACTATCAAAATATCGAACACATATCAAGTTCACATGATTACTTGCAACATGATTTCTCCCATGACCTCAAGAACAAAAGTAACTACTCACAAATGATAATCATGCTCAAGATCAGAGGGGTATTAAATAACATATTGGATCAGAACATATAATCTTCCACCAAACAAAACATATAGTAATAAACTACGAGATGTAATGAAACACTACTAGTCACCCACAAGCACCAATCTATAGTTCCGGTAACAAGATTGTACACAAGAGACGAACTAGGGTTTGAGATGAGATGGTGTTGTTGAAGATGTTGATGGAGATAGCCCTCCCCAAGATGGGAGAGTTGTTGGTGATGATGATGACGATGATTTCCCCCTCTGGGAGGGAAGTTCCCCCGGCGTAATCGCTCCGCCGGAGGGCAAAAGTGCTCCTGCCCAAGTTCCGCCTCGAGACAGCGGCGCTTCATCCCGAAAGTCTTCTCCTCATTTTTTCTAGGTCAAAATGACCTATATACCAGAAGATGGGCACCGAAGGTGGGCCTGGGTGAGCACAACCCACCAGGGCACGCCTGGGCTCCCTGGCGCGCCTAGGTGGGTTGTGCCCACCTGGTGGGCCCCCTCTGGTAGTTATTTGCTCCAATATTCATCATATATTTGATAAAAAATCTCCGTGAAGTTTCAGCTTGTTTGGAGTTGTGCAGAATAGGTGGCCAGACGTAGCTTTTCCAGGTCCAGATTTCCAGCTGTTGGAATTCTCCCTCTTTGTGTATACCTTGCATATTATCAGAGAAAAGGCATTAAAATTACTCCAAAAAGCATTATTATGGATAAAAACATCATAAATAACAGTAGGAAAACATGATGCAAAATGGATATATCAACTCCCCCAAGCTTAGACCTCGCTTCTCCTCAAGCAAAAACCGAAATCGAAAAACATCTCCACATGCTAAGAGAGAGAGGTGTCGATAAAAACAAAATACGGACATAGAAGCATCATGTTCATTATTATAACAACAACAACAACTTAAACATAAGACTCTTATCATAGAACTTTTATCATATACTTCTCATGAATAATTAACAGTTCATCACACAATCAAAGTATAAAGCAAAAACTCTATTAGAAACCAACAAACTATGTTCTCAGTCAACTTTGCAACTACAATTCATCATCTTTTCAGGATGGGTCACGTATGGGAGCCTCTAGGCAAGTCCACATACTCAACCATCATATAGTTTTCTATGATTGCTAACACTCACCGCATATATCGGCGTGCTCGGAATGGGGGTACCCAGACTTGCCTCCCTGCGGCCCATGGCCTGGCTCCATCAACGGCCCGGCACGGCCCTGGTTCAGCAACAACAACCCAAGACCCTCGCGAGGCGGACGGCACGAAGACCTCCCTGGGGGGCGGCCTGACTACGCTGGCTCCCGAGGAGCGGACATATCTATGCAGGGTATACCCCGCGAGGTTCATATGACGTGAGCCATGACGACCAAGGCTAGGCGGGCGTCAACGGGCGCATTGTACCAGTTTCCTCGTTGGTGCTAAGGAGGCAATCGCAGGCACGGGGTCCCGAGATATCAAGCAAAGGTTTCCGTATCGGTGCAACAAGACCAAGACCGCCAGGACGGCAGGACGAAGGTCATCACGGAGCCCACCATAGCGTCACCACCAGAGCCTTTTGCAGGCGAAGGCTACTTTTGTCAGGATAGCTTGTACTAGTTATCTCCCTTCAAATTTGCCCATTGCGGGATCCCTTCCCGCCTACATTTGGGAAGAGGACCAAGGCCACAATAAATAGGACTTAGCCACCACCATAGAGGGGACGGATCGATTCCACCCTGACCATCTCACCAGCTCATCGAGCTCAAGAACACCTCACCTCCCGAGGTTGTTTCAGCACTGTACTAGTTCATCCTCAACCCCTCGAGGAAATCCACCACAAAGTTGGAGTACGGTATTACACCACAAGGTGGCCCGAACTAGGATAACTATTGTGTCTCTTGTTCCTTGGGTTCGTCGAGCAGGCAGACTGGGAAGGGAGAGTGTTTCACACGCACCCCAGAGTTCGAACCTCTCAAGGGTCTGCGGAACCCTGAATCCGACATTTGGCGTGCTAGGTTGCGGTGCGTCGAAGCTTCTCTTCCGTCGGTCGACCCGCCGCCGCTCCACCGCCTCCATGGCTGATGCTCGTCGAGCCCGTGTCAAGCGTTGAGTCGCCTTCGCTGCTCGGGTCTCCCAGACGGCGCCCGTCGGCGGGCCTCCCCGTCGTTCTCCATCACCTGCCGCCAACGCCGCCACCAGCCCGGCGGGGAACGAGCAACAAGCTTCGTCGTTGCACCCATCCGTGTGGCAAGATGGACACACCGCCACCCCATCGCTGACTCTGGCTGGCTCGTCGTCTTATGCTCGTCGCGGGCCGGCGGACGCGTAGGCTACGCTGCTCATGGCGCGCGAGCTCCTGCGCTACCGCCCCGTCGACGACTTCTATGAGGACTGGCTGGACCGCACCGCCGAGCTTGTCAGCGCGGCTGGGGGCTCGCATGCACCATCCCTCTCGCTACCTCGCCCGCCACCTGCTGCGGGCGATGTAGCCCATGGTGCACCTCCGCCACCTCCCCGTCAGGACGTCGCCCTTGGTCCAAGACGCGCGGCCCCACGACATGACCCACCGCGCAGGGCGCCTGCGCACGAAGAAGAAAGCTCCAGGAGGTCCAGCGGCCGCAAGAAGGTGCTCCAGCGCTCCCTGCACCACCGTGTCAAGACTACACGCCGCCTGCGGTGGCGGCGCATGAGCACCAAGACCAGGCTCCACCTCGACGACGGCTCCCGTGACCACCGCGGGCTACCGAGCCTTCACTCCCGAGCTACGCAGCATCGTCTAGCCGGCAAGTTCAAGCCCGACCTGCCTCCGTGCTACGACAGCACCCCCGATGCTGTGGAGTTCCTGCAGCTATACGAGCTGAGCATCGAGGCGGCCAACGGCGATGAGAAGGTCATGACGAACTGGTTTCCCATGGCTCTCAAGGATGGCGCATGCTCGTGGCTCCTGAACCTGCCCGTGGGTTCGATATCCTCCTGGGGCGAGATGCGCGAGCGTTTTGTCGCCAACTTCCAGGGCACTCGCGACCGCCCGCCTGCCGCGGGTGACCTGGGACGCATCAAGCAGCAGCCAGGGGAAACCCTACAGAAGTACATCCAGTGGTTCAACAACGTTCGCCTCAAGATCCCTATGGTTTTGGACGAGGCCATCACCTCGGCGTTCTCCGATGGCGTCTGCGATGTCAAGATGAAGGAGGAGCTCGCCATCCATGAGGACCTATGCACGCCTCTGGAGATGTTCAACATCTCAACCAAGTGCGCGAGAGCTGAGTAAGGGCCCTCTCCCTCCTCGAGCTCCCAGCGGCCTACCCAGAAGACAAGAAGGCCAAGGCCAAGGACGTGGCTGCGACCACCAGAGTCATCCAAGAGCAGCTGTCGGTTCTACGTCTTCCACAACGTACACAGCCGCAACACCAATGATTGTCAGGAGCTCAGGTCCATATGCGACGGGCGCCTCGATCGATGCCCCAAGCGCAACGATCGAGGCTACGGCCACGGAGGAGGTCGAAGTGGAGGACGCTTGGACGACCGCGGCCCCGGCCAGGAGTGGCGAGATCAGCCTCGTGAGGACCGTCCTCAGGGCAACACCGGCCTCCCTCCGCTGCCACCGCCACCAAGAAGGAACAACGACAACCACTATGACGAGTGGCTGGGGGCTTCCAGGAGCCACGCGCCATCGCCTGCATCTTGGGCGGCACTCAGGCCCCAGCCTCTCAGCGCATCTTCAAGCAGTTCGCTCGCGAGGTGAACGCGGCCCTCCCCAGGCTTGAGGCCACACGTCCGCTCAGGTGGTCCAAATGCACCATCACCTTCAGCTCGTCCGACCAGCTCAAGTGTGCGGCAACTGCCGGCGCCCTCCCGATGCTTTGCTCGCCCATCATCAGCATTGTCCTTGTCACCAAGACCCTCATAGATGGCGGTGCGGGGCTCAATGTTCTTTCCATCGAGACGGTCGACCGCCTCCAAGTGCCATATGATCAGCTACAGCCCACCAAGCCTTTCTGAGGAGTGACCGATGGCTCCACCACCCCGATAGGGCAGATCCTCTTCCTTGTCACTTTCGGCCAACGCGACAACTACCGCACCGAGCTCATCGACTTCGACGTCGCCCACATCCGCCTTCCGTACAATGCCATCCTTGGATATCCCGCCCTAGCCAAGTTCATGGCGGTGACCCATCATGGCTACAGTGTCCTCAAGATGCGAGGAGAAGGACGCGGTGTGCTCCATCGAGCTCGCTTACCAGGCCGCGGCGGTCAAAGACCCAGACAACGAAGGCGCCTTCTACCCTCCTAAGGCTGTCCCCAAGAAGAAGAAGCAGTTGCTCCGCCAAGAGCCTCAGGAGAGCAGTGTCTCCAGCGGCACCACCTCAGGACCTGCGCCCACGGATGGGGCGCCTCCCTCTCTCGCATAGGAAGGTGCGCCCGGCGCCCTCCTCAGGCTGGGCTCGGGGGCTCTCTTCTGGAGGGCCTCTGACTTACCCAATGTCACGAGGGAGGTGCTCAGGCACCACATGGAGGCATGTTCATCGCACGCTTCCCTCACGAGGGCACAAGGCATGGGGTGCCAGGTGCTCAGGAGTTCATCACCAAGGCGGCCGAGGAGCTTCAAGAGGCGAGAGCCATGCGTGGCGACCGCCGCCCACCAACTGGCGTGGCTCCTTGTCTTGGCGAGGATAAGGAGCTGCGCATCTACGTCAACATTCCAGGGCTCAACCGAGCCGCATCCCACGAGCGCTTCTGGCCATCGTACGTTGGTCGGTGTGAG
Organism: Aegilops tauschii subsp. strangulata; assembly: GCF_002575655.3. Classification (NCBI taxonomy): domain Eukaryota; kingdom Viridiplantae; phylum Streptophyta; class Magnoliopsida; order Poales; family Poaceae; genus Aegilops; species Aegilops tauschii. Next base: position 332,202,572 of record NC_053041.3, read on the forward strand.
GGCCCCCCTCACAGCTACGTTCACATGCCTTTCGGCATGCCGAATGCGGCCGTTACCTTCCAACATCGCCTGCGGAGAGTTCAGGCGGCTCAGGAGGCCAGGCACTAGGCGGTCCTAGCGGAGATGGCGGCGGTTCTTCACGAGCCTCCCGAGGTCCAGGACCCAGGTAGCTCGTGAGGAGCAACCTCTTCAGCATGCATCTTCAGCTACTTCAACATCTCTTCAGCAACGATGCCAGGTGACATTTTTCGGTTTATTCAGTTGGGGGCGCCCCTCGGGCTGCATCATCCCCAGGCCGCGTGGGTCTGTCCCTGTGGGATGTATCGTTCTTGCATCTATCATAACTAGCTTTACCTCCTCCCTTGAGTTGCTTTATGATTATTATATGCATGTCCGGTACTCCGATACCATGAACGTCGTACGCCCTTGCAAACCCACCCACGACCGCCTCATGATTAAGGACTGGCACGGCGTCTGTGCTCTGGTCCGTCCCTGCAGCATCACTAAACCCAAGATGCTGAGCTCTGGTTCGCGGGCCAGCTCCCGTGTACGTCACCTCCCATGGCCCTTGGTGCCTTGTTCTCGCATGAGCTAATTGCGGGCGTACGAGCCAGGGCGCGCGACCCGGTGCCTCATCAACACAGGAGCCGCGCGCCGGTTATCTTTTTGCAGGATTTTCGCATGAGAAGATTGGGCACGGCGTCTGTTCTCGGGTCCGTCCCTGCAGCGTCGGTAAATCCAACGACTGAGCTCTGTCTGGCGGGCCGGTCCCGTTCACGTCACCTCCGAAGGTCGTTGGTGTTTGGCCTTCTCATGTGATAACCTTAGGAGACTCATTCGGCGCAGGTTGTCTAACCATCTCGCAGGGCCATCACAAGTGTCAACTATCAAATTCAGGCGCAACCCGCCTTGAGGTAGGGCCTCGTGAGTCCCGTGCTGGCTCACGAGTGCCCAGACACACCTCCTCTAGCCCTGCCGTGCAAGCCACGTGTCAGGGCGGGGTTGTACACGCCCCGGGTGCTCCGCTCAGAGGGAGCCCCCACCCACGCACCAGTGGAAGCACCATGCTCCACGCTGGCAGTCGACACGGTCGAGGAGCGGCTATGCCCGTGCAAGTGCGGAAGCGCCATGCTCCGCGCTGGTGATAAACAACTGGGGGCGGCCCCATGGCCGTATCAACCTCAGGGAGCCGCCAGGCTCAGTGTCCAGCCTCATCGCAACACTTTCCCCTCGGGAGAGTCGCGCGAGGGCGCTGGGCACGGGGGCTACGCTCAGGTCACGCCTAGCGTATTCCACCCTGCCACGTCCCTCGGACCTGGTTATCTGCGCCCCTCCCTAGCGGGACCTCGGTGAGGAAAGGTATGGAGGTCTGTTCATATGTCAAGGGGGACTCCTGAGCATCGCGACTCAGGAACCTAACTGGTCACGTAGCCCCTCACTCCTTGGTCTCATCCTAGCGATCTGGACGACCCAACAGCGGCTGAGGTATGCGCGGGGGCCAGGCCCTGCCAACGCAGAACGCTAAGGCCTACTCTTGCATCTCCTTTCCAAGGGTTGTTTGTACGTCAAAGGGGACTCTTGAGCATCGCGACTCAGGAGCCTAACTGGTCATGTAGCCCTCACCCCTTAGTCTCGTCCTGGTGATCCGGATGACCCAATGGTGGCTGAGGTATGCGCGGGCCCGGGCCCTGCCGGCGCAGAACATTAAAGCAAACGGGAAGGAAATCGCAAAATCCTAGAAACTTATTACAAGAAACGCTGTCTCCTAAAAGGTGCAGAAGACATAAGTTTTAATGCCTCCATGAGGCACGGTGCATGTTGCAGGAAATAAAAATGGAGGGAAGCGCTGCCAGCAAGCCTCTTCTTTGGCCTTGGGCGGTGCTATCGCCCGCAAGGAGTGCCCCGTCGTCGACAACGTTGCCGTCACCCGTAGCATCGGCTGTGGCTGTGGGTTCGGCGGTGCCGTCAGCCGGGGGCGTGGGGTCGATGGCGAGGAACTTCCGCAGAAGGGCCTCCACCTGGCCCTTCACGGGCTCGGCAATAGCAGTGCAGCGCTCCAGGTCCACAGGCTCAAGCAAGGCTTCGAAGTCGAAGTTGAGGTCGCGACGAAGGAGGTGGCTGAAGACGCGGGTCACGACTGAGGTGGAGAGGGCGCGGGCCTCTCCTTCCACCATGGGGCCGACCCGAAGGACAACGCCCTCAAGCGTCGTGACCAGCTGGGGGAGTAGCTCGGTGGGGCCTTCCTTAGCAGTCACTAACGGCTCCTTCAACCCCCTCCCATAGAGGTCCCGCAGTGCCTCGCGGGACCTCTGCTCAAGTGAATCGAAGGTGGCACGATCGTTGGCAAAGATATTCGCCTTGGCCTCTAGCTGGGCCTTCTCCGCCTCCACCTGCTTCTTCAGCTTCTCCAAGCGATTGCCTTCCGCGGCCTGCTCCAGCTCGGTGTCACGACCGGTGACCGCGTCTTCTCGAACCTTCAGCTTCTCCACCCGCGCCTCGTGTTGTTGAGCCTCAGCGGCACGCTCGTTGTGCTGGGTCTCCAGCTCTACCTCTGCCACCCGGCAACGCTCGTTGGCAGCCTCAGCATCCTTCAACGCCACGTCGCGGGTGGCCGTGGCCAGGCCGGCAGCCTGTTTACCCTCCTCGGAGGCCGCGACAGCCTGGCTCCATGCCACCGTGATGGACGCGTCGGATTGCAGCCATCCCGAGATCAACTCCAGGCGCCCCGATGCCAGGCGATGATCGGTGCCTTGAAGGTCGTCGTAAAGTTGGGTCAGCGCGGAAAGAGCCTCCTCCAGAGCACCAGGTGAAGCAGGAGAATCACAGCCCAACGTCGTGATGGAAGGGGGAGGAGACAGCGCCGGCGTCAGGATCGGCAAGTTAGCAATAGCAGAGGGGGCCGGGGGGTCTGGAGCCTTCGGGACCTTAGCAATCGAGGTGAGGGCGAGCTCCTCTGGAGCCGGATTGGCTACAGAGATCGCGTTCTCCTGAGTCCGGGTCTCTAGGTCTCGCAAGGATGACCCAGCCCGAGAAGCGCAAGGGCCATCACCATCCTTTTGTGCTGGGGGTGGTGCAGCCATGGCAAGCTGCTGTGTCACGGGGACCACAGCTGTCTCCTTCTTCTTCTTCACCACTGGCGTCGGCCTAGCCATAAAAAAGGGAGGCATCAAGATACTACAATAGGAGCAGGGAACAAAGATCAAGGCGGAGCACTTACTGGTCCACGGCGGTGTAATCCCTCGCACTCTTCAGAAGCACCATGCCCATGGTCTTCGCGGGCTGGGGCACTGGCGCACGAGCCCCAGGGGCAGACAAGGGCGCGACGCCCAGGTCTGCGGCAGTGCCGGCCGGCGACGGGGCAGAGGCACCCCCTCGGGGGATCAGCGCCGACCAGCTCTTCTTCGGGACCCCCGGCTTCAGCTTCTTCAGAGGGGTGCCCCTGGATCTCATGGTGACCCCGTGGAGTGCAGGGACTCCTGAGCCGGGTGCTCGCCGGCGTCGTCGTCATCATCGGAAAGGACGAGGAGGAGGTCGGGTTGGCGCGGGGGGAGATCTCCCCCGCACCTTCCAAGGTCTCCTCCTAGTCCGCCCTCTCCTCCTTGTCGGACTCGCCGGAAGGCGCCGCCACCGGGGAGCCCGGGGGACGGGAGGGCCAAAGGGGCACAAGCCCGCGGTTGTCGAAGGCAGGCATGGCGGCGGTGATCTTTTCCCCATCCGGGCGGCAGTACAGTGGAAGACGGGAGTTCGGGGGGCAGCCCTGATCCTTCCCGAGTAGGGTGCGCACAATCTAGTCTAGCTCCTCCTTGGACAGGTCGTCTGGGCGCAGCCGGAGGTCATCTCCTGCGCCCTTGAACTTCCATAGAGGGCGCAAGTGCGCCTGGAGCGGAGCCAGGAACTGCGTCAGGAATACCTTGATGATCATGGCCCCCATCAGCCTCTCCGATTTCGGCTCATCAGTCTTCAGATCCACTGCCATCTTCTCCAGCAACGGCTCCGCCTTGGGATCGGTGAGCTTCTTGTGAGTCCATCCTTCCAAGGGCATCGGCTGTGAGGTCGGCAACACCAGCCTAGGGTGGGAGCGCTTGGAATCCATGAAGATCCACCTGTTCCTGAAGACCTCCACCTTCTTCCCGGTCCGCGAGATCGCATTGCTGCCGTGGGCCGCGACGAAGTTGGCGCACCCAGAGCACTGGGTGCCATTAACCCGGAGATAGAAGAGGTGGCGGAGCAGCGCCACGGAGGGCATCACCCCCAGAAATGCCTCACAGTAGAAGGCAAAGATCGAGAGGAGGAGGACGGAGTTGGGGTGAAGATAAAGGGCGTGGAGCTTGTAGTGGGGAAGAACGTCGAAGAAGAAGTCAGAGGAAGGAGGAACCAGCCCCGCAAAGACGCTGTGCTCAAAGAAGGGGTAGAAGGTGCCGCCCAGGGTTTCTGGCTTAGCGGAGCCAACCTAGAGCGCCGTCTCTCCCCCTTCATTGCTGCTGTCGGCCGTCACCTGGAGCACGGTGGTGAGGTGCTTCTCCTCAGCGAGAGTGGACGCACACAAGGCCGTCTCGAACCAAGAGGCCTGACGCCCGGCCCTGGCGGAGGATCCAGCCTTACGGAGGCCATCGGTCGCTGATTCGGGGTGAGATTGGCGGATCTGGAGGCTTTCTGAGCAAGAGGACAAAGGGGATCTGGAGCAACACGAAGGGAAGGCAATGAAAGCTCTGCAGCGGGCGACAGCCTTTTTGCCAGGCAAGGACGGTTGTGGAGGCACCCACATTCCATCAATCGCCATGCGTCAACCGAAGCTGTAGGCGGTTGGGGCTCGCGGCGCTCCGCCCTTGCCCTTTGGCTTCGCCTCGAAGCCAAGTTCGAGCTCGCCTCGGGCCCGGGGGCTACTGTCGGCGTCCTGGGAATTGGGGTACCCAGACTTACCTGCCTGCGGCCCATGGCATGGCTCCGTCAATGGCCCGGTATGGCCCAGCTTCAGCAACAACAACCCAAGACCCTCGCGAGGGGCCAAGCGTCGTGAGGCGGACGACACCAAGACCTCCCTGGGGGGCGGCCTCACTAGGCTAGCTCCCGAGGAGCGGAGATATCTATGCAGGGTATACCTCACGAGGTTCATATGACGTCAGCCATGATGACCAAGGCCAGGCGGGCGCCAGTGGGTGCAGTGTACCAGTTTCCTCTTTGGTGCTAAGGAGGCAAGCGTAGGCGCGGGGTCCCAAGGAATCAAGCAAAGGTTTCCAAATCGGTGCAACAAGAGCAAGACCGCCAGGACGGCAGGACGGAGGTCATCGCGGAGCACACCGCAGCGTCACCACTAGAGCCTTTTGCAGGTGAAGGCTACTTTTGTCAGGATAGCTTCTACTAGTTGTCTCCCTTCAAATTTGGCCGTTGTGGGATCCCTTCCCGCCTACATTTTGGAAGAGGACCAAGGCCACTATAAATAAGAATTAGCCACCACCATAGAGGGGACGGATCGATTCCACCCTGACCATCTCACCAGCTCATTGAGCTCAAGAACACCTCACCTCCCGAGGCTGTTCCTCACCACTGTACTAGTTCGTCCTCAGCCCCTCGAGGAATCCACCACAAAGCTGGAGTAGGGTATTACACCGCAAGGTGGCCTGAACCAGGACAAACTGCTGTGTCTCTTGTCCCTTGGGTTCGTCGAGCTAGGCCGTGGAATCGTCAAGTAGGCAGACTGGGAAGGGAGAGTTCTTTGCACGCACCCCAGAGTTCGAACCTCTCAAGGGTCTGCGGAACCCTGAATCCAACAGCATACTCATGAGCAAAACGTTTCAACCGGACACAAAAGAAGATAGGGGCTTATAGTTTCGCCTACCAACGTATTCACCTCAAGGGTGATGTCAACAATAATAACTCATGCTACCCATATTCAACTTGACATATGTGCCTAGATCTTTCCTCACCACATGATGCTTGCCAAAGGAGAAAATAGAAAGGAATAGAGAGAAAACTTTGACTCTTTGCATAGAAGTAAATACATAAAAGTAAAAGATAGGCCCTTCGAAGTGGGAAGCAGAGGTTGCCATGCGCTTATTTGTTTGTATGCTCAACCCCTTAGTGCAAAAGAACGTCACGTTGCATTGCCCGTTGTGATAGCGACCTTTATTATGCAGTCTGTCGCTTTTATTCTTCACCATCACAGGTTCGTGCAATGCATAATTGTCTCTTACACTAAATGATCTCACACATTTAGAAGCAATTTTTATTGCCTTTTTGCACCGATGACAACTTACTTGAGGGATCTTGCTCAATCCCTAGGTAGGTATGTAGGACACTTGAAAATAAGATTTGGGTTTAAGGGTTTTTGGATGCACAAGTAGTATCTCTACTTAGTGTGGAATTTTTGGCTAGCAAAGATAGGGGCAAGCACCACATGTTAAAGGATCTATGACAAAATGACTTCTATGTGAATATGAATAAACATAAATCATTAAGTTGTCTTCTTTGTCCAACGTCAACAATTTTGGCATATAATATTTTGATGGGGGCTCACAATCACAAATGATTTCTAGGATAGTATATTTATATCTGAATATTCTCTTCCCTTATTAATTCTTTCATGAGTTGCATCATTGACTAATGCTATGTTTGTCAATCTCTAATAAAATTTTCCACTTATACTTTTCCTTATGTGGTGCCATCACCTACCATAAGATTGGTATATGATCGTCTTGATTTATTTCCTTTCTTTTGTTTATTACTTTTTTCCTTTTATTTATTTCTTTTATTTTAATTGCAACAGGAAAGTAAAGAAAGTAAAAACTTAAACTAAGCTTTACTATATATCTTGCACATGATTACAAGGATAGATCACTAAGCAAACTGTCAATGAAGAAAAGATCGAACTAAACTTTTATTCATGTAAAGAAAAAGATCGAACTAAAATAAGTAAAGGCAAAAAGATAGTGGGGATGATACCATACCGGGGCACCTCCCCCAAGCTTGGCGGAAGCCAAGGGGAGTGCCCATACCCGATACTCAGTTTTCCTTTGGTGGTGAAGAAGATCGTGGTGGTGATGAAGAAGATATCTTGTCCTCGGGTTTCCATGGCAGAGGTCCACTGTGACGCCCGGATATTTAGGCTACAGTAAACCTCTGCTAATGATGCCACGTCACCTAGATTACTGTTGATAAACTAGCGTTAGTTCAAAACAATTCAAATTCAAATTTAAAATAAAAACAAACAACAAAAGTTTTCAAACACTAAAAACTAAAATGTTCACAATATTGCAAAAATTACCAAAGCTGTTATAAAAATTAAACCAACAATTTAGAAACTCCAGAAATGCCCCTAGATATTAAAACAGTGGACCAACGGCACATCACTTGGCCTTTTCGATTTCTAAAATAATTAAACCTTTTCGAAAGACCTTCAGCTTTTGTGGCATTGCTATATAATGCAATGATGTTCATGTGACAAGCTACATGATTTACAAAAGTCCTTTGGTGGTTAAGTAATTAACAAACCAGAGCAAAAATAAAATAAAAACTGTAGAAAAGGAAAAAAAGGAAATAAAAGAAACCCCCCCCCCCGACTGGGCCTTGGCCCAGTTGGCCGAAGGAGCCAGTCGGCCCAGCCGACTCCCTCCTGCACCCCCTGGCCTACTAGGCCTCCTCCACCCCCCGAAACCCTAACCCCCCAGCCCCACTCGCTCCACTACACGCCCCCACTCTCCCTCTCCCCCGATCCAATCGGGATCAGGCTCGCCGCCGCCTGCTGTTGCCTAGGGAACCCCATTGCCAGCCGGCGCCGGCCCCACCCCTCCCGGACTCCTCCGCATCCCCCCTGTCCCTCGTGCGGCATCGCCTGAAGCCGCGGCTCGCCTAGTCACCGACCCGTCGCCGTCGTGCGGCATCGCCCTGCGCCCGTCCTTCGCCTTGCCGTCGTCGCCGGTGCTCCCCGTAGCCCACCTCTTCGTCCACCTCCTCGCTGGGCTACATCGCCCCTCGCCGCTGCCCGAAGGCCTCCCCATCGCCGGACCACACGCCGTCGCTGCTCGTCGCCGCAGCCCGGAGCTCCTCCGCCTCGTCCGTCGCCCCGTCCTCGACTCCCCTTCGACGGCTCCACCGAGCCCATTGCCTTCCCCCTGGAGCTCCCCTGTGAGGAACCCCCCTCCTATCCTCCTTCCCCTCCTCCCGTACGGCCACCGTCCGCCACTCCCTCACGCCGCGCGCGCGTGCGCCGACGCGCACCAAGGTGCCCCGCGCGCCTCCCCCTGCTCTGGCCACCGAGGCCCGCGCCTGTCGTGGCCTTGCTCCGCGCCCTCCGTGGACCTCTGGCCGCGAACGGCGTCCTCCGCCACCCCCAACTGCTCCGCCTTCCTCGATTCACCCCCTGGCGCTGGCGCCGTCGCCCCGCCGGTGCCCCGCTGCGCCCTGCCCCGCGGCTGGATCGGGCGAGCGCCCTGTCAGACGGGCTGCGCCCAGCGCCCGCTTCAGCCGCCTAGCGCCCGCCCCGTTAAGGCCTTGGGCCTATGACATATGGGCCCCACGCCCCCTTTTCTAAAAAAATGATAAATAATAATAATAATAAATTTAATTAATTAATTAACTAAGTTAATTAACTTAATTAATCCTATTTAGTTAACCTAATTAATTAGTTAGTTTAATTAAACCATAATTAGGTTAGCTAAATCCTAATTAACTAAACAGTCAATGACGAACGGGACCCACAAGTCAGTTGACCAGTCAACTCCTCTGTTGACTGCTGACGTCATGCTGACGTCAGCGTGCACTGTTCTGGATAATGTTGTTTTAAAATAATTAAATAAATCCTAAAAATGATTTAAATCTTTTAAAATTAATATAAATTAAACCGTAGCTCTGATGGAAAAACTTTGTACATTAAAGTTGCTCAGAATGACGAGACGAATCCGGATACGCAGTCCGTTCGTTCACCACACGTCCCTAGCATAGTGAACCTGCAACATTTCACCTCCGGTTCATCTGTCCGAAAACGCGAAACATCGGGAATACTTTCCCGGATGTTTCCCCCCTTCGCCAGTAGCACCTACTACTACGTTAGGTCACCTCTAGCACCGCGTAATGCCATGTTACACTTTGTGATGCTTTGATTGCTCCGTTATTTATTGTGTTCCCCCTTCGTTACTTCTTTCCGGTAGACCCCGAGACTGTCGGCAACCCCCAGTTCGATTACGGTGTTGACGACCACTCCTTGCCAGAGCAACCAGGCAAGCCCCCCCCTTGATCACCAGATATCGCTTATTCTTCTCTATACTGCTTGCATTAGAGTAGTGTAGCATGATACTGCTTTCCGTTAATCCTATCCTGATGCATAGCCTGTCCTTGCTACTACTGTTGTTACCTTTACCTGCAATCCTACTTGCTTAGTATAGGATGCTAGTTTTCCATCAGTGGCCCTACATTCTTGTCCCTCTGCTGTGCTATACTATCGGGCCGTGATCACTTGGGCGGTGATCACGGGTATATACTATATACTTTATATACATGACACATGTGGTGACTAAAGTCGGGTCGGCTCGTTGAGTACCCGCAAGTGATTCTGGTGAGGGGGCTGAAGGGACAGGTGGCTCCATCCCGGTTGAGGTGGGCCTGGGTTCCTGACGGCCCCCGACTGTTACTTTATGGCGGAGCGACAGGGCAGGTTGAGACCACCTAGTAGAGGGGTGGACCTGGCCCTGGTCGGCGTTCGCAGATACTTAACACGCTTAACGAGATCTTGGTATTAGATCTGAGTCTGGCCATTTGGTCTATACGCACTAACCAGCTACGCGGGAACAGTTCTGGGCACTTGACGTCGTGGTATCAGCCGAAGCTCTTTTTGACGTCAGCGACGGAGCGGCGCCCGCCAGATTGGACTGGAACGCCTGCTAGGCTAGGTCTCCTTCCGGCCACCCTCGCAACGTGCAGGTGTGCAATGGGCGATGGGCCCAGACCCCTGCGCGCATAGGATTTAGACCGGCATGCTGACCTCTCTGTTGAGCCTAGGTGGGCCTGCGACGTGTTGATCTTCCGAGGCCGGGCATGACCCAGGAAAGTGTGTCCGGCCAAATGGGATCAAGTGTGTTGGGTTATGTGGTGCACCCCTGCAGGGAAGTTTATCTATTCGAATAGCCGTGTCCCTCGGTAAAAGGACGACCCGGAGTTGTACCTTGACCTTATGACAACTAGAACCGGATACTTAATAAAATACACCCTTCCAAGTGCCAGATACAACCCGGTGATCGCTCTCTAACAGGGCGACGAGGAGGGGATCGCCGGGTAGGATAATGCTATACGATGCTACTTGGTGAACTTACCATCTACTCTCTTCTACGTGCTGCAAGATGGAGGTGGCCAGAAGCGTAGTCTTCGACAGGACTAGCTATCCCCCCCTTAATTCTGGCATTCTGCAGTTCAGTCCACTGATATGGCCCTTTACACATATACCCATGCATATGTAGTGTAGCTCCTTGCTTGCGAGTACTTTGGATGAGTACTCACGGTTGCTTTACTCCCCCTTTTCCCCCTTTCCCTTCTACCTGGTTGTTGCAACCAGATGCCGGAGCCCAGGAGCCAGACGCCACCGTCGATGACGACTCCTACTACACTGGAGGAGCCTACTACTACGTGCAGCCCGCTGACGACGACCAGGAGTAGTTAGGAGGATCCCAGGTAGGAGACCTGCGCCTCGTTCGATCTGAATCCCAGTTTGTGCTAGCCTTCTTAAGGCAAACTTGTTTAACTTATGTCTGTACTCAGATATTATTGCTTCCGCTGACTCGTCTATGATCGAGCACTTGTATTCGAGCCCTCGAGGCCCCTGGCTTGTATTATGATGCTTGTATGACTTATTTATGTTGTAGAGTTGTGTTGTGATATCTTCCCGTGAGTCCCTGATCTTGATCGTACACATTTGTGTGCATGATTAGTGTACGGTCAAATCGGGGGCGTCACATCCACCATCATAAGAGGAGGTGTGAGTCTCACGAGACCTGCAACTAGCAGCCAAACTCATACCTTTAAACCTTACCTCATATTCAAAGACTTGGTTTTGGAGATCATAGATCTGGCTTTGAAGGAAGTTTATTTTCTCATTGACGGTGAAGACGATGTCCTTCAAGGGCTTGCCATCCACCATGAGATCACGGGAGAGGTCCGTGATCATGAGGTGATTGGCATTGAGTCCACGCTCCACCATCCCCTTGCAGCGGAAGACATCTTGTTCCATGGCTTCAAGCCTAGCCTCCACGGTTCCCGTCCCCTTGGGACATGGCACATCGCGGAGGTGAAGCACCCCCTCATGCATCTGGATGACCTGAGGGTGCTGCACAACCTCCCACAGATACGGGTTGATGACGTTCTTGAAGAACTTGTCCTTGGAGGAGCTTGAGGCGGGCATGGTAGATGGGATCTAACAGAAAACAGTAAGGAAAAAACAGAAGGTTTCTCCGCGATACGGTGATCAACAAGTTCGGGGAGTATAAATTTTTTTATCTTGGGGAACAAGCAAATTGTAGAAAAACGGAGTCCGGAAGGGGTCCCAGGTGGGCACAACCCAGCTGGGTGCGAGGCAAGCCTGGCGTGCCCTGGTGTCTTGTGCCCACCAGGGTACGCTTCCTGGAAGTTTCTTATTTTCCTATTTTTCTAATATTCCAAAACTGACAAAAAAAATTTTTGCGGATTTTTCGATGTCCATTTACTTACCGTATCACGTACCTCCTTATTTTCACGATTCTGGAGTGTTCCGGAAGGACTCTTTTATGTGTTCTTCCGGTGTCAAAGTTTGGATAATATTACTTTCAACATGAATGGGCCTACCTAAGATATAATTTTTTATTCGTTGCCCATTGACAACCTTCGGATTAGTACCTTCAGCATTATTTATTTTGATGGCTCCTGACTGATAAACCTCCTCGATAACGTATGGGCCTTCCCATTTTGAGAGGAGTTTTCCTGCAAAGAATCTGAAATGAGAGTTGTACAAAAGAACATATTCTCCGACTTTAAACTCATGCTTTTGGATTCTCTTGTCATGCCACCTTTTAACATTTTCGTTGAACAATTTTGCATTTTCATAAGCTTGGGTTATCCATTCATCTAATGAGCTAATATCAAATAACCTCTTTTCACCGGCAAGTTTGAAATCATAATTGAGTTCTTTGATTGCCGAATATGCTTTATGTTCTAACTCAACAGGCAATTGTCAAGCTTTTCCATAAACCATTTTATAAGGAGACATACCCATAGGATTTTTATATGCCGTTCTATAAGCCCAAAGTGCATCATCTAATTTCTTAGACCAATTCTTCCGGGACCTATTGACAGTCCTTTGTAAAATTAATTTTATTTCTCTATTGCTAAGTTCAACTTGACCACTAGACTGAGGATGATGAGGTGATGCAATTCTATGGTTAACATCATACTTGGCAAGCATTTTACAGAAAGCACCATGAATAAAGTGTGAACCACCATTAGTCATTAAATATCTAGGGACTCTAAAGCTTGGGAAAATAACTTCCTTAAGAATTTTAATAGAGGTGTTGTGATCAGCACTACTGGTTGGAATAACTTCTACCCACTTAGTAACATAATCAACATCAACCAAAATATGTGTATACCCATTAGAGGAAGGAAAAGGTCCCATGTAATCAAATCCCCAAACATCAAATGGTACAAGAGCAAGTGAATAATTCATAGGCATTTCCTGACGCTTACCGATATTACCTATTCTTTGGCATTCATCACAAGATAAGACGAACTTACGGGCATCCTTGAAGAGAGTAGGCCAATAAAATCCAGACTGCAATACCTTGAGAGCAGTTCTATCTCCAGCATGATGCCCTCTGTAAGCTTCGGAGTGACATTTCCATAGGATTTGTCCCTATTCATGCTCAGGTACACAATGTCTAATAATATCATCTAGTCCTTCTTTGTAAAGATGTGGGTCATCCCAAAAGTAGTGTCTTAAATCATAGAAGAATTTATTCTTTTGCTGATAAGTAAAGCTAGGTGGTAAATATTTAGCAACAATGTAATTATCATAGTCAGCATACCAAGGAGTATTAAGAGCAACATTTATTGCAGCTAATTGCTCATCAGGAAAACTATCATCAATAGGTAGTGAGTCATCAGGCACATTTTCAAGCCTAGACCAGTTATCAGCTACGAGGTTCTCAGCTCCTTTTCTATCAGTGATATGTAAATCAAATTCTTGTAACGATATTTATTAACAGCATGATCGGTGTGAACAATTACTTTTGAATCAACAATATAAGGTCTAAATTTATCACAAGCAAACACCACTGCTAAGAATTCTTTTTCAGTAGTTGCATAGTTTCTTTGAGCACTGTCTAGAGTTTTACTAGGATAATGAATAACATTTAGTTTATTATCAACTCTTTGTCCTAGAACAACACCAACAGCATAATCATGAGCATAACACATAATTTCAAAAGGCAAGTTCCAATCAGGTGGTTGAACAATAGGTGCAGAAATTAAGGCTTTCTTGAGTGTTTCAAAGGCTTCTAAACAATCATCATAAAAAAGAAAAGGAATATCCTTTTGTAAAAGACTCGTAAGTGGCCTAGAAATTTTAGAGAAGTCTTTGATAAATCTCCTATAGAAAGCAGCATGACCTAGGAAACTACAAATACCTTTGATATCTTTAGGACATGGCATTTTCTCAATTGCATCAACCTTAGCTTTGTCCAGTTCAATACCTCTTTCAGAAATTTTTGACCCAAGACAATACCTTCATTAACCATAAAGTGGCACTTGTCCCAATTCAAGAGAAGATTTTTTTGCTCGCATCTCTCCAAAACTCGATCAAGATTTCTTAAACAATGATCAAAAGACTTCCCATAAACAGAGAAGTCATCCATGAAAACCTCAACAATCTTTTCACAAAAGTCAGAGGATATAGCAGTCATACATCTTTGAAAGGTAGCAGGTGCATTGCATAAACCAAAAGGCATACGTCTATAAGCATTAGTTCCAAAGGGACAAGTAAAAATGCTCTCTTCTTGATCAGGTTGAGAAACAGGTATTTGTGAAAAACCAGAATATCCATCAAGGAAGCAAAAATGTGTGTGCTTAGATAATCTTTCTAGCATTTGATCAATAAAAGGCAGAGGGTAATGATCTTTTCTAGTTGCTTTGTTTAATTTTCTAAAAATCAATTACCATTCTATAGCCTGTAACAATTCTTTGTGGAATAGGTTCTTTCTTATCATTAGGAACACCAGTAATACCTCCTTTCTTAGGGACACAATGAACAGGACCTACCCATCTACTATCAGCTATGGGATAGTCTATACCTGCTTCTAGAAGTTTTAATATTTCCGTTCTTACCACTTCCTTCATCTTCGGATTTAACCGACGTAGGTGATCAACAACGGGTTTAGCATCAGGTTCCATATTAATTTTGTGCTGACATAGAGTGGGACTAATGCCCTTTAAATCATCAAGAGTATATCCAATAACAGCTCGGTGCTTCCTTAGAACTTTCAATAATCTTTCTTCTTCCTGTTCTGAAAGGTTAGCACTAATAATAACATGATATATCTTCTTTTCATCAAGATAAGCATATTTCAAAGTATCTGGCAATTGTTCTAATTCAAACCCAGGATCACATTTAGGTGGAGGATGTTGTTCAAAGAAATCTGATCTATTTCATTTCTTTCATGCATATGTAAATCATTTTCATGGTCTAGCAAATATTGTTCTAAAGGATCAGTAGGTGGCACAACAATAGAAGCAAGACCAATTATTTCATCCTTACTAGGCAATTCTTTTTCATGGAGCTTTCTACTAAACTTGGAAAAATTAAACTCATGAGACTCATCACCAAAACTAACACCGACAGTTTGTTTCTCACAATCTATTTTGGCATTAGCGGTGTTCAAGAAAGGTCTACCAAAAATAATGGAACAAAAATCATCTTGTGGGGAACCAAGAACGAGAAAATCAGTGGGGTATTTTATTTTCTCACACAAGACTTCAACATCTCTAACAATCCCAATTGGTGATATGGTGTCTCTATTAGCAAGTTTAATAGTAACATCTATGTCTTCTATCTCTGCGGGTGCTATGTCATTCATAATTTCTTGATATAAGTTTTAAGGAATAGCACTCATACTAGCACCTATGTCACATAAACCATGATAACAATGATCTCCTATTTTAACTAAGACAACAGGCACGCCAACAACAGGTCTATGTTTATACTTTTTATCAGGTTTGGCAATTCTAGCAGCTTCTTTGCAGAAGTAAATAACATGCCCATCCATATCTTCTTCCAAGAGATCTTTAACCATAGAAATACTAGGTTCTACTTTTATTTGTTCATCAGGTTTAGGTTTTCTAATATAGCTTTTGTTAACCACAGTTGAAACTTTAGCATGTTCCTTTATCCTGACAGGGAAAGGTGGTTTCTCAATATAAGCAGAAGGAACAACTGGATCAACATTATAAATTATGGTTTCTTCTTTAGCTGGTATAGGTTCTCTAATTTCTTCTTCAACAGGTGGATGATATTTAAACCACTTCTCTTTAGGGAGATCAACATGAGTAGCAAATGATTCACAAAAGGTGTCTACTATCTCAGAGTCAAGTCCATATTTAGTGCTAAACTTTTGAAAAGCATCGGTATTCATAAAAGATTTAACACAATCATATTTAAGCTTAATACCTGACTCTTTACCTTCATCGAGTTCCCAATCTTCATAGTTGCATTTAATTCTTTCCAAAAGATCCGATCGGAATTCAATAGTCTTCTTCATAAAAGAACTAGCACAAGAAGTATCCAGCATGGTTTGATCATTACGAGAAAGCCGAGCATAAAAATTCTGGATAATAATTTCTCTTGAGAGCTCATGATTGGGGCATGAATATAACATTGACTTAAGCCTCCCCCAAGCTAGAGCGATACTTTCTCCTTCACGAGGCCAAAAATTATATATGTAATTCCGATCACGATGAACTAGATGCATAGGATAAAGTTTTTGATGGAACTGCAATTACAATCGCTTCCAATTCCAGGATCCAATATCATCGCATAGCCTATACCATGCCAATGCTTTTCCCTTCAAATATAAAGGGAAAACCTTCTTCATAACTTCATCTCCGGGTAAACCTGCAAGCTTAAACAATCCACAAATTTGTTCCACATATATCAAGTGCATATCAGGATGTTCAGTTCCATCTCCTGCATAAGGATTAGCTAGCAGTTGTTCTATCATACCCGAAGGAATGTCATATTCAATATTTTTAGTAGGTGCAGTAGGTTGAGGGGTAGCTATTTGTGGTTCCGGTCGAGGTGAAGATACCCCGAACAAACCCCTCAAAGGATTGTTTTCCATAGTAACAAGTGACAATAAATTTCAGCACACTATATAAATGTTTCCTTGCCAAAGGCGCTTCACCCCCCGACAACGGCATTAGAAAATAGCCTTGATGGCCCACAAGTATAGGGGATCAATTGTAGCTCTTTTCGATAAGTAAGAGTGTCGAACCCAACGAGGAGCAGAAGGAAATGACATGTGGTTTTCAGCAAGGTAATGTCTGCAAGTGCTGAAATTGTAAGTGGCGGAGTAGTTTGATAGCAAGATAATTTGTAATGAGCAAGTAACGATAGTAGTAACAAAGTTCCAGCAAGGTATCCCAATCCTTTTGAGGCAAATGACATGCCAAAACGGTCCCTTATGATAAGCAAAGCGTTCTTGAGGGTACACGGGAATTTCATCTAGTCACTTTCACCATGTTGGTTAGATTTGTGTTCACTACTTTGATAATTTGATATGTGGGTGGACCGGTGCTTAGGTGATGTTCTTACTTGAACAAACCTCCTAATTATGATTAACCCTCCTGCAAGCATCCGCAACTATGAGAAAAGTATTAAGAATAAATTCTAACCATCGCATTAAACTTTTGAATCCAATCGGTCCCTTACGGAATAGCGCATAAACTGGGGTTTAAGCATGTGTCACTCTCGCAGCCCATCATCTAATTGCTACTCCACAATGCATTCCCTTAGGCCCAAATATGGTGAAGTGTCGTCTAGTCGACGTTCACATGACACCACTAAGGGAATCACAACATACATACTATCAAAATATCGAACACATATCATGATAGAGGCAAAGGTGTCCCGTCTTTCGATAAAGATGGTGGCTATCGTTTTGGAGGAAGTCGACTTTGATGATCCGACTACGAATGTGCGAGGACGTCGTGCCTTAGCAATCGCTAAACCAACTCCGAGAGGTTATTGACCATGCTGGAGCACGATCAACCTGATCACGAAGGTCTGTTTCCTGCAGGCAAACGAAGAACAAGCAAGAAACTAAGATTGCAATCTGGATATTGCGAATATAAGAGGAAAGCTTTATTGATCAAGGTAGGGTTCTATGACGCCTTTGTCTGGTCATTGAACACAAACGAAGTACGCGAAGTTGCAGCTATGGCGAACTTTAATCTAAACAAAACCCAAAGTCTAAACGACGCCCTAAGGGCTGTATATATGGAGGAAGAGGGGAGAATTTCGTGGCCCTTGAGGGAGGGGTCCGAAACCAACCCTAACTCTTGTTTCCCCATACATACGGACTCTAAAAACAGCCTATACTTAAGTATATCGAAATTACATGGGCCTGGCCCAATAATAAGGTGACACAGCACCTAGAATGGCCTCTGGATGAAATTTATGAAGTGGCATCTTGTATATTTCGTCCAAGGCTTCATGCACTCCTTATGGTGGCTTCAAAGTCCTGAAATCATCACTTGTAACTCCGTTCTTATTCCGCTTGCGCATGCCATCATCTCCAAGCCTAGTCTTGCTCCAGTGGTCATCCCTCTTATCCATGCCAAGCCCTTCATTCGTAAGCAAAACAAATATATCCAATTTAGGCAGCATCATATTCTCATGAACATTAGAATCATTACCAAGAAACGAAAGTACCTGATAATTTAATTGGCGTGCGCGAGCTCTAGTAATTGGTCCAGTATATGTAGCAGTAGGGGCTGTGGGTGTAACAATGGTATTGATGTCATTATCATCCTCCCCATGTTGAAATGAAGTCGTCCTCGACGGAAGCTCATCTTCCTCACCCAAATAAGGATTCAAATCTGCAATGTTAAAAGTGGGACTAACCCCAAAATCTGCAGGCAGGTCAAGTTTATATGCATTATCATTTATTTTCTCTAACACCTTAAAAGGACCATCAACACGTGGCATTAGCTTTGATTTGTGCAAATCAGGAAATCTACCCTTACGCAAATATAACCAAACAAGATCTCCAGGTGCAAACACAACATGTTTTCTACCCTTATCTCCAGCAAGTTTATATTTAGCATTCATACGCTCAATGTTTTCCTTAGTTAACTCATGCATTTTTAAAATCAATTTAGCACGTTGTTTAGCATCAAAATTAACCTTCTCCGAAGATGGAAGAGGCAACAAATCGATAGGTGCACGAGGTAGGAAACCATACACAATTTCAAAAGGGCACATCTTAGTAGTAGAATGCAATGAACGATTATAAGCAAATTCAATATGAGGCAAGCATTCTTCCCACATTTTCTCATTATTCTTCAAAACAACCCTAAGCATAGTAGACAATGTTCTATTGACTACTTCAGTTTGACCATCAGTTTGGGGGTGACAAGTAGTACTAAAAGTAGTTTAGTCCCCAACTTAGCCCATAAACATCTCCAAAAGTGGCTAAGAAATTTAGTATCACGATCTGAAACAATAGTATTTGGCACACCATGCAAGCGAATAATTTCACGAAAGAACAAATCAGCAACATTGACATCATCATCGCTTTTATGACACGGTATAAAGTGTGCAATTTTCAAGAACCTATCACGACAACAAATATGCTATCCCTCCCCTTCTTTGTTCGAGGTAAACCTAAAACAAAGTCCATAGATATATCCTCCCAAGGAACACGAGGTACAGGCAAAGGCATATATAAACCATGAGCCTTCAGTCGTCACTTAGCTTTTTGAGATGTAGTGCAACAAGCAACAAAACGCTCAACATCCCATCTCATCTTTGGCCAAAAGAAATGCATAGCAAGTATATCCTCCATCTTCTTCACGCCAAAGTGTCCCATTAATCCTCCTCCATGCGCCTCCTGCAACAACAAAAGACGAACGGAGCTAGCTGGAATGCATAGCTTGTTAGCACGAAACACAAATCCATCGTTAACAACAAACTTGTTCCATGTTCTCCCTTCTTTACAATTCTGCAATACATCTTTAAATTCAGCATCATGCAAATATTGATCTTTGATGGTCTCCAAACCAAATATTTTAAAGTCATGTTGTGAAAGCATAGTATAACGATGAGACAATGCATCAGCAATAACATTTTCTTTACCCTTCTTGTGTTTAATGACATAAGGGAAAGTCTCAATGAATTCAAGCCATTTAGCATGTCTACGATTCAGTTTGGCTTGACTTTTAATATGTTTCAAAGATTCATGATCAGAATGTATAACCAATTCTTTGGGCCATAAATAATGTTACCATGTTTCTAAAGTCCGAACAAGAGCATATAATTCTTTATCATAAGTAGAATAGTTCAGACTAGGCCCACTCAATTTTTCAGAAAAGTATGCAACAGGTTTGCCATCTTGTAATAACACACCTCCTAATCCAATTCCACTAGCATCACATTCAAGCTCAAAAGTCTTATTAAAATCGGGAAGTTGGAGTAAAGGAGCATGTGTCAACTTATCTTTCAATACCGTGAAGGCTTCTTCCTGTGCGGTACCGCAAACAAAAGGCACATCCTTCTTTGTAAGCTCGTTGAGAGGTGCAGCAATGGTGCTAAAATCTCTCACAAAATGCCTATAGAAACCAGCGAGTCCAAGAAAACTCCTGACTTGTGTGACCATTTTGGGCTGCGGTGTGACACCCAAAATTTTATTTGGATTTTCAAAAGATTTTATTTGACTTGAGGGAGGTGATTTAAATTTTTCTTCCAAAGAAACCTCCCTTTCAATATATTTCTTTATGGCAAGAGTTTTTTATTATTATTTTGGATTCACCCAAGAGTTGCTTTTGGTCTTGGAGGTCCTTGCCTTTTTATTTTGACTCAAGACAAAATACTTTTCACTTGAGAAAAATGCCTTTTGAAAATCTCTTTGAAATTTGCACTATGGCTTTTGGAATGATCCTTTACCACTTTCAACAATTCCCTCTTGCCATGGCCTTAGTGCAAATCCACTCTCCTAAACCTTCCCTCATCTTTGGATCATGTTTTGCATCAAATCCAGCAAGTTGTACCTCTCCATATAATTATTTTCCATTTAAATCTTATCAAATGAATTTCTGTCTTCTATTCTAGCCCTTGGAGATTTACAAAGGAGCTACCATCTTTGCTCTGATTTTTGCCCCCAAACCAACTCCCCTTCCTAGTCCTTTGAACCCTCAACCAAGATCCATGAAGATCCACTGGTCTTCAGTTCAAATTTTTCAAACTACACTTGCTGCAAGTTTGGACCAGATTTGTCAAATTTGGTGAAATTCATTCAAATCCTTCTCCAAATATTCCAAGTAAAATCAGGCAGCCTCTGGGTACATTGAGTGGTCACCTCACCAAGTCCCAGCCCCAGGAATTTTTTTCTCATTGCCAAATCATTCTGTCGAACACCTGCAGTGCATTGTCAATGTCAAGTTCAGTAAAGTTCAGAAACAGTTTCAGTACACTGTCGTTTTCTTCAGAACTTGTTGTCGATCTCGACAGTGCCTCGATGTCGCCTTGCTCCCCGTCCCCTCCCCCTTGTTCCTGCACCGCACGAGCGCCTAGACGCTTGCGGACGTCGGCGACGAGCAGGAGGAGGTGCGCCGCCCCGTGACCGACGCCAGCGGCGGCTTTGCGGCCGCCAGAGAGAGGCGCGGCGCCGACGGCGCCACCCAGCGCCGCCCAAGCCACCGGAGCTTGCCGCGTGGCCTTCCACTCCCCAGAACGCGCTGCCACCCTCTTTGTGAACCGCTGGGCGCGGAGCGCGCTCTCTGCCGCCGACGTGCCCGTGCGGCCACCCCACCGTGGACCGACGCCATTACGCCAAGACCAACTCAGTTTAGCAGTGGAACGGCACCAGTAAACCTCACTGATGCTGCCTGGCCACTCAAATCACCTGCTCAACCACTACCTCGCCATAATCGCTCGCCGGAGATTCTCCGTTCACGGCCACCCCCTCGATCCTCCTATAAATTGAGGCCCCGAGCTTCAACTCGAACCCACACCACCTCTGCACTCCACCTAGAGCACGCCTAGCCACTGGAAGAGCCCCGAGGAGGTCTCCTTCCTCGACTCCGGCCGCCGCGACCCGCCACGGGATCCAGCTCGATTCGCCCCCGTGCGTGCACCTCCGCCTCCCATCTCTTGCCAGTAGCTTCCCTATGCATCCACTCTTCTGACCCGCGCTTCAATTCGAGGTTTGCAGCTCACCACCAGAGTTCCCCACCATCACCCGAACCGCCGTCCGCCAGAGAAAGTGTCGCCGTCGACGTGGTGCTCTCCGTCGGTCGAGTCCACCACCCACCGACGCGGAAGGACACACTGAAGCTCTTGGTACCCCCCGATCTTCCTGACTCGCCGTGGTTCGACACCGGCGTCCACCGCAGTCTTCGGGCGCCGGCGAGCTTTTTGAACCTGACAAGTGGACCCCCATGTCAGCTTCTGTTCTATTCTCCCTCGAACAGTTTTCTATTGGCGCCTTCGGGCAAAATACGTTTTCCCTTTTTAGCTGGCGCATTTCTTTCCGAAGCGTTTTTTGTTTTCTCAGTTTAAACCCTGGAACTTTTCTGTTTCATTACAGATGAGTCCCTGGACAGAAACCTTTATAGCTTTATAATAAAAAGGGATTTTTGAGTGGTTCTTTTTCTGACAGTCTTAAAATTTTGTCTAGTTTTTTATGGGATTTACTTGGAAAATTTTTGGAGAAATTTTTATGCACGCGTTGGTTTTCACGTTAGTGCCCGTTTTCGTTATGCCATAGGTTCCGGAAGAGGTGACGGAGCCGCGAACTTCGCCGAGCTAGACTCCGACTCCTCCGAACCAGGCAAGCATGTTTGAACCTTGGATATGATAGGTGTTTTGCATGTTTGCGTGACAGTTTGTGCGTGGCATATGAGTGTCAGTGAGTACCTCGTTGCTTGTGAGGCAACTACCCGCTTTTTCCGAAGTCGCGATGGTCTCTGGTGAGAGATGGCCTAATCATGTGGTGACATAAAGGGCAGCAAGGTGGCACTGTTGTAGCATACCAGCCTTGCGTCATCCGACGAATTCCTACGTTAACGTGGATGGAGTCACGTTATCGCTCTTTTCCCCTCCGTGCTGCCACATGTTTCATTTGCCAGGGTGCGGTTTAGTAAGTTGGTAACCTCTTTCCGTGTACACACCAAACAGAGGGGCCGGGATGATGGTTCCTTGGCCCAGGATTAAAGCCAGTCATCCGGTCAGGGGGCATGGGTGTTTCCGGTTGGGACCGAGAGGGGGGGCACCCCCTTACAGCGCGCGTATAGAAATTTGATCCCATGCTACGCGAGGTTGTAGCTTCCCCGTCTCAAGGATTTTCTTGAACGTTGCCGAGGGTGATCCCTGGCTTCGGAATGTTGAATGGGTGTGTACTGGTTAGACGTGTTTCTTCCAAAACACCGTAAACGGAACTAGTCCCCATGACTACTGAAATCCGTTGGCTGTGGTTAAGTACAAGCTCTGTAGAGTCAAATTCTTCCAAGTCATCGTATCCATGATCAAGTAGTGAAATCAGTATATCCATATCTATCCGCGTGGAAAACTTGTCCCCGGTGAACAAGCTCAAGTGGTAAACCCAGTTTAATTGTTATTACTGTGGATGGACTAACCTTATATTTGTCTCGTACTTGCAATAATTTATAATCTCGAGCTACTGAATTATTGAGCTACAATATAAGCCCTTTATGTGACGTCGCGCAGACGTCCGGCTGTGGCGTGTTTTTGTTTCTTACTTTAAATATAAGCCCTTTATGTGACGTCGCTCAGACGTCCGACTGTGGCACGCACTGCCTTTATTTTCTGTTATAAGCCCTTTATGTGGTGTCGCCCCGACGCTGGCATTATTATTCTTGCAGTTTCCTCTCGAGGAGTCATTCAGACACTCGTTTGGCACCAGCATTATTATTCTTGCAGTTTCCTCTCGAGGAGTCATTCAGACACTCGTTTGGCACCAGTATTACTATTCTTGCAGTTTCCTCTCAAGGAGTCATTCAGACCCTCGTTTGGCACCCAGTATGTACTATCTCTATGTCTGAACGCTCTGGTTAATTTGTTCATACGCTTCATGTTTACATTTGTTATATCTTATGTCCGAACTGTATTGCGAGTACTTTCATAGTACTCACCTGGCTTGTTGATTTGGCCAGATGTTGACGAAGGCGATCTCTTGGATGAAGAGTTTGATAGCGCGTCCGACGCCTAGAGGAGTCCCAGTCAGTCCTGCGTGATCCCGGATATTGGTCACTTGTATTATATACGCTTCCGCCACCCGCAATAAGTCTCCTCGAGCCTCACTCCGACGCTCGAAGAGCTGTAGTCTTCAGGAGTCATATCACTCGCTTCGCGGTGATATTTCCACCACCGTTATTATCGTGAGTTAGTAGTTATGCCACCCTATCCGCCGTCTTGTTTTATCGGCGTGCATGTAATAAATTGTTGGGCAGTCTCCGCTCAACCTTGTATTTTATTCAGTACTCCTGGTATTTTTCTTCTGTGACCAAGATATTGTCTACCAGTGAGAAGGAATTCTTCCTTACTGGTCCGTAAAAGGGATTGGTCTCTCAATAATTATTTTATTGAAAACCGGTCGTGACTAGCTTGGTATCAGAGCCAGGCTGACTGTAGGAAGCCACTAGGTGCGATCGCTAATCGGGTATTAGCGTCTTTTGTGCTTTTTCAGCATTTTGCAATTGTAGCTATTTTCTGTTGGTCATCATAAATTTATGACATGACTACTCAGAATTTTTGCCTACTTTTGTAGATGGCTGGCAGCAGCTGTGAGAATCGAGTGTTCACGAACGTGCCCGAGGGGTTTGTCAAGCTCCTCATCTCCATCACCAAGCTCGCGATCGGGCCAGCAGCTCGCCCGGAGTTCATGCTCTATCAACACAAGCTCAGCGACGACGTGTCTATGCACCAAGCTGTGGTGCAATTCAAGGGAGGACGTTCTGCAGCTCGCCACTTCCGTTTTGTGGGAAGGGCCATGCCTACGGAGAGGCATGCCATGCAGATGGCTGCCCGTGAGGCGATAGCTCGTCTTCGGGACATCCTTCCTACGATGAAGACTCGTCGCTACCGCTACCTCCCATGCCATGTGCCATACACCAGTCACTATGCATTCGCCTGCCATCGGGGAGAGCGAGATGAAGCCATCGAGATGGTTGTGGAGTATCTCAAGGCTCTGGAGGAGTCTTTCGACAACCTCGTAGACGATCTTGTGGCTGCCCGCATGGACTTAGTCCGGGGCGGTCCTGCCAGCAGGAAGGAGCTTCTCCACACGGCACCGCCTCTGACTTTCGTCTCGTCTTCAGCCTCCTATGCACCGGCCGTTTTGGCCACTGCTCGCCATTTGCCTACCACTGAGGAGTTCGACCGAGTCATCGCTCCTACTCCAGTCAGAGCTGCACCGCCTGCCGCACCCGCTCTACCACCTGTCGCTCCCGCGCCATCACCGCAGCGCAGCGTTACGCGCCAGGAGCCAGCTAGAGAGGAGGTGGAGGTTGATTCTCCTGGACCGCTAAGTCTTGCCATCGGCAAGGGGAAGGAAATCTTCACCATCTCCGACTGAGAGCGCCGAATAGCCGCGCGTTATGTCTGCTTGTATGATGTGTTGTTTTATCTGTGCGCTAGTTTGTATTGGAGTGTTTGCTGCCTTCCGGAGGAGTACGCTAGCCTAAATAACATGTCAGGAATGTGTACGCGCATCCTGAGTGCTGTATCGTGTGTTTGCTTTTCGCGTGTAAGATATATGCTGAGCAGTTCCTCTCCGTGCAAAATCGCTTATGTTTCCTTGAAAACCTTGAGGTCTTTTAAATTGTTGCCTCGCAAGTTTTTCCTTGTGCTACACAGTTTTTCTCATGGGTTTTGCAAAATAAAACCCCAGACTGGAAAAATGTCTCGTCCGTGGACTCGCTCCATGCCCAATCAGCCAGAAAAGGTTTATGGGACACAGACTAGCAACAATTTCACTCAGGGTGAGTCCAGTCAACAGGACAGCGAAGCAGCCCTGTCTCAAGTCTGCTGTCTCTTCGAACAAAGCCAACAACAGCACCAAGAGATGATGAATCATGTCATCAATATGGGAAACCACCGCGAACCCCATCAACCACATTCCAAGTTATCTGAGTTACAGAAGACTCGCCCGTCAACTTTTGCTCACACCGATAGGCCGCTGGAAGCCGATGATTGGCTTCGTGACATTGAAAGGAAACTGATTATTGCTCAGTGTTCAGATCATGAGAAGGTGCTTTATGCACCACACTACCTGACTGGAGCAGCTGCAGCATGGTGGGAAAACTTCCTACACATGCATCCCAGTGAACACAACATCACCTGGGAAGAGTTCAAGGAAGGCTTCCGTGGGGCACACATCCCCAGGAGCATCATAAAAATCAAGAAGAGAGAGTTTGATGACCTGAAGCAGAGAGGCATGTCAGTGACAGAATACAATGGTCAGTTTACCCAGCTATCCCGTTATGCCTACGACGAGCATATGACAGAAAACAAGAAGATGGAAAAATTCCTGGACGGCCTGGCACCAGCACTAAAATGCCAACTGGTTGTACACACTTTCCCGGATTTTAAAACTCTGGTTGACAAGGCCATTACCTTGGAGAATGAGCGCCGTAGTCTGGAAGATCTCCGTAAGCGAAAGAGGGACAAGACGACTCTTGCTCGCAACAACCGAAGCAAGACTGGGGTTCCAAGGACAGAAGCAAGGAGATCCACGACTGCTGATCCAAGGCCCGTCAGACAATTTCATGCCAGAGACAAGGAGTACACAGACCATCCAGGGGTCACCTGCTATGCTTGTGGTGAAGAAGGGCACTATGCTAAACAGTGCCCAAAACCAAGGAACTCGGCCCCCAAGCCAAACAATGGTGGAAACAATCCAGCCCCCAAGCGCAACAATTTCAATCCCAACAACAACCACAAGAAGGGTCACCTGAACCATGTGACCAGGGAAGAGGCGCAGAATGCCCCAGACATTGTGCTCGGTACGTTCCCTGTCAACACAGTACCTGCCATGGTTTTGTTTGATTCTGGAGCTTCCCATTCGTTCGTTTCGAAGAGCTTTGTTTTACAACATGATTTTCCGATACTTCCCTTGGAAAAATCTATGATCATCAAGTCCCCCGGAAATAAGCAGATCGCTCAGGGTTACTGCCAAGGAGTGGTCATTGAGTTCGAAGGACTACAATTCCAAGCAAATCTCATTGTGTTGGAGAGTAAAGGACTGGATGCCATTTTAGGAATGGACTGGTTGACCACCAACAAAGGATTCATTGACTGTTTCAATCGGACCGTGATTCTCACCCACCATCATGGCAAGACAATAAAGGTCACAGCTCAAGAAAGACCACGGTCACGGCAGCCAAAACTGAACAAAGTGGACATTTCTGAACTGAGAAAAGTTCCAGTGGTATGCGAGTTTCCTGATGTGTTCCCTGAAGAACTGCCAGGCATGCCACCAGACCGAGAGATAGGATTCAGCATCGAACTAGCACCTGGCACCGCTCCCATCTATAAGAAGCCTTATAGAATGGCACCCTCATAATTGGTGGAGTTGAAGAAGCAGATAAAGGAATTATTGGACAAAGGATTTATTCGAGCTAGCTCCTCACCTTGGGGTTCGCTAGTGTTGTTCGCCAAGAAAAAGGATGGGACACTGAGACTGTGTATAGACTATCGAGCCCTCAATATGGTCACCATCAAAAACAAATATCCGATGCCACGGATAAATGATTTGTTTGACCAGCTCGCACAAGCCAAGGTATTCTCAAAAATTGATTTGAGATCGGGATATCATCAACTGAAAGTACGGACAGAAGATATCCCCAAGACAGCATTCACTTCCAGATACGGATTATATGAGTTCACAGTGATGCCTTTTGGTCTAACAAACGCCCCCGCATATTTCGTCCATCTCATGAACAAGGTGTTCATGAAATTCATGGACAAATTTGTTGTGGTGTTCATCGACGATATTCTGGTATACTCAAGGACACCAGAAGAGCATGCTGAGCATCTCCGAATTGTTTTGGGAGAATTGAGGAAACATCAGTTGTACGCCAAATTTAGCAAGTGCGAATTTTGGCTAAGACAAGTTGGTTTCTTAGGCCATATATTGAACCAAGAAGGCGTGGCCGTAGACCCAGAAAAAGTCAAAGCCATACTTGACTGGAAGCCACCCGCCAACGTTACAGATGTGCGGAGTTTCCTAGGAATGGCCGGATATTACAGGAGATTTATTGAAGGATTCTCCACTGTGGCAAAACCTATAACACAGTTGCTCAAGAAAGACAAGAAATTTGTATGGACGGAAGCATGCGAGAAAAGCTTCCAAGAACTCAAGAAGAAACTGACAACCGCACCGGTCTTAACTGTGCCAGACATACACAAGAGTTTTGAAGTATATTGTGACGCGTCCCGAAAAGGTCTCGGATGTGTACTAATGCAGGATGGCAAAGTTGTCGCATATGCCTCCAGGCAGCTGCGAAAACATGAGGAAAATTACCCAACACATGACTTGGAGCTAGCAGCAGTTATACATGCACTCAAGGAGTGGAGGCACTTTCTGTTGGGGAATCGCTGTGAAATATATACATACCATAAGAGCCTCAAATATATTTTCACACAGCCAGAGCTAAATTTACGCCAACGACGCTGGTTGGAACTGGTCAAGGACTATGATGTCGGTATTCACTACCATCCAGGGAAAGCAAATGTAGTGGCCGATGCCCTTAGTCGAAACCCCAGCCCGGACAATGACGGTCCGCAAAACTTGAGGCCTGAGTTTCAGCAAGAGTTCGCTAGTCTCAACATGATGTTAGTCTCTGAGGGCACCGTATCAAAACTGGAGATACAACCCACCCTGGTGGAACAAATTAAGAAGGCTCAACAGGGACATCCCAGCATCGAAGGTATAAAGAAGAAAATGAACCTTGGAAAGACTTCAGAGTTCATCACACACAGCGAAGGAACATTATGGTACGGAGACAGACTTTGCGTACCTAACATTGAGGAACTCAAGCAACAAATCTTAACCGAAAGCCACACCGCTCCATACTCGATCCACCTTGGAGGAACCAAAATGTACAAGGACATTCAGGAAAGATTTTGGTGGCACGGTATGAAAAGAGATATAGCCACATTCATTGCTTGTTGCGATTCATGTCAGCGCATCAAGGCCGAGCATCATAAGCCAGCAGGGCTACTCCAGCCAAACAGGATACCGGAGTGGAAATGGGATGAAATAGGAATGGACTTCATTGTCGGATTACCCCGATCTCAACGCGGAAGTGACGCCATATGGGTCATCACAGACCGACTAACCAAGGTTGCTCATTTCATTCCCGTGAAGACTACCTACTCCACACAAAGACTGGCCAAACTTTATCTCTCCCGTATAGTTTGTTTGCATGGAGTCCCAAAGACTATAATATCCGACCGAGGCACACAATTCGTCTCCAAATTTTGGGATCACCTACAACAAGCTCTGGGCACGCGACTAGCTTTCAGCACAGCATACCACCCTCAGACTGATGGACAAACGGAACATGTAAACCAAATCCTAGAGGATATGCTGAGAGCCTGTGTGCTCACCTATGGATCCAGTTGGGAAGAGAGTTTGTCGTATGCCGAATTTGCTTACAACAATAGTTACCAAGCCAGCTTGCAAATGGCACCCTTTGAAGCATTGTACGGACGGAGGTGTCGTACTCCACTGAATTGGTCAGAAACAGGTGACAGTCGTATCTTCGGCCCAGACATGCTTAAAGAGGCCGAGGAGAAAGTTAAACAGATCAGGGACAGACTCAAGACCGCGCAGAGCCGACAAAAGAGCTACTACGATCAAAAACATCGTGAGGTCAGCTTTGAACCCGGTGATTCCGTATACCTCCGAGTATCTCCTATGAGGGGTCTGCAACGGTTCAAAATTAAAGGGAAGCTAGCCCCGAGATTTATTGGACCATTTTGTATAAACGCACGAAGAGGCACGGTAGCCTACTAACTAGACTTACCCAAGGAGCTGTCAGACGTCCATGACGTGTTCCACATCTCTCAACTGAGAAAATGTGTAAGTAACCCAGAGAAGCAGGTACCCCATGAAAACATTGATGTGCAACCAGACCTCACCTACAGAGAGAGGCCAGTAAAGATTTTGGAAGAATCTGAACGGAGGACCCGTCAGAAAACGACAAAAATTTTCAGGGTTCAGTGGAGCAACCACACCGAGG
Organism: Aegilops tauschii subsp. strangulata; assembly: GCF_002575655.3. Lineage (NCBI taxonomy): Eukaryota > Viridiplantae > Streptophyta > Magnoliopsida > Poales > Poaceae > Aegilops > Aegilops tauschii. The sequence goes on from NC_053041.3 coordinate 332,232,059, forward strand.
ATGAAGCTACATGGGAAAGGGAAGATTTCCTCCAGGGAGAGTATCCATATCTATTTGAGGATCAGCAGAAATCTTGAGGACGAGATTTTTCCTAAGGGGGTAGGTGTTGTGACACCCAAAATTCTATTTGGATTTTCAAAAGATTTTATTTGACTTGAGGGAGGTGATTTAAAATTTTCTTCCAAGGAAACCTCCCTTTCAATATTTTTTTTATGGCAAGAGTTTTTTATTATTATTTTGGATTAACCCAAGACTTGCTTTTGGTCTTGGAGGTCCTTGCCTTTTTATTTTGACTCAAGACAAAATACTTTTCACTTGAGAAAAATGCCTTTTGAAAATCTCTTTGAAATTTGCACTATGGCTTTTGGAATGATCCTTTACCACTTTCAACAATTCCCTCTTGCCATGGCCTTAGTGCAAATCCACTCTCCTAAACCTTCCCTCATCTTTGGATCATGTTTTGCATCAAATCCAGCAAGTTGTACCTCTCCATATAATTATTTTCCATTTAAATCTTATCAAATGAATTTCTGTCTTCTATTCTAGCCCTTGGAGATTTACAAAGGAGCTACCATCTCTGCTTTGATTTTTGCCCCCAAACCAACTCCCCTTCCTAGTCCTTTGAACCCTCAACCAAGATCCATGAAGATCCACTGGTCTTCAGTTCAAATTTTTCAAACTACACTTGCTGCAAGTTTGGACCAGATTTGTCAAATTTGGTGAAATTCATTCAAATCCGTCTCCAAATATTCCAAGTAAAATCAGGCAGCCTCTGGGTACATTGAGTGGTCACCTCACCAAGTCCCAGCCCCAGGAAATTTTTTCTCATTGCGAAATCATTCTGTCGAACACCTGCAGTGCATTGTCAATGTCAAGTTCAGTAAAGTTCAGAAACAGTTTCAGTACACTGTCGTTTTCTTCAGAACTTGTTGTCGATCTCGACAGTGCCTCGATGTCGCCTTGCTCCCCGTCCCCTCCCCCTTGTTCCTGCACCGCACGAGCGCCTGGACGCTTGCGGACGTCGGCGACGAGCAGGAGGAGGTGCGCCGCCCCGTGACCGACGCCAGCGGCGGCTTTGCGGCCGCCAGAGAGAGGCGCGGCGCCGACGGCGCCACCCAGCGCCGCCCAAGCCACTGGAGCTCGCCGCGTGGCCTTCCACTCCCCAGAACGCGCTGCCACCCTCGTCGTGAACCGCTGGGCGCGGAGCGCGCTCTCTGCCGCCGACATGCCCGTGCGGCCACCCCACCGTCGACCGACGCCATTACGCCAAGACCAACTCAGTTTAGCAGTGGAACGGCACCAGTAAACCTCACTGATGCTGCCTGGCCACTCAAACCACCTGCTCAACCACTACCTCGCCGTAATCGCTCACCGGAGATTCTCCGTTCACGGCCACCCCCTCGATCCGCCTATAAATAGAGGCCCCGAGCTTCAACTCGAACCCACACCACCTCTGCACTCCACCTAGAGCACGCCTAGCCACTGGAAGAGCCCCGAGGAGGTCTCCTTCCTCGACTCCGGCCGCCGCGACCCGCCACGGGATCCAGCTCGATTCGCCCCCGTGCGTGCACCTCCGCCTCCCATCTCTTGCCAGTAGCTTCCCTATGCATCCACTCTTCTGACCCGCGCTTCAATTCGAGGTTTGCAGCTCACCACCGGAGTTCCCCACCATCACCCGAACCGCCGTCCGCCGGAGAAAGTGTCGCCGTCGATGTGGTGCTCTCCTGTCACATCCTAGTTAGTTCATGCATTAGAGTGTTGCATCATGGCTACATTTCACAGAAACCTGAAATGGGGAATGCCAGAAACCCCCAGCACCCCCCCTGGAACAACTAGGGTTTACTAAATTTTTTCCAATGAACCTGAAATGCCCTCCATAAATGTTCTCCACCTTTGGTCTTGGTTAAAACCTCTGCCAAAAATGGTTTCATATTTGTGGAGGCCATCTTGGATTTTTGCACAAGCCATAAGTATTTGCAATTGGGCATTTTAAATGCTATAAATATTTTCAAATGCCCAAATAACCTTGGAAGTATTTTTAGGCTGTTGGGAATAATCTCAAAGGTGCCTCAGAATATTTTTCAGGATTTTTCCAAATGAAATAGTATTTTTACTATTTCAAAACACAGTACAGAAATAAATAAAAAGAGAAAAGAGAACAGAAGGCAGAAAACTTACCTGGCAGCCCACCTGGCGGCCCAGCACTGTGCTGGCCCGCGCCAGCGAGCTGCTTGCTCTCGCCAGAGCAGGCAGACAGCTGACGCCGGCGAGCGTGAGCTCGCCACGGCGCCAGCAGCTTGCCGCCCTCGCCGCGGACGAGCTGGACGACCTTCCTCGACGCGCCCCGAGCCCCTGGACATCGTCACTCTCCCCCATCGCCTCTCCCTCGCCTTTTCCCCACCATGGCCGACGCCGCCGCAGACACCTCACCGGAGTAACCGTGGCCACCGTCGACCTCGCGCCATTCCACTGTGTCCTACAGCTCTGCCGTCGCCCACTCCTTCGAGCAAGCCGAGCCCCGAGCGCTCGTTTGCCCCGAAGCTCCGCCACCGACCTCGCCTTCGCCGCTCCCCGTCGGAGATCCCCTCCGCCGTCGCCACTGCTACAGCTCGTCTCCGACCCCGCCGCCTGCTCCGTCGCAACCGCCGTGAGCATGGCCACCTTCCCATCCTCCCCTCTCTCTCTCTCGAGCTCTGTAGCCACCGCACGAAGCTCACCCGAACGCGCCGCCGTACGAGCTCGTCGCCGACGAGGCTCCGGCCATCCAACGGCCGCACCACCGTAGCCATTAGCTTCACCGCAACGCCAGGAACCCGTAGCGCCATCGCATGTCCCTCGCCGCGCTCTCTAGCTACGGTTCCGACTACGCCCGTACCCCGGCAGCCGCACGGCTCATCGCCGGCGTCGATTCCGGCGACCCCGAGCTCCACTATCACCACCAGTCGACGCGGCTCGCCCCCAGCTACACGTAGGTACTCTCCGCCGTCCTTTTGGTCGCCGGAGAGGGATCCCGCACTCCACCGCCGTGTCTGGACGTCGCCGGCGGCTAAACGCCGGCGAGTCAACGTGGTTTGACCACGGTTTAACCCCCCAGGGTCACTGACGAGTGGGGCCCGCCTGCTAACTAATCTGAGTTAGAGTTAAAACTAATCCTAATTAACTAATTACCTAACAGTGACACTGACACAGGGGACCCACACGTCAGGATTGACCTGGACGACCCCGTTGACCTGCTGACGTCACACTGACGTCAGGCTGACGCAGTAAAGCTTTTACTGGAATTATTCTTATATTGGAAATTCCAGAAATTATCACAAACTTCAAAAAATCATAGAAAATAATCTATAGCTCAGAATGAAAAGATTTATATATGAAAAATGATCAGAAAAATCCATTCTATCCATCTGTACTGGTTTCATGCATGATTAAGCAAGTTAACCTACTGTTTTATACAGAACAAGATAAGGCATTATTATGGGCCATTTATGAACTTGGAATTTGAATCTTTGATTCAAATTAGTCCAAACCCATCTGGTCTTAGTTGCATTAACCCAACACATCCATCTTGCCATGTCTCATGAATGCATCATATTGTTGCACTTGCTTGGTGTTGATTGTGCTTCGGTATGCTCATCGTGGTAGGTCCTGCCTCCGAGGATAGTCACGAGTATCCAACTGAAGGGCAGTATCCCACCACCACTCCGCCAGGCAAGCAACCCATTGATCATTTCGATACAAACCCATCTTCTCGCTTCTGCTCTCGTTTACTGCATTAAGACAACGCGTTTCAAACTGCTGTGTGTTGCGGTAGTTGAACCCATTTTCCTCTGCATGACCTGTCATTGCCACAGTAACTAGATGAAACCCACTAGCATGTGTAGGAGTTGATTGAGCCTTGTTGTGTTCCTACAATGCTATGCTTGCTATGCTTAGAGTTGTGTCAGGTCTGGCTCATCAGGGTGATGAACTAGAGTGGAAGTGTGTGTGTCGGTAAAGAGAGTAAAGTGTTGAATACGATTTGGTAAAGGTATCGATGGGAGGCCATGTAGGAGTACATGGTGGGTTGTTTCATTGAGACCGTCCCTAAGAACTGAGATCTGTATGCGTGATTTAAGATTCAGCTACTACCACACATTGGGCCCGAAACCAATGGACCCCCTCGGCTTCTTATTCACCCTTGTCCTCTGTCCAGGAGTTGCACGTAGTTTCTGGTGTTTGTAGTAAGCTGGAGGCCGTGGACAGCGCTGACCAAGGGGTGGGCTGTGATGCGGTAGGCTCGTGGCACGGTGTACCGAGTCGCCCGTTTGGTGTCCGGGAACCCTGCACACATCGTTCGGGGCCGTATGTGGAAACCTCGGCCGGACTCCCTGCGGATGGAACCTGAATAGGCGATAAACCTGGACTAGAGACTCGAGTGTTTAGGTAGGCTGTGGCCGACACCCACGTTGGGCTTCCGCTTGAAGGTTGCCGAGTACACGTCGTGTAGCGACGATAAGTGGTGAGACCGTGTGTGACGAAGTACACCCCTGCAGGGTATGAAACTATTCGAATAGCCGCGTCCGCAGTAAAGGACTACTTGGTCGCTTATGCAGTTCATAGACAAGTAAATGGATACTACTAAAAGCCTCAAGATAAGTGTGAGTACCGCGGATGGCCCTCTCGTTGGATGACGAGGGAGGATCCACGGTGGAGTATTGAGTTGGTGATTAGTGGACTCATGTGCGAAAACTATTTCACAAGTGGTGTATCGTAGGATAGCTTAGCCAAGAGTCAAAGCTGGCTTGCTGCAATAACCCCACTACCTTCTTGAGAATGAACATGTATAGTAGGATCTGTTGTAAGACTTGCTGAGTACCTTTGTACTCATGTTGTTTTAATTACTGTTTTCAGACGACAACACCGCCCCTTCTGACGGGTTCTACGTAGAACTCGACGACGACGAGTGACGCGCCACCCAGGTGGTGATCTAGGCTTGTGAAGGGCCTATGTAGATAGACAGGCTTCGTCAAGCCTTCTTTCTTCTAGTGTCTGTACCCAGACAGTTTGCTTCCGCATGTGCTTGTATGATTGTATGACTTGAGTGTTGGGTCATGCGACCCCTATCTGTATGAACAAGTTATGTAAGGCTCTCCGGAGCCCCTTAAATAAAGTACTTGAGTTGTAGGGTTTTGTTGTGATGCCATGATGTATTCGCGCATATCGGGCATATTGTGTGTATGTTTGAAATGCTTGGTATGTGTGGGATCCGACAATCTAGTTGTCTATCTTTAGCAGCCTCTCTTATGGGGAAATGTAGTCTGGTGCCTCCTTGAGCCATAGTAGTCCGCTACAGCCCGGTTCACCGGAGTCCTGCTAGCCCAGCACTACTGCTCTGGACACTTGACTGGCCGGCATGTGAGTCATATCGTTCCTGTGTCTGTCCCTTCGGGGAAATGTCACACGGTGACATCCGGAGTCCTGCCTAGCCTGCTACAGCCCGGGTTCCCGGAGTCCTGTTAGCCCAGTGCTACAGCCCGGATTCACACGCTGCTGACCGACATGTTCGATGTTGATTCATGTATGCCTGTCCCCATACGTTAGTGCCGCTTTGGGTTCACGACTAGCCATGTCGGCCCGGGTTCTCTGTCATATGGATGCTAGCGACATTGTCATATACGTGAGCCAAAAGGCGCAAACGGTCCCGGGCCATGGTAAGGCGACACCCGTGGGAGTACCGTGCGTGAGGCCGCAATGTGATATGAGGTGTTACAGGCTAGATCGGTGTGACTTGGAATCGGGGTCCTGACAGCGTTGGCATCAGAGCCAGGTTGCCTGTAGGTGCGATAAGCCAAACTGGTCGATGTCGAGTCTAGAAATGCTTTAGTTATATGTAGGGGAATTGATTGTGGGAGGGAACGTAAGGTGCTTTTACTCCTTTACCTCATGCCCTCTGATCTGAGTCATTCTCTTCTCATTCTACGTGGGTTAAGGACTAGGCTCTCTCCTCTCTATCAGGTTCACGTGTTACTAATCCGTAGTAACTTATAGGATTGTTGGTTCCATGCTTCGGTTCAGTTTCTACTACCCTAGTATGTTGTCGGTTGAACCAGAACCTTGACATGATGTTGTTGAGTGGTATTGCAAAACTGTTGCGAATGTCTCAAATCCTTTTTCGAGCATTTACAGCCGTTATGCTGTCCGAAATCTCCTAGTAATACTAATGCCTTGCATCATTTCGTGCTTTCAGATGGCCACCCGTTCCCAGAACCAAGTGGTTCGTCTGACCCGGTGCATCGGCGTACCTGGTCACACGGCCATGTTGGTCCGAGTGATGGTTGAGACAGGCTATCGTTGGTATCCCGAGTATACCGTCGAGGAGCAGTTCCGAGACTTTAACCAAAGTCAATATCTTTGCACCGTCAGGATTTATCCATCCTATCCCGGAGCCACTGAACCCCTCCATTGCTCTTATGGACTTGGGGTTACTATCGAGATGTCTGTGCAGGACGCAGCTTACTCAATGATGACTATCATGCGAGCCAAAACTGCTTTGCTTCAGAACACCGACTACCGCTACATGCCAGCAGCACTCCCTGGGGCACAGGGGTACTATCAGGCTACTTACTGTGATTCTACCCATGAGGACTCACTACTCCGCACCACCACTGAGATGCTTGAGGACAAGGACCGTGAGAATCGTGCCTTGCGAATGGAGCTCTTTAATGCTCGTGCTGATCACTGGGCCACACTGACACGGTTTGCACCTGCCGTGCAAGCTGGGTTCATGGACATGAGGGACTTATACCCCGTGCGATCTGGTCTGCCAGAATGTATGGAATGGTGTGATGTAGGAGGCATCACCCCTCCTCGTGGACCTCGTCTGCCACCGTTTGTTGGACCAAGGCCACACCCGAGTCCCTATGGACCGCAAGCTCCACAGGACCGTCTGTTTCCGGATGATCATGTTCAGCTTCCAGGACATGGTGGTGACTTCTATGAGGATTACTACGGAGACGTCTGAGTTGGCAGTAGATCTACTAGTATTGTAACAGTTGTAATCTCCACAGTCCTGCGTGTCTTGTGGAATACAACTTGGTGTGTATCACGTTCCGGAGGTGTAGAAAAATAATGTATAGGAGCTTGGAATGCCTCTGATGAGATGTATCGTCTTTCATCGTAGTTGTACCTTAGCCTGGGCTTGTACTAAACTATGTATGGCGTGTATGACCGTTGGTATATGTATGTTGCTATGTTACCATGTCATACTGATGGTCATCCCTGCATTCCGCGTTATCCATTACATTCCGCTTTTCCCTATCAAGATTCAGCCATCCTCGTCTAAATCCTTGCCTTGTTTCTCCTAGGATGGTTAACACCCGCAACAACCCTGCTGTCTAGGCGCAGGATGAAGCCAATGCAGCCAGGGCGGAGGATCTGCCCCAACCGCCTTCACTGGCCGAAGTTATGCTGGAGGCAGAAAGAAACAAGCGTGAGACTAACCGCTTGCTAGAGCGAATTGAGCAGAATACTGCACGTCACCAGAGGAACGACCTGGTGTCCCTCAATGACTTTATCAAGTTGTACCCACCGAAGTTCAATCATTCCGTCGAGCCCCTTGATGCGGATGACTGGCTTCGCAGCATCACCCATAAGCTACGTTCTGCCAACGTAGCCGAAGCTGATAAGGTTACCTACGCTGCCTATCACCTCGAAGGCCCTGCTAGCCTTTGGTGGGAGAACTTTGAGGCTATGCGCCCAGCTGGCCAAATCACTACTTGGGCTGAATTCAGTGAGGCTTTCCGTGAGCATCACATCCCGGAGGGTCTCATAGATCGCAAGCGCGAAGAATTCTGCAACTTCACCCAAGGCAGACTGACCGTGGATGCATACAGCCGTGAGTTTGGAAATCTAGCACGCTATGCTCCTGAAGAGGTATCCACCGACGCCAAGAAGCAGGCAAGGTTCCGCAAGGGACTTAGCCCCGAGCTTCGCCGTGATCTCCGTCTGCATGAGTGTACCTCTTTCCAAAAGTTGGTCAATAAGGCCATCAGTGCCGAGACAGGACAAACTGACTATGACGCTACACGCAAGCACTCTCGTGACTTTGGTTCCTCATCTGGCTCCGGATCCCAGAAGCGCCGGGTCTGGATTCCAAATACTGCTCTACCACCCAGGTTCACTCCGAGGCCATCCTTCGAGGCGCCTCGCCCCAACCAGCAGCATGCACCGCCCAAAGTCTATGGTGGCCCCACTGCTAATGCTGCTCCACGCCCCAATATTGTGACATGCTTCAAGTGTGGAGAAACGGGTCACTATCAGCGCGAGTGCCCCCGAAACAACCTCAATCAACCTGGACAGTCCGTTGGCCGTGGTAAGCCAGCAGGAAAGACTTACTACGCCAAGCCAGCCACCACAGCACGTGGCCATGTCAACTATGTTTCAGCTGAAGAAACTCATGAGGATCCCAACGTCGTCCTTGGTACGCTCCTTGTTAATTGCCATCCGGCAACTGTTCTTTTCGATACTGGAGCATCTCATTCATTTATCTCTGAGAGCTATGCTCGATTACACAACACCACATTCTGCGACATGCCCACTTCCATGGTAATCCAAACCCCTGGTTCTAAGTGGCAAACCTCTAAGATAAGCCATGGCAATGAAATTCTTGCTGACAGATTGGTCTTCCTTGCGTCACTAATAGCTCTCAAGTCCTCGGACATAAACATCATCTTGGGTATGGACTGGATGTCAGCTCATTATGCTAAGATTGATTGCTCCACTAGAACTGTTCAACTCACCCATCCGTCGGGCAAGACAGTCAATGTTTTGACCCGAGTGTCTAAACGTCAGCTCTACTCATTAAATGCCAACCCTCTTCCAGACCTCGAAGATGTGCCGGTAGTCTGTGACTTCCCGGATGTCTTCCCTGAAGAACTGCCAGGTATTCCACCTGACAGAGATGTTGAGTTCGTGATAGACCTCGTTCCAGGAACCGTCCCAATCTCTAGAAGACCCTATAAGATGGCACCCCTAGAGCTAGCCGAGCTTAAGAAACAACTCGATGAGTCCTTGAAAAAGGGTTTCATCCGTCCTAGTTCTTCTCCGTGGGCTTGCCCCGTCCTCTTCGTCAAGAAGAAGGATGGTACGGATCGGATGGTTGTAGATTACCGACCCGTCAACCTAGTCACAATCAAGAACAAGTATCCGCTTCCTAGGATCAACGACCTGTATGATCAGCTCGCTGGATCCTCGGTCTTCTCTAAGATGGATTTGAGGTTGGGCTACCATCAAATCAAAATCAAGAACGGGGACATTCCTAAAACGGCCTTTGTTACTCGTTATGGCCAATACGAGTATACAGTCATGTCCTTCGGGTTAACCAATGCTCCAGCCACTTTCTCTCGGTTAATGAACTCAATCTTCATGGAGTATTTGGATAAATTCGTCGTAGTATACCTCGATGATATACTCATCTACTCCAAGAACGAGGCAGAACATGCCGAGCATCTAAGGCTAGTACTAACGAAACTTCGAGAGCATCGCCTTTATGCTAAATTCTCCAAGTGTGAATTCTGGTTGCCAGAAGTAACCTACCTAGGCCACGTGATCTCTGGTAAAGGTATTGCTGTCAATCCCGAGCGAGTTCAAGCCATCCTTGACTGGACTCCCCCTGAAACGGTTAAACAAGTTCGGAGTTTCCTTGGCTTAGCGAGCTACTGCCGTCGCTTCGTCGAGAATTTCTCCAAGGTTGCTAAACCTCTAACCGAACTCCTCAAGAAAGATAAGAAGTTCGAGTGGACCCCACAGTGCGAGTTCAGCTTTCAGGAACTGAAAAGACGCCTGACGTCTGCCCCCGTACTCGTACCACTAGATTTTTCTAAAGACTTTGTTATTTATTGCGACGCCTCGCGACAAGGACTAGGTTGCATACTCATGCAAGACCGTCATGTGATTGCCTACGCTTCCTGACAGTTGCGTCCACATGAGGATAATTATCCCACACATGATCTAGAGCTTGCAGCCGTAGTCCATGCACTCAAAACATGGCGACATTACCTTCTCGGTAACCGTTGCGAGATTTTCACCGACCATCAGAGTCTGAAATACATTTTCACCCAACCGGATTTGAATCTCAGGCAAAGACGTTGGGTCGAGTTGATCTCAGACTACGACTTAGAAATAACTTACACCCCGGGCAAAGCCAACGTCATGGCTGATGCGCTAAGCCGTAAATCCTATTGTAACAACTTGATGTTACAACAAAGCCAACCACTTCTCCACGAGGAATTCTGTAAGCTTAACCTTCACCTTGTTCCTCAAGGATTTCTATCTACCCTGGTGGCGAAACCTACCCTTACGGATCAGATCATCCAAGCTCAGAAGGTAGATCCGGGAATCTCCCGTATTAAGAGAAACATCAAGAAAGGAGTTGCGGATTGTTTCTCCGTTGATGACCAAGGTGTTGTGTTCTTTGGAGACCGCCTAGTGGTTCCCAAGGTACGCAACCTGAGGCGATTGATCCTTAAGGAAGCTCATGAATCTCCTCTCACCATTCATCCCGGTAGTACTAAAATGTATCAGGACCTACGCCAGAGGTTTTGGTGGACTAGGATGAAGAGAGAAATTGCTCAATACATTGCTAATTGCGACGTCTGCCGACGTGTTAAAGCAGAGCATCAGCGACCTGCTGGCACCCTTCAGCCTCTAGCTATTCCTGAATGGAAATGGGATAAAATCGGTATGGATTTCATTACCGGGTTTCCCAGGACCAAGAGAGGGAATAATGCTATCTTCGTTGTTGTCGATCGTCTTTCCAAAGTAGCCCACTTCCTACCTGTTCGTGAGAGTATAACCGCTAGCCAGCTAGCAGACTTGTACATCTCCCGAATAGTGTCTCTGCATGGTGTTCCATTGGAAATTAACTCAGACCGCGGAAGTCTCTTCACCTCTCGATTTTGGGAAAGCTTCCAAAATGCAATGGGAACTCGTCTCTCTTTTAGCACCGCCTTTCACCCTCAATCAAGTGGTCAGGTAGAACGAGTTAATCAAATTCTGGAGGATATGCTCCGAGCTTCTGTCATCTCCTTCGGCATGGATTGGGAGAAATGCCTTCCATTCGCTGAGTACGCTTATAACAATAGTTACCAAGCTAGCTTGGGCAAAGCCCCTTTCGAGGTTCTCTATGGACGAAAATGTCGAACGCCTCTTAACTGGTCAGAAACCGGGGAAAGACAACTCTTTGGCCCGGATATGATTCAGGAAGCAGAAGAGCAGGTTCGCATTATTCGTGAGAAATTGAAAACAGCCCAATCTCGCCAAAAGAGCCATTATGATCGCAAACATAAGGCTATGACTTTTGAGGTTGACGAGAAGGCTTACCTTCGGGTGACTCCTTTAAAGGGAACCCATCGATTCGGTATCAAAGGCAAATTGGCTCCTCGTTACATTGGACCCTTTCGCATTCTCGCCAAGCGAGGAGAAGCTGCCTACCAATTGGAACTACCTCCGCATCTTTCCAAGGTTCATGACGTCTTCCACGTCTCCCAACTCAGGCGTTGCTTCTCGGATCCTATCCGTGGAGTGGACCACGAAACGCTTGATCTCCAAGATAATCTCACATATCGGGAGTATCCCGTTGGAATCCTTGATCAAGCCGAGCGTACCACTCGACGCCGAAACATCAAGTTTCTCAAAGTTCAATGGTCACACCATTCCGAGAAAGAAGCTACTTGGGAAAGGGAGGATCGTCTTCGACTTGAGTACCCCACCTTCTTCCCAACGGATCCTAAATCTCGGGACGAGATTCTTTTGAGTGGGGGTGAGTCGTCACATCCTAGTTAGTTCATGCATTAGAGTGTTGCATCATGGCTACATTTCACAGAAACCTGAAATGGGGAATGCCAGAAACCCCCAGCACCCCCCCTGGAACAACTAGGGTTTACTAAAAAAATTCCAATGAACCTGAAATGCCCTCCATAAATGTTCTCCACCTTTGGTCTTGGTTAAAACCTCTGCCAAAAATGGTTTCATATTTGTGGAGGCCATCTTGGATTTTTGCACAAGCCATAAGTATTTGCAATTGGGCATTTTAAATGCTATAAATATTTTCAAATGCCCAAATAACCTTGGAAGTATTTTTAGGCTGTTGGGAATAATCTCAAAGGTGCCTCAGAATATTTTCAGGATTTTTCCAAATGAAATAGTATTTTTACTATTTCAAAACACAGTACAGAAATAAATAAAAAGAGAAAAGAGAACAGAAGGCAGAAAACTTACCTGGCAGCCCACCTGGCGGCCCAGCACTGTGCTGGCCCGCGCCAGCGAGCTGCTTGCTCTCGCCAGAGCAGGCAGACAGCTGACGCCGGCGAGCGTGAGCTCGCCACGGCGCCAGCAGCTTGCCGCCCTCGCCGCGGACGAGCTGGACGACCTTCCTCGACGCGCCCCGAGCCCCTGGACATCGTCACTCTCCCCCATCGCCTCTCCCTCGCCTTTTCCCCACCATGGCCGACGCCGCCGCAGACACCTCACCGGAGTAACCGTGGCCACCGTCGACCTCGCGCCATTCCACTGTGTCCTACAGCTCTGCCGTCGCCCACTCCTTCGAGCAAGCCGAGCCCCGAGCGCTCGTTTGCCCCGAAGCTCCGCCACCGACCTCGCCTTCGCCGCTCCCCGTCGGAGATCCCCTCCGCCGTCGCCACTGCTACAGCTCGTCTCCGACCCCGCCGCCTGCTCCGTCGCAACCGCCATGAGCATGGCCACCTTCCCATCCTCCCCTCTCTCTCTCTCGAGCTCTGTAGCCACCGCACGAAGCTCACCCGAACGCGCCGCCGTACGAGCTCGTCGCCGACGAGGCTCCGGCCATCCAACGGCCGCACCACCGTAGCCATTAGCTTCACCGCAACGCCAGGAACCCGTAGCGCCATCGCATGTCCCTCGCCGCGCTCTCTAGCTACGATTCCGACTACGCCCGTACCCCGGCAGCCGCACGGCTCGTCGCCGGCGTCGATTCCGGCGACCCCGAGCTCCACTATCACCACCAGTCGACGCGGCTCGCCCCCAGCTACACGTAGGTACTCTCCGCCGTCCTTTTGGTCGCCGGAGAGGGATCCCGCACTCCACCGCCGTGTCTGGACGTCGCCGGCGGCTAAACGCCGGCGAGTCAACATGGTTTGACCACGGTTTAACCCCCCAGGGTCACTGACGAGTGGGGCCCGCCTGCTAACTAATCTGAGTTAGAGTTAAAACTAATCCTAATTAACTAATTACCTAACAGTGACACTGACACAGGGGACCCACACGTCAGGATTGACCTGGACGACCCCGTTGACCTGCTGACGTCACACTGACGTCAGGCTGACGCAGTAAAGCTTTTACTGGAATTATTCTTATATTGGAAATTCCAGAAATTATCACAAACTTCAAAAAATCATAGAAAATAATCTATAGCTCAGAATGAAAAGATTTATATATGAAAAATGATCAGAAAAATCCATTCTATCCATCTGTACTGGTTTCATGCATGATTAAGCAAGTTAAGCTACTGTTTTATACAGAACAAGATAAGGCATTATTATGGGCCATTTATGAACTTGGAATTTGAATCTTTGATTCAAATTACTCCAAACCCATCTGGTTTAGTTGCATTAACCCAACACATCCATCTTGCCATGTCTCATGCATGCATCATATTGTTGCACTTGCTTGGTGTTGATTGTGCTTCGGTATGCTCATCGTGGTAGGTCCTGCCTCCGAGGATAGTCACGAGTATCCAACTGAAGGGCAGTATCCCACCACCACTCCGTCAGGCAAGCAACCCATTGATCATTTCGATACAAACCCATCTTCTCGCTTCTGCTCTCGTTTACTGCATTAAGACAACGCGTTTCAAACTGCTGTGTGTTGCGGTAGTTGAACCCATTTTCCTCTGCATGACCTGTCATTGCCACAGTAACTAGATGAAACCCACTAGCATGTGTAGGAGTTGATTGAGCCTTGTTGTGTTCCTACAATGCTATGCTTGCTATGCTTAGAGTTGTGTCAGGTCTGGCTCATCAGGGTGATGAACTAGAGTGAAAGTGTGTGTGTCAGTAAAGAGAGTAAAGTGTTGAATACGATTTGGTAAAGGTATCGATGGGAGGCCATGTAGGAGTACATGGTGGGTTGATTCATTGAGGCCGTCCCTAAGAACTGAGATCTGTATGCGTGATTTAAGATTCAGCTACTACCACACATTGGGCCCGAAACCAATGGACCCCCTCGGCTTCTTATTCACCCTTGTCCTCTGTCCAGGAGTTGCACGTAGTTTCTGGTGTTTGTAGTAAGCTGGAGGCCGTGGACAGCGCTGACCAAGGGGTGGGCTGTGATGCGGTAGGCTCGTGGCACGGTGTACCGAGTCGCCCGTTTGGTGTCCGGGAACCCTGCACACATCGTTCGGGGCCGTATGTGGAAACCTCGGCCGGACTCCCTGCGGATGGAACCTGAATAGGCGATAAACCTGGACTAGAGACTCGAGTGTTTAGGTAGGCTGTGGCCGACACCCACGTTGGGCTTCCGCTTGAAGGTTGCCGAGTATACGTCGTGTAGCGACGATAAGTGGTGAGAGCGTGTGTGACGAAGTACACCCCTACAGGGTATGAAACTATTCGAATAGCCGCGTCCGCGGTAAAGGACTACTTGGTCGCTTATGCAGTTCATAGACAAGTAAATGGATACTACTAAAAGCCTCAAGATAAGTGTGAGTACCGCGGATGGCCCTCTCGTTGGATGACGAGGGAGGATCCACGGTGGAGTATTGAGTTGGTGATTAGTGGACTCGTGTGCGAAAACTATTTCACAAGTGGTGTATCGTAGGATAGCTTAGCCAAGAGTCAAAGCTGGCTTGCTGCAATAACCCCACTACCTTCTTGAGAATGAACATGTATAGTAGGATCTGTTGTAAGACTTGCTGAGTACCTTTGTACTCATGTTGTTTTAATTACTGTTTTCAGACGACAACACCGCCCCTTCTGACGGGTTCTACGTAGAACTCGACGACGACGAGTGACGCGCCACCCAGGTGGTGATCTAGGCTTGTGAAGGGCCTATGTAGATAGACAGGCTTCGTCAAGCCTTCTTTCTTCTAGTGTCTGTACCCAGACAGTTTGCTTCCGCATGTGCTTGTATGATTGTATGACTTGAGTGTTGGGTCATGCGACCCCTATCTGTATGAACAAGTTATGTAAGGCTCTCCGGAGCCCCTTAAATAAAGTACTTGAGTTGTAGGGTTTTGTTGTGATGCCATGATGTATTCGCGCATATCGAGCATATTGTGTGTATGTTTGAAATGCTTGGTATGTGTGGGATCCGACAATCTAGTTGTCTATCTTTAGCAGCCTCTCTTATGGGGAAATGTAGTCTGGTGCCTCCTTGAGCCATAGTAGTCCGCTACAGCCCGGTTCACCGGAGTCCTGCTAGCCCAGCACTACTGCTCTGGACACTTGACTGGCCGGCATGTGAGTCATATCGTTCCTGTGTCTGTCCCTTCGGGGAAATGTCACACGGTGACATCCGGAGTCCTGCCTAGCCTGCTACAGCCCGGGTTCCCGGAGTCCTGTTAGCCCAGTGCTACAGCCCGGATTCACACGCTGCTGACCGACATGTTCGATGTTGATTCATGTATGCCTGTCCCCATACGTTAGTGCCGCTTTGGGTTCACGACTAGCCATGTCGGCCCGGGTTCTCTGTCATATGGATGCTAGCGACATTGTCATATACGTGAGCCAAAAGGCGCAAACGGTCCCGGGCCATGGTAAGGCGACACCCGTGGGAGTACCGTGCGTGAGGCCGCAATGTGATATGAGGTGTTACAGGCTAGATCGGTGTGACTTGGAATCGGGGTCCTGACATCTCCGTCGGTCGAGTCCACCACCCACCGACGCGGAAGGACACACTGAAGCTCTTGGTACCCCCCGATCTTCCTGACTTGCCGTGGTTCGACGCCGGCGTCCACCGCAGTCTTCGGGCGCCGGCGAGCTTTTTGAACCTCACATGTGGACCCCCATGTCAGCCTCTGTTCTATTCTCCCTCGAACCGTTTTCTGTTGGCGCCTTCGGGCAAAATACGTTTTCCCTTTTTAGCTGGCGCATTTCTTTCCGAAGCGTTTTTTGTTTTCTCAGTTTAAACCCTGGAACTTTTCTGTTTCATTACAGATGAGTCCCTGGACAGAAACCTTTATAACTTTATAATAAAAAGGGATTTTTGATTGGTTCTTTTTCTGACAGTCTTAAAATTTTGTCTAGTTTTTTATGGGATTTACTTGGAAAATTTTTGGAGAAATTTTTATGCACGCGTTGGTTTTCACGTTAGTGCCCGTTTTCGTTATGCCGTAGGTTCCGAAAGAGGTGACGGAGCCGCGAACTTCGCCGAGCTAGACTCCGACTCCTCCGAACCAGGCAAGCATGTTTGAACCTTGGATATGATAGGTGTTTTGCATGTTTGCGTGACAGTTTGTGCGTGGCATATGAGTGTCAGTGAGTACCTCGTTGCTTGTGAGGCAACTACCCGCTTTTTCCGAAGTCGCGATGATCTCTTGTGAGAGATGGCCTAATCATGTGATGACATAAAGGGCAGCAAGGTGGCACTGTTGTAGCATACCAGCCTTGCGTCATCCGACGAATTCCGACGTTAACGTGGACGGAGTCACGTTATCGTTCTTTCCCCCTCCGTGCTGCCACATGTTTCATTTGCCAGGGTGCGGTTTAGTAAGTTGGTAACCTCTTTCCGTGTACACACCAAACAGAGGGGCCGGGATGATGGTTCCTTGGCCTAGGATTAAAGCCAGTCATCCGGTCAGGGGGCATGGGTGTTTCCGGTTGGGACCGAGAGGGGGGGCACCCCCTTAGAGCGCGCGTATAGAAATTTGATCCCATGCTACGCGAGCTTGTAGCCTCCCCGTCTCAAGGATTTTCTTGAACGTTGCCGAGGGTGATCCCTGGCTTTGGAATGTTGAATGGGTGTGTACTGGTTAGACGTGTTTCTTCCAAAACACCGTAAACGGAACTAGTCCCCGTGACTACTGAAATCCGTTGGCTGTGGTTAAGTACAAGCTCTGCAGAGTCAAATTCTTCCAAGTCATCGTATCCATGATCAAGTAGTGAAATCAGTATATCCATATCTATCCGCGTGGAAAACTTGTCCCCGGTGAACAAGCTCAAGTGGTAAACCCAGTTTAATTGTTATTACTGTGGATGGACTAACCTTATATTTGTCTCGTACTTGCAATAATTTATAATCTCGAGCTACTGAATTATTGAGCTACAATATAAGCCCTTTATGTGACGTCGCGCAGACGTCCGGCTGTGGCGTGTTTTTGTTTCTTACTTTAAATATAAGCCCTTTATGTGACGTCGCTCAGACGTCCGACTGTGGCACGCACTGCCTTTATTTTCTGTTATAAGCCCTTTATGTGGTGTCGCCCCGACGCCCGACTGTGGCATTATTATTCTTGCAGTTTCCTCTCGAGGAGTCATTCAGACACTCGTTTGGCACCAGTATTACTATTCTTGCAGTTTCCTCTCGAGGAGTCATTCGGACCCTCGTTTGGCACCCAGTATGTACTATCTCTATGTCTGAACGCACTGGTTAATTTGTTCATACGCTTCATGTTTACATTTGTTATATCTTATGTCCGAACTGTCTTGCGAGTACTTTCATAGTACTCACCTGGCTTGTTGATTTGGCCAGATGTTGACGAAGGCGATCTCCTGGATGAAGAGTTCGATAGCGCGTCCGACGCCTAGAGGAGTCCCAGTCAGTCCTGCGCGATCCCGGATATTGGTCACTTGTATTATATACGCTTCCGCCACCCGCGATAAGTCTCCTCAAGCCTCACTCCGACGCTCGAAGAGCTGTAGTCTTCAGGAGTCATATCACTCGCTTCGCGGTGATATTTCCACCACCGTTATTATCGTGAGTTAGTAGTTATGCCACCCTATCCGCCATCTTGTTTTATCGGCGTGCATGTAATAAATTGTTGGGCAGTCTCCGCTCAACCTTGTATTTTATTCAGTACTCCTGGTATTTTTCTTCTATGACCAAGATATTGTCTACCAGTGAGAAGGAATTCTTCCTTACTGGTCCGTAAAAGGGATTGGTCTCTCAATAATTATTTTATTGAAAACCGGTCGTGACATGCGGCCAACTCTCAATAGCTTCAATCTTGGCTTTATCAACTTCAATTCCCTGTGGAGTAACAACATAGCCAAGAAAAGATACTCGGTCGGTTCCAAAGGTGCAGTTCCCAAGGTTACCAAACAAATGTGCATCACGTAGAGCAATAAAAACAGCACGTAAATGTTCCAAATGTTCTTCCAAAGATTTGCTATAAATCAGTATATCATCAAATTAGACTACCACAAATCGTCCAATGAAAGCACGTAAAACTTCGTTCATTAGTCTCATGAAAGTACTAGGTGCATTAGTTAACCCAAAAGGCATGACTAACCACTCATATAAACCAAACTTAGTTTTAAATGCTGTTTTCCATTCATCTCCCAATTTCATACAAATTTGATGGTATCCACTACACAAATCAACTTTGGAGAATATTGTAGAGCCACTCAATTCATCAAGCATATCATCTAGCCTAGGAATAGGACGACAATAACGAATAGTAATATTATTAATGCCTCTACAATCAACACACATACGCGACGTACCATCCTTTTTAGGCACTAGTATAATAGGAACAACACAAGGACTAAGAGATTCGCGTATATAACCTTTGTCGAGCAGCTCCTGTACTTGATGCATAATATCCTTCGTCTCCTCTGGATTGGTACGGTATGGTGCACGGTTGGGTAGTGATGCACCCGGAATTAAGTCAATTTGATGCTCAATCCCTCGAATAGGTGGTAATCTCGGTGGCATGTCTTGTGGGAAGACGTCAATGAACTCCTGCAAAATGTTAGTGACAGCAGGGGGCAAAGAGGAAGGCACATCCTCGAATGAAAATAATGCCTCTTTGCACACAAAAGCATAGCAAACAGATTTGCTAAAATCTAGCTCATCAATATCAGATTGGGTGGCAAGTAAACATGCACTTTTCAATTTAATTTCAGAAGCAACAATAGATGGTTTATTATTAGGCGTCATTTGTTGCTCAAATTCTTTTGCCACAATCTGATTTTCACTCTTATTTTTCTCCTGTTTTTCTTTATTAGCTCTATTAATATCATCTTTCAAAATGGAATCAGGAGTCATAGGAAGCAAAGTAATATTTTTATCCTTATGAACAAGAGTATACTGATTGTTTCTACCATGGTGTACAGAATTTTTATCAAATTGCCATGGTCTACCAAGTAATAAGGAACATGCTTGCATAGGTACCACATCACAATCAACATAATCAACATAATCAGCATATGTAGAGATACTAAAATGCACACGAACAATAAGTGTTACCTTAACCTTGCCACTGTTGTTGAACCATTGGATGTAGTAAGGATGTGGATTTGGCCTTGTGGTGAGAGATAGCTTCTCCACCATCTCCATGCGAGCCAAGTTGTTGCAGCTCCCTCCATCTATGATGACGCGAATAGAACGTTCCTTCACAACTCCCTTTGAATGGAACAAATTATGCCTCTGATTTTTCTCAGCTTGTGGGACCTGTACACTCAAAACACGTTGAGCAACTAAACATTCATACCTGTCAGCATCTTCAGGAACCATGTATCGCGTCTCATGATCAGAATCATCTCCACCGTGTTCTTCACGTGTAATAAGAGCCAAAGTCGCCTCATCATAGTCACTATCGGACTCATACCCACCATCCTCAGTAGCAATCATCACACACTGAGATTTGCATTCTCTCGCATAATGACCTCTTCCCTTACAACGATGACAAATAATATCACTTGTGTGCCCTGTTGATGCCATAGAAGAAGAAGAGCTCTGTGCAGGCCCGGCAGGTGTGCCCTTGGCAGATAGTGGTGGTTGTGCCTGCTTTCTTGTATCACGGTTGGAGGTGGCACCTGATGGAGGTGATGGTGCAGTGGAAGTAGAGGATGCACGTGGTGTCCATGATGAAGGTCGACCTGCAGAAAAGTTAGTTCGCGCCAATGCTTGTTGATCCTGCACTTCACGTTCAGCTTTACAAGCAAGATGGAATAAACGAGTGAAATTATTATACTCCTTGTACTCTAGAATGGTCTGAATATCTCTATTTAATCCACCCATAAAACTTGCAAGCATAGCTTCATTATCCTCAACAATACCACATCTAATCATGCGAGTTTGTAATTCCTGATAATATTCCTCTATAGAATTTTTTCCTTGTCTTAAATGCTGCAATTTTTGAAGTAATTCACGTTGATAATATGGTGGAACCCAACGAGTACGCATAGCAGTTTTCAAAGCAGCCCAAGTAGTTGGAATATTATTCGGATATAATCTACGATGTTCAGGCCACCACACACAAGCAAAAGTAGTGAAAGCATAAAGTGCAGCAGCAACACGTCTCTCCTCGGGATATTCTAGACATGTAAAACGTTGTTCGGTTTCTAACTCCCAAGTAAGATATATATCAGGAACATATCTACCCTCAAATGGTGGAATATTCAATTTCAGTTTAGGAAGATGGTCATGATCTCGTACCTGAGCTGGTAATGCAGCCCTACCATTGCGATTATTTGCATGTGGACGACCGGGTGCTGGTGGTTGCACGTAGTTTTGATTTTTATCAACCTCATCCTCGTAATCTCCCGCATAATCATCCTCCTCCGCATCAGCAGCAGGAGCCACATAAGTATCAACAGCAGCATCAACAGGTTGGCCAGGCTCAAGAGGGACACGGCTCGCTCGGCGGAGGGCTGTTTCGCGACGTGGAGGTAGTCGTCGTTGTTGTTGTTGTGGTTGCAGAGGTGCGGCAGGTGCAGTGGCCGGTGGTTGTGGAAGACGCACGAGCAATTCATTAAACTTGTTATCAAGCTTTGTTTCGAACGCCTTCTCAATGCCATCTATCTTCTCCATGGCCTCTTCAAATCTGTTTAGCACATCTTCCACCTGTCCACTCATCATTTGCTAAAACTTATCATGTAACTCTTTGTTTGTCATGTTCTCCCAGTCAGTCTCGTCAGCTTGTGATCCTGCCATCGTTAGCAGCAATAGAAACACAAAAGAATATGATCCTACAGACTACTTGAAAATAGCGGTGGTGGGTGTCACAAATCCGTCAAGCAAATCTCAAAGTCTTACCAGTTCTTACCCAACAGCAGGCGGTGATCAGCAACCGTTGTAGTCAAAACTCTCAAAGCTTGGATAGAGCGATTACCAGGGAGAGTCAAACACATGACGTAGATGCATGTGGAGCTAGAAAGGCTTACAACATGGTAGCAAAAAGGGTCAGCAATAATCAATTCAGATATGCAAAGTTGAATAAACACTCAACGACGGTACTATGCTGGTCCTAGGCTAGACCGTGCTAGAGACACGAGCCTAGAACACTAACAAAATCACGGCGCTAAAAGCACACTCTGGAAAAAAAATCACTTTTTTGCGCTCCTTTTTTTGCGAAAAATCACTATAATGGCGAGTGTCTCAAAACTTTTCCCAGGTCAAACTGACAGGATGGGCACGCATTTTTTTTGACTATTTTTTTTTTGAAAATCAGGGCAGCAACGATGAAAATGTGCGACAAAAAATCACTGATGGCGAGTGTCCCAAAAGACTCAGAAAAGCCTAAAAATAGGATAGGGAAAAATATTTTCGGTCACCGAAATTTTGGCCTAAAAATTGGCCGGGGTCTCTAGACTCTTTTTTTTTCAAAACCTACTCAGGCAAGGAAACACGAATCGGAAAATAAAAGTATCTCGATAACAAACCTAAGATGGAAAGGACTCGGATGGTGGTATATGGCAGCGGTGGTGGTATATGGCAGCGGTGGTGGTATATGGCAGCGGTGGTGGTAGCGGTGGTAGTACATGGATATGGATCAGTGGTGGTATATGGATACAGATTGGTGGTGGTATATGGATACGGATTCAGAGCGGTGGCGGATAAGCGGTGGTGGTAGGTGGCAGGGGCAATGATGATGGTGCGGTGGCGGCGTGACAACTTATGACCAGAACTCGAAACTCTAAAAGACTAGACGTTAAGACCAGCAACTTGAGACGACGATGCAACCGCAAATTCAACAAAGCACAATACTGAAAAGACTATGCAAAGGCTTAGACTGGTTCGGATAGGATGAACTAACCCTAAAATTTAATTTTTTCCTTTTTCGTGGACTATAGGTATGAAGAACAGACTCGATCTAAACTACGAAAAACTGTAAAATCTCACCGAGCAACCTGGAAATTTTATACTACTTGATAGAGGCAAAGCTGTCCCATCTTTCGATGAGATGGTGGCTATCGTTTTGGAGGAAGTCGACTTTGACGATCCGACTATGAACGTGCGAGGACGTCGCGCCTTAGCAATCGCTAAACCAACTCTGAGAGGTTATTGATCAGGCCGTAGAATGATCAACCTGACCACTAAGGTTTGTTTCCTGCAGGCAAACGAAGAACAAGCAAGAAACTAGGATTGCAATCTGGATATTGTGAATATAAGAGGAAAGCTTTATTGATCAAGGTGGGGTTCTGTGACGCCTTTGTCTGGTCGTTGAACACAAACGAAGTACGCGAAGTTGCAGCTATGGCAAACTTTAATCTAAACAAAACCAAAAGTCTAAACGACGTCCTAAGGGCTGTATATATGGAGGAAGAGGGGGGAATTTCGTGCCCTTGAGGGAGGGGTCCGAAACCAACCCTAACTCTTGTTTTCTCACACATACGGACTCTAAAAATAGCCTATATTTAAGTATTTTGAAATTACATGGGCCTGGCCCAATAATAAGGTGACGTAGCACCTAGAATAGCCTCTGGACAAAATATATGAAGTTGCATCTTGTATATTTCGTCCAAGGCTTCATGCACTCCTTATGGTGGCTTCAAAGTCCTGAAATCATCACTTGTAACTCTGTTCTTGTTCCACTTGCGCATGCCATCGTCTCCAAGCTTGGTCCTGCTCCAGTGTTCATCCCTCTTATCCATGCCAAGCCCTTCATTTGTAAGAAAAACAAATGTATCCAATTTAGGCAGCATCATATTCTCGTGAACATTAGAATCATTACCAAGAAACGAAAGTACCTGATAATTTAATTGGCGTGCGCAAGCTCTAGTAATTGGTCCAGTATATGTAGCAGTAGGGGCTGTGGGTGTAACAATGGTATTGATGTCCTCATCATATCAAGTTCACATGATTACTTAAAACATGATTGCTCCCGTGACCTCAAGAACAAAAGTAACTACTCACAAATGATAATCATGCACAAGATCAGAGAGGTATTAAATAGCATATTGGATCTGAACATATAATCTTTCACCAAATAAACCATATAGTAATCAAGTACAAGATGTAATCAGCACTACTAGTCACCCACAAGCACCAATCTATAGTTCCGGTAACAAGATTGAACACAAGAGATGAACTAGGGTTTGAAATGAGATGGTGCTGTTGAAGATGTTGATAGAGATAGCCCTCCTCAAGACGGGAGAGTTCTTGATGATGATGATGACGATGATTTCCCCCTCCGGGAGGGAAGTTCCCTGGCGGAATCGCTCCGCCGGAGGGCAAAAGTGCTTCTGCCCAAGTTCTGCCTCGAGACGGCGGCGCTCCATCCCGAAAGTCTTCTCCTCATTTTTTCTAGGTCAAAATGACCTATATACCAGAAGATGGGCACTGGAGATGGGCCTAGGTGAGCACAACCCACCAGGGCATGCCTGCGCTCCCTGGCGCGCCCAGGTGGGTTGTGCCCACCAGGTGGGCCCCCTCTGGTAGTTATTTGCTCCAATATTCATCATATATTTGATAAAAAAATCTCCGTGAAGTTTTAGCTTGTTTGGAGTTGTGCAGAATAGGTGGCCTGACGTAGCTTTTCCAGGTCCATATTTCCAGCTGCCGGAATTCTCCCTCTTTGTGTATACCTTGCATATTATGAGAGAAAAGGCATTAGAATTACTCCAAAAAGCATTATTATGGATAGAAACATCATAAATAGCAGTAGGAAAACATGATGCAAAATGGATGTATCAGCCATCAAGAACCAGGGCAGCCTAACGATTTGCAGATCCTTACACAAAAGGAAGGGGAGAGTTTGCGGAAATACATGTAGAGGTTCAGCCGGGTGCACAGGAACATTCTAGATATCCACCCAGCAGTTGTGATTGCCGCGTTCCACTCAAACGTGCACAACCGTAGGATACGTTCTGAAATGAACGTCCAGTTGCCCAAGACTGTGAACGAGCTTTACACTTTGGTGGATAAGTGTGCCCGCACGGAGTAGGGGAGGTGTCTCCCCGAAGAAGAGGATGGCGTCGACGTCGACTCCGAAGATGACGACAATGCTGCCAGCCAGAAGAAGAAGAACAAGAAACACAACAAGAAGAGCAAGGATAAAGAAGTGCTAGCTGTCGAAGGATCAAGCACTCCTAGTAACGGCAAGTAGGCCAATACCGAGGCTCCTGGCAAGGAAGTTGCCGCGTGCACTAATTGCCGGGAAGCTGCGAATGTCGAGAAAGCTGGGAAGGCAGACAGATCGTACTGCAAGATCCATTGGACCAAGGGCCGTGATCTCCAAGAGTGTCATCAAGTTGAGCAACTCTTCAAGAAGCAAAAAGCTGAGTACGAGAAGCGCAACAAGGAGAGAGACCAGGATGGCGTTGGCGGGAAGGGCTGAGGCGGCCGAGGAGGCCGTCCCGGCAAGGTTCCCCAACGTCAAGAGAAACTTGCTAGAGGTCATGAGAAGAAGGAATGTGGTCACGAAAGCTATGAATGGGATGAAGAGGAAACCAGTGAGCAAGAGTTCCAGAAAGCCACTGACGCCCTATGCATTGACGGGGGTGTATCCTAGCACTCCTGTCACCGCCAGCTGAAATAATGGGCGCGTGAGGTCAATGTTGTGGAGCCAATGGCAGAGTCTCGGAAACCGCTCAAATGGTCTCACACGCCCATCATCTTTGACGAAGAGGATCACCCTGACCGCACCACTGCAGTAGGGTGCTTGCCGTCGTTGGTTTCACCAACAATCTGCAACCTCAAGGTCATGAAGATGTTGGTTGATGGCGGGGCCTGGTTGAACCTGATTTCCCCCAAGGTGCTCAGCAATGTAATGATAACAGATGAATATCTCAAGGTTACTGGCACGTTTCAAGGGATCAACTCCAGCAGGAGTCGTCCAAAGGGGAGGATCACATTGCCGGTGACGTTTGGAGGAGAATTGAACTACCGGATTGAGAAAATTGTGTTCGATGTGGTTGACATTTCGTTGATGTACAATGGTATACTATCGATGTACCAAAGAATGGGCGCACCTTTGTACCCCTTTACCTGTGCACAGACAGTCAGAGCCCCGCCCACGGCCGCACCAAGCAGAACAGGGGAGGTGAACCGAGGTAAAACCAAAGCCCAAGACAGCCAGAGCAACGCCAAGACCGAGACCACAAAAGAGCAGAGAGACGAAGCAGGTTCCCCGGGAAGACCCTTGCCGGGACAGCCTCCGCGGCCCCGGGAAGACCCTTGCTGGGGCAACATCCGCGGCCCCGGCAACACCCTTATCGGGGCGGCTCGTACAGCACTAGCAGAGCGCACCACCCTTGAGACCACGGTCTCCAACACCATCAACCACGTTGGGATAGGGCTCGGGAGGCACCTCCATGGTGGCATGCAGATCTTTGTGAAGACAAGGAATATTCAAGATCAGATGAGGATTAAAAGACAATGATCCTCGGCAAGGATCCACAAGACCCCCGGCAAGATCCTTGCCGGCGACAACAACACGCCATGGCGAGGCCCTTGCTGGGCCACCCGGCAAGGCCCTCGCCAAGGGCGCCAGCAGGGCCACTTCCAGGCCCGCACCAGCCAAGTCTCCACCGCCGTTCGCATGCAGCTGCCAGCCCAAGCAGCTGGGCAGGCAACTGCGTGGCAACATGCAGCTCCCAGGCCAACTCAGCAAGCGCCTGCGTGGCGGCATGCAGATCTTCGTGAAGACTTTGCCACCGCGCCACCTCAGCTGCCTGCCTGCCTATGTGGCACCGCATGCATCGCTGACCAGGGCGCGTGTCGAAGCAAGGAGGAGTGGCGACGGATGGGACGAGCCTCGTTCCCGTCCCCAATAAAGCAAGGGGACACCTAAGCGATGCATTAAATGCATCTTGTCCTGTAATACGAGCGATAAGCTCGTAGCACTGTACGCCTTTCCACCTCATGTGTGCCATTGTGGCAGCCCCTCTCAACTATAAAAGGAGGCCCATGGCGTACTGGAGAAGGATTCGGCTCTTTGGAACGACCGAGCCACCGTAGCTAGTTGGAAGGCTCAAAAACACTCAATACATCCACCAAATCAGGACTAGGGTTTTACGCATCCTCGCGGCTCGAACCTGG
Source organism: Aegilops tauschii subsp. strangulata (assembly GCF_002575655.3). Lineage (NCBI taxonomy): Eukaryota > Viridiplantae > Streptophyta > Magnoliopsida > Poales > Poaceae > Aegilops > Aegilops tauschii. Next base: position 332,258,495 of record NC_053041.3, read on the forward strand.
GTAAACGATCCTTGTGCTGATTACTAATCCTGCTCTTCTTGCAACCCCGCGCCCCGGCAACCGTAGTAGGGATTCTTGTGATCCCATAGGTGTCGTTTCCCACAGACATCTTTGGCGTGCCAGGTAGGGGGTGCACAATTGTGAGAATCTGGTCTAGTAGTTAGCCTAGCGTTTCTTCATCGCCATGGCTCCCAAGAAGAAGACGGCCACGGCGATTGGCTCGTGTGGGGCCGAACGGCCCGTGCCAGTATGGGCGAGCAGTGGCCCGGTTGCGGACAGAACCCGAGCCGCGGTCCGCGAGCACCAGCATCGCCCTGGCAGTCAGAGCCTGGCGAGCGGCGCCGTTCACGCGCCAGGCGACGGGCCGCACATCATCAAGCGTAAAGATGGGGCTGGGCCCCCCGCGGGCGGCGCGGGGCCCTCCAAGAGTGTCGTTGTGCCACCCGCGGGCGGCGCAGCAACCTCCAAGACGCCCGTGCGGGCGACCACTGCGCGCTCTTCCCATGTTGTGCGCGACGAGCAGCGTCACCACGCCGGTGGCCCTGGGCACCGCCGTGGGAAGAGCCCTGTGCGTCATCCGCAGGATGAAGGAGTTCGGCATGCCCGCCGAAGTGCTGACGAAAATGGCACGCAGCCGCTGGGTCGTGATGGAGCTCCTTCTAACGTGGTTAGAGGTCGAAGCGCGCCACGGTCCACGCAACTGTCGCCGCCAGCCGAAGCTTTGGCGCGCGCGCAGCTGCTCCTCGACTTCCCTCCTGCTGCGGAGAAGCTCGACGAGTGGAGGGCCACCATCCGGAGCCTCGTCGCCGTCGCCAACAAAGACGATCCGCGACCGGCGGGACCTTCGGGCCGGCGCTCCACCGAGCCACCACATGCCAGCGCTAGGAGGACCGAGGGTGCAGCGGTCACGGTGCACTCTCCTCCTCCTTGTCAGCCGCCGCGGGCGTCGACCTGTCGTGACGACGCTTGTGATAACATCTCTATAGCGTCATCCGACCCACGGACCCGCCGCGACCAGCGCAAAGTTCTTCGAGAATGAGCTCACGAAGATGCTCGAACCACAATTGAGCGCCGGCGTGATACACGCCACCAGTTGGACAAGCAGGCGGGACCCGCTATGGACCACCCAGCACCGGGGGGCTCCGACGACCTACCTTACGAGGCGGGCTGCCCGGCCTTTACCCGCGAGCTGCGGCAGTTCCAGTGGCCGTCCCACCGCACGTTCAAGCCCGACGTCGGCGAGAAGTACATTGGCAAGACCGATCCGTCCGAGTTCCTCAGCATCTACACGATCACGATGCAGGCTGCTGGAGCTCGCGACGACAAGGTGCTTGCCAATTATTTCCCGCTGGCACTAAAGCCCAATGTTATGTCTTGGTTGATGCACTTGCCGGCGGATTCCATTTCTTCCTGGTCGGATCTGTGCCATGAGTTCGTTGGCGCCTTCATAGGAGGCCACCAAGCTCATGGCCAGACCAGTGATCTGCATATCATTCCCCAGAAGGAAGGGGAAACCCTGCGCAAGTACATCCAGAGGTTCAGCCGGGTGCAGTGCAACATCCCCGACGTTCATCCCGCCGCTGTGATCAGCGCATTCCATCAGAACGTGCGCAACCGCAAGATGCGCGAACAGCTGGAGATGACCAAGGTTAAGGATGTGGCCGAACTCTATGTTCTGGCCGATAGATGCGCCCGGGCTGAAGAGGGAAGGAAGTACCCCGGCGAAGATGCCGGCGCGGAAACCGACCCTACCGACGAAGACACCGCTGCCCCGACGAAGAAGGGTCGGCGTCGCAACAGGAAACGCAAGGGCAAGGCCGTACTTGCCATTGAAGGATCTGACGACACCGGTGCTACAAAGAAGGTCAAGGCAGACTGCCCCGGCAAGGAGATTGCCGGGTGCGCCGCCTGTCGGGCCTTAGCAGCTGCAGACAAGCTAGGGGGCTCCGGCAAGCAGTATTGCAAGATCCACCGCACTAAGGGCCATGACCTCGAGAACTGCTGGCAAGTCGAGCTGCTTGCTGAAAAGCAAAAGGCCGAGTATGAGAGGCGGAACAAGGAGAAAGGTCAGGACGGTGCCGAGGGATCCGGCAAGAAGCGTGGCGGCCAAGGAAGCTGCCCCGGCAAGGACAACCAGCAAGAGAGGCCCGCCCGGGGCCGTGACAAGAAACAAGAAGACGATGATCATGACGAGGATGACGAGTCCGGTGAGCAAGAGTTCCAGAAGGCTACGGAGGCCATGTGCGTCGATGGTGGCGCCTCGCTGCATACTTCTCACCGCCAGCTCAAGCAGTGGGCGCGTGAGATTACAGCAGCGGAGCCGTCGTTCGATGCTCAGAAGCCGCTGAAGTGGTCCAGCACGCCCCTCCTCTTTGACGCCGAGGACCACCCTGACCGCACAACCGCGGTCGGGTGTTTGCCATTGTTGGTCTCACCAACGATACGCAATCTCAAGGTGAACAAGATGTTGGTCGACGGTGGGGCCGGCCTGAACTTGATCTCGCCCGTCGTGATCAAAAGGCTGCAAATTCCTGATGGAGACCTCGAGGAAACGGGCACGTTTCAAGGGGTCAATCCGGGAAGGAGCCAGCCGAAGGGGAAGGTCACACTGCCCGTGACGTTTGGAGGAGAGTTGAACTATAGGACGGAGAGGATCGTCTTCGACGTGGCCGAGATTCCCTTGCCCTACAACGGGATCCTCGGCCGCCCGGCACTAGCCAAGTTCATGGCAGCGTCACACTACGCCTACAACATGCTAAAGATGCCCGGGCCGTTGACCATCATCTCCGTCCCCTCCGACAAGAAGGACGCGCTGATTTGCGCTGACCAAGTCTACAGGGAAGCAGTTGCAGCAGCTGCCATCAAGGCACTTGCTCCTGCTGCTGAAGGCCCGGGAGGGAAGAAGAAGCCCAGCAAGACCTCTCGCACCCACTCCGGGAAGCGCACCTCTTCGGAGTGTTGCGCTACCATCGAGGACGTGCCAGAGAGCTCTACCGGCAAGAGCAAGAAATCTAGAGCCGAGCCACCACAGACAAAGAAGGTGTCCATCAGGGAGGATGGCATGGGAGGGGCCTTCACCATAGGCTCCACCCTCGATAGCAAATAGGAAGGCGCACTCGTCACCTTCCCGCGGGCTAATGTCGACGTGTTTGCGTGGCAAGTATCGGACATCCCCGGTGTTCCCAGTGAGTTGATTGAGCACCACCTTGCTGTCTGCCCTCATGCGCGGACCGTCAAGCAAAAGGTCAGAAAGCAGGCTCTGGAGAGGCAGGAGTTCATCACAGAGGAGATCAGGAAGTTGGAAGCGGCAGGTTTGGTGAGAGGAGTCCTCCACGTGACGTGGTTGGCCACTCCGGTAGTGGTGCGCAAGGCAAACGGGAAGTGGAGGCTGTGTATTGACTACACAGATATCAATAAGGCTTGTCCTAAGGACCCCTTCCCGTTGTCGCGCATCGACCAGATTGTTGACTCCACGGCCGGGTGTGATCTGTTGTCATTCCTCGACGCCTACTCGGGCTACCACCAAATCTTCATGACAAGAGAGGATGAAGAGAAGACATCATTCATCACCCCATGTGGTACGTATTGCTTTTTACGGATGCCTTTCGAGTTGAAGAGTGCTGGCTCGACGTTTGCAAGAGCAGTCCAAATTGGTTTTGAACCCCACCTCCATAGAAATATGGAAGCATACATGGATGACATAGTGGTCAAAACCAAGGACGGGGCAACTCTTGTGCAAGATCTGGAAGAGACATTTGCCAACTTGCGCAAGATCAACCTTAAGCTGAACCCTTAGAAGTGTGTCTTCGGCATTCCGTCCGGCAAGCTTCTCGGATTCTTTGTGTCGCAGCGCGGGATCGAGGCAAACCCAGACAAAATCAAAGCTATTGAGCAGATTGAGGCGCCCAAGCGGATCAAAGATGTGTGTCGGCTCACCGGCTGCGTCGCCGCCATGAGCCGATTCATCTCCAAGTCCGCCGAGCATGCCCTTCCCTTTTTCAAAATCTTGAAGAAGGTAGGCCCAATGGAGTGGACCCCAGAAGCCCAGGCAGCGTTGCAGGATCTAAAGAAATAACTTTCCTCCATGCCAATACTGGTTGCGCCTAAACCACAAGAGCCGTTGTTGCTGTATCTGGCGGCGACGAATCAAGTGGTCAGCGCCGCGCTGGTGGCACAGAGGGAGGTCGACGAGGAGGCAGTGGCGACGGTAGAACGAGCGGATGGCAAGCCAAAGATCCCCCCGGCAAGTACTTTCCCATGCACAGTCAGCCGTGAAGTTCTTCAAGGGACTGGTGTGCCGCTTTGGTGTGCCAAGCAGAATTATCACCGACAACGGCACACAGTTCACGAGCCACACATTCATGTAGTACATTCAAGACCTCGGCAGCAAGGTCTGTTTTGCTTCCGTGGCACACCCCCGGAGCAACGGCCAAGCGGAGAGGGCGAATGCTGAAGTGTTGCGAGGCCTGAGAACGAAGACCTTTGACGGGCTGCACAAGAGCGGAAGGCGCTGGATTGATGAGTTGCCGGCGGTTCTTTGGTCGATCAGGACAACGCCAAATCGAGCCACCGGTCAGACACCCTTTGCCCTAGTATATGGGGCAGAGGAAGTTCTCCCCATGGAAATCATATACAGGTCACCTCGAGTGCTCGCTTATGATGAGCTTGAGCAAGAGCAGTTGCGGCAAGATGACACAATGCTCCTTGAGGAAGATCGTCTTCGAGCGGCTGTGAGAGTAGCACGCTACTAGCAAGCCTTGCGCCGCTACCATAGCCGCAAGGTTCATGCCCGAAGCTTTGAGGAAGGCGACCTTGTTCTTCGGCGCGTTCAGTCGGCCAAGAATACCAACAAGTTGACGCCGAAGTGGGAAGGCCCTTATCGGGTAATACGAGTCACCAGGCTCGGCACAGTCCGCCTGGAGACCGAAGATGCTGTCTCAGTGAGTAATTCCTGGAACATCGAGCATCTTCGCAAGTTTCACCCATAAGGCGCGGCTTGCCGGGCCCCCCGACAAGCCACCTTTTGTACAAGCTTTGCCGGCAAGGCATGTAACCCTCTGTACAAAGCCAGGCGCAGACCCTGAGCATAAATAAACGAAGCGCTGGCGCCCTAAGTCATAGCAAGCATGCTAGGTTGAGTCTCTTCCTCAGATAGGGTTGATTAACCCCTAGCCTAGAGGTCGAGTGTGCGTTTTTCTGTCCTCTTTGGTTCGCAGGGCACGTGGACACTTCTGCTGAGCCTCTTGGGAGAAATAGGACAGATCGGTGCTCCGGCCCCGGCAAGCCAGGATTGCCGGGGGCTGAAGACACAAGGGCCCAACCACGGCAAGCCAAGGTTGCCGGGGGCTGCGAATTCAAATAAGTCTTTCATTCCCCTGTTATGCATTTCCGTATGGAACTGGGACATGTGAAACCTCGTTTATATTCTTAAAACCACTGTGGTCCCCTTTTCCTGTACCCAGGAGCTATTCCCTGGGTCGGAACTTGGTCGTAGTCGCGGTGGCAAGAGAAACGGACGAGGGGCCTAACTCCGCGTCGCCCCTGCCTCCACCGAGAGCGTGAGAATGGTTTGCTGAAGTGGGGGAACGACAAGGCCTGTTGCCGGGCGACAATCTTTATCCTGAAAATAACAAGGATTCGTTGTTGGCATGGGCCTCGCTCACGCACAAAGAACCCGGCAAACACCCTTTTTCATCAAAAACGTCCCATACAGGTACAGTTCGTACGAAATGAAAAACATGAGCAAGGGGATTACAAGTCTAAAAATTAACAAGTGCCCGCAGGCTTACAAACTAAAAAGAGGTAAGGTGCCCGTAATCCCTTTTCTTGTCCCTCTCCTCAGAAGGTGAAGCAGGACAGCGGCAGGGCGAAAGAAGCGCGTAGGCGAGGCAGAGCAGCAGAAGGCACCAGGAGAACATCTAAGTGGCCATCCCGGAGAGAGGCTGGTGATGATGATGATGGGAGAAGAGCTAGAAGATGAGGCGGCAGGACCGGCAATACGCGACGAAGGCGTCGGTGCCTGCTTACTCCGACTTGACAGCCCGCCACCCGCCTTCTTCGCCTTCTCCGGGCCTCCTACGCCAGTCGCCCAAGGAGGCGATCCCGAGAAGTTCAAGGGGCTCGGTGCAGATGCTGCTGCTGCCGACGCCGCCCCGGGACGGCGGGTCCGACACCTAGTCGGACCCGTCATCCTCCCGCCTATTACCCTCGTCATCGCTGTTGCTGTCCTCCTCGTCGCTCTCGCTCGAGGAGGAATTTTCATCGTCGGAGGAGCTCTCCACGCAGCACTTCAGGCGAGTTCCAAGATCTCCGAAGACCTTGAGGGAGAGAAGGCCGCCCTCTATTAACTTGAAGTAGAGGACGAGCCCCACCGTCAGGCTATGTATGCGAGCAAATGTCTTACATCCACGACGGAGATACATAACATGCGGAGCGGGGAAGTCGACGTCGACGCGCGTACCGCCGGTCCCGCAGCCCCTCATGTGCAATCTGGGGTTCTAGGGCGGATCAAGCTCCATCTCCTCAGCAAAGAGGGTGGGGAGACGGAGACGACGACACGGTGGCCGGCGCAACCTGATGAAGAGCTCGCGGGGCCGGTCCCCGACGTGGCCCTCCATCGCGGGAGGCACCGCTGGCAGAGGCACGGCCACCGCGCCACCTCGTCCCCCTCTCCCCCGACCGCCGCGGAGACCTCAGCCATGCCCCCTCCCCCTTCCTCTTGTGGCTGGCACCGCCGCCACTGGCTCGTGGGAAGGAGGGACACGCTGACGAGCAGCGACCCTCGCTGCCACTGTCGAAGGCCCAACACCTCCTCTCGCCATAGCAGGTGGAAGAAAGAAGCAAAGATGAAGGAGGATGGATACTGAAGAATGTGGGATGGCGCCCTCCCTCCCCTCTTTATAAAGGGGCGGGGTCGAGGCCCGGCCGCCGCACTCAGCCAATCCGGCCGGCGGAGGCGCAGGGAATACGGACCGACCCGCCGCCCCAATCAGCGACGACCCAGTTTCCCGCCTCCACAACCCGCCACTTGCATGAAGGACGCGTGGCTAACGTGCAGGGTCGAAGGGACGGGTGAGGCGACCGTTCCCCGCCCCGTGATCAGGGGGGCGTGGGCGCCTTAAAGACTGCGACCCGAGTCCATCCAGTAAATGAGCCGCGCCTCCACGCCTTCCTATTTTTACGGGAAGGCGCGAGCCGCCTCTTTACCACGATGTGACGCATGCATGCAGGAACCGCCCCACGCATGCCGCCCACGTCACGTGCACCCCTCCACGTCGCGCATTCAACACGGGTCATGGAGAAGCGCAGCAGACGGAAAGTTTTACCGTGGTAAAAACCGCCCCGCGTGCCCGCACACCGTTTTGGGCCTGGCCCAACAACGTGTCGCGCTTATGTATGGCCCAGGCCCGGGGGCTCCTGTCAGTGTACAAAAGAAGGGGCGCACATTTGTACCCCTTTACCTATGCACGGATAGTCGGAGCCGCGCCCACGGCCGCACCAAGCAGAACAGGGGAGGTGAACCGAGGTAAAACCAAAGCCCAAGACAGCCAGAGCAATGCCAAGACCGAGACCACAAAAGAGCAGAGAGACGAAGCAGGTTCCCCCAGCAAGACCCTTGCCGGGGCTGCCTCTGTGGCCCCGGCAAGGCCCTTGTCGGGGAGGCTCGTCCAACACCAGCGGAGCGCACCACCCTTTTTTTGGCTGTACACAGTAGGGCAAAACCCCACTGCAATTTTTTGTTTATATTAATCTAAAAAAAGGTAAAGTCCCAGAAAGGAACCAGAGTACAAAAGGCTTGAGATAAGCCAAGAAGGAAAAACAAAAGACATAGGAAAGAAAAAAACAACTAAACAACTAAGAAAAAACAAGGATTACAGCACAAGATTATCGAGCCAAAAACAGTATGCTCCAGCATAGCTCTTTTTAATTCTGAATCTGAGAAGAGAGAGCTCCTCCCTGAAGATGGCTTTCCACCTTTGAATGCTGGGTTGAATTGCTTGGAAAATCATGTTGTTCCTGGAGATCCAAATAGCCCAAGAGGCAAGGATTACTATCTCCATGAAGAAAGGAACATGAAGTTTCTGCTTGAGATCAAGAAAAGCTTCCATGATTGAAACATTTGCCTGTCTTGAAGGGCCGATCAGAGCGCACCACCCTTGAGCCCACGGTCTCCAACACCATCAACCGCGTTGGAACAGGGCTCGGGAGGCAGCTCCATGGTGGCATGCAGATCTTTGTGAAAACAAGGAATATTCAACATCAGATGAGGATTAAAAGACAACGATCCTCGGCAAGATCCTTGCCAAGGAGAGCCACAAGACCCCCGGCAAGATCCTTACCGGGGACAACAGCACGCCACGGCGAGGCCACCCGGCAAGGCCCTCCCCAATGGCACCAGTAGGGCCACTTCCAGGCCTGCACTAGCGAAGTCTCCACCGCCGTTCGCATGCAGCTGCCAGCACAACCAGCTGGGCAGGCACCTGCGTGGCAACATGTAGTGTAACACCCCAGATGTAACTTTCCATGTTTGTAACTCCGACTCTTGCCATTTTCGGCTATGTGCTACGATATTCCCTCCGTGGTCGGGTTTTGTCTTCCGTTTTGCATTTTGTTCATGTCATGCATTTCATATCATGTCATCATGTGCATTGCATTTGCATACGTGTTCGTCTCATGCATCCGAGCATTTTCCCCGTTGTCTGTTTTGCAATCCGGCGCTCCTATCTCCTCCGGTGCACCCCTCTTGTTCTCTTTCGTGAGCGGGTGTCAAACGTTCTCGGAATGGACCGAGGCTTGTCAAGTGGCCTTAGTATACCACCGGTAGGCCACCGGTCAAGTTTCGTTCCATTTGGAGGTCGTTTGGTACTCCAACGGTTAACCGGGCATCCGCAATGTCCATTTGTGTGTTGCAGCAAAACCCCCTCAAAAAACCAGCCCAAAACCCACCAAACTCTCTTCCGTGCTGTAGGTCGTTCGATCACGATCGTGTGGGCGAAAACCGCACCTCATTTGGAGCCTCCTAGCTCCCTCTACCTATTTATATGTGACCCTCCCGAAAAATGAACGTAGATGAAACCCTAACCCGCTCCTCGCGCCGCGCCGGACACGTCCGCCGCCGGCCGGACGCACCGGCCGCAGCCAACCAGCGCTTGCCACGGTTCGCCCACGCCGACGCCCGTACACCGCGCCGCCCGCGGCCCGGGAAGCCCTCGTCTGGCCCCTGCGGACCCGCGATCTCCGCCGCCCGGGCGCCTCGCCCCGCCGCCTCCGCGCCGCCCCGCCGCCTGCCGGACTTCGCCGCTCGCCGCCGACGTCACCGGCGCCTCGGCCGTCGCCGCCCGCAGGAGGCCATGCGCCACCGCCGCCGCCTCCCTCCGCCAGCGCCGCCCTGCCTCCGGCCTCCTCCTCCGGCGCCCGACCTCCGGCCACCTCCCTCCGGCCTCCCTCTTCTCCCCCGACGCCGGCGAGCCCGAGCGCTCTCTCCCTCGATCGGATCTGGAAGTCCACTGTAGCAGGTTGACTTTTCCCGTTCTCGAAAATCCTCCATCTTCATCATTTTCCAGCAAGTGCCCCTATTCAACATTGCATAACTCTCTGCAAGTAGCTCCGTTTCGCGCGTGTAATATGTCAAATTGTTCGTCTCGTGATGCTCTACATTTTGTTCAATTGCACCATGTTCATTAGAGGTCATCTTGATGCCCAAATCTCTGTTGCAAGAGGGCTAGTTGCTGTTATCCGCTGGTTCTTATCAGAACTTGGAGATTTGTCATTTTTGTATCATTTTATCTGTGCATCTTATGGGCATGAGCTCTACATGTGTTTTGTTGTATGCCATGACATCTTTCCAGTGGTGTATGCCATGTATTTTTGTGATCTTTGTGGTGACTAGAACAAGCATGCAAACTAGGCCCCGTAATGTTCCTGATTTCAGGGACAGTATTCTCTTTCAAGTCTGTCTGCTGTTATTTTGTTGCCATGTAAACTTGACGCTACAGAGAGATCCATGCATATTTTGGAGATGTTCAGTAAGGATGTTTTGTAGATATTGTTCTAGTTGATCCATTCCTACCCTTGTTTGAAATTATGGAGTGCCATAGAATGACTCAATCTTGCTCTACTTTTGCTATAAAATATTTCTGGCAGATTGTTTACGTGTTATTCAATTTTGCCAAGCTTGTTGTAGTTGTTCCATACATGCTATGCATTTGTTCTTGCCATGGATAGCCTCATAAACATTCCATCTTGCTGTAGGTATGCTTTTTTTTTGTCATTTACTGCTTTGTGGTGAGTGCATCACGCTCACCAAGATGCCATCATATTATTGTTTCTGCCATGCTCTGTTTTCTGCAAAGTCTGGAACCTGTTAACGAAACTTGCTATGTTTACAAGGTTTCCATCATATCTTCTGGTCCTTTTTGGCTTATGGTCACTAAGGGACTTTTGTCATATGCATTTAGTAGAATACTGAAATGTCTTGTTTTGCCATGTTAAGTTCCTCTAGCATGTTGATTTCGTGCTCTGAACATTGCTACCTGATGCTGTTTCAGACATGTCCAGTAATTTCACCAAGTCAGTGAACCTGTTATCTTTTGCACTTTTGCCATGCTTGTTTGAGCTTGTTATGTTGTGATCTAGCCATAGCAGTGTTCATCTTTTGTCAAGCATCTCCTGTAGATTACTGTCATATGCTTTTTTTGCTATGTTGGAGTGCTGTATCATTATTGCTTGTTGCATTCTAAGTGCTATCATGCTGTTAATCGCAGATTCGGGTCATTCTTATTTTGCTTGCCATTTGCAAACCGTGCATCCGTTTCCGGTGATCTTTATATCGATTTCGACCGAAATCATCTCATCTTTCCAGTGGCATGCTTGGTTTAACAAGTTACTGCCTTGTTCATCATTTTCCTCCCGGAGCACTCATATGCATCGCTTATCATATCTCGCATATCATACATGTTTTGCATCATGTTGCTTGTGCATTTCTCGTGATTGATTGGGGTTCCGTTTGTTTGTGTTCTTGTCTTGGGTAGAGCCGGGAGACGAGTTCGTGAACGACGAACCTGTTGAGTACGCTTACGAGGATCAAGCTTTCGACAACTCTGAGAACCTTGCAGGCAAGATGACCACCCCTCGAAATCACTTCTATCTTTGCTTTGCTAGTTGTTCGTTCTATTGCCATGCCGCGTTACCTATCACTTGCTATATCATGTCTCCCATATTGCCATGTCAGCCCCTAACCATCCTTTCCTAGCAAACCGTTGTTTGGCTATGTTACCGCTTTTGCTCAGCCCCTCTTATAGCGTTGCTAGTTGCAGGTGAAGTTGAAGTTTGTTCCATGTCGGAACATGGATATGTTGGGATATCACAATATCTCTTATTTAATTAATGCATCTATATATTTGGTAAAGGGTGGAAGGCTCGGCCTTATGCCTGGTGTTTTGTTCCACTCTTGCCGCCCTAGTTTCTGTCATACCGGGATTATGTTCCTTGAGTTTGCGTTCCTTACGCGGTCGGGTGATTTATGGGACCCCCTTGACAGTTCTCCTTGAATAAAACTCCTCCAGCAAGGCCCAACCTTGGTTTTACCATTTTCCACCTAAGCCTTTTCCCCCGGGTTTTCGCGAGCCCGAGGGTCATCTTTATTTTAAACCCCCGGACCAGTGCTCCTTCGAGTGCTGGCCCAAACTGGGAGATGTCCGGCGCCCCCTGGGCAACCAGGGTCTATGCCAACCCGATGTCTTGCCCATCCGGTGTGCCCTGAGAACGAGATATGTGCAGCTCCTATCGGGATTTGTCGGCACATTCGGGTGGCTTTGCTGGTCTTGTTTTACCATTGTCGAAATGTCTTGTAAACTGGGATTCCGAGACTGATCGGGTCTTTCCGGGAGAAGGTTTATCCTTCGTTGACCGTGAGAGCTTATGATGGGCTAAGTTGGGACACCCCTGCAGGGTATTATCTTTCGAAAGCCGTGCCCGCGGTTATGAGGCAGATGGGAATTTGTTAATGTCCGGTTGTAGAGAACTTGTCACTTGACCCATTTAAAATACATCAACTGCGTGTGTAGCCGTGATGGTCTCTTCTCGGCGAGTCCGGGAAGTGAACACGGTCTGAGTTATGAATGACGTAAGTAGGAGTTCAGGATCACTTCTTGGTCATTTCTAGATGACGTCCGTTCCGTTGCTTCTCTTCTCGCTCTCTTTTGCGTATGTTAGCCACCATATATGCTTATTGCCGCTGCAGCTCCACCTCATTGCACCATCTTTTCCTATAAGCTTAAATAGTTTTGATCTCGTGGGTGTGAGATTGCTGAGTCCTCGTGACTCATAGATTCTACCAAAACAGTTGCAGGTGCCGACGATGCCAGTGCAGATGATGGGATCGATCTCAAGTGGGAGTTCGATGAGGAACGTGGTCGTTACTATGTGTCTTTTCCTGATGATCAGTAGTGGAGCCCAGTTGGGACGATCGGGGATCTAGCATTTGGGGTTGTCGTATTTTCATCTGGATTTTGCCCGTAGTCGGTCTATATGTTTGTATTTTGGATGATGTATGAATTATATTTATGTATTATGTGAAGTGGCGATTGTAAGCCAACTCTTTATCCCATTCTTGTTCATTACATGGGATTGTGTGAAGATGACCCTTCTTGCGACAAAACCACTATGCGGTTATGCCTCTAAGTCGTGCCTCGACACGTGGTAGATATAGCCGCATCGTGGGCGTTACAAGTTGGTAATCAGAGCCATCCCCGACTTAGGAGCCCCCTGCTTGATCGAATCGCTGGCGTTGTTGAGTCTAGAACAAAAATGTTTTGAGTCTTAGGATTATATATATCGGCGAGTAGGATTCTTTTTACTCCTCAGTCCCTTCGTCGCTCTGGTGAGGTCTCCTGACGTAGAAGTTTTGACTCTTCTCTCCTCAAATTTCACTAAAAAAAATTTAGGATCACGCGGGTATCTTGGAATCGTTCCGATGGTTTTGTGACGAGAACATTGTTCTTGGTGCCTCCTGACATTTAGGGGTTGTGGCAGTGTCCCGGGGAGTTGAGCTCCGAGGTGTTTTCGTCACAATTTTATCGTTGCAGTTCTGGAATACCTGAGTTTCGCCGACATCAAAATCTCTTTTATGCAGTTGTTGGTGAGATCACCTCGACGCCACCCAGTACTGGAGCGGGAGTTTGGGAGTATTGCCATAACTTGTATAACGGATGCTTTTCGAAGGTTGAGGTAAACGATTTCCGAAGGTTTCTTGGTTATGTGTTGACGGATGGACACAGCTGGATCTAGGGATTGCTAGTTTGGGTGATATATTTTGTGTCCCCTGTATCCCCAACACCAGATTGCATAACCAGAAAGTTTCGGGAGTTTATAAGTGGGAATTCAAGTAGCCTTAGGATATCTTTCCGACAGACGCATGATATGAGATTGGGGTTCGACGTCTAGTGGTCCGCCTGTACACGGTTGGTTTTAAAGTGGTCTCGTAGTGTCTTAAAGAGTCCTTGGCTATGCCGACTCGGGGACGCTTCGTATGTCATGTGCACAGCCTTGTACATGATGGTGCTGTACGATTGAGCCCGTGTGGGCCCCACCATGAAAACTTCGGACAAAATCTCTATCATATGTTTGTTCCGGCTTATTCTGCAAGCCAATACTTTGTTTTGTTTTGTATTGTGGTATTCGAGTTGCTTCGAAGGCATATGTTGATTCATATCTTTTTCAAGTGGCTTCTCAATTTATGGAAGTGCGATGATTTACTATGGAATTCATTCGTTCATCCTCGTTCGAATGTTTATTGTGAAGACTATATGTTGCAATTTCTATCCGTTGATTCTACTTATCTATTTGTCTATCAAGATGCTAACGGATGTCACCCTCTTCAGGATGGCTCCGCCAACGCGTTAGAATCCGGATCGCAATGAAGGGAGTCAAGCAAACCCTCCGCCACCACCTCCGCCGCTGGAGGCATGGCAAGCTATAATGGCAGCCACCAACGCCAATGCTCAGATGATTCTGCAACTCTTGCAAGAACGCAACCAAGGGCAAGGCAATCAAGGTCAAGGCACCAATCAGCCTCACTTCGCTACACTCAACCAGTTTCTCGCAAATCAGCCCAAGTCTTTCAGCTACTGTGCCGAGGCCACGGATGCCGATGATTGGCTCGTGGACATCAACAAGCATTTTGAATGTAGCAATGTCAGGCCTGAGGACTATGTCAAGTTCGCTTCTTTTCAGCTCAAGGACCAAGCTGCTGATTGGTTTCAACAATACAAAGATTCCAGAGGAGGTCGTGTGATAACTTGGACTGACTTCTGTCGGGATTTCAAAGCGCACCACATTCCACAAAGTGTTGTTGAGAGCAAGCGTGAGGAGTTCCGCAATCTCAAGCAAGGCAACATGTCTGTGTATCAATACAACATCCAGTTTCAGAAACTTGCTCGCTTCGCTAAACAAGACGTTCCTGATGAAAAGAGCATGATCTATCACTTCAGAGGTGGCCTTAGAGAGGATCTGCAGTTAGCTCTTGTTCTTGTTGAGCCTACTCAGTTTGATCAATTCTACAATATGGCACTGAAGCAAGAGGCTGCTCAGCTCAAGTGTGAGGCTTCTAAGAAGAGAGTCAGAGATGCAGTTCAGTCTTCTTCTTCCTCACTTGTGGCAGCTAAGCAACAGAAGTTCTGGTTGCCTCCTCCTCCTCCGTTTCGTCAGCCTTACCAGCAGAAGAACAAAGGTGGCCATGGTTCTTCCAACTCTGGCTATCAGAACAAGTCTCAGAATCAAGCTCCAAAGTCCAATGCTCCTTATCACCATCCACTCTCAGAGGTGACTTGCAACAAGTGTCAGCAGAAAGGTCACTATGCTAACAAGTGCTTCAACCAAAGGCGTCTGCCTCCTCCTCCTCCTGTCAGATCTTCCAGCAATGCAGTGGTCAAGCATAATCCAAAGTCTACAAAGGTGAACATGATGAATGCAGCTCAAGCGGAGGAATCTACTGATGTGATAATGGGTAACCTTCCTGTTAATGATATTCCTGCAAAAGTCTTGTTTGATACTGGTGCATCTATTTCTTTCATATCAAGACCTTTTGCATCCATGAACAATTTGCATACTATTGATCTGCCTAAGCCGATAGCGGTTTCCTCTCCGGGATTATTCATGAATACCAAAATGATGGCTCCCGATGTTTCTATCAAGATGGGCAATTATAAATTTCCGTCTTCTCCAATGGTTCTTGGTGACTCGGATATTGATTTAATTCTCGGGATGGACTGGCTTTCTAAGCACAAAGCTCAACTTGATTGTGCTGCCAGGGAAATTCTATTGACACACTCTTCTGAGGATGTTATCATTTATGCCGCTCGTGATGAAACCATTCGGTTATTTTCTCTCAGTGAGAAGGGCGAATTGAATGCCATCTCTCAAATTCCAGTCGTTTGTGAGTATCAAGATGTCTTTCCAGAAGAGCTTCCGAGTATGCCTCCTCACCGGCCAGTTGAGTTCGTTATCGAACTTGAGCCAGGCACTGAACCCATTTGCAAGCGTCCATACAAGCTTGGACCCAACGAGCTGAAGGAATTGAAGAAACAGCTCGATGAACAAGAGCGTCTGGGTTTGATCAGACCGAGTTCATCTCCATGGGGTTGTGGTGTTCTTTTTGTTAAGAAGAAGGATGGCACGGACCGACTTTGTGTCGACTACCACCCATTGAACAAGAAAACAATCAAGAACAAGTATCCACTTCCCAACATCAATGAGCTATTCGAGCAACTCAAAGGTGCCAAAGTATTCTCTAAGCTTGACCTTCGTATGGGTTATCATTAGATTCGCATTCGTGAAGAAGATATTCCCAAGACAACATTCAGAACAAGCTTTGGATCTTATGAATATACTGTCGTGTCTTTCGGCCTTGTCAATGCTCCTCCAATATTCTCTCGGATGATGAATTTCATCTTCAACCCCTATACCAATGAATTCGTCTTGGTGTATCTCGATGATATCTTGGTCTTCTCCAAGAATAAGAAGGATCATGCCAAACATTTGCGATTGGTGCTCGACAAGCTCAGAGAGTATCAATTCTATGCGAAGTTCTCCAAATGTGAGTTTTGTCTTGATGAAGTTCTTTTCCTTGGTCACATCATCTCTGCCAAGGGCATCGCTGTTAACCCCGAGAAGGTGTCCGCAATTGTGAATTGGGAACCTCCTCAGAATGTCAAGCAGCTCCGCAGTTTTCTTGGTCTTGCAAGCTATTGCCGAAGATTCGTTAAGAATTTCTCTAAGATTGCAAAGCCTCTTTCCAACCTCCTCCAGAAGCATGTGAAGTATGTCTGGTCTCCTGAGTGTGACGTTGCTTTCAACACTTTCAAAGAGAAACTAGTCACAGCTCCTGTCTTAACTCCTCCTGATGAATCCAAGCCATTTGATGTTTTCTGTGATGCTTCTCTCCAAGGTCTCGGTGCTGTGTTAATGCAAGGGAAGAAAGTTGTGGCCTATACCTCTCGTCAGTTGAAGCCCAACGAGAAGAACTACCCCACTCACGATCTTGAGTTGGCGGCAGTTGTCCATGCATTAATAACGTGGAGACATCTCTTGTTGGGAAGACAAGTGGACATTTTCACCGATCACAAAAGCCTCAAGTATATCTTCACTCAGCCCAACCTCAACCTCAGACAGACTCGATGGGTCGAAATGATTCAAGAGTACAATCCGAGTATTGAATATACTCCAGGCAAGGCCAATGTCATTGCAGATGCTTTGAGTAGGAAAGCTTATTGCAACAGCTTAATTCTCAAGCCTTTCCAACTGGATCTTTGTGAAGCTTTCCGCAAGCTGAATCTCCAAGTTGTTCCTCAAGGCTTTCTTGCCAACCTCATAGTCTCTCCTACTTTGGAAGATCAAATTCGTGAGGCACAACTTCTTGATGCCATGGTGAAGACGGTGAAACATGGTATCGACAAGGGTCTTTCCAAATACAAGTGTTATCGCATTGATGACAGAGACACTTTATTCTTCGAGGACCGGATTGTGGTTCCTAAAGGTGATCTAAGGAAAGTCATTATGAATGAAGCGCACAATTCTCTCCTTTCCATTCATCCTGGAAGTACGAAGATGTATCATGACCTCAAGCAGTCGTATTGGTGGACTCGAATGAAGCGAGAAATTGCTCAATTCGTGAATGAATGTGATGTCTGTCGAAGAGTGAAAGCAGAACACCAACGACCAGCTGGTCTCCTCCAACCTCTTGCTATCCCAGAGTGGAAGTTTGATCATATCGAAATGGACTTCGTGACTGGTTATCCAAAGTCTAAGCGCAGAAATGATGCTATCTTCGTTGTCATTGACAAGCTTTCTAAAGTGGCTCATTTCCTTCCAATCAAAGAATCCATCACAGCAGCTCAGTTGGCAGAGCTATACACCTCCAAAACAGTCTCCTTGCACGGAATTCCACAATTGATTTCTTCAGATCGTGGAAGCATCTTCACCTCTAAGTTCTGGGACTCCTTTCAGAAGGCCATGGGCACAAACATTCGCTTCAGCACAACTTTCCATCCTCAAACTAGTGGCCAAGTCGAGCGAGTCAATCAAATTCTTGAAGATATGCTCAGGGCTTGTGTCATTTCCTTTGGCATGAAATGGGAAGATTGTCTTCTATATGCCGAATTCTCCTACAACAACAGCTTCCAAGCGAGTTCGGGCAAGGCCCCATTCGAGATTCTCTATGGCAGAAAGTGTCGTACTCCTCTCAATTGGTCAGAGACTAGTGAACGCCAACTTCTTGGCAATGACTTAATCACTGAAGCTGAAGAAATGTGTAAAGTCATCCGTGATAACCTCAAAGCCGCGCAATCATGCCAGAAGAGTTACTATGATAGTAAGCACCGTGATGTGGCTTTCGAGATCGGAGACCATGTCTACCTCCGCGTCTCTCCAATGAAAGGCACTCGTCACTTCGGTATCAAAGGGAAGCTTGCCCCTAGATACGTGGGTCCTTTCAAGATCATTGGCAAAAGAGGCGACCTCGCCTATGAACTTGAGCTTCCTTCCAACTTCGCGAACGTGCACGATGTGTTCCACGTGTCATAGCTTCGCAAGTGCTTCAAGACGCCTGAGCGCACTATCAACTTCGAAGAGATCGACCTCCAAGAAGATCTGTCTTATCATGAGCACCCCGTTGCTATTCTTGAAGAAACTGAGCGCAAGACTCGCAACAAGTCAATCAAATTCCTGAAAGTGAAGTGGTCGCACCATTCCGACCGGGAAGCCACCTGGGAACGCGAGGACCATCTCCGTTCCGAATATCCGGAGTTCTTTCACTCCTAGATCTCGGGACGAGATCCTCTCATAGTGGTGGAGTGTTGTAACACCCCGGATGTAACTTTCCATGTTTGTAACTCCGACTCTTGCCATTTTCGGCTATGTGCTACGATATTCCCTCTGTGGTCGGGTTTTGTCTTCCATTTTGCATTTTGTTCATGTCATGCATTTCATATCATGTCATCATGTGCATTGCATTTGCATACGTGTTCGTCTCATGCATCCGAGCATTTTCCCCGTTGTCCGTTTTGCAATCCGGCGCTCCTATCTCCTCCGGTGCACCCCTCTTGTTCTCTTTCGTGAGCGGGTGTCAAACGTTCTCAGAATGGACCGAGGCTTGTCAAGTGGCCTTAGTATACCACCGGTAGGCCACCGGTCAAGTTTCGTTCCATTTGGAGGTCGTTTGGTACTCCAACGGTTAACCGGGCATCCGCAATGTCCATTTGTGTGTTGCAGCAAAACCCCCTCAAAAAACCAGCCCAAAACCCAGCAAACTCTCTTCCGTGTTGTAGGTTGTTCGATCACGATCGTGTGGGCGAAAACCGCACCTCATTTGGAGCCTCCTAGCTCCCTCTACCTACTTATATGTGACCCTCACGAAAAACGAACGCAGACGAAACCCTAACCCGCTCCTCGCGCCGCGCCGGACACATCCGCCGCCGGTCGGACGCACCGGCCGCAGCCAACCAGCGCTTGCCACGTGTCGCCCACGCCGCCGCCCGTACACCGCGCCGCCCGCGGCTCGGGAAGCCCACGTCGGGCCCCCGCGGGCCCGCGATCTCCGCCGCCCGGGCGCCTCGCCCGATGCCTCCGCGCCGCCCCGCGGCCTGCGGGACTTCGCCGCTCGCCGCCGACGTCGCCGGCGCCTCGGCCGTCGCCGCCCGCAGGAGGCCGTGCGCCGCCGCCGCCATCTTCCTCCGCCAGCGCCGCCCCGCCTTTGGCCTCCTCCTCCGGCGCCCGACCTCCGGCCGCCTCCCTCCGGCCTCCCTCTTCTCTCCCGACGCCGGCGAGCCCGAGCGCTCTCCCCCCTCGATCGGATCTGGAAGTCCACTGTAGCAGGTTGACTTTTCCCGTTCTCGAAAATCCTCCAAGTCTTCATCATTTTCCAGCAAGTGCCCCTGTTCAACATTGCATACCTCTCTGCATGTAGCTCCGTTTCACGCGTGTAATATGTCAAACTGTTCGTCTCGTGATGCTCTACATTTTGTTCAATTGCACCATGTTCATTAGAGGTCATCTTTATGCCCAAATCTCTGTTGCAAGAGGGCTAGTTGCTGTTATCCGCTGGTTCTTATCAGAACTTGGAGATTTGTCATTTTTGTATCATTTAATCTGTGCATCTTATGGGCATGAGCTCTACATGTGTTTTGTTGTATGCCATGACATCTTCCCAGTGGTGTATGCCATGTATTTTTGTGATCTTTGTGGTGACTAGAACAAGCATGCAAACTAGGCCCCGTAATGTTCCTGATTTCAGGGACAGTATTCTTTTTTGTCTGTCTGCTGTTATTTTGTTGCCATGTAAACTTGACACTACAGAGAGATCCATGCATATTTTGGAGATGTTCAGTAAGGATGTTTTGTAGGTATTGTTCTAAATGATCCATTCCTGCCCTTGTGTGCAATTATGGAGTGCCATAGAATGACTCAATCTTGCTCTACTTTTGCTATAAAATATTTCTGGCAGATTGTTTACGTGTTATTCAATTTTGCCAAGCTTGTTGTAGTTGTTCCATACATGCTATGCATTTGTTCTTGCCATGGATAGCCTCATAAACATTCCATCTTGCTGTAGGTATGCTTTTTTTTTGTCATTTACTGCTTTGTGGTGAGTGCATCACGCTCACCAAGATGCCATCATATTATTGTTTCTGCCATGCTCTGTTTTCTGCAAAGTCTGGAACCTGTTAACGAAACTTGCTATGTTTACAAGGTTTCCATCATATCTTCTGGTCCTTTTTGGCTTATGGTCACTAAGGGACTTTTGTCATATGCATTTAGTAGAATACTGAAATGTCTTGTTTTGCCATGTTAAGTTCCTCTAGCATGTTGATTTCGTGCTCTGAACATTGCTACCTGATGCTGTTTCAGACATGTCCAGTAATTTCACCAAGTCAGTGAACCTGTTATCTTTTGCACTTTTGCCATGCTTGTTTGAGCTTGTTATGTTGTGATCTAGCCATAGCAGTGTTCATCTTTTGTCAAGCATCTCCTGTAGATTACTGTCATATGCTTTTTTTGCTATGTTGGAGTGCTGTACCATTATTACTTGTTGCATTCTAAGTGCTATCATGCTGTTAATCGCAGATTCAGGTCATTCTTATTTTGTTTGCCATTTGCAAACCGTGCATCCGTTTCCGGTGATCTTTATATCGATTTCGACCGAAATCATCTCATCTTTCCAGTGGCATGCTTGGTTTTCCAAGTTACTTCTTATTCATCATTTTCCTCCCGGAGCACGCATATGCATCGCTTATCATATCTCGCATATCATACATGTTTTGCATCATGTTGCTTGTGCATTTCTCGTGATTGATTGGGGTTCCGTTTGTTTGTGTTCTTGTCTTGGGTAGAGCCGGGAGACGAGTTCATGAACGAGGAACCTGTTGAGTACGCTTACGAGGATCAAGCTTTCGACAACTCTGAGAACCTTGCAGGCAAGATGACCACCCCTCGAAATCACTTCTATCTTTGCTTTGCTAGTTGTTCGTTCTATTGCCATGCCGCGTTATCTATCACTTGCTATATCATGTCTCCCATATTGCCATGTCAGCCCCTAACCATCCTTTCCTAGCAAACCGTTGTTTGGCTATGTTACCGCTTTTGCTCAGACCCTCTTATAGCGTTGCTAGTTGCAGGTGAAGTTGAAGTTTGTTCCATGTCAGAACATGGATATGTTGGGATATCACAATATCTCTTATTTAATTAATGCATCTATATATTTGGTAAAGGGTGGAAGGCTCGGCCTTATGCCTGGTGTTTTGTTCCACTCTTGCCGCCCTAGTTTCTGTCATACCGGGATTATGTTCCTTGAGTTTGCGTTCCTTACGCGGTCGGGTGATTTATGGGACCCCCTTGACAGTTCGCCTTGCATAAAACTCCTCCAGCAAGGCCCAACCTTGGTTTTACCATTTGCCACCTAAGCCTTTTCCCCCGGGTTTTCGCGAGCCCGAGGGTCATCTTTATTTTAAACCCCCGGACCAGTGCTCCTTCGAGTGCTGGCCCAAACTGGGCGATGTCCGGCGCCCCCTGGGCAACCAGGGTCTATGCCAACCCGACGTCTTGCCCATCCGGTGTGCCCTGAGAACGAGATATGTGCAGCTCCTATCGGGTAGCTTTGCTGGTCTTGTTTTACCATTGTCGAAATGTCTTGTAAACCGGGATTCCGAGACTGATCGGGTCTTTCCGGGAGAAGGTTTATCCTTCGTTGACCGTGAGAGCTTATGATGGGCTAAGTTGGGAGACCCCTGCAGGGTATTATCTTTTGAAATCCGTGCCCGCGGTTATGAGGCAGATGGGAATTTGTTAATGTCCGGTTGTAGAGAACTTGTCACTTGACCCATTTAAAATACATCAACTGCGTGTGTAGCCGTGATGGTCTCTTCTCGGCGGAGTCCGGGAAGTGAACACGGTCTGAGTTATGAATGACGTAAGTAGGAGTTCAGGATCACTTCTTGGTCATTTCTAGATGACGTCCGTTCCGTTGCTTCTCTTCTCGCTCTCTTTTGCGTATGTTAGCCACCATATATGCTTATTGCCGCTGCAGCTCCACCTCATTGCACCATCTTTTCCTATAAGCTTAAATAGTTTTGATCTCGTGGGTGTGAGATTGCTCAGTCCTCGTGACTCATAGATTCTACCAAAACAGTTGCAGGTGCCGACGATGCTAGTGCAGATGATGGGATCGATCTCAAGTGGGAGTTCGATGAGGAACGTGGTCGTTACTATGTGTCTTTTCCTGATGATCAGTAGTGGAGCCCAGTTGGGACGATCGGGGATCTAGCATTTGGGGCTGTCTTATTTTCATCTGGATTTTGCCCGTAGTCGGTCTATATGTTTGTATTTTGGATGATGTATGAATTATATTTATGTATTGTGTGAAGTGGCGATTGTAAGCCAACTCTTTATCCCATTCTTGTTCATTACATGGGATTGTGTGAAGATGACCCTTCTTGCGACAAAACCACTATGCGGTTATGCCTCTAAGTCGTGCCTCGACACGTGGGAGATATAGCCGCATCGTGGGCATTACATGTAGCTCCCAGGCCAACTCAGCAAGCGCCTGCGTGGTGGCATGCAGATCTTCGTGAAGACTTTGCGACCATGCCACCTCAGCATCCTGCCTACATGGCACCGCATGCATCGCTGACCAGGGCGCGTGCCGAAGCAAGGAGGAGCGGCGACGGACGGGACGGGCCTCATTCCCGTCCCCAATAAAGCAAGGGGACACCTAAGCGATGCATTAAATGCGTCTTGTCCTGTAATACGAGCGATAAGCTCGTAGCACTGTACGCCTTTCCACCTCCTGTGTGCCACTGTGGCAGCCCCTTTCGACTATAAAAGGAGGCCCATGGCATACTGGAGAAGGATTCGGCTCTTTGGAACGACCGAGACACCGTAGCTAGTTGGAAGGCTCAAGAACACTTAATACATCCACCAAAGCAGGACTAGGGTTTTACGCATCCTCGCTGCCCGAACGTGGGTAAACGATCCTTGTGCTGATTACTAATCCTGCACTTCTTGCAACCCCGCGCCCCGGCAACCATAGTAGGGATTCTTGTGATCCCATAGGTGTCGTTTCCCACCGACAGATACTTTGACGACCTGCCCTAGCAAAGTCCATGGCGGCATCCCACTATGCCTACAACACCTTGAAAATGCCAGGACCAATGGGCATTATTTCCATCCCATCAGACAAGAAGGACGCAATTATATGCGTGGAAAAGATGTACCGGGATGCAGTCGTTGCCGAGGCCGCAGTCCCCGCCAAGGAAAATAAACACGGGAGAAAAGCTAGCAAGGATGCCGGCAAGGAATCCGGGAAGCGCGCCTCTCTGGAGTATGCTGCACCCGTCGATGAGTTGCCGGAGAGTTCTACTAGCAAGAGGTCCAAGGTTGCTGCACCCGTTGTGAAGAAGGTCCCAGCAGGACCGGTTGGCGCTGATTGTACATTCACTATCAGCTCCACCCTTGACGACAAATAGGAAAGCACGCTCGTTGCCTTCCTGCGGGCGAATGTCGATGTGTTTTCTTGGCAATCATCTGACATCCCCGGTGTTCCCAGGGAGGTAATCGAGAACCACCTTGCTGTCTGCCCTCATGCCCAGCCCTTCAAGTAGAAGGTCCGGAAGCAAGTCCTGGAGCGGCAGCAGTTCATTGCCGAGATCAAGAAACTTGAGGCAGATGGTTTGGTCAGAGGGGTACTGCATCCAACATGGTTGTCAAATCCAGTGGTGGTGCACAAGCCGAAAGGGAAATGGCAGGCTTTGCATTGATTTTATACATCTGAACAAAGCATGCCCGAAGGACCCATTCCCCTTGCCGAGCATCGATCAGATCATGGATTCCACCTCTGGGTGTGATCTGGTTTCCTTCTTGGATGCCTTCGGGTACTTCGTACAGATGCCCTTCGGATTAAAGAGCATTGGAGTCACTGTTGCAAGAGCAGTACAAATTGGTACCACCAGATATTCCTACTCTGGGTACCACCAGATATTCATGTCCAAAGAAGACGAGGAGAAGACAGCGTTCATAACCCCCTGTGGCACGTACAACTTCGTACGGATGCCCTTCAAATTAAAGAGCATTGGAGCCACTTTTGCATGAGCAGTACAAATTGGTTTTGAGTCCCAACTGCACAGGAATATTGAAGCTTACATGGATGATATAGTCGTCAAAACAAAGGTAAATCAACTCTCATTCAGGACTTGGAGGAGACCTTTGCAAATCTGCGCAAGATCAACATGAAGCTAAACCCGAAGAAGTGTGTGTTTCGCATTCCTTCTGGCAAGCTACTTGGCTTCTTCATGTCCCACCGGCAGAAAGAGGCCAACCCCGACAAGATCAAGGCGATCGAGCAGATTCAAGCACCCAAGACAGTTAAAGATGTGAGGCGTTTGACTGGATGTGTTGCCGCGCTAAGCAGATTCATTTCCAAGTTTGCCGAGCGCGCCTTGCTGTTCTTCAAAATCTTGAAGAAGGTAGGGCCCGTGGAGTGGACGCTGGAGGTAGACACGGTGTTGCAAGATCTATACACCTACCTTTCCTCTGTTCCCACCTTAGTCGCTCCTAAACCACAAGAACCATTGCTACTATAGCTAGCGGCAACCAATCAACTGGTTAGTGCAGCGCTGGTGGCGCAAGGGGAAGTAGATGATGGAGTAGCCGCGACTACCGTCCCCTCCGGAGAGGAAAGTGAACTCACCCTGGCAAGATCAGGTGCAGATGAGAACAAAGAGGAACGGGGCAACGGAGAAAATTCCAAGATCACGGCAAGGAAGAAGGTGGTGCAACGGCCAGTGTACTTTGTCAACTCCCTGCTGCAAGGGGCTAGATCGAGGTATTCTGGCGTGCAAAAGTTTATCTTTGGCCTCATCATGGCCTCAAGGAAACTGCGCCACTACTTCCAAGCCCACGAGATCACGA
Source organism: Aegilops tauschii subsp. strangulata (assembly GCF_002575655.3). Classification (NCBI taxonomy): domain Eukaryota; kingdom Viridiplantae; phylum Streptophyta; class Magnoliopsida; order Poales; family Poaceae; genus Aegilops; species Aegilops tauschii. The sequence continues at coordinate 332,283,449 of NC_053041.3, forward strand.
TCGTCACCCGCTTCCCCTTGCAACGCATACTGAGGAACCCTGAGGCCAATGGCAGAATGTTGGAATGGGCTATGGAATTATCAAGCTTTGGTTTGAAGTTTGAGAGCATGTCATCTATTCAGAGGAGAGCACGGGCAGAGTTTATTATGGAGTGGACGCCTACCCCTGACGAAGGGGCGCCAGAGACAATTATCCCAGGCAAGGAAGCGCCCCAAGAATGGATCATGTACTTTGATGGTGCCTTCTCCCTACAAGGTGCAGGAGTTGTCGTGCTTCTCGTCGCACCCACTGGGAGCACCTCAAGTACGTGGTTCAAATGCCTTTCCCCCGGGAGGTGGCTACCAACAACACTTCAGAGTATGAGGGACTCCTTGCCGGGCTCAAAATCGCAACAGAGTTGGGAATTAAGAAGATGATTAAACGAGGAGACTCACAGCTTATGGTGAGGCAAGTGAACAAGGATTATCAGAGTCCATTGATGGAGCAAGGCATACGTGGAGGAATTGAGAAAGCTGGAGGAGCACTTTGACGGATTGCAAACAGAGCACGTACCCCATGCGGAAAACAACATTGCTGATCATCTGTCAAAGTGCACTGCGCAAAAGCTCCCTGTGGAACCAGGGACTTTTGTTCTCCACCTGACTCAGTCCTTCGAATCCCCGGCAACAATGGCCAGAAATAGGAGGAAACTGGACACCAGCAAGCCTCTCCCGGCAGAGCTTCTAGAAACCGCCGGCAGAGAGGTTGGCGGGAGAATTTCCACTTCGCTTGGCGGACAGCACCCTCCCACTGAAGTACCAATCCTCATGGTTTAGACATGCGCTCCCACAAATGAGGAGGTGCTGCGGATCCTTGTTGTCGGGCCTCAGGCTCCACCTTGGGCGTGACACCTAGTCCGTTACCTCCAAACAGGAGAACTTCCTGAAGAGCAAGAAGAAGCTGAAAGAGAAGCCCGGAGGGCTAGTATATATTAGTTTGTCTATGATAGACTATATAGAAGAAGGCCCAACGGTGTGAAATTGAAGTGCTTTTGCCGGGAAGAAGGGAAGGAACTGTTAGCAGAGATACATGGAGGCATGTGCGGCTCTCATATTGGATCAAGGCCCTTGGTTGGAAAAGCTTTCCGGCAAGGTTTCTACTGGCCCACGGCCCTCCAAGATGCAATCGAGCTAGTCACCAGATGTGAAGCTTGCCAGTTCGACTCTAAGAATATCCATCAACCTGCTCAAGCTCTTGAGACGATCCCTTTGTCATGGCCCTTCTCGGTCTGGGGGCTCAACATCTTGGGCCCCTTCCCCCGTGCTACCGGGGCTTTGAGTTATTGTACGTCGCCATTGACAAGTTCACAAAGTGGCTGGAGGTGGACCCCGTGAGGAATGTGACTGCACAGTCAGCTATCAAGTTCCTGAAAGGACTAGTGTGCCGCTTCGGAGTACGCACCAGAGTCATCACTGACAACGGCACCCAGTTCATGAGCCCCGCCTTCATGCAATACGTTAAAGCCTTTAGAAGCAAGGTTTCATTTGCCTTTGTTGCACATCCTAGAAGCAATGGACAATCTGAGAGGTGAACGCTGAAGTGGTGCGAGGACTCAAGACAAGAACATTTGATAGGCTGCAGAAGTGTGGTAGGCAATGGATTGATGAGCTGCCGGTGGTTCTTTGGTCCCTCCATATGACAACAAATTGAGCTACCAGCCAGACTCCCTTCTCCCTAGTCTATGGGGCAAAAGCAGTGATCCCCACGGAACTCATATACGGGTCACCTCGAGTATTTGCCTATGATCAAGTAGCGCAAGAACAACACCGGCGTGACGACGCTATGCTACTTGAGGAGAACCATCTCCGGGCTGCTACACGTGCTGCACGCTACCAGCAAGCCCTGTGTTGCTATCACAGCCGCAGGGTTCATGCTCGGAGCCTTGAGGAAGGCGACCTTGTCCTTAGCCGTGTTCAGTCCGCCAAGGGTACAAACAAATTGACGCCAAAGTGGGAAGGCCCTTAACGGGTAGTACGAGTCACCAGACCTGGCGCAGTCCGTCTGGAGACTAGAGATGGCATTCAGTTGCAAAACTCATGGAACACTGCGCATCTCCTTAAGTCTACCCATAAGGCGCGGCTATCGGGCCCTGCCTGGCAGCCACACTTTTGTACAAGCCTTGCCGATGTTGCATGTAACCCTTCGTACAAAGCCAGGCGCAGACCTTGAGCAACAGATAAATAAAGGAAGCGTTGCCCCCCCCCCCCAAGAACTTGCATGCATGCATAAGCATATCATGAGCATAGCATGATCATGTAGATGAGGGCATATGTAGCATTGTTTTCCTCTGCATTTAACTGTAGGGTTCTTGCCGTGGACTCGGTCCCGAATAGAAGAAATGGAGACAAGCCTACATATTGGTCCGCAACAAGCCAAACAGATAAGTTCCTTCTTATCCATACATGTTCTGTAAAGTAAAACTTGTGCATATGAAAACCTCGTCACCTTCGAGGCATAGGTGCTCCCATCCTATGACCCGAATGTTGCTTCGGTCAGGGTGGCTGTAGTGGCCTCTTAGGGAGGAGGTGAGGAAGTCCTGGACTAAGGGGTCCTCGGGCGTCCGGCCTGTTATCCGTGGGCCGGACTAATGGGCTGTGAAGACATGAAGGCCGAAGACTGCACCCGTGTCCGGATTGGACTCTCCTTGGCGTGGAAGGCAAGCTTGGCGACCAACTATGAAGATTCCTTCTTATGTATCCGACTCCATGTAAATCCTAGATCCCCCTGCGGTCTATATAAACCGGAGGGGTTAGTCCGGAAAGGATATATTCATTACCATATTCACATAGGCTAGACTTCTAGGGTTTAGCCATTACGATCTCGTGGTAGATCAACTCTTGTAATACTCATATTTATCAAGATCAATCAAGCAGGAAGTTGGGTATTACCTCCATAGAGAGGGCCCGAACCTGGGTAAACATCGTGTCCCCCGTCTCCTGTTACCATCGTGTCCCCCGTCTCCTGTTACCATCGATCCGCCGGTTTTGACACCGACATTGGTGCTTTCATTGAGAGTTCCACTGTGCTGTCGCCAAGAGGTTTGATGGCTCGCCTTGTTTTCAAAGATAATATCATCTCCGGAGGAACCCTGGCTCCAGGCCAAACCCTCCGGCTGGGCGGCTTCGTCATGACCGCCGGGTTGGCCCTTAAGCCGACGATGACCTCTCAAGTCATTGAAAATCGTCTCCACGTTGATCCCGAATACTCCGCCCGGATGGATCCGACGGAGTTATCGTCATTGAACGAACTCCTGGATCGCATGGCCGCCTTGGGGGTCGCTACACACTACGATCGGGTTGGGCTTAAACCCGACCAGAGGGAAATTAAAACTCCGCCGATCACCCATCAGATAGCGGTAGTAGAGGAGCGGAGCAACTCTTCTACTATATTGAAGACGAACTATGTTCGGATCTCCGATCTTGAAGGGGCGGATATTATCCGGCAGAAAGGCATGTCCCGTCCCCCGAACATGAAGTCGGACGATGAGCCTAAAAAATCAGTCGATATCCCGGAGCCCGAACTGCCAGGTCCGGTAGATCTTCAAACTCCGGATCCAAAATCGGGTCAGGGTTCGGATTTCGTTCCACCCACCCACCCGGACATAGACGCTCTCATGAGCATCAAACAACAGTCTCAGGAAACGGTCCACCACTTCTGGGCCAGATTCCTCCTTATCAAAGATAAGGTAAAAGATTGCCGCGACGAAGATGCGATAGCAGCATTCTGCAAAAATTGCGCGGACGAAGGTATCCTCAACGCCATCAATCGCCGCCGCATACTAAAGTTCGCTGACTTAGCAACTATCATACAAAAGTACAGCATGATGGAAAGCGCTTGGAAAAATCAGGCAACTCGCTGGAAACCGTCGGTCCCAACCCAACTCATCCTACAGGCGAAGAGGACGCACCCCCGTGGCACGCCCAGCCGAACAGTCAAAAAACATAAACCCATCATGCCGCACGGCACCATTCTCGAAGGATGGCTCAATGGCCCATGCAAAATACACACGACGCCGGACACCGTGGCAACCCACAGCCTTAGAGCATGTTGGATACTTCGGCAGGTAGCCAAGAGCGGCGAGGACATCCTTATCAAGGATATCCCAGAGCAGCACCCTCCAGCAAATGACGACACTAGAGTATTGACAGTCTTCAAGACATTCGCTTCAAACAATAAGCGTAAAAGGGAACTGCGCGATCTCGCTAAAATTTGCCAGGTCGCCGCAATTGACCCTTGGAACGACACGGCAATAACATTTAACGCCAGTGACGAACCCAAATACAGAACAGTCCGAGCGCCAGCTGCATTAGTCCTTAGTCCCATCATGGACGGTTTTTGACTTACAAAAGTCCTCATGAACGGCGGCAGCGGACTAAACCTCATTTACGAGGACACGCTCCATAAGATGGAAATAGACAAGAGCAGCATTGAGAAAAGTAGCACAACCTTTCGAGGTATCATTCCCAGTAGGGAAGCGCGGTGTGCGGGAAAAGTTACACTTGATGTGGTATTCGGCACGCCGGAGAATTATCGGTCCGAAGAAATAATTTTCCAGGTGGCCCCTTTCAACAGTGGATACCACGCCCTGTTAGGGCGAGAAGCTTTTATGCGCTTTCAACCCATACCTCATTATGGGTACATGAAGCTAAAAATGCCCGGGCCTAATGGAATAATCACCCTCGTCAATGATCCGGACATAGCACTCCGCGCCGAGAACAAAAGCGCATCCTTGGCCCTCGAGGCATTATCTGAGGCCCTTGGGGCTAAAGAACTAACCGCACCGTGCTCCACTATGAATAGAGACGATGTTATCCTAGACAAACGACCCAAATCCACTTCCTTCAAGCCAGCAGAAGAAACGATCAAATTTTAGGTCCATCCAACAGACCCGAAAAAGACAGCCTCTATCGGAGCGCAACTCAACCCCACAGTTGACATAGCACTGCGCGACTTCTTGCGCGAAAACTGGGATATATTCGCCTGGCACCTCTCAGATATGCCAGGAATCCCGCGCGAGTTGGCCGAACACAACCTCAACATACTAAAGGGATATAAGCCGGTCAAACAAGCACTGCGGCGCTTTTCCGAACCCAACTGACAAGCTATGGGGGAGGAGCTAGCCAAACTCATCGAGGCCGGATTCATCAAAGACATTAAACATCCGGACTGGCTGGCAAACTTGGTAATGGTACCAAAGAAGGATAAATCCTGGCGCCTATGCATCGATTTCAAAGACCTTAACAAGGCTTGCCCTAAGGATCCCTTCCCCCTTCCTCTCATTGATCAAATCATTGACGCAACCGCAGGACACGATTCGCTCTGCTTCCTTGATGCATATTTCAGATACCATCAAATCAAAATGAAGGAGTCCGATCAAGCCGCAACAGCATTCATTACACCATACGGGCCGTTTTGCTTCAACACCATGCCTTTAGGGCTCAAGAACGCCGGCGCCACCTACCAGCGCATGATCCAAACATGCCTCGAGAAACAGATCGGCAAGACAGTGGAGGCCTACGTGGACGACGTCGTCATCAAAACTAGACACGTCGAAACACTAATAGACGACTTGCGTCTCACATTCGACAACCTCCGCGCATACGACATCAAGCTTAACCCAGAAAAGTGCGTCTTCGGCGTCCCCGCCGGTAAATTACTGGGCTTCATTGTTTCCAATAGAGGAATTAAAGCAAATCCAGCCAAAATCAGAGCTCTGCTCGATCACGGTGGCTTCCGAAGTGCCCCTCAATGATATAATCTACAACCGGGACGCAACGGGCCGGATTGCCAAATGGGCCATTGAGCTCCTGCCATTCGACATCACATACAAACCATGTCGAGCCATCAAATCCCAGGTACTGGCTGACTTCGTCGCCGAATGGACAGAGGCCAAACTCCCTAAAGAGTACGGCGCATATTCCAACTGGGTTTTGCATTTTGACACCTCCACAATGTTGGCAGGGCTAGGGGCGGGCGTCGTATTAACGTCCCCCAAAGGAGATATCGTCCAATATGTACTCCAAATATTATACACAGACTCCAACAACGCAGCCGAATACGAAGCCTTGCTACATGGCCTTCGAATGGCCGTATCAATGGGCATACAATGCTTGGAGGTGCACGGGGACTCAAACCTCACAATATCCCAAATTAATGGAGACTTTGATGCCAAGGATCCAAACATGGCAGCTTATCGCAATGCCGTCTTAAAGATGTCGGCTCGGTTCGAGGGGCTCGAATTTGATCATGTCGCCCGAGAAAGTAATCAGGCAGCAGATGTCCTTGCTCGCATCGGCGCTAAGCGCGACCCCGTCCCGCCAAACATCTTCCTCGAAAGGCTCTTTAAGCCATCTGTGGTGTGGCAAGGGGGAGACAACAACGACAGTCCCGTTCCGAACACAAACATAGATAGCGAACACGCCGATATCATCGGAGGCTCAGCCACCGAAATAACACCATCGGCCCATTTCATCATGGCAGTAATTGCCCCGTGGACCGAACCATTCTTGGCCTACTTTAATAGGAAGGAGCTCCCAGAAGATCAGAATGAGGCTCGCCGCATTGTCCGGCATTCGAAGGCCTATAAAGTTCATGAAGGAGAGCTCTACACGAAAAACACTACCAGAGTCCTTCAAAGGTGTATCTCTGAGGAGGAGGGGCGGCAACTCTTGGCGGAAATTCACGCCGGTCTCGGTGGGCACCACGCTGCAGCCCGGGCACTTGTCAGCAAGGCCTTCCAGATAGGATTTTATTGGCCTACGGCTCGAGCAGACGCACAGGACCTCGTCCAGCGCTGCGTTGGATGCCAACTCTTCGCCAACCAAAGCCATCTGCCCCCAACCGCCCTACAAACAATCCCCATTACATGGCCCTTTGCGGTCTGGGGCCTGGACATGGTTGGACCCCTTAAAGGGGGAAGCCATAAGAAAAAATATCTGCTGGTCATGGTGGACAAATTTACCAAATGGATAGAGGCTAGACCAGTTAAAACGGCCGAATCCGGACCGGTGATTGCATTTATATCCGATGTGGTGCACCGTTATGGTGTCCCGCACAGCATCATCACTGATAGCAGTTCCAATTTCACAGCCGATGAGGTGAAAACCTGGTGTGCTAATCTGGGCATTAAGCTCGATTACGCGTCTGTCTACCACCCGCAAACAAATGGTCAAGTCGAGCGAGCCAATGGTCTTATTATGAGCGCATCAAACCCAGGGTAGTGCGGTCTTTGAAAGAATCAGACAAGCACTGGGTCGAGGAGCTCAACTCCGTACTTTGGGGGATGCGGACCATGCCTAACCGCACTACCGGATTCACACCTTTCTTCATGGTGTACGGTGCAGAGGCTGTATTGCCCTGCGATATTATACATCACTCACCTCGAGTGCGTATGTACGAGGAGAAAGAGGCCGAGCTGGATCGGCAAGACAGCCTAGATGCCCTGGAGGAGGACCGCGACGTCGCCAAAGCCCGTTCAGCATTTTATCAACAGCAGGCTCGAAGATATCAAAGCAGAGAAGTACGGGCCAAGACTTACAACGTGGGCAAACTTGTTCTATGCTTGCCGGAGAAGAAAAAGGACAAACTCAAGCCCAAATGGGATGGTCCATTCATAATCGACGAAGTTCTTACCGGCGGAGCGTACCATCTTCATGATGCATCATACAACCGCCTAGAGCCGAACCCCTGGAATGCGGCCAGACTCTGAAGGTTTTATGCCTAGCGCCGAATTCTTTGTTCGTTCCCTTCTCCCCGGTAGTTTCCATTACTTTTTCTCTCTTTTCCATCTTTGTTTTTTCGCTTTAAAGCTCTCATACGGCTTGACTGAACACCATTGACGTACACATCTTTACATATGTACGTCCATTATACCTGGGGGCTTCGTGAACAGAAGCTTGCTAATATTATTTTCCGAGCGTCAAGCTCATCATACATACACATTTTTCCCGTATGTCTTTTCTTCACCATTATATGCATCGATATGACTTAAGTTTTGGCCAAGCTGGGTTGCCTGGCTCCTGTGCTTACCCATACGTTCCCGATTGTTCGGCTAGGTGGTAAAGGGAGCACATCTGCGATTGTTACTGCCGGGTCATCTGGATGTGTACCTCAGACTGGGTGAAGCCGAAAGCTAGCGTTCTTAAGGGAATATTCAGTCGGTGGATGAAAAACATTTTTTGCACTAACACTATTGTGAGCCCCCAGAAGCTATACACACTGTGATTTTCACATCACAATTCGGACATGTCCACTAATGCATGCACACCCAAGGAAAGGAACCCTTAACGGAACTATTCTCCCTGGAAGATGTTTCTTACACCTCAATGTAATATAACATAACTAGCCGGATACAACTTGTCTGTTAAAGCAACTATGACCCCTACGCTTAGTTTTCCACGCATGCCCCGGCCTATTCGGCCGTGACGGTATTCGGAAACACTCCGCACCTTCGAGTCCGGAGGTTGAAGCGAAAAGGTCTGCCATGACAAATGATATACAATTCAGCTAGAATTCCACATGGTGAGGAAAGTACATAGTCACTTGGACTCAAACACTTCCCCCTCTATACAATCTAACAGGCAGTCTAACTTACAATCCTGTTGGGAATATTTGGCGGCCACCTCTACTTGGTCATATACTAAACTGACGGGAATTTCCTCCCCATTTGACCCTAGCAGTCCAACCCTGGCCATGTGATTCGGGTCCAGCTTGGTATATCGCGTTTTCACCATGGCCCAGGCTTCCTGCGCACCCTCTCGGCAGGCCGATATCTTCCATAGTCGGATACGCCGCCGTGCTCCCTTGAACAGCTCTATAAGCTCCTCCATACTTCCTGGACGGGAGTCGGATGGCCATAAGGCCTTAGCCATGCTCCGCATGGCTAACCGAGGATGCTCGTGCACTTGTGGCAGCCTCTGCAGCAGATCACTCGATGATCCAGACACCTCCTCTTCAGGACGGCCCGTCAGTAGACTTGCAAACATGACTATATCAGTCCCATTTATTTTTGAGCTAATTCACAAATAGTTCGGACACATACTGAAGATACCGCCCCGCAGTCCTTTGTTCTCCTTCACGGAAGCGACTAGCTGGGCTCGAACATCTTTCAACTCTTCACCCAACGCAGTGTTGGAATCCTGTAGCTTGTTTTTCTCCTCTCTGACGCGGGTCAGCACACGCTCGCGTGTGGCGTGTTGCCTTTTCGCCTCTTTTTCTCCCTCTTGGGCGACCTTCAGCTTTTCTTCAAGTTGATCAGACGGCCCTGTTATGCGAAATCTACAACAACATTAGCGCAGTGAGTTCACAATTATTGTTCCTTGGTGGAAGGGAACAATACCAGGGGACGGCTTCTTCAAGTCTCCCAGTTCGGCGGTAACAGCTTTTAGCTGCGCCCGACACTGCTCCAGCTCTTGGGCTAGCAGACCATTCTACTCTGCGAGGACCTGGTTGTTTAACAATCCTTAAATCAGTTGTACCAACTGCTTTCAGTCTTGGGGGCGGGTATATGGCTATCCTTTTTTGACAAAGAAAACTTACCTGCACATATGTTAGATATTGCCTCGTGGCTTTTCTAAGCTCGTCTCGAGCAGCTGGGATGTATGCATCGCCCGAGCTAAAGCCATTAAATGCCTCGTCCGAGAACTTCGGGTCTCGTAAAACAGCCCTGCAGCGCCGATGATTCATGGCACTCTCTACTTCCGAGTTGGTGACAGACATATTGTCTGAACCCTCGGCCGAAGGGCAGTCCGGCTCTGTTCCTACATCGGCCCCCGTCTCCCCGACTGGATCTAAATCTTGGTTGACGGGAGCGTGGCCAGCCGCACCTCCGGACACAGTTTGGCGAACCTTTTTCCTGTATTCAAACAGGCGCATAGGTCACAGTTGGATATGGCCACTGAAAAATATATTTATCCGTACCTCCTTGATGAAGGCCCGGCGGTACCTTCACTGGCCCTCCTCTTCGAAGGCCTGCCCGGCGCAGGAACCGATTTCCTCGGTATCGTCGAATGCCTCCCCTGTAGAACACGCTACAATGCGGTGGGTGAGGCAGAGTAAGAGCACCCTTTCAGAGAAGGTGTTTCTTGATTACTTACCTGTGAAGCAGGAAGAAGACCAGGGTAGTCGGCGATGATGGCCACTTCTGTGCCATCATAGCTCGTCTGGTGAAACACCCCCTCCGCAAGCACCACAAATATATCCGGATCCTCTTCAAACCTGGGATCAAGCTCCCGGTTGTGGTCCTCCGGCTGTGGGGCGGGACTATGAAGTCCCTTGGTAACCTTCCGCCAGTGCTGTGATAAGCAAACAAATTAGAAATTTATCAAAGGCAATTCAGAGATGGAAGGAGTAAAAATAGAGGGGTTGGGCCTTACCCAACTGGGAGGGTTATACATAGATGCGAAGAAATTTATTTTCCTCCCCTTTGAACAGTTCGACTAATATCTTAGCCAAAGCGGCAGGGGTGTCCAGACCTTTTCGGCCGCAGCGAGAGGCGTCATCCTCCCCATTGTAGTGCCACATTGGAAGCCCTCTGTATTGGAGTGGCTGAATCCCTCGCGCTATGGAGATCACCATAACCTCGATTACTGTGAGTCCGGACTGAGCGAGCTCTTTTATCTTGCTCATAAGCTGACGAACCTCCACACTTTCTTCCTCTTCAAGGCTCCGGGGACGCCAACTATGGCGTTTCTTCAGCGGGACGCTCACAAATTCAGGAAGACCCTTTCGAACTGGGTCGGGAAGCGCGACGTTCTCAATATAGAACCATTCGGAGGGCCATTCATCAGGTGCCTTCCTTCGTGTGCCGGATGGATATCCAGTATCGGCGATGTGCCACACTTCGGCTCCGCCCACTTCAAATATTGACCATTCGTGATTGCGCGGGACGAGTCAGAACAACTTCCTCCACAACTCGAAATGAGCCTCAACGCCCAGGAATAGTTCGCATAAAGCGACATAACCCGCAATGTGCAGAATAGAGGCCGGAGTGAAGTTGTGCAGCTAGAGGCCGTAGTACTCCAGAAGCCCTCGGAGGAACGCATGGATTGGAAATCCAACGCCTCTTAGCATGTAGGGGACAAAACACACTCGCTCTCCCCCGGACGAATTGGGGAAGTGCTCTGCCTGAGTCCCCTCATTGAAGGAAGCTAGCCCTGTTCAAACAGGGACTAGATCAGCATGGGGAAGGAATCCCTGCGTTTGCAACTTCGTCAATTGGATATGAGACACAGAACACCTCTCCCACTAGCCTTTCTCTGGGCTGGGACGAACGGAGGAGCTGGGCACACTAGCCATAGTGAAATGGTTTCTCCTAAGCAGCCTCTGGGGATTTCTTCTGCGTAGCGCTGAATGGATCTAGGATCCAATCTCTTTAAATAGGCGCTCTTCCTTGCGTGGACGGGGTGTTATTAGCAAAAATACCCTGACTTTCCAGATTCGCTCGACACGTGGAGGATGAAGATTATTTAACATGCAGAAGCCAAGGAGGTGACATTGGATCAATGGTCGAATACATTACTTGGAGATCGTTGAAGGAGGAACCCGCCTTGCAATGCCGAAGACAATATGTGTGCCGAACACCTCGCTATTGAAGACTGGTTCGGGGGCTACTGAGGGAGTCCTGGACTAAGGGGTCCTCGGGCGTCCGGCCTGTTATCCGTGGGCTGGACTGATGGGCTGTGAAGACATGAAGGCCGAAGACTGCACCCGTATCCGGATTGGACTCTCCTTGGCGTGGAAGGCAAGCTTGGCGACCAACTATGAAGATTCCTTCTTATGTAACCGACTCCATGTAAACCCTAGATCCCCCCGGTGTCTATATAAACCGGAGGGGTTAGTCCGGAAAGGATATGCTCATTACCATATTCACATAGGCTAGACTTCTAGGGTTTAGCCATTACGATCTCATGGTAGATCAGCTCTTGTAATACTCATATTCATCAAGATCAATCAAGCAGGAAGTAGGGTATTACCTCCATAGAGAGGGCCCGAACCTGGGTAAAGATCGTGTCCCCCATCTCCTATTACCATCGATCCTAGACGCACAGTTCGGGACCCCGTACCCGAGATACGCCGGTTTTGACACCGACAGGAGGTTTGACAACGAGCTGGTCCCTTTCCATAGTTTTGTGCCCGGCAGGCCAAGCCCTACGGCAACAAACGAAAGGCACCAACAGGATAGCTTGCAGGAGAAAACTTGTTTACTTAAACGTATAGAGGCATCACACCTCTGCATGGACATGGTACATGCACAAGTACCCGGCAAAAGCTTGTCTTTTTTATTAATATGCGGATAAGCAAGTACAGATCTTATAGAACACAAACATGGATAAAGAAGATTACATATTCTAGACTAAAGTTATGCAAATGCCTACACATTTTAGACTGAAAAAAGATAAGTGCCCCATAATCCCTTTCTTGTCCCTCTCCTCCTAGGAACTACGGTGGGAGGTCAAGAGGGCAAAAGGAGCGCCTGGGCAGAAGCCCAGCCTGACCCCGTCAGGCCCCCACAGCAAGGAGCCTGATGAGATCGAGAGGGCCCGGACGAATGTGAAGGTGAAGAGAGCGGCGGAGGGATCCCCTGGTAGCCACCACCAGGGCCAGCAGGACGCGGCAGGGCGAACGAAGTCGGAGCCCACGAGGGAGCCTGCCGGGGTCCAGCTGGAAGGCTGCTGGAGGAGCCGGAGACACCATCCACACCTCCACATCCAACTCCCCCGCAAATCGCCTTGCTGAGGAGGAGATGAAGGTGCAGATGGTGGTGCCGCCGACTGACGGTGATGGTGCGACTGGTGTTCAGTCGGAGTCGGAGCCGTCGTTCTCCCCATCAGCTCTAATGTCATTGTCGTCATTGTCCTCCTCGTCGCTATCGCTCGAGGAGGAGCTTTCGTCATCGGTCGAGCTCTGTGTGCAGCACCCTAAACGAGCACCCGAACACTCGTAGACCTTGACAGAGAGCAAGGTGGCGTCCATTAACTTGAAATGGAGAATGTACCCCACCATCAAGCTATGGGCACACAAGAAGGTCTTCCAACCACACCTGAGAAGCATGACATGGGGAGAGGGGTACTCCATGTCCGCCCGCATGCTGCCGTTGCAACAGCCCCTCATGTGCGGCCTCAGCCCCTGGAGCTGTTCGACCTCCATTACCCTTGCGAATGGGGTAGGCAGCCGAAGGTGGCTACGCGGGGGCCCGCGCAGCTTGAGGATAAACTCCAATGGCAAGTCCCCGACGTGGCCTTCATTCGGGTTCTGAACGGCCGGGGGAGGCGCGATCACAACGCCGCCTCGCCCTCCTCGGCTCCAGGGACCACGATGGCCATGTCCATGACCCCTCCCACCTTCCCTTGCGGCGGCCTCCGACTCCGCGTCCACGGCGGGAGGGGGAGGCGTTGTCGAGCAGAAACCCTCATCGCCACCACCATAACACCACTGAACCCTCTCCCCCTCGCCATGGTGGAGAGATGGTATCAGAAGGAAGAAAGAAGGAATGGTGTGATTCAACACCTTGCCCACATTCCCTTTTATAGGTGAGTAGGGCCGAGGGCTGGCTCCTCCCCAGAGAAGCAACCACCCAGTTCTGCCAATATGACTCCTTTGTGCCACCAACGGCGCACGGAGTCAAGACCGACCCCCTGCACCAATCCACGACGCTTGGCTTTCTGCCATGGTGCTCGTTCCCGCGCCCCCCACATCCGCCACCAACCCTGCGCAATGCATGAGGCACACGTCGCGAAGGCACCAGGAGCGGGGACGCTAGTGGAATGGCAGTTACTGCCCCATGAACGTGGGACATGGGTAGCCCCCGGATCATGGCTTTAAGCTCCCCCCATAATGTCTCGCACGACAGCGGGAAAACCGGAAACTGACTCAAGCACATATTGATGACGAAGCTAAGAAAATATCAAAGGATGGGCTAGTGCAAACTCTTCGCATGTGTACTAGATAGGACCTACCCCGACGACACTCAGCAGCGCGTTCGGGCTAGGCCTGGGGGCTCCTGTTGGTGCAACAAACCATGGTGTATATTACCCGGACTGTACACAGGCTCAAGGGAAAGGTTACATCATCCAAGACAAAACCAAGCTGAAGATATAGCTCTTTGAGGAATCAATGCGCGGATCAAGAAGACCAAGACAAGCCAAGACAGCAAGATATCACCAATGGAAAAGCCTCCCTTGCCGGAAAGGTGAGTCTGGTCAGGTCGATGCCACCCCAAGAGCAAGTCTCAAGACCCCTTGGGCAAGGGTTGCCGGGACGCTGGCGGCCTGCTATCCTGCTAAGCCTCCATGGCTCCACCTCACAACGACGCAAGTCGCCTATCAGTGCGGTGTCGAGCCCCCAAGTGAGTAAGTGGCAGTCATTCAGCACGTGGCAGCCATTTTTGATGAAGATCACCCCTAAATGACACATATCCAGAGGCATGTCACGCAGGCAGGTGAGAAGGTGGTTGAACGGCATGGCAAGGCTTGCCGGGCTGCGTCCACGACATTACACTAAGCGGTGCATTTAATGCACCTTGTCCTGTCTGCAGAGTTAGGTATGATAGCACTATGGCTATCTAATCACAGTATACTGACTATTTTGCCACTATGGTAACCCCTTTACCTATAAAAGGAGGGCCGAGGCAACCTTAGAAAGGATTCGGACCCTTTTATACTCATACGCACGTAGCTGCTCTCCTCTAGGCGACCTTGCCGGGCTTGAGCACTGCGTGTTCCCCATGGTCTTGCACTCAATCCATCAAAGCAGGAGTAGGGTTTTACGCCTCGCGGTGGCCCGAAACTGAGTAAAACCCACCCGTGTCACCATTGCCGTGCTGTTCTACGGCCTTTGCTCTTTGTGTAATGTGCCCTTCCCCCTTGCCGATCCACAAAGGGGCCGATGGCCCCATAGGTGATCGGGTCGAACCACGACAGTCTGGGTGAGTACAGGGATGGCCAGGCCAGCGATGGGAGTAGTGTGGGGCGTTGAGGCCTACACGGCAGCAGAGCCGGCCACGAGAGGCAGGAGCAGGCGGCACGACCGACGCTGGTTTGGGCGGCTGGAGCAAGAAGACCAGAGGTTGAAGAAGCACTACAGACGTTAGATTTACATCAAACAGCCACTGGAGCTAGAACCGTTCATATTGGCTAAGTTGATAAAGCCCTCCGCCCGCGTCAACTTACTAGGCCCACAAGTCAGCCTCCAACTATGGGGGCTCCTAGCTAGTAGGGGAGTATTCATTTTTTGTGCGTAATAAGGAGGCACTTCCTTGCATGCAAAGATATAGATGGTGGGTCCGAGCTGTCAGTGGGAGGAACGTTTTTTTCACGAAATACAGAGGCCCTTCTGGTGGTTCCCCACTGTCAGGTGGAGGAATCATTATTTTGCGCATAATAAGGAGGCACTTCCTTGTGTGCAGCTGCAGACCTAGCTGTGAGCATCTCCATGTACAGTCCTCTTCTGATGGATGTCGTTCGTTGACCACGTTGACCACGCCGTGCCGAGAGCACCAGGGCGGTGGACGACGGCGAGGCCTAGGAAGGGAACGACACGGAGCCAGGGAAGACTCGACAATTGTTTCCCATGTGGAGAGGAGTACGAGGGTTTACTGGTTCGTCTGCCGTCAACAGAGAATAACAGCAGGTGTGGGTGAGTAGAGGGATGGCCAGGCCAGCGATGGTAGTAAGGTGAGGCATTGAGGCCTGCACGGCAGCACAGCCGGCCATGGGAGGAAGGAGCAGGCAGTTCCGCCGGTGCTGGTTTGAGCGGTTGGAGCAGGGAGAGCAAAGATTGAAGAAGCATGACGGCCGTGGGATGGACATCCGACAGTATATTCTCTCGTGTATTGACTAAGTTGACAAGGCCTGGCCTGCGCGTCAACATTTTTTTAGGAAAGCGTACGCGTCAACCTAGTAGGCCCACAAGTCAGCGTCAAATATGTGGAAATCAGCATACAACACATCTGCCATTATTGCTAATAAATGTACAGCCCATTGGCTAATTCCCAAGGACTTTTTTGAAGCCCATATTCTTTTCGTTACCATTACAGCCCATATTCTGAACACGGTTAAAAAATCAATGAAATTTTCATATTTTGGTGCGGTCCGAACTGTTTTTAATCCCGAAATTTCAAATCATGTTCAAACTAATTTAAAAATAATAAATTTATATCAATTTAAAATCCAACATAATTTTCCCCGCAAAAAATTAAATTCAAAATCTCGAAAGCTTAAAAAATATATTTGAAACTAATTGTTGGCTCGCTGTGTTTTTAAAATTTACATCCCATTTCTTACAACTTCATTTTCTGGGCAAGCGAATACATCGCTCTCGCCTTGAAAGATTTGCAGCCCAACAGGGCTGAGAAAGCAAGTAGGCCTCAGTTGGGTATTTCTTTTAAAAAAGGTAGAACTGGGCTAGCCATTTTCAGAAAGAAAAAACACAAATGGGCCTTTTGGCCCTGACAATTTAAGGATGAGAAGGAGTGGAAAAACTCCCCTGGTAGAAACTGAGGTGAAGAGGAGTGATAGAATTAAAAAGGACAATGCTAGACAACTCCTGCTCAGATAATGAATGTCTACCTTGTAATGTTGTCCCTCCCATCACTCAATAGTCAGTTGTTAAAAATCTCACTGCCTCTTTCTGTAAGGTTGCTGAGAGGGAGCTGGAGGACAAGCTGGCTAAGAAGCCAAGAATAAGGCAAGAAGATGAGCTAGCCAAGGTGCCCTTGGCCAAAGGAGAGGAAAACACTTCCAAGTCTCCATGACGATAGCTTACAGGGGTAGTGGTTTGAGGGTAGTTTGTTTGGTCCTTCATCTTCTATTTTGGATATCCTAATGAATGGTGTAAACCTTGGATGCTGGCACTTCATAAAACTTGTATATCTTGTGATGTACTATCTTAATAGAACTTCTATGATGTATGGTTATTGGATGTTCTGCTGGTCATGTGATGTGGTGTGGCTCAGGGTCCTGTGCCATCTTTTCTCACTTTTATTTGTTGATCAAGTGCTGGAGCTTGATTACTGGTGCAGAAATCATCTTTGTTTCCATGAATAACACAAACAGAAACTGGAACATTCTTAACTGGAATATTAGAGGATGAATTCTGAGGACAAATGGTTGGCCCTAAGGCAGAAAATAGATGAGAGTGACTGCAATATCCGGTGTCTTCAAGAAACTAAAAGAGAGATCTTTGACCCTGCCTACATCAAAAACTTTTGTCCTAATAGAATAAATAAATTTGCTTTCTTCCCATCTGTTGGATCATTAGGGGGTCTTCTAGTTGCTTGGAATGGTTCTCAGTTTGCTGGTGAAATTATTGCTCAAAATAGATTCTCACTTTCCATTCAATTCACCAGTTTGCTCTCAAATCAGTCCTGGATTCGCACCAACATATATGGACCATGTGACCCACATGACAAAATTGAGTTCATTAATTGGTTCTTGAATATTCACATGCCTGCTAATGTGGATTGGATTCTTATGGGAGATTTCAATTTTATGAGGGCTCCTTCAGATAGCAACAGACCTGGTGGAGATGTTAATGACATGCTTATGTTCAATGAGGCAATTAGCAACCAAGGATTAGTTGAATTGCCTTTGCATGGTAGAAAATTCAGCTAGAGTAACATGCAACAATATCCTCTTCTGGTCAAGCTTGATTGGTTTTTTACATCTGCTTCTTGGATGACCTCTTTCCCAAACACCATTGTGCTCCCTCTTGCAAAGCCTATTTCAGATCATTTGCCATGTGTAATAAAGATTGGTACTGCTATCCCAAAAGCAAGAGTTTTTCGATTTGAGAACTATTGGTTGCAACATTCAGATTTTAAACAGGTGGTTGCTGCTGCTTGGAATATCCCTGTGGGTAATCTAGATGCTGTCAAAAGTTTGAATGCTAAGTTTAAGAACTTAAGGAGAGATTTGAAGCTGTGGGCCAGATCTTTATCTTGTCTTAAATCCCAAATTGCAAAAATAAATGAGCTCATCTTTCTGCGGGGTTTTTTTGAGGAGTTCAGAGAGTTGGACATTTATGAGTGGAACTGCAGGATTATTCTTAAAGAACATCTGCTCATTCTTTTGAGGAACCAAAAGATCTACTGGAAGCAAAGGGAAAAAATTAAGGGGGTCAAGTTTGGGGATGAGAACACCAAATTTTTCATACTAAAGCCTCTATCAACTACGGGCATAATCACATTGCAGTACTCCAAAATCATGACCAAGTTGACATATCTGATCATGCTGGGAAAGCTGCAATACTCTGGGAAACATACAAGAAAAGAATGGGTACATCTCACAAAACCTCTATGCACTTTGATTTGGATTCCTTGTTTGGCCAGAGACAAGATTCTGCTATATTTGATAACCTGGAATTGCCTTTCACTTAGGAAGAAGTTAATGATGTGGTCAAAGAACTCCAACTGGATAAATCCTCAGGTCCTGATGGTTTCAACAATGAATTTTTTAAATCTTTTTGGGACATTATTAAAGGAGATTTGCTCAAATTCATATATGCTTTTCATGATGGGCAAATATCACTTGAAAGTTTAAACACCTCATACATCACCCTTATTCCTAAAGGGAGTACCCCATTGACAGCAAATGATTACAGGTCAATCTCTCTCCTTAATTGTTGTCTCAAACTTGTCACTAAACTATTGGCAAACAGGTTGCAGAAAGTGATTCTAAAGTTGGTGCACATTAACCAATATGGTTTTCTCAAAGAGAGATCCATCCATGATTGTTTGGGCTGGGCCTGTGAATATCTGCATCAATGCCATAAATCCAAGGAAGATATTATTGTGCTTAAATTGGACATTGAAAAGGCTTTTGACACCATTGAACACCAGGCAATTCTGGATATTTTAGAAGACAAAGGTTTTGGAGACAGATGGATTAACTGGATCAAAATGTTGTTCACCTCTGCTTCATCTGCTATCTTGCTCAATGGTGTACCTGGCAAAAAGTTTTATTGTCTTAGAGGAGTCAGACAGGGAGACCCTTTGTCACCTCTTCTATTTGTGCTTGCTACAGACCTACTTCAGTCAATCCTCAATAAGGCCATGCAACTAGGTTTACTTACTTCACCTTTGCAAGTGGAATCCTGTCCTTATTTTCCCATAGTCCAGTATGCAGATGACACTCTAGTTCTCCTTCAAGCAGATGCAAAGCAACTTCACTGCCTCAAAGCCCTTCTCAATACTTTTGCAGATGCTACTGGCCTTAAAGTAAATTACAATAAATCAAGCCTCATCCCAATCAATGTGTCAGAAGCGAAAGTTGAGATTTTGACAAACACTTTTCAATGTAAAAAGGAAACATTCCCCATACAATATTTGGGAGCACCTTTAGGTCTTCATAAACCTAATGTTGAGCAATGCTTCCCTCTAGTCACAAGGCTGCAGAAGAAACTTGTGGGTTTGTCTTCCTTCATGACCATGGCTAGGAGATTGTTGCTGGTGAAATCTGTTCTAAATTCCCTATTGATTTATCTCATGGGATGTCTTGATGTGCCTGTCACCATCAAAACTCAAGCTATCAAATTTTTGAGGCATTGCCTTTGGAGAGGCCCAGACCTGGAGGATCACAGGCCTGCCATGGTGGCCTGGAGCACTGTCTGCCGACCAAAAGATCAAGGAGGTTTGGGTGTGATGGATATCTTTGTCCAAAACAAAGCTCTGTTACTTAAAAATCTGCACAAGTTTTATAATAGACACAACATTCCATCGGTTAGCTTGATTTGGGAGTCCTATTACAGCAATGGTTTGCTGCCTGGTAGTAGTTGGATTGGATCTTTTGGTGGAAGGCAAACCTTAAGCTCATTGATAAGTTCAAATCTTTGGCCAGATGTAACATAGGAGATGGAAAAAGTGCTCTATTTTGGTCTGATTTATGGCACACTTCCTGTCTGAGAATTGATCATTTCCCCAAATGTAACTCCAGGTATCAGTGCATTCTAGATATTCATAAACTCTTAAGGCTATACAAATGCTTCCATAGCTTCAAATTCTTGGAAAGCTTGCACAGTCAAGGGTAAATGGAACAGATCCTCCAGAAATTCAGTGTGTATGATGGTGTGTGCAGTAGTATTCCTGTTGCACGGTTGTTGAGCATGTTGATAATCCATACGGCGGCACACCGCGCACGGCGAGCAAACCAAGGCAGTGGACGACATCGAGGCCTCGGATAGAACAAACAGGAACCATGGAAGATGCGCCAGTCTACTCGCATGCGGAGGGGAGTACGAGGGTTGACTGGTTCGGGTGCGGGTGCGGGTGCGTGTTGGGGCTGATGTCGCCGGAGAATAACAGGACATGTGGGGTAATAGAGGGATGGATTGGCCAAAGTTTGAGGGTACAGTTGGGCGGCGGAGGCGCAACCAGCCGTGGGAAGCGGGAGCAGGCGGAACTGACGGGGTGGTCTGGTTTGGGTGGGTGGAGGAAGAAGACAAGAGATAGAAGATACATGACAGATGTTGGATGTCGATCCAACGGCTGGTAGGCAGAATCGTTTGTTGACTAATAAGTTGACACCACCTTGGATAGGCTTTTTCCTCATGCGTCCCAAATGTCATAATCCAAATCTGTCACGACCATGCAGCCTTTCTTATGAAAATTTACAGCCCATTTTGTGTGCTAGTTCAAAATAAGTTTGTGGGTGCGGGTGGGGCTAATCACTTGGGTTCTGTAATGCATAGTGAGCTCAAGAAGCCGGCGAGAGTGATGTTATTTTCCCTTGGTTGGGATTTGTTACAATATTTCTCTCTTTAATAAAGGAAATGGCAAGCCATCTGCCTTGTTTCAAATAAAATATGACAGTCACAGCCGAGTTGAAAAGGGCAACAACATCTAACTCAAGCTTACAAACGGTACAAAAGCCCAAGGATTAATTGTTCATCAGGTTTAGACAGAACCTAGACTGAACATGCATGGCAATAACATCTAACCCAACCACTATTTTTGGCAGTCACAAACAAATGGGTCGGTTTGATCCATAAAATCAACATCATGTGCCAAAACATTTACTGGCAATCAGACTATGCAGCTTAAACACCCTCACATAGCCATTATAAAACATTAGTGCAGCCCCTGGTATACAAATTAGGGTGCTGTCAGCGTCTGATCGGGAAGTACCGATCCTTCGCGAAATGCGGAAGAAATCTCCTACGATTTGTGACCCCCGAACAGATGACCGGCTCTCGCCGCATCATGACAGTCAGTTTTCGGCTTTCTCTACTGAGGTGCTCATCCAGTTTAGACCAGGGCACAATCACAGTAGTTCTCCCTTTACTACCCTAGCCGATGTAGCGGAACGTAGGGTAGCAAGCACAGGAGCCGGGCAACCCAACTATTGACCAAAGACATGATTCGGAGCCAATGCATATAATGCTAAATTCGGGGTGCCGAACTTATCTATAAGAAGTGTTCGGACTTTGTTGCCGTATTATGGGGCGATAGGGGGCCCCTGGCGAATATGAAACGTACCAAAGTGTACGGGTGCGAGGATATAAGTAATTAATAGCAACGGGAAACAGAAAAAGAGCAGAGGTAGTACCTGGGGCCCCTTGACTTGGGCCGTAAACTGTTTCCATTATAGTTGGGTTAATGCGTCAAAGCGCATTTATACAAATAATGCGATAAGCAACCGGCTATTTAACATGCCAGAACCAGAGGAGAGCTGCATTTGGGTACTTGAAAAATAGCTAGAGTAGTCGTTGGATTGTCCTCTAGGGCTTCCCTTGTATGCCTGTGCTCTGCGCCAATTTGGTGTACTTGTCCTTTGACAGGACCGGTAATCAGGCCCTCGAAGGAGGCCTGTGTAAAACCTGAAAAGGGGGAGGAAAATAGTGAAGGTATACGTGAGTCCGGGATCGGTCTAGCCGAACTGTGGATCACAAGCTAGGTGTGCCTCCGTCGTGCCCATGGAATTTTGAGTGCGTAATTATGTACGCGTAGTACGAATGCCACTTCCTCATCGGGACTGGGATAGAGGCCGAATTGCTAATCGAGCTCCTGATGAGCCGAGCTGTCCTGTTGTAGTGTGGTCCAGACCCTCTTAATGATGTCCAGGGGCTCGGCAGCCGGATTATGGTTCTGCTTGAGAAGGCCACTCTGTACCTCTGCTACCAGGGTGGCAGTGTGCTCTTCTGTATGGAGAGAGCATTCCGTGTTTCCATTTACTGTTATGACACCGCGTGGACTGGGCATCTTGAGCTTTAGATAAGCATAATGGGGCACCGCGTTGAATCTAGCGAACGCAGTTCGTCCGAGCAGTGCGTGGTAGCTGCTGCGGAAGGGGACAATATCGAAGATTAAATCTTCGCTTCGGAAGTTGTTCGGAGAACCGAAGACCACCTCCAGCGTGATTGAGCCCATACAACGGGCCTCGACGCCTGGTATGACTCCTTTAAAGGTAGTCTTTGTGGGTTTGATTCGTGAGGGATTAATGCCCATCTTCCGAACTGTATCCTGATAGAGCAGGTTGAGGCTACTACCACCGTCCATTAGGACTCGTGTTAGGTGGAATCCGTCGATGATTGGGTCGAGGACTAGTGCGGCCGAACCGCCATGGCGGATACTAGTTGGGTGATCTCGACGATCGAAGGTGATCGGGAATGACGACCACGGATTAAATTTTGGGGCGACTGGCTCTACCGCATAGACGTCCCTGAGTGCTTGCTTACGCTCCCTTTTGGGGATGTGTGTAGCATATATCATGTTCACCATTTTGACTTGAGGGGGGAATTTCTTCTGCCCCCAGTGTTCGGCTGCCGGGGCTCTTCGTCCTCATCCTCACTTTGTGACTCCTTTTCTTTGCTCTCGGCATTTAACTTGCCAGCCTGTTTGAAAACCCAACAATCTCTGTTGGTATGATTGGCTTGTTTGTCTGGGGTGCCATGTATCTGGCACGGACGGTCGAGTATGCGGTCCAAGCTGGATGGTCCCTCATTGTTCCTTTTGTAGGGCTTCTTCCGCTGGCCGGACTTGGAGCCGCTGAATCCGACGTTAACTGCAGTGTCATCGGTGTTATTGCCATTACTTCGGCGTTTGTGTTTATTGCGCCGAAGCTTGCCGGTGCTATTTTAGGCCTCAGAGGGGCCTGCCTTGTTGGCTGTGTTTGTACTACGAGCCAGCCAACTGTCCTCACCCGCGCAAAAGCGGGTCATAAGCGCCGTGAGGGCTGCCATGGATTTTGGCTTTTCTTGGCCGAGGTGGCGGGCGAGCCATTCGTCGCGGATGCTATGTTTGAAGGCCTCTAGGGCTTCGGCATCCGGACAGTCAACGATCTGGTTCTTTTTGGTTAGGAACCTAGTCCAGAATTTTCTGGTTGATTCTCCAGGCTGTTGAACTATATGACTAAAGTCATCGGCGTCTGGTGGCCGGACATTAGTGCCTTGGAAGTTGTCAAGAAAAGCTTCTTCCAAGTCCCCCCAGCTGCCGATAGAATTTTCAGGCAGGCTATTTAGCCAGTGTCTAGATGGTCCTTTTAATTTTAGTGGGAGGTATTTGGTGGCATGGAGGTTGTCTCCTCGGGCCATATGGATGTGGAGAATAAAATCTTCGATCCACACTGCGGGATCGGTTGTTCTGTCGTATGATTCAATATTGACGGGCTTGAACCCCTTGGGGAATTCGTGATCCAGTAATTCATCCGTGAAGCATAGAGGGTGTGCGGCGCCTCTATATCGGGCCGCATCATGGCGCACCTTCGATGAAGTCCGTCTGCGGTTATCGGTCCGGGCGTGACTAGGTTTGTCACGTCCGAATAGGTAGCCGTCATCCCGAGTCGGGAAGCGTCCTCGCGATCCGTAGATTGATCTGGTGTGTCCTGCTCTACTGTCCAGGTCCTGCCGAAGGTCGTATGTATGGTCCCGAGCTGTTATGTCCCTGTTTTTGCGAGGCGGTGGGGCGGGCTGTTGTTCGGCCTGAGTTGTCGTTTTATCCCGACTGCGGGGTGCTCGGTCCGCCGCACTATCCCGACCACGTGGTGGTTGTTCCGCATTACGCAAGGGGGTATGGGATCTGGTGCCTCCTCATCAAACTGAGGTAGCACTCTGCGCTTTGTGTAACTCTTGGCTGGGCGCTTGAGGCCGTATTCTTCGGCTGCCAGGACATCGGTCCATCTGTCAATTAGTAGGTCTTGATCGGTTTGGAGCTGCTGCTGCTTTTTCTTCAGGCTTCTTGCAGTAGCTATTAGCTGGCGCTTGAAGTGCTCTTGCTCGAGGGGTGCCTCAGGCACGATGAAATCCTCGCTGCCGAGGCTCTCTTCATCCTCGGAGACTGGACGATAACTATCGTCATTCGGGTCATTGAGCATGGCCTGTTTATCAGGGTTAACTTTCTCGTTGTCTTGTTCCTCCTGTTTGGATGCTGCTCCAACAGGGTCTTCATTGTTTTCGGCGTCGCCCGGAGTACTATTTTCTCTGGTGCCAGTGTTGCCATCTTTTGAGCGACGAGGCTTAGAACGGCGTTTAGGGCACCGGCGCTTGGACTGTGTCTCAGAAGGTTTCTCCGCAACTGGATCGTTGCTAGCTTTTTTAGGTGTGTCCACCATGTACACATCGTACGAAGAGGTGGCCGTCCAACGTCTAGTGAATGGCGGGTCTTGGCCTTGCTCCTTGTTGCCATCGTCTTCCATACTGTCGATGTCTTCGGAGCCATAATCAAGCACATTGGTTAAGTCATCGACAGTGGCTATGAAGTGGGTGGCGGGTGGGTAGCAAAATTCCCCATCATCAGCCTCTAGCTCAAACCGGACATAGTTCGGCTGTGAGTCCTTCTCCAAGGACAAATTCTTTGGAGAGTTTAGCACATCACCCAAAGGTGAGTGCTGAACGATGTCTGCGGCGCTGAATTCAAAAATCTATAACCGATCCAGCTCGGTGTCTGCAGGCGTACATGGTCCGGAACTTGTAGCCGGAGACGAGTCTGGAGTTCCGTTGACGCGAGTATGGTAGGGTGTCAAGTCTGTGTGTGGCTCCAATGTTGCGGACTCTGAGGCCTCGGATGGCACGATATGCTTCGGTTCTAAGGCCGTTGCAGCAACAGGAACCATCTCCTGGATGTGACTCGATGACAGATTTAAGTCATGTTCATCAGAGCGAGGGGCAGCGATCGCCGCGATCTCGAATCCGTCGAAGACCAAGTCTCCGCGGACGTCCGTGACGTAGTTCAAGCTTCCGAATCTGACCTGATGGCTAGGGGCGTAACTATCGATCTGCTCCAGATGGCCAAGCGAGTTGGACCGCAGTACGAAGCCGCCCAACATGAAGATCTGTCCGGGGAGGAAGGTTTCTCCCTGGACAGCGTCTCTATGGACAATTGAAGGGGCCATCAAACCTTTCATCGACGGCACAGAGGAACTCTCAATGAAAGCACCAATGTCGCTGTCAAAACCGGCGGATCTCGGGTAGGGGGTCCCGAACTGTGTGTCTAAGGTTGATGGTTGCAGGAGACGGGGGACACGATGTTTACCCAGGTTCGGGCCCTCTCTATGGAGGTAATACCCTACTTCCTGCTTGATTGATCTTGATGAATATGAGTTTTACAAGAGTTGATCTACCACGAGATCGTAATGGCTAAACCCTAGAAGTCTAGCCTGTATGACTATGGTAATGAGTATCTCCTATCCGGAGTACACCCTCCGATTTATATAGACACCAGAGGGATCTAGGGTTACATAGAGTCGGTTACATAAGAAGGAATCTTAGTTGATCGCCAAGCTTGCCTTCCACGCCAAGAAGAGTCCTATCTGCACACGGGTACAGTGTTCGGCCTTCATGTCTTCACAGCCCATCAGTCCGGCCCATGGATAATAGGCCGGACGCCCGAGGACCCCTTAGTCCAGGACTCCCTCACTAACTTTTATTTATAGTGGCCACCGTCCTCTTCTCCCAAAATGTAGGAGGGAAGGGATTCCACAGTGGCCAATTTGAAAGGGGACAAGCAGTATATCTTATCCTGACGAAAGGTGGTCTTTGCCTGCAAAGCTTCTGGTCGTGACACTGTGCTGGGCTCGACGATGACACCCGTCCTGGCGGTCTTGGTCTCATGGCACTGGAATGGAAACCCTTGCCTGATTCCTCGGGAACCCACACATGTGCTTGCCCCCTTAGCACCAAAGAGGGAACTATCTTGTCTACGCCCGCTGACACCCGCCTAGCCTTGGTCGTCATGGCTTGCGTCACTTCAACCTCATGAAGTTGGGCACCTGCATAGGAATCTCCTCTCCTTAGGAGGCAGCCTGGGGAGGCCGCTCCCTCCGGAGGTCTTGGCGTCATCTGCCTCGCGAGGCTTGGCCCCTCCGGAGGGTCTTGTCTTGGTGGTCCCACAGATGGGATGTACCAGGCCATCGATGGAGCCATGCCGTGAGCTGCAGGCAGGCATGTTTGGGTACCCTAGTTCCCAGAACGCCGATAGTAGCCCCTGGAGCCAAGGCGCGCTCGGACTTGGCTTCGAGGCAAAGCCAAAGGGCAAGGGCAAAGCGCCACGGGCCCCAATCGCCCGCAGACCAGGCTGATGCGTGGCACTTGATGGGACATGGGCTTCTCCACTTCCCCATGCCACCTCGGCAACTGCTCGACTTGACAACTACCTGGTGCATGCAGAAAGGCCATCATTGCTTGGAGCGTGAGAGTCCGGCGGTTAGCCTTCCTTTGCCTATAAATGGGAGAGGGGGGCGTTGCCCCCAGCTCATCTTCATCTTATCACCGGTCCCTCCTTCTTCTTCATCATCCCGCCTTGCCATAGCGCCCAGGGCGCCAGTGACGAAATTATCGGCCGCTGAGAAGGGAAAGGCTCCCAAAGAGGGACCAGGCTCGCCACCGCCCAAGAGCGGTCGCGGCCGTCCCTGCAAGCACACTGCGACGCCATCGATGGCTCCCCAAGGGCGTGGGCGCACCCCTTGAAGGCTGGCACCACCTCCGGCAGTCGTGGGGGTGCTCCCTCCCACGGCTGGGGATGCCGTGGCCAAGGAGGGAGGCATGTGGCAACCATTCAGCCATCGCGCCCGCGATCCCATTCGGCTGATGCATCCTCGGAGTTCGTGGTGTGGGCGAAGAGGCCCGCAGGCGTCTAGTTCCAGCTCTCGTCCTTCTTCGCGGGCGTGTTGCTGGCCGGGGGACCTGGCGGCCTCTGGCTGCAGGCCGATGGTTGAGGTTGAGGTCACCCCCGCCGGCAACATGTTCCTGAACCGCGGGAGGCAGCCGTTCGCTCATGCATGCGGCCTGCAGGGGAGGTGTACCCTCCACTTCAGGCACGACGGCGCTGCGACCCTCTACGTCAGGGTCTTCAGCGAGGATGGCAGGCGCCTGGGGTGCTTCCCGAAGGTGCGGTAGCATCTCTGGCGGTGAAGTTGCCCTTGGCGACGGTCATGATGCCTCCAGCAGCGGCGGCTCCTCCTCTTGGGGAGAACGAGCGACGGTGCCTACGATGAGCCGCAATGTCGCCGAGCTCTGACCGCGAAGGGTGACGAGCGGCCCCACAGTCAGTGTCAAAATCGGCGGATCACGGGTAGGGGGTCCTGAACTGTGCGTCTAAGGTCGATGGTTGCAGGAGACGGGGGACACGATGTTTACCCAGGTTCGGGCCCTCTCTATGGAGGTAATACCCTACTTCCTGCTTGATTGATCTTGATGAATATGAGTGTTACAAGAGTTGATCCACCACGAGATCGTAATGGCTAAACCCTAGAACTCTAGCCTGTATGACTATGGTCATGAATATATATTATCCGGACTACGCCCTCCGGTTTATATAGACACCGGAGGGATCTAGGGTTACATAGAGTCGGTTACATAAGAAGGAATCTTCATTGTTGATCGCCAAGCTTGCCTTCCTCGCCAAGAAGAGTCCTATCTGGACACGGGTACAGTCTTCGGCCTTCACGTCTTCACAGCCCATCAGTCCGGCCCATGGATAACAGGCCGGACGCCCGAGGACCCCTTAATCCAGGACTCCCTCAGTAGCCCCTGAACCTGGCTTCAATGACGAGGAGTCTGGCGCGCAGATTGTCTTCGGCATTGCAAGGCGGGTTCCCCTTTTTTCTAAACTCCAAGATAGTCTTCGGATGCGACGATAGTATCCGGACCTGTAACACGTACCACACACAACCGCAGAGAGAATATAATACTTGCACGAGTCCCATCCGCTGACAGCTTTTTACAACATGACATTACGTCAGCCCGGTCATAACTTTGGACCATTTTGTGTTCACCGTTCCATGTTTCGAGACGCGGTTGCCATTGGCACGTCTTGTCAAAGCAGAGATCGTGTCCCTTTATTGCGGGATTCTCATCAATGCGGGTATGGGTAACCCAACCGTGCCGTTTATACATCACTTGGGAATAGGCGAATTCCAAGGCGAGTGGGGAGGCGTTTGATATTGACTGCCTTTATAAAGGGATAAGGGCTCGCTCTTCTTCTCCCACGCCTTCTCTCTATCTCCGCCCTTCCAATCTCGAGCTCCAGCGCCCAAGTTCTCATCTCCTTTCCCCTCGAGCTAGCACCCAACCATGTCAGGATCCGGAGGTCAGGGCAAGTGGATGGTCTCCTCCGTCAAGGAGGAGGACATTACCGAGCTTCGGGCGGCCAGATACTTGTCGAAGCAAATCGTCCACCACCTGCCGGCCGAGGGACAAGTCGTCCCCACACCGGAGCCCAACGAGAGGGTGGTATTCCTCCCTCATTTCTTCTGCGGACTAGGTTCCCACTCCACCCTTTCGTTCGCGGGCTGTAGTATTATTACGGGATAGATTTCCACGATCTGTCCCCGAACTCCTTCCTCAACATCTCGGCGTTTATCGTCGTGTGTGAGGCCCTCCTCCGCATCCAACCCCACTTCGGGCTATGGCTCAAAGTCTTCAATGTGAAGCCGAAGGTGGTGGATGGCCAGCACGCGGAGTGTGGGGGAGCCATGGTGAGTAAGCTGTCGAACGTCTCCTGGCCGAAAGGCACTTTCGTGGAGATGGTAAAGGAGTGGCAGAAACAATGGTTCTACATCACAGAACCCCGCGGCACCACTTGGGCCGCAGCTGCCGAATTCTGCTCCGGTGCTCCCATGCGACTCACCTCCTGGGTCGAGAAGAGTCCGAACTGGTGTTCGCCCGAGGAGCTGATGGCGCTGCAGACGCGCGTGCCGAGTATGATAGCCAAGAACGTCAAGCTTATCGATGTAATCTAGGTGATGCTAGTTCGCCGGATCCTCCCGTGCCAGTGCAGAAGTCGCCCTCTGTGGGAGTTTAATCTGAAGGAGCACCAAACCCTGGAGAGGCTCTTCGAAACTACTCACGAAGGTGCCTGGAAGTTGCTCTTTAAGGGCAACGAGAAACCGCCGGCCATGGATTCAGACCGTGGTCACGATTGTAAACACCTCGCCAGCGAGGTATGTTATTTTTGACGTATCCCCGACTTAATTGTTTCGAGGATGATGTCTGAGTGTTATCATTGCTTTTTCAGGATTGGATGGAGAGGGCGAAGCGGATCCAGTGTCCGGCTCCGCTGCCTGAAGAACCAGTCATCCCGCGTCTAGCGAAGATGCTGGTGTCGGCGGCGTTTAAGGCGCCGGAGAAGAAGGCCCAGAAGATGGTCAAGGGGGCCAAAAGTGGCCCACGTCGCAAGGGCACTTCGGACGTGACGTCCGAAGACGAGGAGGCCCATTCCTTCGTCCTTGAGGACGACGACGAGGAAGAGGAGGAGGAGGAGGAGGAGAAGAAACCTCCCCCTAAGGAGAAGAAGAGGGGGGCGTCCACGAATCTGGAGGCGGGAACACCCAAGAAGGGGAAGGGTGCCCCTGCGGTTGACACCGCGTGGGACGTCGACAGCAGTCCGGAGCGACGCCCCCGCACTAAACCCCAGGCCGCATCGTAAGTACTACGACTCACATCTATCCGTATATCCGGCCTCTCCTCTTTATCGTCTTGACATGGTTAATTGCGCTATTGTAGTCCGGCCCGCGACAGCGTCCAGTGAACCTCATCTGGAGGTTCGTTGGATCCAACGGAAATGGCCAGTGTGTCACCGCCGACCGCTTACTCCCCCGAGGCCTAGGATGACACCAAAGTGTTGTCCCGGAGGACCGCTCCGAGCCGGGGAGGAGCCCAGGACGCTATTCGGGAGGCGCCACAGGGCGAAAACTCCGCTACCAGACACATGGGGGAGCGGATCCCCTTGGAGACTGGGGAAGAGGGCCGTATTCAGTTCGGCCCACAGCCGGAAACGATTCCAGAGACCCATGTGGCTCCAGAATCAGGCGAGCAGCCTCCCTCGAAGGAGGGGGTGTGCCGATTTCATCGGTGGCCCCTGTCCAACCAGGGGCACCGGATAACCTGATGGAGGCTCTACGAGGCGCCTCCATTGTGGATGAGCATCGTGTCCTTATGGTTACGGTGATCGAGAAAATTCAGTCCGCCAAGAGCGGACTAAACGAGGCCTGCAACAATCTGTTGACAGGTTTTGAGGTAAGTCATGTAGGAAGAGTACACCCCGTGCTGACAGTAGCCCCTGAGACACTGTCCGATGTTCGGAAAGAAAGGCCGGACAGGGGATCAACCCTTTGTAGGAGACTAATTATGTGATTAAACAGGCGTCGTTGTTGGCCGCGACCTCGCATGCTGCCGAAGTCTCTGAACTGAAGCAGAGGTTGGAGCGGACTGAGAACGAGCTCGGCGAGGTGAAGATTCAGCTCCGCAAGAAGCAAGGTGAGTAACGACTTGCTGTGTAGTCGGAAAGAATAAGTGGTGAGTATTGACCGAAGTGTCATAATGTATGTAGGGGCGGCGACCGAGGTCGAGGCTCTGAAAAATGCCCTGACCGAAGCCGAGGGGAAGGCTGTCCAGTAGCAAGCCGCCAGTAAGAAGCTCAAGGCCCGGGTCGACGAGATCCAGCAGGAGCTCCAGGACGCGGTGAAAAAGTGTGAGGCCTTGGAGCGCGAAGCGTCGGTTCGAGAGACCGAACTTAGCAAGGCTCGCCAGAGCACGGAGGCCGCACAGAATGAGGCCCGGGGCGCTCTCAAAGAGGTCCAGGAGGCCATGAAGATCGTGGCTGGTAAGGCATTTAACATGCAAAGCAAGTATGCGGAGAGGAAGTACCTTTTACTAACCCGGATTCGGAGTTGCCCAGGGGCTTTTGCGGATCTACCATGCATCGTATCCGATGCGGCGGAGTTCTTCCGAGCCAAAGAAGGGAGCTCCACGGAGAAGCTATTCTGGACGCAGTACGCTGTGCCAGAACATCCGGTGCCGTTTACCGATCAGCTGAAACAGCTGGTCGAGGTGCACAGGGTGGCCGAACTGGCCATGAAGGACTTAATAATCCGGCTGTGGCCAGCCAAGGCGATACCCAACAGTTATTTTCGCCTCGTGAAGTGGGTAATGGAGGCGTGTCCGCGGCTAGACATCGTCAAGCGATCAGTCTGCATCGAAGGTGCCCACATGGCCTTCGCTCGTTGCAAGATGTGGTGGGCGAAGATGGACGCCGTCGAGGTGGCCAGGGGGCCGCCGGAGGGCAAGGAGCACCACACACCCGAGCGATATTTTGCGGATGTCCTGGAGGGATCTCGACTTGCAGCCGCGCAGGGTGGGCAGGACCTTATTTTCGAATGAAGACATTCTTTTTTTTTGTCTTTGCCTTGTATGATGAAAACAAATCCGGTTTGCAATATAATGTTTGTTATGTTTTGATTGTTTCCTCCTATGCGGCCGTGTTATATTAAATCTGAGGGTTGGCCAGTCGTCGGCTTCTGCCCTCACGTAGGTAGTACGGAGGTGTTCGGGATGGAATCTAAACAATCTTGATCCAATTATATGGTCCTTGAAGGAGTTGTTTAGCGCAACGAACTAGGCAATCAGACTATGCGGCTAAAACGCCCTCACTTAGCCATAGGAGTTTTATAATAAAACATAGGCGCAGTGTCTGATCGGGAAGTACCGATCCTTCCCGAAATGCGAAAAAATCTCCAACAATTTGTGACCTCTGAACAGATGACCGGCTCTCGCCGCATCATGACAGTCAGTTTTCAGCTTTCTCTACAGAGGTGCTCATCCGGTTTAGACCAGGGCACAATCGTAGTAGTTCTCCCTTTACTACCCTAGCCGATGTAGCGGAACGTAGGGTAGCAAGCATAGGAGCCGGGTAACCCAACTATTGACCAAAGACATGATTCGGAGCCAATGCATATAATGTTAAATTCGGGGTGCCGAACTTATCTATAAGAAGTGTTCGGACTTTGTTGCCGTATTATGGGGCGATAGGGGGCCCCTGGCGAATATGAAACGTACCAAAGTGTACGGGTGCGAGGATATAAGTAATTAATAGCAACGGGAAACAGAAAAGAACAGAGGTAGTATGTGTGGCCCCTTTTCGTGGGCCGTACACTGTTTCCATTATAATTGGGTTAATGCGTCAAAGCGCATTTATACAAATAATGCGATAAGCAACCGGCTATTTAACATGCCAGAACCAGAGGAGAGCTGCATTTGGGTACTTGAAAAATAGCTAGAGTAGTCGTTGGATTGTCCTCTAGGGCTTCCCTTGTATGCCTGTGCTCTGCGCCAATCTGGTGTACTTGTCCTTTGACAGGACCGGTAATAAGTCCCTTGAAGGAGGCCTGTGTAAAACGTGAAAAGGGGGAGGAAAATAGTGAAGGTATATGTGAGTCCGGGATCGTTCTAGCCAAACTGTGGATCACAAGCTAGCTGTCCCTCCGTCGTGCCCATGGAATTTTGAGTGCGTAATTATGTACGTGTGGTACGAATGCCACTTCCTCATCGGGACTGGGACGGAGGCCGAATTGCTAATCGAGCTCCTGACGAGCCGAGTTGTCCTGTTGCAGTGTGGTCCGGACCCTCTTAATGATGTCCAGGGGCTCGGAAGCCGAATTATGGTTCTACTTGAGAAGGCCGCTCTGTACCTCTGCTGCTAGGGCGGCAGTGTGCTCTTCTGTACGGAGAGAGCGTACCGTGTTTCCATTTACTTTTATGACGCCGCGTGGACCGGGCATCTTGAGCTTTAGATAAGCATAATGGGGCACCGCACTGAATCTACTGAACGCAGTTCGTTCGAGCAGTGCGTGGTAGCCGCTGCGGAAGGGGACAATATCGAAGATTAAATCTTCGCTTCGGAAGTTGTCCGGAGAACCGAAGACCACCTCCAGCGTGATTGAGCCCGTACAACGGGCCTCGACGCCTGGTATGACTCCTTTAAAGGTAGTCTTTGTGGGTTTGATTCATGAGGGATTAATGCCCATCTTCCGAACTGTATCCTGATAGAGCAGGTTGAGGCTGCTACCCCCATCCAGGAGGACTCGTGTGAGGTGAAATCCGTCGTTGATTGGGTCGAGGACCAGTGCGGCCAAACCGCCATGACGGATACTAGTTGGATGATCTCGACAATTAAAGGTGATCGGCAATGACGACCATGGATTGAATTTTGGGGCGACTGGCTCTACCGTGTAGCCGTCCCTGAGTGCTCGCTTGCGCTCCCTTTTGGGGATGTGTGTAGCGTATATCATGTTCACCATTTTGACTTGAGGGGGGAATTTCTTCTGCCCCCAGTGTTCGGCTGCCGGGGCTCTTCATCCTCATCCTTGCTTTGTGATCTCTTTTCCTTGTTCTCGGCATTTAACTTGCCAGCCTATTTAAAAACCCAACAATCTCTGTTGGTATGATTGGCTTGTTTGTCTAGGGTGCCATGTATCTGGCACGGACGGTCGAGTATGCGGTCCAAGCTGGATGGTCCCTCATTGTTCCTTTTATAGGGCTTCTTCCGCTGGCCGGACTTGGAGCTGCTGCATCCGGCGTTAACTACAGTGTGATCGGTGTTATTTGCCATTACTTCGGCGTTTGTGTTTATTGTGCCGGAGCTTGCCGGTGCTATTTTTGGCCTCAAAGGGGCCTGCCTCGTTGGCTGTGTTTGTACTATGAGCCAGCCAACTGTCCTCACCCGCGCAAAAGCAGGTCATAAGTGCCATGAGGGCTGCCATGGATTTCGGCTTTTCTTGGCCAAGGTGGCGGGCGAGCCATTCGTCGCGGATGCTGTGTTTCAAGGCCGCTAGGGCTTCGGCATCCGGAAAGTCAACGATCTGGTTCTTTTTGGTTAGGAACCTACTCCAGAATTTTCTGGCTGATTCTCCAAGTTGTTGAACTATATGACTTAAGTCATCGGCGTCTGGTGGCCGGACATAAGTGCCTTGGAAGTTGTCAAGAAAAGCTTCTTCCAAGTCCTCCCAACTGCCAGTAGAATTTTCAGGCAGGCTATTTAGCCAGTGTCTAGCTGGCCCTTTTAATTTTAGTGGGAGGTATTTGATGGCATGGAGGTCGTCTCCTCGGGCCATATGGATGTGGAGAATAAAATCTTCGTTCCACACTGCGGGATCGGTTGTTCCGTCGTATGATTCAATATTGACAGGCTTGAACCCCTCGGGGAATTCGTGATCCAGTACTTCATCCGTGAAGAAAAGAGGGTGTGCGGCGCCTCTATATCAGGCCACCTCACGGCGCACCTCCGATGAAGTCCGTCTGCGGTTATCGGTCCGGGCGTGACTAGGTTTGTCACGTCCGAATAGGTAGCCGTCATCCTGAGTCGGGAAGCGTCCTCGCAATCCGTAGATTGATCTGGTGTGTCTTCTCTACTGTCCAGGTCCTGCTCGACTGTCCAGGTCCTTCTCTACTAACTTGGTTAACTTGCTCGTTGTCTTGTTCCTCCTGTTCGGATGCTGCTCCAATAGGGTCGTCATTGTTTTCGGCATCGCCCGGAGTACTATTTTCTCCGGTGCGAGTGTTGCCATCTTTTGAGTGACGAGGCTTAGAACGGCGTTTAGGGCGCCAGCGCTTGGACTGTGTCTCAGAAGGTTTATCCGCAACTGGATCGTCGCTAGCTTTTTTAGGTGTGTCCACCATGTACACATCGTACAAAGAGATGGCATCCAACATCCAGTGAATGGCGGGTCTTGGCCTTGCTCCTTGTCGGCATCTTCGTCCATACCGTCGATGTCTTCGGAGCCATAATCAAGCACGTCGGTTAAGTCATCGACAGTGGCTATGAAGTGGGTGGCTGGTGGGAAGCAAAATTCCCCGTCATCAGCCTCTAGCTCGAAACGAACATAGTTCGGCTGTGAGTCCTTCTCCAAGGAAAAATTCTTTAAAGAGTTTAGCACATCAGCCAAAGGTGAGTGCTGGAAGATGTGTGCGGCGCTGAATTCGAGAGTCGATAATCGATCCAGCTCGGTGTCCGCAGGCGTACATGGTCCGGAACTTATAGCCGGAAATGAGTCCGGGGTTCCCTTGATGCAAATATTGCAGGGTGTCGAGTCTGTGTGCAGCTCCAACGCCGCGGACTCTGTGGCCTTGGATGGCACGATCTTCTCCGGCTCTAAGGCTGTTGCAGCAATAGGAACCATCTCCTGGATCTGACCCGATGACAGATTTAAGTCATGTTCATCGGAGCGTGGGGGAGCGATCGTTGCGGTCACGAATCCGTCGAAGATCAAGTCTCCTCGGACGTCCGCGACGTTGCTCAAGCTTTCGAATCTGACCTGATGGCCAGGGGCGTAACTATCGATCTGCTCCAGATGGCCAAGCGAGTTGGCCCGCAGTACGAAGCCTCCCAACATGAAGATCTGTCCGGGGAGGAAGGTTTCTCCCTGGACAGCGTCACTATGGACGATAGAAGGGGCCATCGAACCTTTCGTCGACGGCACAATGGAACTCTCAATGAAAGCACCAATGGCGGTGTCAAAACCGGCGGATCTCGGGTAGGGGGTCCCGAACTGTGCATCTAAGGTTGATGGTTGCAGGAGACGGGGGACATGATGTTTACCCAGGTTCGGGCCCTCTCTATGGAGGTAATACCCTACTTCCTGCTTGATTGATCTTGATGAATATGAGTTTTACAAGAGTTGATCTACCACGAGATCGTAATGGCTAAACCCTAGAAGTCTAGCCTGTATGACTATGGTCATGAATATATATTATCCGGACTATGCCTTCCGGTTTATATAGACACCGGAGGGATCTAGGGTTACATAGAGTCGGTTACATAAGAAGGAATCTTCAGAGTTGATCGCCAAGCTTGCCTTCCATGCCAAGAAGAGTCCTATCCGGACACGGGTACAGTCTTCGGCCTTCATGTCTTCACAGCCCATCAGTCCGGCCCATGGATAACAGGCCGAACACCCGAGGACCCCTTAGTCCAGGACTCCCTCACCCGCCGCCGCGTCCTAGTGAAGCAGGAGGACTTCAAGTGAGCATGGGCGTTGCTGGAACAGGGTCTCAGGAGCCACTGTGGTCGCTCGGCCACTTTTGCCTCTCTCTTTTCCTGCATCAAAAAAGTAGAAAGCCCTGCCGGGCGTGTAATGAACCATGGCGCTTGCGCCATTATATTTTCTTTTTTATATTGCGTCCTGACATCCGTGTTGCTGCTAATTGACGGGTTCTTGATGAGCGTGATTGGGATGCCTTAGCTTAGTGTGCTTGTGGTAGATTCCTGTGCCGCGAGCATGCTTCTCTGGAGCTTGTACCTCCTGCATGCCCCTCGTTCCAGAGGGGTCCTACCGGGGGTTCCTTCCTGAGGATTCAAAGGTCCTCAGACCTCGGGAGGCACCCGGTAGCTGCGGGGTTAGGGGACCTCTGGAGGTGTGATACGTCTCCAACATATCTATAATTTTTGATTGTTCCATGCTATTATATTATCTGTTTTGGATGTTTAATGGGCTTTATTATGCACTTTTATATTATTTTTGGGACTAACCTACTAACCGGAAGCCCATTGCAAATTGTTGTTTTTGCCTATTTCAGTGTTTCGCAGAAAAGGAATATCAAACGGAGTCCAAACGGAAAGAAACCTTCGCGAGGATCATTTTTGGAACAAACGCAATCCAGGAGACTTGGAGTGGATGTCAAGTAAGCAACAAGGCGGCCACGAGGTAGGAGGGCGCGCCTAGGGGGGTAGGCGCACCCCCACCCTCGTGGGCCCTCGTGGCTCCACCGACCTACTTCCTTCGCCTATATATACTCTTATACCCTGAAAACATCCAGGAGCATGATGAAACCCTATTTCCACCGCCGCAACCTTCTGTACCTATGAGATCCCATCTTGGGGCCTTTTTCGGCGCTCCGCCGGAGGGAGAATCGATCACGGAGGGCTTCTACATCAACACCATAGCCTCTCCGATGACATGTGAGTATTTTACCACAGACCTTCGGGTCCATAGTTATTAGCTAGATGGCTTCTTCTCTCTCTTTGGATCTCAATACAAAGTTCTCCTACATTCTCTTGGAGATCTATTCGATGTAATACTTTTTGCGGTGTGTTTGTGGAGATCCGATGAATTGTGGTTATGATCAAGATTATCTATGAACAATATTTGATTCTTCTCTGAATTATTATATGTATGATTTGATATCTTTGCAAGTCTCTTCGAATTATGAGTTTGGTTTGGCCTACTAGATTGATATTTCTTGCAATGGGAGAAGTGCTTAGCTTTGGGTTCAATCTTGCGGTGTCCTTTCCCAGTGACAGCAGGGGCAGCAAGGCACGTGTTGTATTGTTGCCATCGAGGATAAAAAGACGGGGTTTATATCATATTGCTTGAGTTTATCCCTCTACATCATGTCATCTTGCCTAATGCATTACTCTGTTCTTATGAACTTAATACTCTAGATGCATGCTGGATAGTAGTCGATGTGTGGAGTAATAGTAGTAGATGCAGAATTGTTTCGGTCTACTTGTCACGGACATGATGCCTATGTACATGATCATGCCTAGATATTCTCATAACAATGCTTTTTTCTATCAATTGCTCGACAGTAATGTGTTCACCCACCGTAGAATTTGCTATCTTGAGAGAAGCCACTAGTGAAACCTATGGCCCCCGGGTCTATTTTCCATCATATAAGTTTCTGATCTATTTTATTTTGCAATCTTTACTTTTCAATCTATACCATAAAAAATAAAAAAATTATCTTTTTATCTCTATCAGATCTCACTTTTGCAAGTGGCCGTGAAGGGATTGACAACCCCTTTATCGCGTTGGTTGCAAGGTTCTTAATTGTTTGTGCAGGTACGAGGGATTTGCGTGTAGTCTCCTACTGGATTGATACCTTGGTTCTCAAAAACTGAGGGAAATACTTACGCTACATTGCTGCATCACCCTTTCCTCTTCAAGGGAAAACCAACGCATGCTCAAGAGGTAGCAAGAAGGATTTCTGGTGCCGTTGCCGGGGAGATTTTTGCCAAGTCAAGTCAAGTTTTGATCTCCTGTCAACTAGCCATTTCTGGCGCCGTCGCCGGGAAGATCTACGCACAAGTCAAGACATACCAAGTACCCATCACACACTCTTATCCCTCGCATTACATTATTTGCCATTTGCCTCTCGTTTTCCTCTTCCCCACTTCACTCTTGCCGTTTTATTCGCCCTTTTTTCGTTCGTCTCTTTTCGCTTGCTTCTTCTGTGCTCGTTCTTTGTGCAATTTGCTGCTATCATGACTGAAACTGGGGAGGTTATCGTTGATAAGGATAGTGGTAATAACATGGAAAACTTTGATGCTTTTGATGATCCTCATGAAGAACCTACTATTTTACACACTAAAAAGTTTCGGATTGGTAGTGGTAATATTATTGGAAAAGGAGTTATTCAAGATTTTTTTACTTGTGCCGGTGCCCTGCCCTCCATGGGTGGGTCTATT
Source organism: Aegilops tauschii subsp. strangulata (assembly GCF_002575655.3). Taxonomy (NCBI): domain Eukaryota; kingdom Viridiplantae; phylum Streptophyta; class Magnoliopsida; order Poales; family Poaceae; genus Aegilops; species Aegilops tauschii. The sequence goes on from NC_053041.3 coordinate 332,322,153, forward strand.
CTTCATAGAACTAGTAGTCTTGCGGATGCTATATCCTTGCTCATGGTTGAACTTGAAAGACAATTTATTCATATGCATCCTTGCATACAAAGGAATTTTCTAGAGTTTTCCAATATCGAGCATTCTTCTGTTAAGTGAGCAGCTACCATCTTTTTGGCACATGAGTTCAGATTTATAATGAAAGAGGCCAATGAAATTTTTGTGCATTATAGGGTGGACGCTGGCGTCCTCCCATAGAAGCTATCCTTTTTAATCAAGAAGACTTAATGCATTTACGATCTTTAGATCATGTTGCTTACAATGAAAAACTTAGAAACAAGGTTCCTACCGATGTTCTAGTTAATAGAATTTGTGAACTCAATGATGATTTTGCTATTCAGAACAATGGGTTAGGTTTTTCTCCTGAACAAAGACTCATGACTTTTTGCCAAAAGAATGCTTATAATGATGAATTGGTTGTGCAATATAAGGGGCCAAAGGAGGAACCCATACCTCCTGAGCTTGATCTTGGGGACTTTTGTCCCATTAAAATTAGCCCTTTTGATTACTTTTGCTTGCCACAAAGAAAACTTGCTGCTGAACGTAGCGAATATGAGATGAGTTTTCACAATTTGCCTTACCATTACTATGGCTATACCTAGATCTATTCTTGTTTTTATGCCTAGCTAGGGGCGTTAAACGATAGCGCTTGTTGGGAGGCAACCCAATTTTATTTTTGTTCCTTGCTTTTTTCTTCCTGTTTAGTAATAAATAATTCATCTAGCCTCTGCTTAGATGTGGTTTTATGTTTTAATTAGTGTTTGTGCCAAGTAAAACCTATAGGATCTTCTTGGGTGATAATTATTTGACCTTGCTGAAAAAGTCAGAAAATTTCTGCTCATGAAAGCAATTGTTAAAAATCACCAGAAAGTAATAAAATACCGATTCCAATTGCAGTAGATCAATAAACAAATTATCGAGGTCGTCCTATTTTGGTAGATTTTTTGGAGTTACAGAAGTTTGCGTTTGATACAGATTACTACAGACTGTTCAGTTTTTGACAGATTCTGTTTTTTCGTGTGTTGTTTGCTTATTTTGATGAATCTATGGCTAGTATCGGGGGGTATGAACCATAGAGAAGTTGGAATACAGTAGGTTTAACACCAATATAAATAAATAATGAGTTCATTACAGTACCTTAAAGTGGTGGTTTGTTTTATTTCGCTAACGGAGCTCATGAGATTTTCTGTTGAGTTTTGTGTTGTGAAGTTTTCATGTTTTTGGGTAAAGATTTGATGGATTTTGGAACAAGGAGTGGCAAGAGCCTAAGCTTGGGGATACCCAAGGCACCCCAAGGTAAAATTCAAGGACAACCAAAAGCCTAAGCTTGGGGCTGCCCGGTGAGGCATCCCCTCTTTCGTCTTCGTCTATCGGTAACTTTACTTGAGGCTATATTTTTATTCACCACATGATATGTGTTTTGCTTGGAGCGTCTTGTATGATTTGAGTCTTTGCTTTTTAGTTTACCACAATCATCCTTGTTGTACACACCTTTTGGAGAGACACACAAGAATTGGAATTTATTAGAATACTCTATGTGCTTCACTTATATCTTTTGAGCTAGATAATTTTGCTCTAGTGCTTCACTTATATCTTTTAGACCACGGTGGTGGTTTATTTTATAGAAATTATTGATCTCTCATGCTTCACTTATATTGTTTTGAGAGTCTTAGAACAGCATGGTAATTTGCTTTGGTTAAAATTTTAGTCCTAAAGTGATGAGCATCCAATATAGGTATAATAAAAACTATCATATAAAGTGCATTGAATACTATGAGAAGTTTGATTCTTTATGATTGTTTTGAGATATGAAGATGGTGATATTAGAGTCATGCTAGTTGAGTAGTTGTGAATTTTAGAAATACTTGTGTTAAAGTTTGTGATTCCCGTAGCATGCACGTATGGTGAACCATTATGTGATGAAGTCGGAGCATGATTTATTTATTGATTGTCTTCCTTATGAGTGGCGGTCGGGGACGAGCGATGGTGTTTTCCTACCAATCGATCCCCCTAGGAGCATGCACATAGTACTTCGATTCGATAACTAATATATTTTTGCAATAAGTATGTGAGTTCTTTATGACTAATGTTGAGTCCATGGATTATACGCACTCTCACCCTTCCACCATTGCTAGCCTCTCTAATACCGCGCACCTTTCGCTGGTATCATACACCCACCATATACCTTCCTCAAAACAGCCACCATACCTACCTATTATGGCACTTCCATAGCCATTCCGAGATATATTGCCATGCAACTTACCACCGTTCCGTTTATTATGGCACGCTTCATCATTCTCATATTGCTTCGCATGATCATGTAGTTGACATCGTATTTGTGGCAAAGCCACCTTTACGATTCTTTCATACATGTCACTCTTGAATCATTGCATATCCCGGTACACCGCCGGAGGCATTCACATAGAATCATTGCATCTCCATAGCCCGTTGATACGCCTAGTTGATGTGAGACTATCTTCTCCTTTTTTGTCTTCTCTACAACCACCATTCTATTCCGCATATAGTGCTATGTCCATGGCTCACGCTCATGTATTGCGTGAAAATTGAAAAAGTTTGAGAACATAAAAAGTATGAAACAATTGCTTGGCTTGTCATCGGGGTTGTGCATGATTTAGATATTTTGTGTGATGAAGATAGAGCATAGCCAAAATATATGATTTTGTAGGGATAACTTTCTTTGGCCATGTTATTTTGAGAAGACATGATTGCTTTATTAGTATGCTTGAAGTATTATTATTTCTATGTCAATAATAAACTTTTGTCTTGAATGTTTCAGATCTGAACATTCATGCCACAATAAAGAAAATTACATTGAGAATTATGCTAGGTAGCATTCCACATCAAAAATTCTGTTTTTATCATTTACCTACTCGAGGACGAGCATGAATTAAGCTTGGGGATGCTTGATACGTCTCCAACGTATCTATAATTTTTGATTGTTCCATGTTATTATATTATTTGTTCTGGATGTTTAATGGGCTTTATTATGCACTTTTATATTATTTTTGGGACTAACCTACTAACCGGAGGCCCAGTTCAAATTGCTATTTTTTTTCCTATTTCAGTGTTTCACAGAAAAGGAATATCAGACGGAGTCCAAATGGTATGAAACCTTCGCGAGGATCGTTTTTGGAACAAACGCAATCCGGGAGACTTGGAGTGGACGTCAAGGAAGCAACGAGGCGACCACCAGGTAGGAGGGCGTGCCCAGGGGGGTAGGCGCGCCCCCACCCTCGTGGGCCCCTCGTGGCTCCACCGACCTACATCCATCGCATATATATACTCTTATACCCTGAAAACATCCAGGAGCACGATGAAACCCTATTTCCACCGCCGCAACCTTCTGTACCCGTGAGATCCCATCTTGGGGCCTTTTCCGGCGCTCCGATTACGGAGGGCTTCTACATCAATACCATAGCCTCTCCGATGATGTGTGAGTAGTTTACCAGACCTTTGGGTCCATAGTTATTAGCTAGATGGCTTCTTCTCTCTCTTTGATCTCAATGCAAAGTTCTCCACGATTCTCTTGGAGATCTATTCGATGTAATACTTTTTGCGGTGTGTTTGTCGAGATCCGATGAATTGTGGGTTTATGATCAAGATTATCTATGAACAATATTTGATTCTTCTCTGAATTCTTATATGTATAATTTGATATCTTTGAAAGTCTCTTCGAATTATCAGTTTGGTTTGGCCTACTAGATTGATCTTTCTTGCAATGGGAGAAGTGCTTAGCTTTGGGTTCAATCTTGCGGTGTCCTCTCCCCGTGACAGCAGGGGCAGCAAGGCACGTGTTGTATTGTTGCCATCGAGGATAAAATGATGGGGATTATATCATATTGCTTGAGTTTATCCCTCTACATCATGTCATCTTGCCTAATGCATTACTCAGTTCTTATGAACTTAATACTCTAGTTGCATGCTAGATAGCGGTCGATGCATGGAGTAATAGTAGTAGATGCAGAATCGTTTCGGTCTACTTGTCACGGACGTGATGCCTATATACATGATCATGCCTAGATATTCTCATAACTATGCGCTTTTCTATCAATTGCTCGACAGTAATTTGTTCACCCACCGTAGAAATTGCTATCTTGAGAGAAGCCACTAGTGAAACCTATGCCCCCCGCGTCTATTTTCCATCATATAAGTTTCCGATCTATTTTATTTTGCAATCTTTACTTTTCAATCTATACCATAAAAAATACCAAAAATATTTATCTTTTTATCTCTATCACATCTCACTTCTGCAAGTGGTCGTGAAGGGATTGACAATGCCTTTATCGCGTTGGTTGCAAGGTTCTTAATTGTTTGTGCAGGTACGAGGGACTTGCGTGTAGTCTCCTACTGGATTACCTTGGTTCTCAAAAACTGAGGGAAATACTTATGCTACTTTGCTGCATCACCCTTTCCTCTTCAAGGGAAAACCAACGCATGCTCAAGAGGTAGCAAGGTGCCGTTGATGACCCACAAGTATAAGGGGTCAATTGTAGCTCTTTTCGATAAGTAAGAGTGTCGAACCCAACGAGGAGCAGAAGGAAATGACCAGTAGTTTTCTGTAAGGTAATGTCTGCAAGTGCTGAAATTATAAGTACCGGAGTAGTTGGATAGCAAGATAATTTTTAACGAGCAAGTAACAATAGTAGTAACAAAAGTGCAGCATGGTAGCCCAATCCTTTTGAGGCAAAGGACATGTCAAAACGGACTCTTATGATAAGCAAAGCATTCTTGAGGGTACATGGGAATTTCATCTAGTCACTTTCATCATGTTGGTTCGATTTGTGTTTGCTACTTTGATAATTTGATACATAGATGGCCGGTGCTTACGTGATGTTCTTACTTGAACAAACCACCTACTTATGATTAACCTAGGTGGGCACTCCGCAACTAAGAGAAAAGTATTAAGAATAAATTCTAACCATAGCATTAAACTTTTGGATCCAATGGTCCCTTACGGAATAGCACATAAACTGGGGTTTAAGCTTCTGTCACTCTCGCAACCCATCATCTAATTGCTACTCCACAATGCATTTACTTAGGACCAAATATGTTGAAGAGTCATGTAGTCGACGTTCACATGACATCACTAAAGGAATTACAATATACATACTACCAAAATATCGAACACATATCAAGTTCACATGATTACTTGCAACATGATTTCTCCCGTGACCTCAAGAACAAAAGTAACTACTCACAAATGATAAACATGCTCATGATCCGAGGAGTATTAAATAGCATATTGGATCTGAACGTATAATCTTCCACCAAATAAATCATATGGTAATCAACTACAAGATGTAATCAACACTACTAGTCACCCACAAGCACCAATCTATAGTTCCGCAAGATTGAACACAAGAGATGAACTAGGGTTTGAGATAAGATGGTGTTGTTGAAGATGTTGATGGAGATTTCCCTCCCCAAAATGGGAGAGTTGTTGATGATGATGAGGACGATGATTTCCCCCTCCGGGAGGGAAGTTCCCCCGGCGGAATCGCTCCGCCGGAGGGCAAAAGTGCTCCTGCCCAAGTTCCGCCTTGAGGCGGCGGCGCTTCGTCCCGAAAGTCCTCTCCTTCTTTTTTCTTGGTCAAAATGACCTATATACCAGAAGATGGGCACCAGAGGTGGGCCTGCGTGAGCACAACCCACCAGGCGCGCATGGGCTCCCTGGCGGGCCCAGGTGGGTTGTGCCCACCTGGTGGGCCCCCTCTGGTAGTTATTTGCTCCAATAATTCTTAAATATTCCATAAAAAATCTATTTGAAGTTTCAACTTGTTTGGAGTTCCGCATAATAGGTAGCCTGATGTAGCTTTTCCTGGTCCAGATTTCCAGCTGCCGGAATTCTCCCTCTTGATGTGTACCTTGCAAATTATGAGAGAAAAGGCATTAGAATTACTCCAAAAAGCATTATTATGGATAAAAACATTATAAATAACAGTAAGAAAACAAGATGCAAAATGGACATATCAACTCCCCCAAGCTTAGACCTCGCTTGTCCTCAAGCGAAAACCAAAATCGAAAAACATGTCCACGTGCTTTGAGAGAGAGGTGTCGATAAAAACAAAATACGGACATAGAAGCATCATGTTGATTATTATAATAGCTACAAAATTAAACATAGGATTTTTATCATAGAACTTTTATCATATACTTCTCATGAATAAGTAATAGTTCATCAAACTATCGAAGTATAAAGCAAAAACTCTATTAGAAACCAACAAACTATGTTCTCAGTCGACTTTGCAACTACAATTCATCATCTTTTCACGAAGGGTCACGTATCGGAGCCTTTAGGGAAGTCCACATACTCGACCATCATATAATCTTCTATGACTGCTAACACTCACCGTGTACACATGAGCAAAACGTTTCAACCAGACACACAGAAAGATAGGGCTTATGGTTTTGCCTCCCAACGTACTCACCTCAAGGGTGATGTCAACAATAATAAATCATGCTATCTATATTCAGCTGGACATATGTGCCGAGATCTTTCCTCACCACATGATGCTTGCCAAAGGAGAAAAATAAAAAAGGAATAGAAGGAGAACTTTGACTCTTTGCATAAAAGTAAATACATAAAAGTAAAAGATAGGCCCTTTGTAGAGGGAAGCAGAGGTTGCCATGCGCTTATTTGTTTGTATGCTCAACACCTTAGTGCAAAAGAATGTCATGTTGCATTGCCCCTTGTGATAGCGACCTTTATTATGCAGTCTGTCGGTTTTATTCTTCACCATCACAAGTTCATGCAACGCTCAATTTTCTCTTACACTAAATGATCTCACATTATTAGAAGCAATTTTTATTGCCTTTTTGCACTGATGACAACTTACTTGAGGGATCTTGCTCAATCCCTAGGTAGGTATGGTGGACACTTGAAAATAAGATTCGGTTTTAAGGGTTTTTGGATGCACAAGTAGTATCTCTACTTAGTGCACAATCTTTGGCTAGCAAAGATAGGGGCAAGCACCACATGTTGAAGGATCTATGACAATATGCCTTCTATGTGAATATAAACAAACATAAACCATTAAGTTGTCTTCCTTGTCCAACGTCAACAATTTTGGCATATAATATTTTGATGAGGGCTCACAATCACAAAAGATTTCTAGGATAGTATATTTATATGTGAATCTTCTCTTCACTTATTAATTCTTTCATGAGTTGCATCATTAACTAATGCTATGTTTGTCAATCTCTAATAAAATTTTCTACTTATACTTTTCCTTATGTGGTGCCATCACCTACCATAGGATTAGTATATGATCTTATTGATTTATTTCCTTTCTTTTATTTATTTCCTTTCTCTTTTTCCTTCTTTATTTGCAACATGAAAGTAAATACAGCAAAACCTCAAACTAAACTTTATTATATAACTTGCACACGATTACAAGGATGGATCACTAAGCAAACTCTCAAAGAAGAAAGGATCGAACTAACTTTTATTCATCTAGTGCAAAAGATCGAACTAAAATAAGTAAAGGCAAAAAGATGACGGGATGATACGATACCGGGGCACCTCCCCCAAGCTTGGCATAAGCCAAGGGGAGTGCCCATACCCGATACTCAGTTTTCTTTTGGTGGTGAAGAAGATGGCGGTGGTCATGACAATTGTGCCTTTAACTTTTTCATATTGTAGTTGAGGAGGGCAATTTCCTCTTTTAAATCATTGACCTCCAACTCCAGCTTCAAGATCTTGTCACATAAATCTCCTTTGCTTTTCTGCCAAGAACGAGAAGGAATAGATCGGTTAGGTCTCTTAGGGAGACTGGACTTCTTGAACTGTACGTGCATATCCCCAGGTTGAGGTAGAGGAACATCCTCCTCCTCCGAGCTTGAATCATCAATCCTCATCAAGTGAGCATCCTCCTCGTCATCCGTAGTTCGACCATAAGGAGATAGGTCCCCATAGGTCTTTGGGTCAGCAATGAGATGCGAGAGATAGCTCTCACCATCAGAGTCTTGGGACGACATATTTTCAAAACTTTGCAGAAAACAGCAAGAAAAGAGAATAGAGGATTTCTCCGCAATACGGTGATCAACAACTTCGGGAAGTATATATAGAGTTTTTATCTTGGACGACAAGCATACGGGAGAAAAACGGAGTACGGAAGGTGTCCCAGGTGGGCACCACCCACCTGGGCGCCCAGGCTTTCTTTATTTCCAAAATTCTTAAATATTCCAAAACTGATAAAAAATATTTTTGCCGATTTTTTGGTGTCCGTTTACTTACCGTATCATGTACCTCCTTATTTGCACGATTCTGGAGTGTTCCGGAAGGACTCTTTTATGTGTTCTTCCGGTGTCAAAGTTTGGATAATATTACTTTCAACATTAATGGGTGTACCTGAGATATAATGTTTTATTCATTGCCCATTGACAACCTTCGGGTTAGTTCCTTCGGAATTATTTATTTTGATGGCTCCAGACCGGTAAACCTCCTCGATGACATATGGGCCTTCCCATTTTGGGAGGAGTTTTCCTACAAAGAATCTGAAAAGAGAGTTGTAAAAAAGAAGATATTCTCTGACTTTAAACTCATGCTTTTTGATTTTTTTGTCATGCCATCTTTTAACTTTTTGCTTGAATAATTTTGCATTTTCATAAGCTTGGGTTCTCCATTCATCTAGAGATCTAATATCAAATAACCTCTTTTCACCAGCAAGTTTGAAATCATAATTGAGTTCTTTAACTACCCAAAATGTTTTATGTTCTAACTCAAGAGGCAAATGACAAGCTTTTCCATAAACTATTTTATAAGGAGACATACCCATAGGATTTTTATATGCTGTTCTATAAGCCCAAAGAGCATCATCTAATTTCTTAGACCAATTCTTCCTGGTCCTATTGACAGTCTTTTGCAAAAATAATTTTATTTCTCTATTGCTAAGTTCAACTTGACCACTAGACTGAGGATGATAGGGTGATGTAATTCTATGGTTAACATCATACTTGGCAAGGATCTTACAGAAAGCACCATGAATAAAGTGTGAACCACCATCAGTCATTAAATATCTAGGGACTCCAAACCTTGGGAAAATAACTTCCTTAAGCATTTTAATAGAGGTGTTGTGGTCAGCACTACTAGTTGGAATAGCTTCTACCCATTTAGTAACATAATCAACAACAACCAAAATATGTGTACACCCATTAGAGCAAGGAAAAGGTCCCATGTAATCAAATCCCCAAACATCAAATGGTTCAACAGCAAGTGAATAATTCATAGGCATTTCTTGATGCTTACCGACATTACCTATTCATAGACGAACTTACGGGCATCCTTGAAGAGAGTAGGCCAATAAAATACAGACTGCAATACCTTGTGAGCAGTTCCATCTCCAGCATGATGCCCTCCATAAGCTTCGGAGTGACATTTCCGTAGGATTTGTCCCTGTTCATGCTCAGGTACACAATGTCTAATAATAACATCTACTCCTTCTTTATAAAGAAGTGGGTCATCCCAAAAGTAATGTCTTAAATCATAGAAGAATTTTTCTTTTTCTTTTCTTGGTATGTAAAGCTAGGTGGTAAATATTTAGCAACAATTTAATTAGCTTAATCAGCATACCAAGGAGTATTATGAGAACATTTATTGCAGCTAAATGCTCATCAGGAAAACTATCATCAATAGGTAGTAGGTCATCAAGCACATTTTCAAGCCTAGACAAATTATCTGCTACTGGGTTCTCAACTCCTTTTATATCAATGATATGTAAATCAAATTCTTGTAACAAGAGAACCCATCGAATAAGTCTAGGTTTAGCATCTTTCTTATCCATAAGATATTTAATAGCAGCATGGTCTGTGTGAACAGTTACTTTGGAATCAACAATATAAGGTCTATATTTATCACAAGCAAACACCACTGCTAAGAATTCTTTTTCAGTAGTAGCATCGTTTCTTTGAGCACTGTCTAGGGTTTTACTAGCATAATGAATAACATTCAGTTTCTTATCATCTCTTTGTCCTAGAACAGCACCAACAACATAATCACTAGCATCACACGTAATTTCAAAAGGCAAGTTCCAATCAGGTGGTTGAACAATAGGTGCAGAAAATAAGGCTTTTTGAGTGTTTCAAAGGCTTCTAAACAATCATCATCAAAAACAAAAGGAATATCCTTTTGCAAGAGACTAGTGAGAGGCCTAGAAATTTTAGAGAAGTCTTTGATAAATCTCCTATAGAAACCAAAATGACCTAGAAACTACGAATACCTTTTATATCTTTAGGACATGGCATTTTCTCAATTGCATCATCCTTAGCTTTGTCCACTTTAATACCTCTTTCAGAAATTTTATGACCCAAGACAATGCCTTCATTAACCATAAAGTGGCACTTCTCCCAATTCAAGAAAAGATTTGTTTGTTCACATCTCTGCAAAACTCGATCGAGATTGCTCAAACAATCATCAAAAGACTTCCCATAAATAGAAAAGTCATCCATGAAAACCTCAACAATCTTTCCACAAAAGTTAGAGAATATAGCAGTCATACATCTTTGAAAGGTAGCAGGTGCATTAATTACATAAACCAAAAGGCATACTTCTAGAAGCATAGGTTCCAAAGGGACAAGTAAAGGTGGTCTTTCCTTGATCAGGTTGAGAAACAGGTATTTGTGAAAAACCAGAATATCCATCAAGGAAGCAAAAGTGTGTGTGCTTAGATAATCTTTCAAGCATTTGATCAATAAAAGTCAGAGGGTAATGATCTTTCCTAGTTGATTACCATTCTATAGCCTGTAACAATTCTTTGTGGAATAAGTTCATTCTTATCATTAGGAACAACAGTTATACGCCCTTTCTTAGGAACACAATGAACAGCACTTACCCATCTACTATCAGCTATAGGATAGATTATACCTGCTTCCAAAAGTTTTAATATTTCCGTTCTTACCACTTCTTTCATCTTTGGATTTAACCGACGTTGGTGATCAACAACGGGTTTAGCATCAGGTTCCATATTAATTTTGTGCTGACATAGAGTGGGACTAATGCCCTTTAAATCAGCAAGGATATATCCAATAGCAGCTCAGTGCTTCCTTAGAACTTTCAATAATCTTTCTTCTTCATGTTCTGAAAGGTTAGCACTAATAATAACAGGATATAACTTCTTTTCATCAAGATAGGCATATTTCAAAGTGTCTGGCAATTGTTTTAATTCAACACAGGATCACCTTTAGGTGGAGGTAGACCTCCTAAAGTTTCAATAGGCAAATTGTGTTTAAGTAGAGGAAGTCGTTCAAAGAAATTTTTATCTATTTCATTTCTTTCATGCATATGTAAATCATTTTCATGGTCTAGCAAATATTCTTATAAAGGATCAGTAGGTGGTACAACAATAGAAGCAAGACCAATTAATTCATCCTTACTAGGCAATTATTTTTCATGAAGCTTTCTACTAAACTTGGAAAAATTGAACTCATGAGACTCATCACCAAAACTAACACCGACAGTTTGTTTCTTACATTCTATCTTAGCATTAATGGTGTTCAAGAAGGGTCTACCAAACATAATGGGACAAAAGTCATCTTGTGGAGAATCAAGAACAAGAAAATCAGTAGGGTATTTTATTTTCCCACACAAGACTTCAACATCTCTAACAATCCCAATTGGTGATATGGTGTCTCTATTAGCAACTTTAATAGTAACATCTATTTCTTCTATCTCTGCAGGTGCTATGTCTTTCATAATTTCTTGATATATAGTGTAAGGAATATCACTCACACTAGCACCCATGTCACATAAACCATGATAATAGTGATCTCCTATTTTAACTGAGATGACAGGCGTTCCCACAACAGGTTTATGTTTGTCCTTTTTATTAGGTTTGGCAATTCTAGCAGCTTCTTCACAGAAATAAATAACATGCCCATCCATATCTTCTTCCAAGAGATCTTTAACCATAGCAATGCTAGGTTCTACTTTAATTTGTTCATCATGTTTAGGTGTTCTAATATACCTTTTGTTAACCACCGTTGAAACTTTAGCATGTTCCCTTATCCTAACAGGAAAATGTGGTTTCTCAATATAAGAAGAAGGGACAACTAGATCAACATTATACAGTATAGTTTCTTCTTTAACTGGTACCGGTTCTTTAATTTCTTCTTTAATAGGTGGGTGACATTTAAACCACTTCTCTTTAGGGAGTTCAACATGAGTAGCAAATGATTTACAAAAGGAGGCTACTATCTCAGAGTCAAGTCCATATTTACTGCTAAACTATTGAAAAGCATCGGTATCCATCAAAGATTTAACACAATCATACTTAAGTTTAATACCTGACTCTTTACCTTCGTCGAGTTCCCAATCTTCAGAGTCGCATTTAATTCTTTCCAAAAGATCCCACCGGAATTCAATAGTCTTCTTCATAAAAGAACCAGCACAAGAAGTATCAAGCAGGTTTGATCATTGCGAGAAATCCGAGCATAAAAATTCTGGATAATAATTTCTCTTGAGAGCTCATGATTCGAGCATGAATATAACATTGACTTAAGCCCCTCCCAAGCTAGAGCCATACTTTCTCCTTCACGAGTCCAAAAAGTATATATATAACTCCGATCACGATGAACTAGATGCATAGGATAATTTTTTTGGTGGAACTCCAATTTCAAACGATTCCAATTCCATGATTCAATATCATCGCATAACCTATACCATGTTAATGCTTATACCTTCAAAGATGAAGGGAAAACCTTTTTCATCACTTCATCTCCGGGTAAACCTGCAAGCTTAAACAATCCACAAATTTGTTCCACATATATCAAGTGCATATCAGGATGTTTGGTTCCATCTCCTGCATAAGGACTAGCTAGCAGTTGTTCTATCATACCCGAAGGAACTTCATATGCAATATTTTCAGTAGGTGCAGTAGGTTGAGGGGTAGCTAATTGTGGTTCCGGACGAGGTGAAGATACCCCGAACAAACCCCTCAAAGGATTGTTTTCCATAGTAACAAGTGACAATAAATTTCAGCACACTATATAAATGTTCCCTTACCAAATTCGACTTACCAAAGGCGCTTCACTCCCCGTAAACGGCGCCAACAAATAGCCTTGATGACCCACAAGTATAGTGGATCAACTGTAGCTCTTTTCGATAAGTAAGAGTGTCAAACCCAATGAGGAGTAAGGTAATGACAAGTAGCGGAGTAGTTTTCAGTAAGGTAATGTCTACAAGTAGTTTTCAGTAAGGTAATGTCTGCAAGTGCTGAAATTATAAGTAGCGGAGTAGTTTGATGGCAAGATAATTTGTAACGAGCAAGTAACAATCGTAGTAACAAAAGTGCAGCAAGGTAGCCCAATCCTTTTGAGGCAAAGGACAGGACAAAACGGTCTCTTATGATAAGCAAAGTGTTCTTGAGGGTACACGGGAATTTCATCTAGTCACTTTCATCATGTTGGTTCAATTTGTGTTCACTACTTTGATAATTTGATATGTGGGTGGACCGGTGCTTAGGTGCTGTTCTTACTTGAACAAACCTCCTACTTATGATCAACCCTCCCGCAAGCATCCACAACTACGAGAAAAGTATTAAGAATAAATTCTAACCATAGCATTAAAATTTTGGATCCAATCGGTCCCTTACGGAATAGCGCATAAACTGTGGTTTAAGCTTCTGTCACTCTCACAACCCATCATCTAATTGCTACTCCACAATGCATTCCCTTTGGCCCAAATATGGTGAAGTGTCATGTAGTCGACGTTCACATGACACCACTAAGGGAATCACAACATACATACTATCAAAATATCGAACACATATCAAGTTCACATGATTACTTGCAACATGATTTCTCACGTGACCTCAAGAACAAAAGTAACTACTCACAAATGATAAACATGCTCATGATCAGAGGATTATTAAATAGCATATTGGATCTGAACATATAATCTTCCACCAAATAAACCATATAGTAATCAACTACAAGATGTAATCAACACTACTAGTCACCCACAAGCACCAATCTATAGTTCCGGTAACAAGATTGAACACAAGAGATGAACTAGGGTTTAAGATAAGATGGTGATGTTGAAGATGTTGATGGAGATTACCTTCCCCAAGATGGGAGAGTTGTTGGTGATGATGAGGACAATGATTTCACCCTCCGGGAGGGAAGTCCCCCCCGCGGAATCGCTCCGCCGAAGAGCAAAAGTGCTCCTGCCCAAGTTCCGCCTCGAGGTGGCGGTGCTTCGTCCCAAAAGTCCTCTCCTTCTTTTTGCTAGGTCAAAATGACCTATCTACCAGAAGATGGGCACCGGAGGTGGGCCTAGGTGAGCACAACCCACCAGGGCGCGCCTAGGTGGGTTGTGCCCACCTGGTGGCCCCCCTATGGTAGTTATTTGCTCCAATAATTCTTAAATATTCCATGAAAAATCTCCGTGAAGCTTTAGCTTGTTTGGAGTTGTGCAGAATAGGTAGCCTGACGTAGCTTTTCCAGGTCCAGATTTCCAAGTGGCGGAATTCTCCCTCTTGGTGTGTACCTCGTAAATTATGAGAGAAAAGGCATTAGAATTACTCCAAAAAGCATTATTATGGATAAAAACATTATAAATAGCAGTAAGAAAACATGATCCAAAATGGGCGTATCAGTGTTGCCCCACGCGAGCCCCTGAGCGTGGGCCGCTAGTACACCGTGTCGGGATGCCCGGAGGCATGGACTCAAGAGGGCGTGCATGTCTGTTGGCTCGTTTGAGGGCGTCGCGCGAGGATTAGGACGCCAAAGGGCTAGGACACCAAGGCTTTGGCGAGGTGTGTTCGCGGGCTGGCCCAAGCGTACACAGCGTGCCCAGCCCCCACGCGCGAGACACGCAAGGAAGAGCGACGGACAACTGTCACTCTCCCTAAAACAAAACCTAAAAGAGCGAATGCTGCGAGGAGAAAAAATTTCCAACCCTTTCAAATAAGGACGCGAGAACATCAAATTTCATTCTAGGAAGTGGCAAATCAGTTACAGAAAGCAAGCAAAAAGAACAGCCGCGTCCGTCACCTACACTAGTCTTCTGGTCTTCCCGCCAACGCAGAGCATGGGGCTTCCACTAGGACATAGGTGGGAGCCCCCGTGAGGCCCACGGGCGACACTCAGGAGGCTCCGGGGCATGTACAACCCCACTCATTACTACATGAGAGTGTCACGGGCAGAGACTTGAAAGGCGCATGGCGCTTGCTGGTCACGGATAGAACTTCCGGAGGTGCTGGATGTTCCAACCATTCTGGATGGGGACCCCGTCCTGTGTCTCCAGGCGCACGGCCCAGGCCTAGAGACTAAGGCGATCCTGAACCGGCCCTCCCACATAGGCGAGAGCTTGTGAAGCCCCTCCCTGGAGAGCACCCATCTCAGGACGAGGTCACCCACCTCGAGGGTCCTAGAGCGGATGCTACGACAGTGATACCGCCCCGCGCCTGCTATTACCTCACGGCACGGAGCGCGGCTTGGTGGCAGCCCTCCTCCCGGAGCACGAGGTCAATCGCCCGCAAGGTGTCCTGGTGTGCCTCGTCAAACGCCAAGACCCATGGAGAGTGATGTTTAACCTCATGAGGGAGGACCGTCTCAGCCCCGTAGACGAGGAAGGGGGCCTGGGGCGGTTCCTGGGGCGCCCGAGGAGGGGGCTTCGGGCGGTTCCTCCCGAAGCAGTGTCAGGCCTGCAGTGGGAGGTGGGGCGCCGATGGCTTGAAGAGTCGTTCCTCGAAGACGCCAGGCTTCTGGGTTCGCGCCAAGACGTCCTCTTGGCGATGTCGTTTGCCTCCTTGTTCGTGTCACGCGGTACGTGCTGCAATTCCAAGCCCAAAATCGTTTTTAAATTTTGCGTACTTCTTCTAGGTATGCCTCCATGTGCTCGTCCTTGGGCTTGTATTCCTTGTTGGAGAAGTTGACGAGGAGCTGAGAATCGCCCTTGATGGTGAGACGCCTGACCCCTAGGGCCGCTGCATCCCTGAGGCTGGCGATCAAGCCCTTTTATTACGCAGTGTTGTTGGGGAACTTCTCGCCATGCTGGAAGTAGAGTTGCACGGCGTAGTAGAGCTTGTCCTGGGTTGGCGAGATGAGTGCGGATCCGGCCCCCGCGCCCTAGCGCGCAAACGCGCCGTCAAAGTACATGACCCAGCCATCGGGCGCCTCGTCTCCGGTTGTGAGGGAGCGGTCCTCACCCATTCCCCGGTCAGTGGCGTCAGTACATTCCGCCATGAAGTCAGCGAGGGCCACGCTCTTGATGACCTTAGTAGTGCTGACCTCCAGCAGGAATGCTTGCAGCTTGATGTTCCATTTGGCAACCCTCTCTGCAAGATTGGGGCTGCGGAGCACCTTCTCCAGGGGGTACGCGGAGACGACCTTGATGGGATGGCCTTGGATGTAGTGTTGCAGTTGCCTGGAGGCGACGAGGAGAGCGAGCAGGAGCTTCTGTGGCATGGGGTAGTGCGTGCGTCATGCAGCACCGTGCTGGCGAAGTACACGAGGTGCTCGACGAGGGAAGAGGTGTCGACGGTGTCCGGCCCTGCCTGAGACATGGGGGCCTAAGGAGCCTCACCGTCTGATGGGTAGTCGAGGCCTTAGGAGCACCGTCCTGAGATGGCGATGGTGCGGCTGTAGACGGGGCGCTGCGCCGCGCACCTGCACCTGCACCTGTGCGCTCTTCCAAGACCGCCACGAGTGTCGTGCTAGCCGAGTTGGGTGTGACAGCTAGATAAAGCACCAGGGGCTCAAGAGGTCAAGGAACCACCATCACCGGAGGGCTGGTGAGATACCTCTTGAGGTCTTGAGAGGTAGCCTCGGCCTCCGGAGTCCACTCCAATGGGGCCTTCTTTTTCATCAGCTTGAAGAACGGAAGGGCGTGCTCACCGAGCTTGGAGATGAAACGGCCCAGTGAGGTCACACAGCCCGCGAGTTTCTGCATCTCCTTGAGGGTTTGCGATGGGCTCATCCTTTCTATTGCCCTGATCTTCTCCAGGTTAGCCTTGACCCCCCTGTGCGACACCAGGAAACCCAGCAACTTGCCGGATGGGACACCGAACACACAATTCTCTGGTTTGAGCCGCAGGTTTACCTTGCGCAGGTTGGCGAACGTTTCATCCAGGTCTTCGACGAGGGTCCTTGCTTCCCATGACTTGACTACTATGTCATCGATGTACGCCTCGGCATTCCTCCTGAGATGCCGGCCCAGGGCGATGTGCATCAATCGCTGGAAGGTCGTGCCGGCGTTGCGCAGCCTGAACGGCATGCCGGTGTAGCAGTACACCCACACGGAGAAAGGAAGGCTGTTTTCTTGACGTCGCGCACCGCCATCTTGATCTGGTGGTAGCCCGAGAAGGCGTCCAGGAAGCACAACAAGTCGTACTCGGCGGTGGAGTCAACGATTTGGTCGACGCGCGGAAGAGGGAAAGGGTCCTGAGGGGAAGCTTTGTTGAGGCTCGTGAAGTCGACGCACATGCGCTCCTTTCCCCCCTTCTTGGGAACGACGACCGGGTTGGCCATCCAATTCGGGTGCCATACTTCCCGGATGACGCCGGCTTCTTGCAGCTTGTGGAACTCCTAGACGATGAACGATTGCTTCTCCGGGGATTCTTGCCGCGCCTTTTGCTTCACCGGGTGCGCGCCGGGGCACACCATCAAATGGTGCTCAATCACGTCTCACGGGACGCCAACCAGGTCCATCGCCTCCCATGCAAATACATCTTTGTTCACATGGAAGAAACCGACCAGCGCCTCTTCTTGATCTGCGGGAGGCCGGCGCCTATGGTGAAGGTGGGGCCTGAGCCCCCGTCGTCGACTGGCACTTGCTCCGTCTCGGCCCGGTCCTGAGAGAACAATTCCTTCTTCTTCGCAGGCGCGGCCTCCGGGGTCTCCGGAGCGCCCTTCACGTCTGGCCGCACAGCCTCCGTGTCCTTGAAAGCGAGCTTGAGGGCTAGGAGTGCAACCTTGGTGCCTCCCACCATAGTGAGGATGCCGCTGCTCCCAGGCATCTTGATAACGTTGTAGCCGTGGTGCGTCGCCACCATGAACTTGGCAAGGGATGGATACCCAAGTACGGCATTGTACGGGAGGCCGATGCGGGCAACGTCGCAGTCGATGAGCTCGGTGCGGTAATTGCAGCGTGTGCGGAAGGTGACGGGGAGGCGGATCTGCCCCAGGGGAACGATGGAGCCGTCGACCACCCCTGAATAGGTTTTGGTGGTGGTGAGCCGGTCGTAAGGCACCTGGAGCAGGTCGAAGGCTTCCACGAAGAGGACATTGAGGCCAGCGCCACCGTCGATGAGGGTTCTGGTAACCGCGACACTGCTGATGGTGGGCGTGCACAGCAAGGGGAGCATGCCGACGCCGATCGTTGTCTTGGGGTGATCCCTGGAGTATGTCGGTCGCAGGTGCCGACCACCCTGGAGGAGCCCCATGCCGTGGCTGGGCGGCCCCCACCTATCAGAAGAGCTGCTTGACATGGCGGCTTGAGGCTGGTGCCTGCGACTCATCGAGAATGGCCGCAACGGCGTGGGGCGCCAGTGCCGCGAAGCGCGCGATGAACTGATTGCACAACTCCTCCCAGGAGGCCACCGAAGACTCCGGTAGGTTAAGCATCCAGGAGCGCGGCACGCCCATGAGAGCCATGGGGAGCCGGTTTGCCATGGCCTTATCGTCGCCGTTCGCTGCCTTGATGCTCAGCTCGTACAGGCGAAGGAACTCCGCGGGGTTCCCCGTGCCGTCGTACTGCGGAGGCAGCATCGGCCTGAACTTTGGCGGCCACCGCACCTGCCGCAGGGCGGAGGAGAAGGCCTGGTGGCCCACGACGTCTCCGAGTGCGCCCGGCGGCTCGGTGGGTGGGGCGGCGCCTGCCATGGGAACCACACAGCGCGGGCGGAGCGCAGCCGATGGAGAGGCAGAGCTTCGACACGGCCCTACATGGCGCGCCAAAGGTCGGATTCAGATCTCCATAGACCCAAGACATGTTCGAACATTGGGGCGTCTGCGAAGAACTCAACCTATCCAGCCAACCAACTCGTCGCCCCATGGCCTAGCTTGATGAACAAGGAAGAAGATGGACTCGACAGTTTACCCAGGTTCGGGCCACCTTGCAGTGTAAGACCCTACTCCTGCTTTGTGGTGGATTTGCCTCACGAGGGGCTGATGATGAACAAGTACAAGGGATGAACAACCTCGCGAGGTCTGATCTGGTGAGGGAATGAGTTGGGAGGTTCGGATCCCCTCTATGGTGGTGGCTAACCTATACTTATAGTGGCCTCGGTCCTCTTCCTCCAAAACGTAGGCGGGAAGGGATTCCCAGTGGCCAATTTGAAAGGGGACAAGCAGTATATCTTATCCTAACGAAAGGTTGTCTTCGCCTGCAAAGCTTTTGGTTTTGATGCTACGGTGAGCTCGGTGATGACATCCGTCCAGCCATCCTGGAGGTCTTGGTCTTGTTGCACTGGAATGGAAACCCTTGCCTGATTCCTCGGGAACCCACACCTGTGCTTGCCTCCTTAGCACCAAAGAGGAAACTATCTTCTCTACGAAATGTCTTCTCTGCGCCCGCTGACGCCTGCCTGGCCATGGCCGTCATGGCTTGAGTCACTGCAACCTCGTGAGGTTGCACTACTAGGGAAAACCTTATACATAGAGGTATAGCAGTAGCGCTGGTTAGAACAGGGCGCTACTACTACTTAGTGGTAGCGCATGTCAATAAAGCGCGCTACAGCTATGGTTGTAGCAGTAGTGCGTGTGCACGTAAAAGCGTTACTATTATAATTTCCACACTGTTGCCAATAGGCTAGGAATAGTAGTAGCGAGACTGCAAAAAGCACGCTACCGCCAAGTGCCTTGTAGTAGCGCGTTTCCTGTATAGAGGGCTACTGCTAAAAGAGAAAATAAAATGGAAAAGAAATAGAAAAGTAAACGAAAATGTAAGAAGTAGAAAAATGAGAAATGAAAAAAAATATAAAGATAAACAAAAGAAAAAGGAAAATAAAGGAGAAAGGCACAGTAGTAGCGCTTGTTGCCACAAAGCGTTGTAGTTACTCTAGCAGTAGCGCGTTTCATAAGCCCGCGCTATAGCTACGTTCCTTAGATAAAAAGAAAAGAAAAAGGAAAATAAATAACTACTTCCTATAGCAGTAGCGCGTTTTGGTAGAAAGCGCTAGCGCTATTGCTAACTTAGCTATAGCGCTTTTTGCCTACCAGCGCTACTACTATTTTGACTTAACCCCGCGAGGGCTCAAAATTTTGCTATGTCCTTTTCGCCCTCTCCCCCTGTACCCCAACTCCTCTGTCGCCGCCGTCGATCGCCCTGCCTGATCGAGCACGCCCTCGACCTCACCGCCGCCGCTCGAGGCCGCCCTCGACCTCACCGCTGCTGCCCGAGGCTGCCCTCGACCTCACCGTCGCCACCCTCGACCTCACCACCGCTGCCCTCGACCTCACGGCCGCCGCCCGAGCCCGCCCAGGACCGCCGCCACCCGAGGCCGAGCCCGCCCTCACCGCCGATCGGAAGGCTCTCCCTCTCCTCTCCCCTGCTCTCTCTCTCTCTGTCTCTGGTAGGGCAGCTCATATGTTGCTGTTGTGATGATGTCCATATGAACACTAGGTGCTCATATGAACCCTAGGTGTTCATATGAACCCTAGATTTTTTTAGGGCAGTAGGCATTTTTTAGCATTTAGGAAAAAAGATTAGCAATTTTTTTAGGACATTAGCTAGGGCAAATTTTGATGAAAATGCCTAAACAGTAATTCCAATTAGCTTTAAATTAACAAAGGGTATATAAATAATAGTAGATTTAGCTTTAAATTAATAGAGGCATAAATAAAAAACAGTAGCATTTAGCTATAAAAAATTATTTGGACTATGGACCTGAATCTGGTCCAAATTTCATTCAAACGAAATTTGAATTATTTCGACTATGGACCTGAATATTTTTGAAGAAATTGGGTGTAGGTACTAAGGTCTTTCTATGGAAATTTTGGTGAGGTCAGAAGGGTTAGAGAAAATGGAGTTCCTTTGCAATTTCTAATAAGGTCAAGTATTGTTGGAATGTTTGCTCTAAAACAATGTGGATGAAAAGAAAATAATGTGTGTGTGTGTGTGAGAGAGAGAGAGAGAGAGGAATAGCTAGAACAGAATTTGGGTTCTGTCCTAGGCAGAGAAGTGTTTAGTGAGGTCATTTTGCAAAGGTTTTTGGTTTTTGAAAAGACCACTAATTTTCAAGGAAAATAATTTAGGCAGTTTTTATTTTAAAGATGATTCCTTCCTAGACTTTTAGCTTTAGACAAAAAAAAGTATTTAGCTATAAATAAAAAAATAGTAGCTATGGCATTTAGCTATAAACAAAAAAAATATTTTTCTTTTCAAAAACTTGGTTAAAGTAATTGTTGCTATGTAAACGAAAAAGAAGATGGATGTTATATGATATATGTCATTGATGTTCATTTGCATATTCCATATAACTTTTCACTGAAGTGGTCATGTTATATGCAAACTCCTCAATAGTGTTTGCTCATGTTATATGCAACATTGAAGTGTTCGATTGTGCCCAAGTGGCCTTTTGTTGTTTGTAGGGAATGATTCCGAGTGGCCTATGTTTTTCCGGAATGTTGATTGATTTCCATTCCAGCACGTTTCAGGCGCTCTATTTCTCCAGTTTGTAGCAAAGGTCATGCCAAAATTTTCCATGAATTTTTGCATGACTTGTCCTACAAACTAGGACATATCGAGTGCCCGGGATTTTCCGCAATGGGAATGAATGAACATTCCTGCAAAACATTGGCCTTTTTTGATGTCATTATTCATTTTATTAGGTCTAGAATTAATTGAATTTATACCGTATACCTGTCATGGGTGCGGCAAAATACCATATCCCTGGTGAACCGATCCTACCTAAGGCAGGTTAGAGGCCATATACGGTGATCTCAGGAGACTTGATGACGATGTGCTGCAAAGAGAGAAAAGCCTGATCGCCTCGCAAAATCCAGGATACCCGCTCTACGTCGTTAAGGTGCCGCAGCAAAGGTTGTACGTCGACACATTCCCCGCGGAAAAGTTCTTCCTTCGATTTGATTACATCTTCGACATGTTTCACTTGAAAAAGCTGGATTTTACATTTGTCCGCATTTTTCCCTTGTACATGAACTACATCGTCAGGATTGAGCTTTTACCTTATATCTATGTCACTGACCCGTACTTCATGCACGAGTGCTTCTTGGCAGTCCGCGAAAAGCACCGTGAATACGCGAGTAACTACATCGCCGATTTTATGGTCGGCAATATGGACAAGGATACGATTCTCGTGCCTTATCATCCCATGTAAGTCATTTGCGCGGATATCCTTCCTTCGATTTCAATCATTTCATTTGCAACGACGGGTGCGCCTTCCTCATCATCCTTTACCCCCGATTCTCCCGCGCTCTTTCCTTGGACTCGTCGAAGAACATGACCAAAAGGATTACACCCACATGAAGTCTGTTCTCGACAGAGCTATCTTTAGCTATGGCCTACGGGGTGGAGAGATCACGACCAGGAAGACAAGGAACCGTGCGCCCGCCTTCGCCATAAGATCGACTTCTGCTGTATCTAGCAACCAAGTGGTACTCTCAATGAGGGATTCTATGTCCTCCACCACATGTTGGAGTACGGACGGGATCAGCAGAACCTTCGCATTTCACCTAGATCTGGCGATGCCCATATTCTGCAATGGGCAAAGAACCTAGGAGATATCCTGGATCATCGACTCCGTGCTAAGTTCTATCACATCCAGTGTGAACTTGCCTAAATCATCATGATGGAGTTCCTCGAAAAAACATGGATGTTCTACGAAGAAGGGCAAATGTCGCGGAAAGACGTCAAAACACGCGTAGCCGCTCAGCATCTCGACCTGAAGCCTTTCACCGCGCTCAGGGACTATCTCCCTGACTTGGAGGGATGGCACGACATGTTGGAGTGATTGACGATATATGACAATGTGTTTGTTTAGTCCATACTTTCTGTATGATGAAACTTTGAGTTATGCACGACGAAACTTTACTTGTGATGTAATTAAACCGTCCTCCTCAACTAGCGAAGATCACTCTAGTTAGGGTATTTTGCGTATGATGAACTTTGTTATTTATGCTTATGATATGTTGCTTCTATTTTTGCCAAGTTTGTCTCTTTATGTTGCTCAACTATATATGTTGCATATCGACTCATGTGACGATGCAGGTGCATAGATCATCAATGGTGAAGAAGTGCTATGCCAGGAGTATACGGCGAGTGGCCAGATTGTCAGGCCCAGGTGTACCAGTTTCCTGTTTCCGAGCGACAGCCGGTGGTTAATTTAGGTTCATGCTAGTGCGAGAGAGGGATACGAACCGACGCCTCAAGAAGTACTACATTATGTATGATGAGACATGTCATGTAACTTGTATAGCTATATCATGATTTTGATGTGATGACATGATTTGTGTTGGATGATATGATGAGGCTATTATGTTCATGATATGATGAGCATATTGCATGGTTATGATATGATTAGAATACTGTATAAAGCCTGTACAAAAACATCGCAAATACGTAGCAAAAAATAGATATGAGAAAATATAGTAGTAGCGCTCTTTAGCGCTGGATAGGAAAACGCTACTGCTAAAGCACTTAGCAGTAATGCTGGTATGGAAAGCGCTACTGGTAAGTAGGTATAGCAGTAGGGCGCCTGAAAATGAGCTACTTCTATTCTTTAGCTGTAGCGCCATATCAGCAGCGCGGGTACCCGCGCTACTGATACACCAAATACCCACGCTACTGCTAGGCTTTTCCCTAGTAGTGTTGGGCACCTACATAGGCATCTCCGCTCCTTAGGAGGCAGCCTGGAGAGGCCGCTCCCTCCGGAGGTCTTGGCATCATCTTCCTTGTGAGGCTTGGCCCCTCATGAGGGTGTTTTCTTGGTGGTCTCGCAGATGGGCCGTACCAGGCAGTCGATGGAGCCACGCCGTGGGCCGCATGCAGGCAAGTCTGGGTACCCTGGTTCCCAGAACGCCGACGGGTTGGAAGTTCTTCTCGTGTACCATGTGGGCAGTAGAAGCTCCGTCAGTGAGTCGAGCATGTGTCTCTTTTGCTCTCGCCTTCTCTCCAAAATCAAGAGTGCTAATGAGATCCGGAACGGAAAACTCATGTCTCCTGTTTTTCAAAGAAGTAGCAAAATTGTTCAACAAGGTGGAAGCTTGGCAGTGATGGTCCCAGCAACAAACTTGTCCGGCAACATAGACTTAAAGTACTAAAGTTTCTCAGCGAGTGACTGTATCTCATGAGCCTGCTAAACAACAAAGCGCTCATCAGTCATCTTGTAGTCACATAATTGCTCCATGACACACAACTCGCTGCCAGCTCCCGGGGCCCCAAACGTTGCCTCGAGCGCAGACCACATGTCTTTGCTGCTCTCAAATGACATATATGAATCCACAATGGAATCGTCAAGAACACTTAGAAGGGCAGCTTTGAAGAGGGTATCCATGTTCTCAAAAGCTTCCTACTATGCAGGATTAAGATCCCCCACAGGCTTGCCCTTAGTGGCATGATAGCAGTACAAGATCTGAAACCAATATACTACTCTTGTGCGCCACCTTTTATATTGCACCCCCTTAAAGGTAGGCAACTTCAAAAGCACAGCAAAACCACTCAGAGTAAAATGCCTATAATCAGGTTTTTGAATTGGATTGCTGAATATATGAGCAATTTACTATGAGATTTAATCTGAATCAACAGTAAATAGATCATGACGACAATTGCAAAGATCAAATTAATGACACGGACTAAGCCAGGAGGACAGAATCACATACTGTGCAGCGGGAGTAGAACCGATGTGGTTGATGTTGTCACTCATGTCGCTGATGAAGAGGTTACCGAGGTTGGGGAAGAAGGTTGTGTCGGCGTTCTGGGAACCAGGGTACCCAGACTTGCATGCCTGTGGCCCACCGTGTGGCTCACTCGACAGCTGGGTACGGCCCATCTACAACACCGTGAAGACAAGACCCTTGCGAGGGGCCAGGCCTCGTGTGGCAGACGACACCAAGTCATCCCGAAGGAGCGGCCTTCCCAGGCGGCCTCCCTAATAGTGGAGATTTGTATGCAGGTACCCAGCCTCATGAGGCGACGATGATGCAAGCCATGATGACCAAGGCAGGCGGGCACCAGTGGGTGCAGAGGAGCCAGTTTCCTCTTGGGTGATAAGGAGGCAACGACAGGCGTGGGTTCCCGAGGAATCTGGTAAAGGTTTCCATTCTGGTGCAAAGACACCAAGACCGCCAGCACGGCAAGACAGATGTCATCACCGAGCCCACCGATGCATCAAGACCAGAAGCTTTGCAGGTGAAGACCACCTTTCGTCAGGATAAGATGTACTACTTGTCCCCTTTCAAATTGCCCACTGTGGGATCCTTTCCCGCTTACATGTTGGGGGAAGAGGTCGACTCATTTTCCTCACACCTGAACCTCGCGAGGTTGTTCATCCTTTGTACTAGTTCATCCTCAGCCCCTCGTGAGGCCAATTCATCACAAAGCAGGAGTAGGGTCTTACACTGCAAGGTGCCCCGAACCTGGGTAAACTACCATGTTCATCTTCTTCCTTGCTCACGAGAATCGGGCTAGGCTGTGGGGCGACGAGCTGGTAGGCTCGATAGGTTGAGGTCTTTGCACATGCCCCAGAGTTCGAACCTTTCTTGGGTCAGCGGAGCCCTGAATTTGACATTTGGTGCGCTAGGTAGGGGCGTGTCGAAGTCCTTCTTCCACCGTTCGTTTCCCCTCCATTCCTTCACTCCAATGGCCGACACTCGTCTAGTCCGCGCCGAGCGCCGGGACGCTCGTGTCGCCTAGACGGCACCCGCGGGCAACAGCGCTCCTCGCCACTCCGCCTCCCCCGTGGCTAACGCTGCCACTGACCCGATGCTCGCGAGCAGTAGGATTTGTCGCTGCCACCTTCCGTGCGGCGTGATGGCCGCACCACGACTCCATCGCCCACTCCGGCCACGACATCGTCCTCCCATGCTCGCCGTGGGCCGGCGAACACGCAGGCTGCGCTGCTCATGGCGCGCGAGCTCCTGCGTTATCGCCCCACCAACAACCTCTACAACGACTGGCTCGGCCACATCGCCGAGCTCGTCAATCCCGTCAGCGAGGCTCCTGTGCCGTCCCGCTCGCTGCTTCCCCCGCCATCGCAGGCGGGCGATGTGGCTCACGGTGCACCTCCTCCTCCTCCTCGGTGCAACACTGACCCGGAGCCCAGGTGCGACGCGCCCCCACACGACCCACGGTGCGGGGCGCCGACAAGGGATGAAGCAAGCTGCCAGGTGGTGCAGCGGCCGCAAGCAGATGAGCGTGCGCTCCCAGCGCCTCAACGCCAGCACCAAGACCTCGCGCCGCCGGAGCCTCTGGCGCGCGGGAATCAGGACCAAGCTCCCCCCATGCGCGTCGTGCCGGTGAGCGCGGCGGCCTACCGTGCCTTCACCCTGGAGCTACGCCATATCGTCTGGCATGGAAAGTTCAAGCCAAATCTTCCTCGGCGCTAAGATGGCACACCGGACCCCGCAGAGTTCATCCAACTCTATGCGCTAAGCATTGAAGCGGCGAGCCGTGAGGAGAAGTTTATGGCCAACTGGTTCCCCATGGCCCTCAAGGACGGCGTGCGTGCTCCTGTTTCCTGAACCTCCCGGAGAGGTTGATCTCCTCCTGGGACGAGCTTCACGAGCGCTTCATCGCCAACTTCCAGGGCACTCGTGACTGCGCTCCCACAGTGGCCGACCTGCGGCGCGTGAAGCAGCAGCCGGGCAAAACTTTGCACAAATACATCCAGCGCTTTACGAGCATTTGCCCCAAGATCCCGAAGGCCTCAGAAGAGGCCATCATCTTGGCGTTCACTGATGGCGTCCGGGATGTCAAGATGAAGGAGGAGCTCGCCACTCATCAGGACCTATGTTCGGATCTGGAGATGTTCAACCTGGCGACCAAGTGCGCAAGGGCCGAAGAAGGCCGCCTCTCCCTCCTTGACCTCCCGGAGCCCGACCCTGAAGACAAGAAGGCCAAGGCCAAGGAAGAAAAGCGTAAGGGCCCCATCGTGCTGGCCGCGGAGCCCGGGATGAAGGGTGGCTGTGACCACGATGAGCCTCCCAAGGGAAACCACCCGTTCTGCGTCTTCCACAAAGTCCATAGCCACAACACCAATGACTGCCAGGAGCTCAGGGCAATCCGAGATGGGCGCCTGGGCCGCCGCCCTGAGCGCAGCGACCGTGGCTATGGCCGTGGAGGAGGCTGCGGTGGAGGCCGCTGGGACAACCGCGACCCTTGTCGGGACTCGAGTGACCAACCCCGCGAGGACCGCTGGCAAGGCCAGCCTCGTGAGGGCCCCTGGCGGGACCAACTTCGTGAGGACCGTCCTGAGGGCAACGCCGGCCTCCCTTTGCTGTCACCGCCGCCAAGGAGAAACGACGACAACCGGCAAGATGTTGGGGTTGGGGGCTTCCAAGAGCCTCGCACGATCACCTGCATCCTGGGTGGTGCTCAGGCTCCCGCCGCCCAGTGCATCTTCAAGCAGTTCGCTCGTAAGGTGAACGCGGACCTCCCCAAGCTTGAGGCGTCGTGTCCCCTCACTTGGTCCAAGCACGCCATCACCTTTCATTCCATGGACTAGCTCAAGTGCTCAGCCGTCGCTAGCGCGCTCCCAATGCTCTGCACACCAACCATCAGTAATGTCCTCGTCACCAAAACCCTCATCGACGGTGGCGCGGGGCTCAACGTTCTCTACGTCGAGATGTTTGAGATGCCTCAGGTGCCCTATGACCAGCTCCTAGCCACCAAGCCCTTCTCAGGAGTGACCGATGGCTCCACCATTCCCCTGGGGTAGGTGCGCCTCCCAGTCACCTTCGGCAAGCGCGACAACTACCACACCGACCTCATCGACTTTGATGTCGCCCACATTGGCCTCCCATACAATGCCATCCTCGGGTATCCAGCCCTGGCCAAGTTCATGGTGGCAACTCACCATGGTTACAACGTCCTCAAGATGCCAGGATGCGGCGGCATCATCACGGCCGCTTGCGACGAAAAAGATGTGGGGTGCTCCCTCGAGCGCGCCTATCAGGCTGTAGCAGTCGAGAACTCGGATGACGAGGGCGCCATCCTGCCACCTGAGGCTGTCCCCAAGAAGAAGAAGCAGCTCCTCCTCAATGGCTGTCAGGAGGCTGGGGCGCCCGCCGACCGTGCCTCAGGCCTCGCGCCCACTGCTGGGGCACCGTTCCCTCTCGTGTAGGAAGGCGCACCCGATGCCCCCCTCAGGATGGGCTCGGGGGATCTCATCTGGAGGGCCTCTGACCTGGCCAGCGTGACCAGGGAGGCGTCGGGGCACCATGTGGAGGCGTGCTTCGACGCGC
This sequence comes from Aegilops tauschii subsp. strangulata, assembly GCF_002575655.3. Classification (NCBI taxonomy): domain Eukaryota; kingdom Viridiplantae; phylum Streptophyta; class Magnoliopsida; order Poales; family Poaceae; genus Aegilops; species Aegilops tauschii. Next base: position 332,350,572 of record NC_053041.3, read on the forward strand.
GTCTCCGAGAGCGAGGCGCAAGGCCCAAGGCATCAGGCGTGCAAGAGTTCATCACCAAGACAATCGAAGACCTTCAGGAGGCGTGAGCCATGCGTGGCGAGCGTGGTCCTGCACCATCAGGCGCAGCCGCGGCCCCTGGCATGGGCGGATAGCTGCGCATCTGTGTCAACATCCCAGGCCTCAACAGGGCCGCTTCGTAGGACCTCTTCTGGCCGCCCCGCAATGGCCGGAGTGGGGGTTACCTGTGCAGCTACGTCCGCAGGCCCTTTGGCCTACTGAACACAACTGCCTCGTACCAGCGCTTTGAGCAGGAGGCCTTGACGGCCCATGAAGCAAGGAACTAGGAGGTCCTGACGGAGGAGATACCGGACCCTCGCGAGCCCCCCGGACCTCCAGAGCCTCTCGGGCCTCAGGAGCCGATTGGCTCGTGATGAGCGAACTTTGCAGCGCGCATCTTCAGCTACCCCAATGCTCCTACAATGATGGTGCCAGCTGACTTTTTTGTTTGTTTAGCTGAGGGAGCACCTCGGGCTGCATTGTACTCAGGCTGTGGGGCCCCCCTTCACAGCGGCGTCATTTTGATTCATGGACCAGTTATGCATGCTTATGTTATTATGGTCGTTAACATTACGCTTGACATCCCGTCATCCCCCGAGTTACCTTTATGATCCCCTCGCGTTGCTAACCGGACTCTTGCTCGTCCCGCGAGGGGGGCTGCTGGCACGATGTTTGTGCTTCAGTCCGTCCCTGCGCCGATGACAAACCTAAGAGACCAAGCTCTGGCTCGCGGCCGGCCCTGCGTATGTCACCTCACCGGGTCCTTAGTGCCTTCATTTTCTTTCAGAAAGATCACATGCAGGATAGCAAGCGCGACTGTCCTTTGTGTTTCGCGACTTACTTGCTACAACCTCCGGAGGCAGGACCTCGAGCGGCTTCGCCACCACCTCGCCACCTCAGAAGGATGCCACGCCGCATACCGTGGGGCAGACCCTCCTAGGCGCCCCCGCGGGGCAACTCACTCCTTTCTCGTGCATGTAGCATGTACGTGAAAGGTGGGGCCCTTGAGCACCGCGCCTCAGGGGCTCCTACCGGCTTTTGAGCCCTCACCCTCTGATGTTGACCATGGCATCGCGACCTGGCATACCAGCGGCGGCCGAGCCTTGTTCGAGGGCCAGTTCGCGAGAACGTAGAGCACCATGATGAGTGGGAGAAGTGGGGTCGCGGAGCCCCGTGGAGGGGCACCATCAAGGGAAAGGTGTGGCCCAACGTCGGATAAGGAGCTCGCCCTCACAACGAGAAAATGACTGCAGGCTGCAAGCTCGCTAAGATAAGTCGCCTCACACGCGCAGGCGTGGACCTCATAGTCGGCAGTTTTTATGCAATTTTGCTCGGGCAAGGAAGCTTCCCTCTTAGTCCCTCGGGAGCTACTTACGTGCTAAAGGGGACCTCCCGAGCATCGGGCCTCAGAGAGTGTAGCGATCCGACCTCAGACGGTCAAATCTCTGTGTTCAGTGTCATCCCTGGATCGGTAATGCTGACACACACACACACAGTACTCAAAGGATTTATAACAGAGTAGCAATCACACACTTATTACGTCGAATGTCTCAAAAGAGAACTTATTACAATAAATATGGCTTAAGGCCATCTAATACGATAACAGCGGAAGGCTTGGAAGATAAAGTGGGTCCATCAACTCCAACGGCATAGCTGAGTGCATGACAAACGACCTATGGCACCTTACTCGTCGTCTGAAAAGTCTGCAACATGATAAGTTGCAGCCAGAAAACGGGTCAGCACATGGAATATGTTGGCAATATAACACAGTAGAGCAATGAACAGATGAATGCTATCACTACATGCATATATGGCTGGTGGAGGCTCTAGGGTTATAGTGTTTTGCGAAAAGCCAATTTTTCCCTACAACAAAGGAATATATTTTATTTAACTATCATGGTGGTTGAAACATTGAGGATGGCACCCCCATCTCAATCCCAATTAAAAAGGTAATTACTAACAACCCAAGAAATTAATTTAGAGTGATGAGATCAAATCAATTATTCAAGTACCAGATACTCAAGACGTCCATAACCGGGGACACGGCTAACCATGATTAGTTTGTACACTCTGCAGAGGTTTGTGCACTTTTCCCCACAAGACTCGATCTCCTTTGTTGGATTTATCGCACTACATGGTGTTTGAGAAACGGATGACCGAGACACAGTCTTTCAGAAGCATTAACTCTAACCCCGGGTAGACAGTACCAACCTACATCCCCTACATCTGCTAGCCTACCACTGGAAGAGGTCACGCAACATACTCAACTATGCCAGAGCCCATAATGGCTTGTGGCTGCACACATAAGTTTCTAGCATGAATAATCTTATGATCCCTTTGAGGCTGGGTGGGCTCCGATGGCGAGGGTGCCACCCTACCTCCTGAGGCCATCCCCAAGAAGAAGTAGCAGCTCCTCCCCAAGGGACGTTAGGAGGCTGGGGCTCCCGATGATCATGCCTCAGGCCCCGCGCCCACTGCTGGAGCGCCTGTCCCTTTCGCATAGGAAGGCACGCCCGGTGCCCCTCTCAGGACGTGCTCGGGGGCTCTCATCTGGAGGGTCTCTAACTTGACCAGTGTCATGAGGGAGGTGTTCGGCTACCACGTGGGGGCGTGCTTCAACGCGCGCCTCCATGTGCAAGGCGCGAGGCGGTAGGCGCTCAGGAGTTTGTCACCAAGGTGATCGAGGAGCTTCAGGAGGCGTGAGCCATGTGTGGCGAGCGTCCCCCCACACCATCCAGTGCAGCAGCTACCCCTGACATGGGTGGTGAGCTGCACGTTTGCGTCCACAACCCAGGCCTCTCTAGGGCTGCTTCTCAGGAGCTCTTCTGGCTGCCCTGCATCGGCCGGAGTGGGAGCTACCCCTGCAGCTACGTCTGCAGGCTGTTCGGCCTCCTAAACATGGCTGCCTCGCACCAGCACTACATGCAGGGCGTCCTGGCGGCTCATGAGGCTAGGCGCCAGGCGATCTTGATGGAGGAGGTGCCAGAACCTCGCGAGCCTCTCGGACCTCGGGAGCCCACTTCGACTCAGGAGCTAGACGACTCATGAGGAGCGACCTCTGCAACACGTGTCTTCAGCGACCTCAACCCTTCTACAACGACAGTGCTAGGTGACCTTTTGGTTTGTTCAGTTGAGGGCGCCCCTCGGGCTGCATTATCCTCAAGCTGTTAGGGCCCGCCCCTGCAGCCGCATCATTTTGATTCATGTACTCCGGACTAGTTTTTTTTTGACTGGGAACTGAGGGTCAAAACCCCCACAGCATATCAAAAGCTTTATTACACTACAAAAAAAAAGACACATCCGTGACATTTTGGGCCGAACGAAGTTTTTTTCGGTCATACATATGACACTTCTATGACGATAATTGTGACAAAACCCGGTATCATCATAGATGTGGTGGGCTCCTACTTCTACGATAAAAAATCATGACAGAAAATGGGCTTTTCGTCCTGGGCGGGCCAGAGACGCAGCTGCATGACATTCTTTGGGCCGTCCATGACGGAAAAAACCGTGGTAGAAGCGAGGGCGAGGAAAATTTCGGGGAGTTCCCGGTTACGGTGGGAGGTCGGGGGCCGAGCGATGCGCGTTTCTCTCGTACACGTACACGCGTGTGTGCGAGGCGTTGGCTCTAACTGAACCCGAGCGAGGCGTTGGGCTCTAACTGAACCCGAGCGATTGCACTGCAGGCTACGCGTTACTGAACCCGAGCAATCGATCGATGGCTGTTAACTGAACCCAATCGAGCGATTCCTTCGCTACTGCTGCTAACTGAAGCCGATCGATGCTGCCTCTGGGATGAACAGTGACGTTGCGGGGGGGTTTCGATGAACAGTGAGCGGTGGCATTGCCTCTGGATGAATAGGACCCCGTGGTGTGGTGGAGGGCTGGATGAACAGTAGACGGTGGAGGGGTGCCCGTGGAGGGGTGGTTGAACAGGACCCCGTGGTGTGGAGGGCTGGATGAACAGTAGACGGTGGAGGGGTGCCCGTGGAGGGGTGGTTGAACAGTAGCCGGTGGAGTAGCGCGCGGTGGAGGCTACATGAACAAGAGCCCGTGGAGGCTGGAGGAGGTCGACGGTAGCCCGTGGAGGCTGGAGGAGGTCGACGGTGGAGATGAACAGTATCCCGTGGAGTCCCGTTTTGCGGTATGCCACACTCCTCCCGATGAAGAGGACCCCCATTTCGACCGTAGGAGGTCCGTTTCGTCCGTTTTGGAGTACGCCACACCCCTCCCGATCAACAGGACCCCCGTTTCGACCATAGGAGGTCCGTTTCGTCCATTTTGCAGTACGCCACACCCCTCCCGATCAACAGGACCCCCGTTTCGACCGTAGGAGGTCCGTTTCCTCAGTTTTGCGGTATGCCAGACCCCTCCCGATTAACAGGACCCCGTTCCGAACGTAGGAGGTCCGTTTCCTCCGTTGTGCGGTACGCCAGGCCTCGTTTCCATCGCCTGTTCCGTCCAAGCCCTCCCGATGAACACGACCACGCATTCCGTTCTGACCCAGCCGGTTGGCTCCCACGCGTTTCGTTGCCACCCGATGAACACGATGCATTCCGTTGCCTCCCCATGAACACGACGCATTCCGTTGCCTCCCCATGATCACGACGACGACGTTGTTTCTCTGTTCCGACCCAGCCATATACACGAGCCCTGGCCGTACGTATGCACGAGTAGGCGTTCGAAACCCCGCCCGTATGTACACATATGTGGCCATATTTTCTTTCTTGCACCCTGGCCGATGTACGTACATGTACATGCTACGTGCGCGCCTCTACTACGACACATACGCGCCTCTACTACGACACGTACGCGCCTCTACTACGACACGTGCGCGCCTCTACATCCACCAGTATATATGTACGTACATGTTCGGGACCAGAATGACAACGCTACGTACGCTTCGACCAGGTGGGTCCCGACTGTCAGGCACTTCCTTGCCTGCGAAGATGTAGCTGGTGGGTCCCAGCAGTCAGGGGGGTGAATCGTTTTTTTTTGCCCGGACGCACTTCCTTGCGTGTGAAGATGTAGCTGGTGGGTCCCAACAGTCAGGGGCAAACGTTTTTTTCGTGAAATACGGTGGCCCGTCCGGTGGGTCCCCGCTGTCAGATGGAGGAATAATTATTTTGCACGTAATAATGAGGCACTTCCTTGCTGCGGTCGTGGACCCAGCTGTCAGCCTCTCCACGTACAGTCCACGTCCGATGGAAGCCGTTCCTTGACCACGTTGACCACGCCGCGCCGAGAGCACCAGGGCGGTGGATGACGGCGAGGCCTAGGAAGGGGACGACGCGGGGCTGGGGAAGACGCGGCAGTGGATGCCCACACGTAGAGGAGTACGAGGGTTCACCGGTTTGCTGCGGTGTGAGGCTGCCGTCGCCGCAGAATAATAGGGGGTGTGGGTGAGTAGAGGGATGGCCTGGCCAGCGGTGGGAGTAGTAGGGGGCGGTGCGGCCTCCGCCGCATCGCAGCCGGCCAAGGGAGGCAGGAGCACGAGGCACGACGGGTGCTGGTTTGGGCGGCTGGAGCAAGAAGACCAGAGGTTGAAGAAGCACTACGGCTGTTGGATGGACATCGTATGGTCACTGGAGCTAGAATCGTGCATATTGACTAAGTTGACAAAGCCCTCCGTCCCCGTCAACTTAGTAGGCCCCCAAGTCAGCCTGCCACAATACTGGGTCCCAGCTAACAGGGGGAGTATTCATTTTTTTTGTGCGTAATAAGGAGGCACTTCCTTGCGTGCGACGATATAGCTGGTGGGTCCGAGCTGTCAGCGCCGGTAACGTTTTTTTCGCAAAATACAGAGGCCCTTTCGATGGGTCCCTGATGTCAGGTGGAGGAATCATTATTTTGCGTGTAATAAGGAGGCATTTCCTTGCGTGCAGCCGTGGACCCAGCTGTCGGCCTCTCCACGTACAGTCCACTTCAGATGCATGTCGGTCGTTGACCATGTTGACCAGGCCGTGCCGAGAGCACCAGGGTGGTGGACGACGGCGAGGCCTAGGAAGGGAACGACACGGAGGCAGGGAAGACTCGGCAGTTGTTTCCCACGCGGAGGGGAGTACGACTGTACGAGGGTTTACTGGTTCGTCTGCCGTCGCCGGAGAGTAACAACAGGTGTGGGTGAGTAGAGGGATGGCTAGGCCAGCGATGGGAGTACGGTGGGGCGGTGAGGCCTGCGCGGCAGCAGAGCCGACCGCGGGGAGGAGGGAGGAGGCAGTCCCGCCGGCGCTTGTTTGAGCGGCTGGAGCAGGAAGAGCAGAGATTGAAGAAGCACGACGGCCGTTGGATGGCCATCCAACAGTCACTGCTTGTGCGTCAAGCTTTTTTTAGGAAAGCCTCAAATCTGTGGAAAACAGCATACATCCCATCTGCCATAATTTCTAATAATTTACAGCCCATTTGCTAATTTTTAAAGTTTTTTTGGAGCCCATATTCTTTTTGTTAGCATTACAGCCCATATTGTCGCCACGGTTAAAAAATTATACGAAATTTTGCATATTTTGGTGCGGTCCGAACTGTTTTTAATCCCGAAATTTCGACTCACATTCAAACTGATTTTAAAAATAAATGTATATCAATATAAAATCCAACAAATTCTCCATGCATAAAAATTAATGTAATTTAAAATCTCGAAAAGAAAAAAAAGATATTTGAAACTAATTGCCGGTTTGATGTGTTTTAAAAATGTACAACCCATTTCTCATTACTCATGGGCCATTTTCTCGGCCAGCCGAATGAAAGCTCTCCTCGTCTTGAAAGATTTGTAGCCCAACAGGCCTGACAAAGCGACTTACTTGGCAAATCACAAAAAAACTGGGCTGTGGCCGTGGACCCAGCCGTCAGCCTCTCCACGTATAGTACTCTTCCGATGGAAGTCGTTCCTTGACCATGTTGACCAGGCCGCGCGGAGAGCACCATGGCCGTGGACGACGGCGAGGCCTAGGAAGGGGACGACGCGGAGCCGGGGAAGACGCGACAGTGGAAGCCCGCGCAGAGAGGAGTACGAGGGTTCACCGGTTCGGCTGCGGTGTGAGGCTACCGTCGCCGCAGGGCCTGGCCAGCGGTGGGAATAGTAGGGGCGGTGAGGCCTCCGCGGCAGCACAGCCGGCCACGGGAGGCAGGAGCATGCGGCACGACCGGCGCTGCTTTCGGCGGCTGGAGCAAGAAGACCAGAGGTTGAAGAAGCACTACGGCCGTTGGATCGACATCGTACGATCACTAGAGCTAGCATCGTTCATATTGACTAAGTTGACAAAGCCCTTCGTCCCCGTCAACTTAGTAGGCCCACAAGTCAGCCTCCCACCAAGGTGGGTCCCAGCTAGCCGGGGGAGTATTCATTTTTTTGTGCGTAATAAGGAGGCACTTCCGGTGGGTCCGAGCTGACAGCGGGGGGAACGTTTTTTCGTGAAATACGGTGGCCCGTCAGGTGGGTCCCAGCAGTCAGGGGGCAAACGTTTTTTTGCAAAATACGGTGGCCCGTCCAGTGGGTCCCTGCTGTCAGTTGGAGGAATCATTATTTTCCGCGTAATAAGGTGTCACATCCTAGCTAGTTCATGCATTAGAGTGTTGCATCATGTCTACTTTCCACAGAAACTTGAAATGGGGATGCCAGAAACCCCCAACACCCCCTGAACACAACTAGGGTTTACTAAAATCCTTTTCAATGAACCTGAAATGCCCTCCATAAATGTTCACCATCTTTGGTCCTGGCTAAACCCTCTGCCAAAAATGGTTTCATATTTTTGGAGGCTAATATGGATTTTTGCACCAAGCCATAAGTATTTGCATTTGGGCAATTTAAATCCTATAAATATTTTAAATGCCCAAATAATCTTGAAGGTATTTTTAGGCTGTTGAGAATATTTTCAAATGTGCCTCTGAATATTTTCAGGTTTTTCCTAAATGGAATAGTATTTCTACTATTTCAAAACACAGAACAGAAACAAATAAAAAGAAAAACAGAAAGCAGAGAGAGAAACTTACCTGGCAGCCCACCTGGCGGCCCAGCACTGTGCTGGCCCATGGCCAGTCAGCTGCTTCCTCCCGCTAGAGCAGACAGAGAGGTGACGCCGGTGTGCGCGAGCTCGCCACGGCGCCACCTGCTTGCCGCCTCGCCCGTGGACGAGCTGGACGACCTCCACGTCGCGCCCCCGAGCCCCTGGACACCTCCATTCGCCCCTGCACCTCTCCCTCGCCTTCTTCCACCATGGCCGACGCAGCCGCTGCCACCACGCCGACGTAGCCATAGCCACCGCCGTCTCCGCGTCACCTGACCGTGTCCAGCAGCTCCGCTGTCGCCTTCTCCTTTGAGCAGGTCCAGCCCCGAGCGCTCGCTTGCCCCGAAGCCACTGCTCCGACCTCGCCTTCACCGCCCACCGCCGGAGATCCCCTTCGCCGTCACCACCGCAGCAGTTCGTCCCCGACAGCGCCGCCTAGCTCATCGCCTTGGCCGTGAGCTTCTGCCCCTTCCCCTTCCTCTCATTCTTGCTGCCGCCCTTTGCTTCGACCGTAACCAGCAGCACCGCACACGCCGCCGCACGAGCTCGTCGCCGACGAGGCTCCGGTGACCAAATGGTCCAGTGCATATGTCTGTCATCTTCGTGAGCACTTGCAGCACCCGTAGAGACTAACCATTGATCCTCCCGTTCACCGTGTCGTCGTTTTCGTCGGCACCCGAACTCCGGCGGCCGCAAAAGAGCTCGCCGCCATCGACTCCGGCCACCCCAGGCCCAACCACGGCCACCAACGGACGCGCCGTTGCGTCAGCTACCCGTAGAGCCCAACGGCGCCTCGAACGGTGCCCCGTAGAGCAAACCCGAGGCACAGGAGCGCCGCTGACCTCGCCGGTGGCTAACCGCCGGCGTGTTAGGCCTGTTGACGAGGGGTTTGACCTCCCCTGGGTCATTGACATGTGGGTCCAGCCCCTGTTAATTTCCTAGTTTAGGTTAACTAAAATAGGATTAGCCCCGTGACACTGACAGACGGGTCCCACCGTTCAGGTTTGACCTGGACCGCCCAGTTGACTTGTTGACGTCATCATGACACAGTGCTGACGCAATAAATAATTTAATTACTGGAATTATTTCTATACAGGAAATTCCAGAAAATATCACAAACTTCAAAAAATCATAGAAAATAATCTGTAGCTCAGAATGAAAAGATTTATATATGAAAAATGATCAGAAAAATCCATTCTATCCATCTGTACTGGTTTGATGCATGTTTAAGCAAATTAACCTGCTGTTTAATGCAGAACAAGATAAAGCACTAATAAGGGCCATATATGAACTTGGAATTTGAATCTTTGATTCAAAATAGTCCAAACCCATCTGGTCTTAGTTGCATTAGCCCAATACATCCATTTTGCCATGTCTCATGCATGCATCATATTGTTGCACTTTGCTTGGTGTTGATTGTGCTTCGATGTGTTCTTCGTGGTAGGTTCTGCCTCCGAGGATATTCACGAGTATCCAACTGAAGGGCAGTATCCCACCACCACTCCGTCAGGCAAGCAACCCATTGATCATTTCGATACAAACCCATCTTCTGGCTTCTGCTCTCATTTACTGCATTAAGACAACGCGATTCAAACTACTGTGTGTTGCGGTAGTTGAACCCACTTTCTTTGCATGACCTGTCATTGCCACAGTAACTAGATGAAACCCACTAGCATGTGTAGGAGTTGATTGAGCCATGTTGTGTTCCTAGAATGCTATGCTTGCTACGCTTAGAGTCGTGTCAGGTCTGGCTCATCAGGGTGATGAACTAGAGTGAAAGCGTGTGTCGGTAATGAGAGTGAGGTGTTGAATACGTTTTGGTAAAGGTATCGATGAGAGGCCATGTAGGAGTACATGGTGGGTTGTTTCATTGAGACCGTCCCTAAGAACTGAGATCTGTATGCGTGATTTAAGATTCAGCTACTACCACGCATTGGGCCCGAAACCAATGGACCCCCTTGGCTTCTTAATCACCCTTGTCCTCTGTCCAGGAGTTGCACGTAGTTTCTGGTGTTTGTAGTAAGCTGGAGGCCGTGGACAGCGCTGACCAAGGGGTGGGCTGTGATGCGGTTGGCTCGTGGCACGGTGTACCGAGTCGCCCGTTTGGTGTCCGGGAACCCTGCACACATCGTTTGGGGCCGTATGTGGAAACCTCGGCCGGACTCCCTGCGGATGGAACCTGAATAGGCGATAAACCTGGACTAGGGACTTGAGTGTTTAGGTAGGCTGTGGCCGACACCCACGTTGGGCTTCCGCTTGAAGGTTGCCGAGTACACGTCGTGTAACGACGGTAAGTGGTGAGAGCGTCTGTGACGAAGTGCACCCCTGCAGGGTATAAAACTATTCGAATAGCCGTGTCCGCGGTAAAGGACTACTTGGTCGCTTATGCAGTTCATAGAAAAGTAAATGGATACTACTAAAAGCCTCAAGATAAGTGTGAGTACCGCGGATGGCTCTCTCGTGGGATGACGAGGGAGGATCCACAGTGGAGTATTGAGATGGTGATTAGTGGACTCGTGTGCGAAAACTATTTTACAAGTGGTGTCTCGTAGGATAGCTTAGCCAAGAGTCAAAGCTGGCTTGCTGCAATAACTCCACTACCTTCTTGATAATGAACATGTATAGTAGGATCTGTTGTAAGACATGCTGAGTACCTTTGTACTCATGTTGCTTCAATTACTGTTTTCAGACGACAACACCGCCCCTTCCGATGGGTTCTATGTAGAACTCGACGACGACGAGTGACTTGCCACCCAGGTGGTGATCTAAGCTTGTGAAGGGCCTACGTAGATAGACAGGCTTCGTCAAGCCTTCTTTCTTTCTAGTGTCTGTACCCAGACAAGTTGCTTCCGCATGTGCTTGTATGATTGTATGACTTGAGTGTCGGGTCATGTGACCCCTATCTGTATGAACATGTTATGTAAGGCCCTCCGGAGCCCTTTAAATAAAGTACTTTGAGTTGTAGAGTTTTGTTGTGATGCCATGTTGTATTTACACATATCGAGCATATTGTGTGTATGATTGAAATGCTTGGTATGTGTGGGATCCGACAATCTAGTTGTTTATCCTTGGTAGCCTCTCTTATGGGGAAATGTAGTCTAGTGCCTCCTTGAGCCATAGTAGTCCGCTACAGCCCGGTTCACCGGAGTCCTGCTAGCCCAGCACTACTGCTCTGGACACTTGACTGGCCGGCATGTGTTTCATATCGTTCCTGTGTCTGTCCCTTCGGGGAAATGTCACGCGGTGACATCCGGAGTCCTGCCTAGCCTGCTACAGCCCGGGTTCCCGGAGTCCTGTTAGCCCAGTGCTACAGCCCGGATTCACACGCTGCTGACCGACACGTTCGATGTTGATTCATGTATGCCTGTCCCCATACGTTAGTGCCGCTTTGGGTTCACGACTAGCCATGTCGGCCCGGGTTCTCTGTCATATGGATGCTAGCGACATTGTCATATACGTGAGCCAAAAGGCGCAAACGGTCCCGGGCCATGGTAAGGCGACACCCGTGGGAGTACCGTGCGTGAGGCCGCAAAGTGATATGAGGTGTTACAGGCTAGATCGGTGTGACTTAGAATCGGGGTCCTGACATAAGGAGGCACTTACTTGCTGCGGCCGTGGACCCAGCTGAGACTCTCCACGTACAGTATACTTCCGATGGAAGTCGTTCCTTGACCACGTTGACCTTGCCGCGTTCCGTTGCATGCATGCATCCATGGGTGTGGTGCGTCCCCACTGTCAGCCTCTCATGTACAGTCATCTTCCGATGACTCTTGGTTGTTGACCACGTTGACCACACCGTCCCGAGCGCACCCAGACTGGAATGACCCGGAGATGGGGAAGACGGGGCAGTGGAGTCGTAGATGGAGAGGAGTGGGAAACTTCACTGGTTCGGGTGCGCGGCAGCACAGCCGCGGTGCCGCCCACGGGAGACAGGAGCAACAACAGAGGTTGAAGAAGGAGCACGGCTGTTGGATTAACATCCAACGGTCCAGCTGCTAGAATCATTTGTTGATTAAGTTGACAAAGCCATGCGTACAGGTCCGCTTAGTAGGCCCACAAGTCAGTCACCAAATCTGACAGGTCCCAGCTGTCAACGGGATGAATATTTTTTTCGCAAAACAAGGAGGCACTTCCTTCCGTGCGAAGATACAGCCGGTGGGTCCCAGCTGTCAGGTGGAGGAAACATTTTTTTCAGCTTAATAAGGAGGAACTTTCCTTGTGTGCAACCATGGACCTCGTGGGTCCCAGCCGTCAGGCTCTCCACGTACAGTCCTCTTCCGATGACTCTCGTTTGTTGACCACGCCACACTGAACACAGCGAGGCGGTGGACGACGGCGAGGCCCCGGACGGGAATGACTCAGAGATGGGAAAACATGGCAGTGGAGTCGCGGATTGAGAGGAGGAGAAGGGTTATAACTGGTTCTGTTGCGGCGTGGGGCTGTAGTCTGTGGAGAATAACAGGAGGTGTCGAGGGGTGGAGGGATAGCCTGGCCGGCGGTGGGGTAGCGCTTCGCAGCGTTGCATGCTAAGCAGAGCCGCTAGCCGCCGGAGGCCGGACCAGGCAGTCCCGGCGACGCTGGAGGAAGAAGACGAGAGATTGAAGGTGCATGCCTGCCGTTGGATATAAATCCAATGGCTGTGGATGACACAATCATTTGTTGACCAAGTTGACAACGCCCTGCGTAGGCTTCGACCTATTGGCCCACATGTCAGCCTGCAAAAATGTGGCATATATTTAACCCATGTTTTCTAGAATGTACAGTCCATTTGCTGGGTTGGGTGAACAAATAATTTCGCATCAATCAGGCCCATTTATATTTTCTAAGAAATCCCAGCCCATTTGCACTTCCTTGAAATAAACGTATTAGGTGGGCTCGTTATATATATAATGTTATGTTAGAAGGAGCAATTAATATCAAAGAATAAACCGGAGAGGCACATTATATATATATAAAATTAAGAAATTAGTGAGTTATTGCTCAAAATAAAAATGAGCGCGTTATTATTAAATTGGTCCTTAAAATCTTCGTAAGCTTTTGTATGCAATCACCAGGATTTTCCTTGCCTGTGAGTCAAAAACAACCAGGATTTTCCTTGCCAACTTCCGTTAAACATTTACTTTTATAAGTTAATAACACGTGGGATGTTTTTATAATGTATATATAAGTCTCTATAAAATATACGATAATTGTAATAATATAAATATATATAATGTGGTTAGAAGGGAAAACATAAATTGGACACAACATTACTTTTATAATAGACCTGCGTTTTATACCCCACCGTAGGCATACTAACAAGTTCACACACAAATACAACAGAAAAGGTAAACATTCATATCAAACTCAGGTTCACAGGACACGTTCATATTCATAGCCAACATTCACTATCAACAACTCAAAAGATTCATATATACACAAGCTCAGCATATCTATGCATCCAAATGATTCATAGATCACATGACAATATTCATACATAATTCACAAAAAGATTCAGATATACACATGTTTAGTATGTTTATGCATCCAAATGATTGAGATCACAGCCAATATGACCCATGGACGAACTTTAATTACCTAGGGTACAGACTGGTAAATGGTGTTCAATCGGAGGTACTTCTTGCTAAAATTAGTTCTTGTACGAGTAAACTTTCGAGTACATAAGAGGCAGCACAGACAATCTGAACTTTGCTTGTAGGTTTATCCTCAAATAGTGGCCTCGTGCCGAGGGAGGTTTGAGCAACTTGGCAACTACTTTCATCCAACTAGTTTACTGGCTCATCTTGGTCCTGTATCTCGCCAAAATTCTACATTGCAGACGAGAAAGGAGGCGGTTGAGAAAATGAACCACCCAAATTTTTTGTGCAGTTCAACTGAAATGGAGCATCCTTGGCGTGCAGACTGATTAAGTGCCAGATGAATATACACGTCAACCAACTTGTCTGGAATCTTTAGACTCCATGCCATATAGTTCGCTACCATATGTGCCGATAACCAAAAGGCACAAGTTGGGACCAAAGACTGGACTGCGTTTTTCTGGGCTATGCACCAATCAATATTTTTGGCGTTCACTCTCCGAATACTTGGAGTTTGACAATTGGTTGACGCCGGTTGATACTCGAATGAATATAGGCACTTCTTGTCAACATCGATGCTTGTCTGAGTGAACTTTGGAGTACATAGCAGTAGCATAAGTACCTGTCCATCTGATCATTTTATGCAGTTCTACTGAAATCACCCGATGTAATGATTTGCCTGCGAGTTCAGGCTCCAAATTACTCCTTTATGAAATCGGCAAACAGTAGCACTATACCAAACTACCAATACATATGATAGGCACAATAATCAGGATAAAGACCAGTACCAACCTGTGTGAGGTAGCATATCAATTACTATTTCCTTTGACTGGAAGCCGAGATAAGCCAAGCGACTGACAGCAAAGGAAGAAAGCAAGCGGAGATTAGGGACTGACAGGAAAGGACGGAAGCTGTCGACGCAATGAAGCACCCAATGTTTTTGCGCAGTTCCACCAAAATCGAGCATCCCTGTTGGCACATATATTGAGAGAGTGAGATTACTGTAATAGTGGGACTAGTTGATGAAACATACACTAACAAATAGAAGCACCCTCATTATCTTAATGGGTAAAGTTAGCAACATAGTAGTCTTTCTTAAAGAGAGGTATTAGTTTATTTAATCAGTGCCAATTAGCTCAACTCAACACTCCAAGCATTGCCATTTATCATAGGTTGCAAAACTTTAACGTGCAAAGATAAAGGAGTTTCTCATGACAGTAGCACGATACAAATAGAGATGACAGCAAACTAATATGGATGAAGGCCTTAGGCACGTACCAGCCTGAGAAAAAAGCTTATTCATGTAGTCCCATAAGAGATGATAAAGCACTCACTGGAATCACACAATAGTACATATTTTTGTGCACTTCAAATGTATGGTTGAAATCACTCTTGTTTACCAGTGCTGAGATTATATCGAAACATTATCAAGAACTTCCAGCGGAGTTAAAGCACTGGCTAGGATATAGTTCATTGTATTGTCTTGTGTAGTTCCACTAAAATGTATGATTGGCACAACATGATCCCTGTTTGCACAAGTAGGAACAAGGTGAAACCTTCATTAGCTTAGTGAGAAAGGATAGGAAGACATTACATATTACTCAAACAGTAGCATCAAATTCATGATGGACAATACGCAAAACATTGCCTCAATGAACCAATGGCAATAAATTGACATGCAAAACAATAGCACTATTATGTCATGACACTAATAATATTCCCTCCCTGCTCCACCACATGATTCACCTCCATAGACAAACATACACACGTACATGATTCAGCATAGGGTCCTACTAAAGATTTGTTTAACTCCAACAGGAATATTAGGCAGTAATAAATTAGTGGTACTTAAGTACTCCTAATTAATTAAGTGAGACAGCAGAAGTGGAAGGGCTCCCTGGAGGATCATCTCACATGTAAGGTAATCGTTGCCGGAGCCCTTGAATGGCCTCGACTGAGGCCTCTGGCTTTAGCAAGATCGCCTTTGCACTGTTTATTCTTCTTCTTCTTCCTCTTCATGCTCTGTTTCTCTTTCTCCTCACCAGTTGGTGAAACCAAGTACATGATTGGCCTTCTAATTCATAATTGGTTTTGTCAGTGAGGGAGTACAAGTGTACTAGTAAAAAACAACATTATTTTCTCATGGCAGTCGGAAAATAGAGATGAACACATGCATTAAATATCATTCTTACCTAAAGGAAGGTTATGGCGCCAATATGGATGATGAGGATTGGAACACAGATCTCCCTTTGTGCAGTTCCACCAAAATGAACCAACTGTTCCATTCTGACATTCCAGTTAAACAGCACAAAAGTCACTTCTTTTAAGAAGAGTTTTGTGCAGTGCACCAAAAGGTCACAACAGCAACCAGGTGAATTGGATATCCCTGTTTGCACAAAAAGGCACAGAGGAAACAGTCAGAGTCTCAAACAATTACAGGCAAAAACATTTGGCTAAACTTGTCATGGCTTATAACAGTGGCATGGCTTCATTTTTACCAGGGACATTATATTAAGAACAGCTAAGGTTGCGTTCGGTTCACAGGTTTGGTGCAGGATTTTCATAGGAACACAATTCCTACGGTATTCTTTCCCTTCCAACCGTTCGGAACACGGGAAAGGTGAATAGTGTTTCATAGGAAAGCTAGTTTGGTAGTACTGATTCCATAGGATTAGAAACATCCACGCGCTGCTCATTTTTTGGGCGCGGAAGCCCGAGGCAGGCGCTCGCTGCCATGCGTTAGACAGGTTGCTGTGCTGTGTTGCCGGAATAAAAAAAATCAACGTATGTGTTGTACGTGAGGTGAGGACAAGAGTAGTCACTGTGCAGCTGAATAAACAAATAGCATCTCATACTGCCAAGCATGCTACTCTAAAAAACAAATATGTACATTTCATAGTCCATCCGAACACATTCTCTTGAGAGTTTCCTCCGGTTTGCTGTTCCATAGTTTTATACCTACATTCCTTTCCTATTCCTCTATTTTCATCAAGACCTATGTTTTCTGCCCCTTTATTCCGGAGCCTAAATATTTGGTATAAGGGCATGGGACAGTGGGTGCACCAGGAGTCCAGCACCATGTACGTAAAAAGGGGCATAAAGTGGTGATTCATAGTTTGTTGCCCCGAGAAACAAACATCCAAGAAACATATCTGGGTTGGTCCCATTTTCGTTCACTCTAGCCACCTACTCCTATGTGTGGATAGCAAATCTAGTCTTGGTCATACCACTGTGTACAGCGTTACCCCTATATTTCCCTTTTCGACCAAGAGACCGGTTGGATGACCAGTCTGTACTACTTTCACCCCCTTTCCTTCCTGTTTGTACCAAGTCTGATGTACATACTAAATTCCCCCACCCCCACTTTATTTCTTGTTTGAACCAAGTACTCCCCGTCCGAAATTACTTGTCATCAAAATGGATGTGTCTAGAACTAAAATACATCTAGATACATTCATTTCAATGACAAGTATTTTCGGACGGAGGGAGTACAAGATTCTACTCCATGAAGTAGCTTTACCTCTAACAATAGAAGAAAAAAAATGTGACGTTGGACCATCCGATCGAGAGGGGCTGAGAGGTAGAAAATGATGCACATGCAGCAACATAGCGAGCTGGGGAAGGAGAGCGAAGGCGGTTTCGAACGAAGATATACCTGAAGGTCGTCGGGATGTGGATAGGTGGGGGGCCGGAGGCCGGATCCGCCCACAGGAACCGACGAAGGGATCGGAGGACCTCCCGCGCCGGCGCTCGGCCAGAGATAACGGTGCGGCCGGCAGTGGGTATCCTCCCTCGCTACCGACGACGGCCTAAACGCTGCCCCTCCTCCCCTTCACCGGCGGAGGGGGATACGTCCGGATCTGTAACCAGCGGTGAGGACAGAAAGCCAGTGTTTTTTGAAGGGAGAAAGGCAGTGTTACTACCCCTATCTTTTTTAGATCTGGAGAGGATGATAGTGTGTGAATAGAGCAACCCTAGCAAGCAAGCGCGGAGGCTCCGGCCTATATATACGTAGTGGGGTAGTTTTCCTTTTGCGCTCCATCAACACAATCGTTTAAAATTGTGTACTACTACATGCCAGGTCGCGGTTTTTTTAGTTGTTGATTGTTTTTTGAGATAGCTACCCGCTTGTTCCAAGTGGTGTTACGGTGTGCCAGGTCGCACTTTGTATCGTTCAAGTCTGGTACTACAAGTCCCTCCATTAAATGAACAACCACCCCCTCGTAAAAATTGTGAACAAGCCCACGGGTAAAATTAGCGGAAACGTGGGTTGCCCCAACATGCATTGTTATTTATATTTTCTACTCCCTCCGTTCCTAAATATAAGTCTTTTTTATAAGCCACACCTAAGACAAGAATTTTTTATTAGCAGTGAACCCCACATGTCATAGACACAAAAATTGTGGCAAGATTCCCTTAGGCAAGCCAAAGTGTGTCTAACAATTTGAGCAAATCAGGTTAGGCAAGTGTGGCAAGTGTGGGAAAAATAATGTGGCAACATAAGACAAACATAGTCACAATCCAAACAGCCCCGTAATTTTTTGTGACATGCATGAAAATTTGGTTAGTTAAATTTATAGTCAAAATTTGGCAAGGTGCATCAAATCAACACATGCAAGTATCAAAAGGAAAGTCACGGCATGCATGCATGCGTTGTACTCCCTCCGTTTCCAAATATAAGTCTTTAGAGATTGCAACAAGTAACTACATACGAAGCAGAATATGTCTACTCCTACATACGAAGTAGCCCATTTGAAATGTGTAAAAAGACTTATATCGAGTGCAGTGCTTTGATGTGTCGCGTCAACTCGTACAAGACCGAGAAATTTGATTACTACAACGCCCTCTCCCTCGCGGACTGAGCTCTGGTGCCTTAACTGCACCTGCCTTTGGCTGCATGACAGGAGGGCCAACCACCTATTGGGCCCACCTGTCATAGACGCAAAGGCAGGAGCAGTAAGTAGAAGCTTTCGCTACACGCTATCCCTCCCGCATGAGGTGGATGGACATGCAGCAGTGGATTCGATGCTGTAGAAGTAGGAGTAACATCATTGTTCGTCTTCTCGAAGAGGCGAAGAGCCAAGCACAACCTGAACGTGGCAGTTGCGAATGCTCGCGTGGTGCGGTTCCTTGGAGTACTAGCCCGGCTCTTGCATGAGACAAAATTGCTATTGTTTAACAATTAAACTCCATTATCCATTGGTTGATACTCATTCTGCATAGGTCCACGCGCTTAGCACCGTTTCCTCCTGGGGTCAACAATGTTTATTTGCTAATTAATAGCATTGCATGCAATGAACTAGCCATTGCAAGTCATTAAAAGCATGCACACCTCTCATCTCTTATTGGTTCATATGTCAAGAAACAAGAAACAAGGTAGAAGTTAATGCACCGCGCCTAAGTGTTTTGGGACTATTTGGTTTTCGTAAGATGACTTACACACCTAGACGGAGGGAGTAGTATAGCCCTGTAAACCGGAAAGGAGTATTTGCCTTTCTAGAGATTTCAACAAGTGACTAGACTACACCGTGTGCAGTACTCCCTCCCTTCCGGTTTATAGGGCTCTAATCTCAAATCTCATGAACCAAGGCATTTTGTGATTGGAGGAATGTACCTCGTACTTTACAAAACTACCCTAATTACACTCATGCATTAATTACGTAGTTCTCTCGTTTTCCTCTCTGCCTTGGTCGCGGTGCACAATATTGAGCACTCCTATATGACTAGCCGCTCTATCTACATGCGGGACATTTCAAAGCATCCGGGCCCGCGTGCCATCCACCAAATCACAGCGAGGTGCTATAGTCGAGAATCACCTGTCACCCCGGTGTGGCCGTCATGACCCGTCATATCACAAAACCCACACCTTTACCAGCAGTGGTAAGGTGGCCTCCAAGTTGGACTGGACGAAGCAACCATCATTTCACTGGAACGCTTGTTCAAGCCCTTTCTTCCCTTTCTTGAAGATCCCCCGGTGAGCTGCACAAGGTAAAAAATAATGGCTTATTACCATAGTTGTGGTTTTTGATTATTTGCAATGTGCTTGCTAATATGTTAGGGTTGTGTAGGTGCCGGTGGACGTCCTTGATGATTCTGATGTCATGGCCCGTCCTGTTGGCATCGCCCCGGAGATCGATTCCGATGCCGCTGTCCATCCTGTGGACATCGCCCCAGAGATCGATTCCGATGTCACGGTCAGTCCTGTGGACATCGCCCCAGAAATCGATTCCCATGCCGCTGTCTGGCTGTGGTCATTCTCCGAGAGATCGATGACAAGAAATAGTTGGTCGCGCTAATCCTTCAGGGTAGTTTGCATTGCCCTGTGTTTAATTACCAAAACGATGCGTGTTATCAAACCATCTTAGGGCTAGTGCACTGTCTTGTGTGGGCGGATCTTGCTACTTTTGTTTGATAGTGAATCATGCGATGAATCATGCGAACCCTGTCCGAGTTATGGAAACAGATGTATCCTCACCAGCTTTTGATGTAATATATGGCATGCTTAGATGTAAGTTTGAACTATTTATCATATCAGCAGGGCTTGTTTGATGATTCTTGGTGTTAGTAGGCTAGCTACTGTGCGAGCTATAGTACTTGCAAAACACTCACCGAAGAGAAACGTTGGGGCTGATGAGCTCGTGGTACGCTTATACTTATCCATCATCGATCGACCAATAGCCCTAGCTCCTAAAATTGTAGGCTTAGCTATCGATCAGACAATAGTCGACATACATTCAGGCCTCATTTGGTTCATAGGGTAGGAAAATCGTAGCAAAAGTACAGAGAACGTGCAACACAAAATCATAGCAGTCCAGAGACGTACTCCCTCCGTTCCAAAATAGATGACCTAGGCGAGCTAGTTTGGCCTAGTGGGTTTCAGTGATATGACGTGGTACAGTGAGGTCCAGTCTTCATGTGTGGTAGCAGTATTGCGGGTACAGTAAGTTTTCTTGAAGAAGCGGAATTCAACGAAGTCATGATGGTTCCTTCGCCCGAACAACTTACAGTGGGAAAGGTTGGGCCTGTGATACGACCGGGGTAGATCAAGATAATTTTGTGCATGGCAGGTGGACCAGGATGGTCGACGTCCCACATGTCGGCGAATGAAAGTATTCTTTCCGATATAGAGGACGAGCAACGAGTATTCATTGCTTATTTTTGATGAAAGCTATTGTCTCCATTGTTACGACGGAGGAGTGTGAAACACGGCAGCCCAGTGAACTTGGCATGTGCACCACTCCCTCCTTCCTCATGTAATGCCCAGGTTACAGCTTTTTCTCACTTTCTCTCTATCTATTTCCTCTCAAATATTTTTTATCTTTCTTTTTTTTAAGACACAATTGTTTTTATGCCTTTTTTAGAATTATTTTTTTATACCTAGGACCACGTGTAGAGACGGGCTCTTGCAGAGCCCACTCCTTGACTTTGTCAATGCCTCTCTCTCCTCCACATAAGGAGTACTACTTGCTATGCATGCATGCAGCGGGCAGCTGGCGACTTGAGGGGCCAGGGCAGTGAGAGCGGGCTCCGGAAGCGGTCCGGACTCCAGCATGGCCCACCTCACATTATCACCATATATTTCCTGGAGTCCGTGCGCGGCGGGCGGGCGATCTCTTCTCCCTCCCCCGTTTCTCCCTTCTCAGCCGACGCCCGCTGAGCGATTAGATTTCGGCTATCAATGGTTTATTCAATACGGTCCCACATGTCAGTGAAATTGCAAGACAACGCGTGTCCCCTCTGGTGAGCCGGACTGTCGGGGTTGCGACGCGTACGAGTCGTAAGTGTGCCGCCTTTTCCTTTAGAACTTGCGAAGCGTAACATTTTCGTGTGATCGATCGATAGAAATCCAGAACAAAATGACGAGGGCGGTGCTTTCCCGCTTGTTAGGCGGGCTAGTTCGAGGGATATGACGTGCTACAGTGCCGTCCACTTGCTCCATTTTTATGTAAGCAAGAGTTTACACTCTTACGCGGGAGGAGTTCGAAACACCGCTGGATCTGATTTTGATCGAGGGATAACTGTTCCCTGCCAAATAATGGAGGATTGTTAGCGATTATAGCATGATAGTTAGGGCATCTCCAGCGCTGGCCCACAAATTTACACCGGCATCTGTCCGAGGACACTGATGGATGCCATCCGATGCTGCCCGCATACCTTTCGACAACTATATGAACTAACCGGACAAAATTCGTGCAAACAAAGCAAATTTCAAATTAACCGGATGAAATTCATTACATTTTGAAAACTTTTCCTACAAACTGGACGAAATTCATTACATATTTCGCACAAACCATACTAAAACCTACTGTAAACCTAATCTAAACGATCGCCGGCGCCCGACCACCATGTCCGGCCATGAACCCGAGAAAGCCGGCCATTGCCTTTGCCTCCTTCTCATCCGCCTCGATAACCTCCTCCTCCGGAGCACAAGGTTCTGAAGATTTCCGCCTCCACGTCACCGTCAAGCGGCTAATCGGCCGCCGATGTTTACCCCACCAAGCTTGGCGTCGACTGAGTGGAGTAGCGGTGGCCTTCCCGGGACCAGAGCGGCGGCGACCTACCATGTACTACTCTTCCTCGCTACCGGCTGCGCCCGCGCACGCGCGCCGGCTTTGTGGTCGTGGCGGCGGAGGGCGGCCGGGGGGGTGCCGGCGATCTCCTTCGTTTGCTCCTGCGACAGTACGTCGAAGAGAGCTTTGGAGCGCGCCCAGAGCAGAGCCGCCGATGTCCCTCGTCTGCTCCTGCGACAGTACGTCCAAGAGAGCTTCGGAGCACCAGGAGGCCATGGTTGAAGTGGTGCCGACAGAAGGAAGGGACCGGAGGAGAATAAGTGTGGGTCTTTGGTTATGGCTGGGAGCTGGGGCTCAAGTTAATATAGCGGGCGAATGGCAATGAGTCGCGGCAGACGGATGGACAACTGGCGCCGGAGTAGGTTCGTCGGGCGTGAATGTGGACGCTGCTTCAGTGACTTAACTACAAATGCGTTTGGGTTACTGACATGTGGGCCCAATGGGCATCTGGCCCGCATGTCAGTGACACACCAATTGCACCTGTAGTTAAGTCCGGTGAATGCGGCATTGACATTCTGGAGAGACGGTGACCGTTTCAGGCGGGAAGCGCGCGCTAGCGATGGAAGGGGTTTCGGTGTGTAGTGGCACTAAGATCGGTCGCTCACGATAGTACATACTCCGTACCATACTACCATACCCTCTCTAGCTTAGGTTGTTTTATAGATTGTCGTTGTGATGGACGATATACATGAGCAAGGCGGTCCGAGTATGACCGTTGGTGTTGAGCCAGTGAATACATGCTCGGCGTTCGCGTAGGCCTCCATCAAATGTCTAAACAGTAATGTCAGGCACCGCCGGGGCGCGCAGGTGATGGGCTAGCCGTTTGCGTTGCGCCATGAGCAGGACTTTGATTTAGAGGGCGACGTGCATGCATTAGCATGCTTTGACAGCGTGAGTGTGAGTGTCTGACGCGAAGTATTTCATTTTCATTTGGCTGACGAGGGTGCGTTGCAGCGACGAGTCCGTGGTTTGATTCCCCACATACGCATAATTTTGGTTTTTTACAGTATTTCTTTCTCCATTGACAGGTAGGCCCGCGTAGATAGATAAAGAACACGAGCTGATGAGGCGCATGCGGACTATCTGACTGGTCAACCAGACAAATACGGAGCTATACGCTGAGCCAGTGACCGTATAATCACCATATCTCGTATACAATGATCAAAGTGAGCTATCAAGACAAGTTCGATGACCGCCAATGCATTTTACTCGGTAATAAATGACCAGCATTGAAGGGGAATCCAAATTTGCTTCGTCTTCTGTCCTTGAGCTCTTGACAAACCAATGCACTATACGGTTGTCCGGCCACTCCACCCCAGAGCTCTCACCAAGCGTCGTTCATGCCACTGCGACGCACACTAACCGGTAAGGCAGCGATGGCATCCCGCCGCGCCGAGTTCCTCGCCGCCCACGACCGCACACAAAATGGTAGGGAAGCGATGGCATCCCGTTGTGCCGAGTTCATCGCCGCTCGAGACCTCACAACTATGTGGGAGGAATTTGAAGATGCCAAGGCCGAATGGGCGGTAGAGCAAGAGGCGGCAAAGCCGCACAGAGGGAGCGGAAAAGTCAGAAAGCACTCAAGAAAAGAGAGGCCCGCCGCCGCAAGAAAGAAAAGGATGCACGCGCTGCTGCGGAGAGGTCGGCGGAGATCCAAGCACGGTGGGGTGTCGCCGACAAAGCCGGGAAGGAGAACGACGACGTCTGGCCAGCATGTGAGAAGTAGTAGTACTAGTAGTTAGTGTGTGTGTCTGTGTCTGAGTACGAGCATGTACCAATACTACTAGTTACTACTGTAGTTTTTAGAGCAAATTACCAGTACATTAGCCTAGACTAAATGGAAAAATTCCTATCCTAAGCATCAAATGGCATCTCTTTCTCTATAGGAATTGAGATGCATGTCATCTCACTTCCTATGATTTTCATATTCCTATCCTATGAACGAAAGGAGGCCTCTATTGGAGTAACTACTGTAGCTAGCAGTACTGCTAGTACAGTAGTTTTCTTCAAGAAGCGGAATTCAACGAAGTCATGATGGTTCCTTCGTCCGAGCAACTTCAAAGTGGGAAGTGGGCCTGTGATTTGACGGCTCATTAGTCATTGTTACTGCGGCGCGATGACCTGGGTGACTCTCCCTTGGAGTTCTGCGTGCATGGCAAGTGGACCAGGATGGTCGACGTCCCACATGTTGGCGAACGGAAGTATTCTTTCCGATATCGAGGAGCAAGGAAACCGCGTGGTATAGTATCACTGATGATTGGTTCGCAAAAAAATAGTATCACTGCCGATTTATAATTATTTTTTATTTTTGATGAATGCTAGCGTTTCAACTCTTACGACGAAGGGTGCCAAACACGGCACGTGACGGATGTCCCACACGTTAGTGAAAGGAGTGGGACATGAACAGCGTGGTAGAGCCCAGCGTAAAAAAACAGCGTGGTAGAGCGTCTCCACTTCTTCCACTTCTAGGTCGGAGACCACACGTAGTAGTACTTAGTGGTATGAACGATACAAAGTGCGACCTGGAGAGAAAGACACGTCTAGTTGGAAGGTCTCGGGGCATACACGTAAACAAATATAAAAGTTAATATGTGCCTCCAACTAATATAGTAGTAGTAGAGTACTTAGGCACGTACTCCATAACATCACCGTGCATTGCACGTACAACATTTAGTGGTAGTACGTAGTAAGAGACAAATGCCGCCCAAGAGTTCCCTTCTCAACCTACTTTTGGGTGTTTGTAGAGTGTATGGAGGGTGCATGAGTCCACACTAGTTTAGCACAAATACACTAGAAGCATGCATGAAGAGGGGTGTTGAGTTGAGCATGCATGAAGAGGGAACAACTATGCCGAGACGAGAACACAACCAAACACACCCTATATGCCACGCATGTTCATACCATTTGTGTCTTTCTACTTCACTTACTGCGCTACATTACTCAGGTTCGTACGTGCACTCCTGGGTACATGTCCGTCTCGTAGTTCCAGTCCCACGTGTTCTTCATATAGATGGAACGATTCTTGCATAACACGTGCACCTTGATGCTAGATGTCTCGCGTGTTGGCAAAAGGATGAACAAAGCTCACGTAAAAAAATAGAGTGGAAGAATATAGATTCCGGACGACCGAGAAGGAGCAAGGAACCTCGTGGTGGAGCGTCTGCACTCATAATATTTAATATTATTCAGCGATATAAAATTAACCAATCATCACCACAGTGGACTGGAAGAGTACGAAACACGGCAACCCAGTGTAGTTACATCATACTAGTACATGGCTAACCCACACTATCACCATATTTCTTGGCTTCCGTGCGACACCTATCTGTAGTAATCCAGCAGCCTGTATCGCTTCTCCCTCCTCGTCTCTATCAAAGTGCGGCGGGCTGGCGTTTCTGCCGTCTATTGAGGTCGGTTGACTATCACATGTTAGCGACATGCCAAGAGCATTCTAAAAAAAATTCGTTCACGTTCCGTTTTCAAAAAGAAAAAATCATTTCACGTACGAATTTGCCTGTATGCTTTGAGCAACTTGCATGTCCTATACTGCTCCTGTTTGATACTCTAACTTAGCTAGAGGTTAGACTAACTCATGACTAACCCTGAACTAACTGTAGCCAAAGAGGTGTTTGGGTGACAGGGTCAGATTGACAATAAATGCACTTCATGGAGAGAGAAAAGTGATTTTTCAGTGGTCCCAATGAGAACTATCTCCCGTTAGCACCTCTTGGGTGGGATAGTTTTTTGGTGGGTTCGGTGCAACTTGCTCAAATTCAAACCCTCATGCTTGGATAATTTAGGGCTATTTGAGCCCCAACTAGCTCAAACTAACTCTAACCCATGGATCCAAACAGGGCCTATGGCCAGTCTCGACGCGGAGCAGTCGCATGCACCGGGAAGCGGCGCTCTCTCGGCCGTTGCGCCACTTCAAAGCCGGCGCCAGTGAGAGGTCACCTCCGCTCTGGCCGGGCATTAATGTGGCACTGACGCTCCAGGGCGACGCTGACCGTTTCACACGGGAAGCGCGCGCTGGCAAGGGACTATAGGTTTTGAACCGTTTCAGGTGTAGTACTGATAGTTTGCAAAACTACTCAATTATTGCACCCAGTTTCCTAAGAAATTGTGGTAAATATCGTTACTCCACAGCCTGCTTCCCTTCTCCTTCCTCTTCCACCGCACGCGCATGTCCGCGGGAAGCGACCGGTCAACCCTTATATAGGAGTGCTAGCACAAAAAAGATGCATGCATGACCACTAAAATTTCCATATTAAAGCGTCGCTCTGGCGGGAGTATGGCGTATGTTGTTACCTTCGCCTGGCCCATGGCTACCGGGCGACGGCGACCAGAGAAGAGGCGGCGGGAGGGGAATGAATGCAGCTACTGTTTGGGTTCGCCTTCCGGCTTAAATAAATGCGCAGCATCACGTGTACCCGCGGGTGCACAAATTGTAACATATGTGTCTGCTTAAGTGGGCGTCACGTAACTGGTGTGTGTGTGAGAGATTCTGAGAGACAGAGTGCGTGTGTGCGACTCTACTCTTCGGACATGTACTCAACCTTTTGCATCGGGATATAAGTATAATGGTATTTACTTTAGCTAGTGATTTACGTGGCCATGTTAACATGGTTGTGTCAAAAAAATGTCACTTCCTGCTCGTGATTTGCGTTATATAATTACAAGCAAGATTCTCGTGCATTGCATGGAACATCAATATGCATTTTTTTACAGAACACCTGTTGTGATTGACCCATGCAGGAGTAATCCCATGTGTAAAAACTAATGATATCTCGAGAATTTTATCGGAAAACTGGTATCTCGAGAATGTCATCAAAAAAATGAAAGATGAGAGATAAGGCGAGGAGGAGTGGAGCGTGGTGGTGACTGGTGGTCGGAATGGGCAGAGGCATGGGGATGGACGGCGCCAGCAGGCGGCAGCGGCCACCATGCATGCTAGATTGTTCCAGAGACTTATTCCTTTTTTAATTGCTGAGCAATGAGGTTGTGGGAGATAATGATGTGGAGAGAGGTGCGGGTATCTTTTGTAAAATTATCATAGTTTGCTTTCTATCCTCAGATATAGATCATACGGTCTGTATTACAAGATGGCAGGCACACCATCACCGCCAACTCGTTTTTTTATAAGGGTACAGATGATAAGTTTGCTGACTACTAAAGTAAAGTGGAATTTGTCCATGTTATGCAAGTAAATAAAGGTGATTGTTTATCATACGGGTAAGGTTGGATGAAGGGTGGTAGGAACAAATGCTCCGCCTAGAGCATGTGTGTGTGAGATGGAGTCTTAGTGTGTGTGTGGTGTGTGTGTGTGTGTGTGAGGGAAGAGAGAGAGATGGAGTCTTAGTTTGTGTGTGTGAGAGAGAGAGAGAGATGGAGTCTTAGTTTGTGTGTGTGGGGGGGGGGGTGCGTGCGTGTGTGTGTGTGTGTTTGTGTGTGTGTGTGTGAGTGAGAGAGAGATGGAGTCTTAGTGTGCGTTGTGTGGGGGGCGTGCGTGCGTGCGTGTGTGTGTGTGTGTGTCGCGGGGTCCTCTGTGGAGGATGTCATTTAAGTGTGCATGGCTTCATCATAGAGAGGTGATGTGTATGGCAGAGGCCACCAACAATGGGGTGCGAGAGAGAAAATGCCCGTAGAGAGGGAAGAGAAGGTGTGTGCGCGTGAGAGGAGTCGACATCGAGAGAACGTGTTTGTTTGAGAGACACCGAGGAAGACTACTATATATCGATGGTGCATGTAGGCGGGAATTAAACAAGGGATGGTCTTATTGGTTTCGGGGATATAGGGGAAGAGTGAGAGGCGGGGGGGTAGCTAGAAGGAGATTGTTAAGTGTGAGTGTATGTTTTACCCATCCATGCGGAAGTTATGTGCACAAAAGAGGAGAACAATTCGATGTGGCGTTAGGATTGAGGGTAATTAAACGTATGGAGACATAGAGACCTTGAACGTGCATGTGAGAGAGGTATACATGTATACGTGGGATGTGTGTGTGTGTGTGCGCGCGCATGATCGAGATAAAAGAAAGAAGACATAAGTCATAAGATCAACGACATGGGAGAGACGGATCGGTATGACAGTATGCATGCATGTGAGAATGCAGGGAAGAAGGCCCAACAATTGAGCATGTGTTTTTGTCTTTAAGAGATAGTGGCGTGGGCTGGAGCATGCATCTATGGCGAGCAGAGGGAGTGAGGCGCAACAATTGTGCAAAAGAGACCAACCTATAAATGCATATGTATGGAGAGACCTATATAGTGTGGGTGATACGAAGCAAGACTCCGTGCGAGAAAGAAATGTTGACGGAGAAACTACAGATAGATACAGAGATGGAGATGCTAGCTAGAGGGACATTCGCTAGTTTGGGTGTTGGAGATGACCGTCGGGTGGTTCAAAGGGTGAAGTTATATATGTGTGTGAGAGGGCACTTGACTGCATGTAGAGAGAAACATATGTAGTGTGCGTGATAGGAATCAAGAGTGAGGGCGAGAAAGAAGGTTGATGGAGAAATAGATAAATAGAAAGATAAAGATGATAACTAGTGTGCGTTAGAGATAGGAGTCGAGTGGATCAGAAGGCTGGGTTATGTGTGTGGGTGTGAGAGAGATAGAGAGAGGGTGCATGTGAGTCACATATAAACAGATATCAGAGAGAAATGAGATCCAGAGAGACGGAGTTTTGTGTCTGCGAGAGAGAAAGATATTTCACAACGAGAGTGATAGCTAGAGAGACATACGAGGGAACGCAAGATATCTCTAGGGAGAGAGGGTGTGTGTGAGCGACATACAAGAGAACAATGGAGAAATATGAGACCCTGGGAGACAGAGTTTGTGTTTGTGTGTGAGAAAGAGATATTGAAGAGGAAGAGTCATAGGTTCTCATATCTAAGGAGCGAAAGACATCTCTGTATGAGGGGTGTGCGAGTGGCACACATGGGAATAGTAGAGAGAAATGAGACCCCGGGAGACAAAGTTTTGTGTTTGTGTGAGAGAAAGAGATTCCACATGGAGAATCAAAGTTAGAGACACATAGCAGGGAGCGAGATATACTTAGAGAGAGATAGAGTGATGAAGGTCGAGGGAGAGAGTACCGTCAGTGTGTTACAAAGATAAAAGATCATTGCCGACATACAGGTAGCACGAGAGATACCTGAGAGACGATGAACGCGTATAGGTCCATAGAGATAGTCCTATATAAGCATGAGTGATAGCTATATGAGACGAATATCTGGATTAAAGGGGATTCAAATATTTAAACTGGAGATCACGACATCGATAATATCATAACGCAAATTGGTGTATCAACCATGCATATTCATTTGAATTTGGGCACACGTGTAATGTTATATAGTTTATCAATATTGGCGATCCATAGATTCTTCAATTACAAACAATGCATGGTTTATATGCAATTAATGTCTAAACAGGATTACACTATATGTTGCGTGTGTGAAACACATTATACATGTTTGAGAAGTAAAAATAACCCCGGATGAAACACACATTAATTGGAGACAGTTAGCGAGGAATGCATACATTGGATTTCAACATCAAGTGGTTTCAAATATTTGAAAATCCAAATTGATGGATACAACCTTATGAATCTGAGATCATGCCATTTGTAAACCCTATTTATGTATAAATGGTGTTGTGCTTTTGAAAGTATATATAAAAAATGATGTATATAGAATGTAATTCCAATTGAAAATGGATCCCGCCCGAAAAAATAGAATACAAACGGGATTTGAATTGAGTTGGCATGGTAAACGTGCACTCTGCAAAATTTGAACGAAGCGGGGAAAGTCGCAGTAACCGCCCGAAACCAAAATCTGCGAGATGGAAATCACTACTGCCTATCCCTGCCACGCAAAGCCTATCTACTGGATTTCTATAGGTTTCGATAGGGGTAGGTTTGTAATTTCACCCAAACGTGACGTAACCGCCTCTCACCCGGATTCATACACGGTGGGCGCCAAAACACAGTGTGTCCTCGGCCGAAATCGACTCCCTCCCCGATATATATTCATACACGGTGGGCGCCAAAAACAAACTCTCGTCGGCAAATATTCGGTGTATGCGAGATTACCGTCCTATCCCCAACCGACTAATGTTGCTGTGATGTAGTAGAAATTTGAAACGGGGGCTAGGTTTGTAAATTTCCTCGTATTTCAGACAAGTGCGCCCTGAATACATGGTTCCCCCCTTCCTCTCTACCTCCCTTTTCCCCATTCGTACTCCGTGGGCGCCAAAACACCCTCTCCACCCCACCCTCCTCCGTCCGCCGCCGTCCGCCACCCCATCCACCGCCGTCCTCCTCCACCATGCCGGAGCTGATACCCCGACGCCGCCGTTCATTACAAGAGATCGACCTCTCTCATCCACGGCTTCGGACCGGGATCCTTGCATCCGGTCCTCTCGCTTCATCCCCGCCGTCGTCCACCTTGCCGGCGTCGCTCGTACGACCGTCTCGTCCACCGCGCCCCGCCGCCACCGTCTACCCTCCTAGATCTGCTTCCACGCCGCTGACAGCCATCGCTACCGCAGCACCGTCAAATTCTCAGCAGATGCGTACACGGCGCCGCACCAGAGGCGGTACTATTTCGTATCTGCTCAACTTATTTATCGCAGCAAGAAAATAGATCGCCACTGCTTCTGATTTTTTGTCTTGGTTGCGAAGTTGCCTTTGTCCGGTTTGCACCTTCAGATCCACCATGGCACGCTCAACACTATACTCCCAATGCTTATGGTTTTCCCCTTTTATATTCCACACTAGTTAAATCACAGTAGACTAAATTTCAAAATTGGGTCAGTCGATTTTTCAGAGCTCGCCAGTGTTCGCCGGTGCGATCGAAGGGGCTTGGGTGGTTGTGGGGCCTCGCCGAACGAAGAAAACTCGACGCGGGTGGGGGTTGGGGCGGGGGTGGGGGTGGCGGAGGAACACAGGAAGTGGGGGGCGGTGGTCCGGCCGGCGGCCCGTGCGGTGTTCTGTATGGGAAGAATCAGAGACGAGGAAGAAGAAGGGTTAGGAGACGTAGGATCTTCATCCAACCGCCTGAAATGGTCGAGAGACAGCTGGGAGTTGCATTCTTAATTTGCTCTGGTTCATCATGTGTGGGCACTGCGCAACCAACATTTTATTATCCAAAATCTGCTTGCTCTTCTTTACCATGTTCTTCTTTCGTTCTTCTTTAATATGTACTCTCTCCGTTCCTAAATACAAGTCTTTGTATAGATTCCACCATGGACTACATATGGAGCAAAATGAGTGAATCTACACTCTAAAATGTATCTGGATACATCTGTATGTGATCCATAGTGGAAATCTCTACCAAGACTTATATTTTGGAATGGAGGGAGTATGATAGTAGGACAGTATGTTCCTTGTACTGAAGATGAGCAGGGACATTTGCAGTGTAGAGGTCTATACGGTCGGTTGTGATGGACACTTTGAGCCTCTTTGATTCGTAGGATCTTGTAAACATAGGAATAGGATTTGTAGTGGCCTGCCCACTTGAATCCTATAAGAATAGCAAGGAAATGCAGGGAGCTGTGTCGCCTTTGAGAGTTACACTGATATTAACAGTACCGCACCTTCACTTGAAGAGAGCTGGTATCCGAAGACTTTCTAGCCGTACCAGCAATACTAGCACATATATTCCAGCAAGTTCCACTTTGCTGATTTTACTCTGTTGCTTAAGGTTTTCTTGTTATATCTACACTATGATCTGTGTAGCTGCTTTGTGTCGCACTAGCAGGAGTCCACTCTTGAAGCTAAACACTGCAATGACTTACAAAATTGGCACCAAGGCATTGAGTGCCATTCTGGATGCAATGAAACTCATACGCTCCCCACCTGTTGCTTCTTGTTCAGAATATGATCCTAATGACTATTCTAACCTCAAGGAGTCAAAGGCAGATGGCCTGTCCTGTTCACCCATCAAGGTGTCTGTTCTAATTTGGCAATGTTTTATTGATTGCAGGTATCTTGCATATGTTGTATTGCATTTCTTCTACTTTCTTGCACCGCCATCTGCTTAGTTTACTCATCATATATGTCGAGATGCCATGCCCATCCATTATCAATACATAGTCCATCTGTCATCATACCATGTTTTTCCACTCAAATGTTGTTCTTGTGCATCAGACATCAAAAAGGAAGAGGGTGATTGCCGAACCTGAAGGAGCACCAGCAAAGTCCTTGAAAAACGTGGTGGTGCCGGAGAAATCAGACAACACCCCACTTATATTGGTTGTACAACCAGTGACACAAAACGTAGGACCGACTCCAGCAGACTGTACCCATACTTCACTGGCCACCCCACTAGCCCCACCACACATGACCTGCACTCCAGCAAAAGGTATACCGATTTCATTTGCCATAGCACCAGCTGTACCACAGAAAAATCCCACTCCAGCAAAAACTACAGCAAGTCCACCGACCGAACACCTATCCCAACTGCAGAGACGGCCAATTCCTGCAGATTGGAACCCCATTCCATTTATTCCCAGTTTAAAAGACAATGCTTTCAATGTTGTTAGGGACTACGTGCATATATTCCCATCATGGGAAGATTATTGTGAAGACAAACACCATTTTCACATCTTCCTGTCCAACTTACGTGTAAGTGCTATTATTCATGGTTATTATTTTCCTATTTTCTGCTGACTGAACACATCAATGATTTACATTACATTGTTGTAACTAGGCGAGGGTCAATTTGGATAGTCATGACGAGCAAAGCTTGCTTGTGCTTTTCAAGGAAGCATTGCAACAGTATCGGTGTTACCTGAGGAAATCACACTTTGATGGCAAGTCTATAAACGAATTTCCGGTGAAGTCTCCTGTGCTAAATTTAGAAGACATTGAATGGAAAAACCTTGTTATGCACTGGTCTCGTTCACAGGATGAGATACTGTCTATGAAATCACATGACAATTTGAACTTCTACTTTTCTGCATGTGCCTTACGGATCTTTTTTGCAAGAAATCTGCTCGAAGAAGAATTCCGGTTTGACAAGAACGACAGGATATCGCAAATATGCTGCCCGCTACTTTGCTCTTGTTAGTACCTGTTGTCCTGTATCACTGTACATGCATACATACCTGGTTCATTATGTGACAGCAGTATGCATGATATCTTGCTTATCAATTGTTCGCTCCAAATTATCTGATCTGTATGAATGGTTACATTAGTGTAGAATATATCGAATGCCAATGTTTTTTTAGCTCTGCATTGTTCTTGTAAGTACATGCTGTCCTTTATCAGTGTACTTATAATGACAGGTAGTTGTTCATGTACCATCACTCTGCAGCTTATTTTCCTTTGCCCTCCATTTTCTACACATCAGATCTATATTTACTCTTACCATAAGGTTGGTACTGAAGAAGTTTAGCTGTGCATTGCTCTTGGCTGTACCTTTTGCCTATATCGCTGCACTGACATTTATAGCTACTTGGTTATGTAGCATCACTCTTCATCTTATCTTAAATATTCTCCATTTTTTCGTATATTATCACATCTATATTTACTCTTAACAAAATGTAGAATAAAGGCAATGCTTTTGAAGAATATTCTGTGGTAAATTTCTTGAATTGCCCCCCCATCAGCATGGACAAGGCCTTTATAGAGCCTGTCTTCACCAATAATGTAAGTTTGTCCATCTCAAACCTTCAAACTTTGTTGTATATATTTGGTTAGGCATGACCGCAACAGCTATTTATTTTTGTTGTTTGCATCAAATTGCTTGTTTAAAGTTTATTATGTAGTTCATAAACAAAAGTTTGTCCTTTCTCAATTTAAGTTTTCAATTGTACAACCAAGTTCCTTCTTCATACCATGTAAATTAAACTATATAGAGCAAGTGATCTTCTTTTGCACTGCATGTATGCTTCTGTTCTTCATCCGTAATCCAGTGGTGTGGTGAACCTACCCACTACAGCACAATGTCATATTCTGCAATGTCTTAACTATGAACAATGTCATATCATTCTACTATTATTTAAACCATCTCTTTATTTGCCAATCTGAAATGGTATAAATTGACAGCACACTAACCATTGATACTTATGAGTTCTTGATCTGTAATCCAGTGGTGTCGTGAAGCTGCCAACTCCTTCACAATGTCATTTCCTGCCATGTCTTGACCTGAACAATATCATATTGTGTTAATGCAATTTTAAACTGTGTCACTTTATTCGTTAGTAAGAACTGTGATGAATTGTCAGCACTGATACTTTTATGTGCAAAACCTGTCATCTGTCTGCTTGTTTATCTTTCAGAGTGAGGAAGATATAAGTGTTGAACAAGCACATTCTCATCATCTTGCTCAGCTGCTTGCGCTGCAGCTCCCCAGCAGGGCTAACCTTTCTTGAACTCTATTGATGTGCTGTCAGTTTTGTATATTATTTTGTCGGCGTGTTTATTTGCACTGGTGGCGATCTTTGATGCCCAGTGTATGTAATCTGCTGTCCGCTTGTGCTTTATTATCATAGTGGCGAACTTTGATGCCCAGTGGATGTAATATGCCGTAATTTCTTTATTGTATAGTCTAGGTTTTTTCTTATTCACGATGCTGCAGTTATTTTACTGTATATATATCCTGTCTTCGCAGTAAACCGGCCAAACCGTAAAATTATGGTACATAATCGGGCCGTCATGCAATCACGATGTAGGTTGGGCCTGAAACGTGCCGAACAGCTCACGGGCCGGCAGCAACCTGAAATGAACCCCGGCCCATGATTGTGCGAATCAAATCACGGGCTTTTAATAGGCCAAAATTGTCTCGGTCCTTGTTTGGCCCAATCAGATATCGGCTGCGAGCAGGCCGGATGCAAACCGGGCCGTAGTTAGGCCAACTATATGACGGGCTTTTAACATGCCAAAATTAATATAGGGCCGAAATGTTAAACGGGCCTTTAACAGGCCAAAACTAATATCAGGCCGAATTACTAAGTGAGCCTTTAGCAAGTGGGCCCAAAAGCATAGTGTCCAGTTGACGGGCCGAATCTGATATGGGCCATAATTGAGCCCAAAGCCTCTTAAAGGGCCGGACCTAATCTGGGCCGTAATTTGGCCTAGAACGTGGTAGGCTTTTAACGGGCCGGATCTCATATGGGCCACTATTAGGCCCGGAGCGTGGCAGGCCATTAATGGACCTGATCAAATATGGGCCGGCATTTGACCCAAAACCTGGCAGCCAGTTAATGGGCCGGCCCACTAGGGTCCTCAAAATCTTGTGGGCCTACAGCTGGGCCGGCCCATTAATGTCGGTGAAATCTCGTGGGCCTTTAGCTGGGCCGGCCCATTATGATCCGCAAGAATCTTGTGGGCCTTTACCTGGGCCGGCCCATTATGGCACACAAAAATCTTGTGGGCCTTTACCTGGGCCGGCCCATTATGGCCCGCAAAATCTTGTGGGCCTTTAGCTGGGCCAGCCCATTATGGTCCGCAAAATCTCGTGGGCCTTTAGCTGGGCCGGCCCATTATGGTCCGCGAAATCTTGTGGGCCTTCAGTTGGGCCGACCCATTTAAACTTGATGGGCCGGTCCACGTGTCAACATATCATAGACGCGTCTCGCCCATTGGATAAGTGACACCAGTGCCAACGTGGACCTGACACGTGTCTCCTCCAACCAATGATGATTTTACACGTGGAAAATCCCCATTGGTCGGGGCTGTTAACGGGTTATCGGATCCAAAACCCGATAGCTTAACGGCGTTCCGTTACGGTGGATGCGACGTGTCGGTCACCCTTGACGAAAGCACTTCTGTGACACGCGATTTATCGTCATGGAAGTGGACACTTCCGTGATGGTAATTTTGGTAATGTCATGGAACACTTCTACAACAGCACAGGTATGACTATCTTGATTCTGTCATAAATTTGTCATGGATGTACATGCATGACAAAAAACGCGACCTACTGTGACAAACACGTATCATCACGGAAGTGTATTTTTTGTAGTGTTAAGAAAGGAAATAACAGGTACAATACATGGATTACAAGAGGTAATCAAACAGAAACTAAGCTAGGTAATCAAACAGGGATTACAAGAGGTACTCCGGACCAGTTATGCATGCTCGCATTATCTATGGAGTTGCCCTTCGCAGCCTCTGCACGTTGCTAACCAGCCTCTCGCTCATCCCGCAACGGGGGCTGCTGGCACGATGCCTGTTCTTGGGTCCGTCTCTGCAGCGCTGGCAAACCTAAGAGACCGAGCTCTGGCTCACGGCCACCCCCACGCACGTCACCTAACCGGGTCCATAGTGCCATCGTCTTCTCGCGGAAAGATCACCCGTGGGATGGTCGCCGGTTGTGTTTTATGGTTAACCCGCAGGAACCCCTGGAGGAAGGACCATGAGCGGCTTCACTAGCACCATGTTACATGCCAAGGGGTGCAACCCCTAGGCACCCCCTCGCAGCTAGCCACTCTTTTCTCGCGTAAGTCGCTTGCATGTCAAAGGGGGGGGGCCTTGAGCACCGCCCCTCAGGGACTCTTACCGGCCCTCGAGCCCTCGCCACCTGGCCTTGACCACGGCATCGCGACCAGGCATACCAGCAGCGACCGAGCCTCGCTCGGGAGCCGGGTCCCAAGGACGTAGAGCACCCTGGCGAGCGGGGGAGATGGAGTCGGTAGGAGCCCTGCGGGTGGCGCCATCGGGAGAAAGGCATAGCCTAACATCGCACAAGAAGCTCACCCTCGCAACAAATGAACCACCACAGGCTCGCCATGATAAGTCACCTCGCACGCGCAAGCATGAACCTCATTGTCGGATTACAGGTTCCGGCAAACCCTTGAGGTTCGAACACTGGGGTTCGCACGAAGATTTCTCTCGCCCTAGCTCACGCTCTCGCAATGATCTCAAGGCCAAGCTCGCCGAACCCAAAGAACATGAGACACAAGAGTTTATACTGGTTCGGGCCACCGATGTGGTGTAGTACCCTACTCCAGTTTGGTGTGGTGGATTGTCTTGTAGACTGGGGATGCACAAGTACAAGGGAAGAACAACCTCCCGAGGAGAGGTGTTCTTGAGCTCGAGGAGCTTGTGTGTGTGAGGATGGTCAGAATGATCTGTCCCAGATGAGTCTCTGGTGAGTTCCTAGATACGTCCTCTCCTCCTATGGTGGTGGCTAGTCCTATTTATAGAGGCACTGGTCCTCTTCCCAAATGTTTAGGAAGGAAGGGATCCCACAACGGCCAATTTGAAGGGGGACAACTAGTACAAGCTATCCTGACAAATGGTGATCTTCGCCTGCCAAAGGCTCTGGTGGTGACGCCGTCGTGGGCTCCACGATGACCTCTGTCCTGCTGGTCTTGGTCTCGTTGCACCGATATGGAAACCTTTGCCTGATGCCTCGGGACTCCTCGCCTGCACCTGCCCCTTTAGAACCAAAGAGGAAACCAGTACTCTGCGCCCGCTGGCGCCCGCCTGGCACCCGCCTGGCCTTGGTTGTCATGGCTCACGTCATGGGAACCTCACGAGGTTCCCCTCGCCTTGATCTCTCCACTCCTCGTGAGCTAGCCTAGTGAGGCCGCCCTTGAGGAGGTCTTGTGTCGTCCGCCTCGCGAGGGTCTTGTGCATTTTCTGATTAAGATGGGCCGTACCAGGCCGTTAGAGAAGCCACGGCCTGGGCCGCACGCAGGCAAGTCTGGGTACCCCCTTTCCCAGGACGCCGACAATAGCCCCCGGGCCCAAGGCGCGCTCGGACTTGGCTTCGAGGCGAAGCCAAGGGGCAAGTGTGGAGCGCCACGGGCCCCAACCGCCTGAGGCCTTGATGGGACGTGGGCGCCTCCACTTCCCCATGCAGCCTTGATTTCCGCCTGGCTAAGCAGCCACCGTTGCCTACACAGCTCCACCCCATCGCAGGCGAGCGCTCCGTTGCTCCCTCATCTTCCGGCAACTAGCGAATCCTTTCCCCATTCGATCTGACGCCAACTCTCCCCGCCGGCATGGCACTAAGCCGGAAGAAGAAGGGGAAGAAGGAGTCCCGTACCTTGGTTCCTATGCCGCCGGCCTTCGAACCCGCTGTCGAGCGGTCGGTGGTGCTCAACCAGGAGGAGATGGGCAAGCTGTGCAGCGCTTGCCGCCGACTCCAAGGAATGGGGGTGGGGGGATGGTGGCCTGGCCCGCTACACATGCTGAAATCGACATGAAGGCCACCGAGATCCCCCTCCACCTTCACGCCCTCTGGGCCGGTGTGATCCCTCCTTTCTCCGACTTCTTCAATGTGGTGCTTTCGCATTATCAGATCAATGCGTTGCACCTTGATCCCCAATCCATCATCCTCCTTGCCGTCTTCGCCTTTGTCTGCGAGGCCATGGTGGGCATTGCCCCTTCCATGGCCTTGCTCCACCATTTCTTCTCTCTGCATCAGATAGACGCTCGTCAGCGCTCGGGGTTTGTATCTTTCCAGGCTGTGGCCGTTACGGCTGGCTCGGGGATCGACTTTGAGCTCTCGCCGGTCGTCGGAGGCTTCCGGAAGCGATGGATGTATGTGGATGTTGGTGTGCGCAACCCCTTGCCGCTGCTTCCGCGGATTCCGGCCGCCCCAAGCTCCGGCTAGGAGCACGCAAGGCTCGCCGACCAGTGGCTCGCTCATGTCTGGCACCGGCTGGCCAGGCTGAAGGGCCTTGGGGTGACGGCGCTTATGGTGGTGAAGGTGTTTATTCGGTGCGGCATTGCTCCGCTTCAGTGTCACTCTCGGCTACAGGGACCGCATGAGGCTCCAAGTGCCGACTCTTGCCCCTGAGGCGCGGTGCACGGTGCTCGAGCTCCTGACCGGTGACCCCATGCCAGCCAGCCTGCCGGAAGAAGGTTGTCTTCTGTACTGTTGCTCGAACAAGGTGGAGTTCGCGAAGCAGATGCCCTCCTTTGACAAATGGGGGCCACGCCCGGCTGGCCTTGAAGGGCCTCGCGAGAGCCCTGTCTTTGTGGCTCCCTTGCCTGCCGCTGGCGCAGGGATCTCCCCAGAAGTGGGCGCAGGGGGGCGACCACCGCCGGCCGCTAGCGACGCGTCTGCTGAGGAATCGGCGCTGCTCGGGGCTCCTGAAGGGTCGTCCCACGGACCCATTGAGAGCCGTCCTGAGGAGGCGGCCGGAGGGACGACGCAGCCTGACACTCCTGAGGCTGAAACCCTCGAGGCCCCGGTGGGTCGCCACGAGGCGGGGGCCGAGGTCTCCACGCAGTCCTGCACCCCTTAGGTCGCCTCCTCAGGAGCCACTCCAGCTGCGCCCGGCACTGGTGGCCGTGCCCATGGCTTCGGCCTGCTCCGACCGAACTTTGGCGCGCTCCAGAAGAGGAAGGGATCTCCAAGCTGTAGCGGTGATGCCTGCCAGCCATTGAAACAGAGGAAGTATATCACCATAGACGAGTGAGTACCTTATCTTTGTAATTTCTTGAGTGCTGCTTCCCCTCCTGACTGTAATTCCTCAGGGTCCCTTCTGCTAAGGCGGCGAAATCTCCCGAAGCAACCTTCTCCTACCTCGAGTCCTCCGCTGATCCCGAGCACCTCTAGCCGGCCTGCCGCACTCAGCGCAAGGTCGGCCGGAGAGGCGCACGCGCCGGCCTAGCATCTCGACCCCGCGTTCTTGCCGTTCCTCCTTCGCGGTCCTGCCTGGGGTGCTGAAGGTTTGCCAAGGGCTCCTCCTCTGGTTATTGACCGCGGCTGGGTGACCTCGGCCCTAGCGTCTTCTTCATGCAACGAGCGTCTGTCCCTACGGGCCCCTGTCGAGACCCGAAGGACAACTGGAAAGGGGCCGGCCTCCAGCCCCCTTCCGGGAGGAGGTGTGCCTCTTCGGACTTCTTCAGCGACTTCTGGTGCGGAGGACGGACCTGGTCGTTCGTTCGAGCGGGCGCACAAGAGGGGCGCTGTCCGTCATGAGCTTTTCCGGGAGGTGATGGGTGCGCTGAGCCGTCTTGGGGAGGAGCTTGTGGATGTTGATGCCCGCCTCGAAACCGAGGGCCTTCGGTGGTGGACGAGTGGCATCAACTGAAGGTGGCCATCAACCTCGGGCGCCTCCAGCGCGAGCATGCCAACGCGAAGGCTGAGGCATCCCTCACAACCTCGTGCGAGGCCAGTGCCCAAGCCTTGGAGGAGGCCAGGGAGGCAGACCACCGCCGTGAGGTCACCGAGAAGCGCAGGCAGGAGCTCTTGGCCCTGAATGCCTCCCTAGAGCAGCAAGTGGAGGCGCGTAGGGCTGCCTTGGCGTCGATGAAGGGGACGCCATCCGATGAGGAGGAGATCTTGAGGCACGAGGAAACGTTGATGCTGGAGGCCACGGAGCGCAGCCTCGAGCTTGAGCGGTTGGAGACGAGGGAGGGTCAGGTTGCCCAAGCGGAAGATGCTGCCAGCACGCGCGAGGCCAGGACCCACTAGGAAGTTGATCGCAGAGTAGCCGAGGCTCGCCCTGATCTTGCCAATATGTACGACCTAAAACTAAAGTTCGTGGAAGCCGAAGCTGAGGGCATGACCGCCGCCCTCAGGTCAAGGTTGGCTGGGGCGGAGCAACGCGAGAAGGCCGCCGCGGCTGCCTTGATCTCCGTGCAGGCCGAGTTCGCCTCCGCCCGTGCTGAGCTGCTCCCGCTTCAGCAGCGGGTTACCGCTGCTGAGTCCATCGCCCAGCAGAGTAGGGAGGAGGCGATCCACCAACAGACGTTGCAGCGCGAGCACACCCCCATGCTCCAGGACCTTAGAACGAGGGCCAACCAGGCGCTGGGCACCATTTGTGATGAACACGCCCCTCATCCCCACCCGAAAGACCATGCTAGCCACCTCCGCTTCTTCACTGATGTTGTGACGCGCATGGAGAACCGGGCTGAGAGGGCTGGCGAGCTTGTCGAGGAGAAGAGCCGAGGCCTCCTCGGGCGCGTGTTTTCCCGCGTTTTCAACCATCTCCAAAACATCAATCCTGACTTTGACTTTGACGCCGCCATCGCCCCGGTGCCCGAAGTCATCCGGGACAACCTAGTGCGCTGGGTGGACGACAATGTGGCTGCTCTGGTCAGGGCCTTCGCTTCTGATGATGACGCGGTGGTGGTCGTGGCGGATGAGGGCGACGCAGTTGATGACGGTGAAGATAGCGCTAGCGACAGTGCCAACAGCATGTCTGGGAGTGATTCGGAAGACGCGGCGAGCGACATGTCCGGCTGATCCCGCGCTCCTTTATCTTGAACCTGCATGCAAAAGCTTGGGGACGGCCCCTCATGATGTAAGAGCATTTTGGGGAGGGGGAGCCCCTCATGTAAGTGGACTACCATTTTACTTCTTAGGCTAGGCTTGAAACGTGCTTTGTGAACTCACGAGCCCCGTGCGGGCTTGCTGTCGTAACTTACCTTAGTCCAGGCAGGCTTCAAACTGATTTGGCAGCTGCGGATGTGCATTTCTCCCGAAGAGAGTCCTTTGCGGGCTCGCAAGGTTTTGGTCTCCTGAGGGGCCTACTAGTCCGCCCGAGAGGGCCTCGCGAGAAGCGAGCGCCAGTCATGGCGGGGTGCGCGCGTAGTGCGTGCATGCCACGCCCAGCCCCCGCTCGCGAGGTGCCCGGAAGGGGAGAGGTAGCAGACGCAATCCTCAAAACAAGGCATGAATCCAGAAACTCACGAAATCAACATGAACGAGAAAAGGCACCCCCCGCGATTGCCAATGAAAATACGACTTCAAATCCAAAATCAAAGGCTGCAAATTTGGGCTACAGAAAAGAGGTCAAAGCAAATGGCCGCGTCCGGCACCTAGCTAGTCTTCTTGTCTTCCACCAGCGCGGAGCTAAGTGCTATCACTGGTTGTGAGCATAGTCATTGGGGGATAGTGTCGATGGCCAGCGCGGAGCATGGTGCTTCCACTAGGACGTGGGTGGGAGCCCCCGAGGCCCGAGGGCGGCACTCCGGAGACCCCGGGGCGTGTACAGCCCCACTCATTATTACGTGAGAGTGTCACGAGAGGAGACCTTCACTGGCGTGAGCGTTACTTCATATCACCAGACGAGGCCCCCCCCCCCTGTGCGCCACTCCCGGCCACCATTGGGGCGTCTGGAAACCAGGACGAGGCCAAGGGGCAAGGGGGACGCTAGCGGCGCCCCCGGCGACCACGGGCCCTCTGCGGGGGGGGGGGGGAGGCCTCACCAGCACTTCCCCCGACGGAGGACCTACCTCCGCACGGCGCCTTGCTCCACGCGGCGCGGGGGAGGCCGTGGCTCCGAGCCCCCCACGCGCAGCCCCCAGCATTCTGCTCCGGCCAGGGGCGGAACCACCACCCTTGGGTCTCCGGCTACGGTCGCGGTCTGGTCCACCTGCAGCCCATGATTACTGCACGCCTGCTCCGATGATAACTGTTGTACCCCGTCGTCGTCGCTGAAGGGGTCGGCGGAGCCTTCGGGCGCCTCGTGGAAAGCTCCTGCTTCAAGCGTTCCGTCGTGCCATCCTGGCCCAAGGAACGTGTTGGGGCCCTCCCCGAGGGCGCACTCCAGGTTCACCATGCGGGGCACATAGGCATCGACGTTCACCCCACTAGGGCCACACTTGAGTGCCCCGCTCCCAGAGCTTACAACCGCGACACCCGGCCTTGGCGGCTGCCGGGTTGCACTCCAGCGCGCCCTTGCAGGGGGCTGCCAGCGCTTGCTCCTGCCCGTGATGAAGTTGCAACGGTTGGACGGGCGGCGCTAGTGCCCATGTTGGTGTCGTTGGGTTCCTCCATTGCCCCAGGGGGTGCGCGAGCTCGCCGGGGCCTCGCGCGCGCCTCAGCTACAACCTGAGGCATGGATAAGGAGCATAAAGGCGGCGCGCCCCTAGAGGCACAGTCCAATAGTTCGGCGACGCGTTCCAGCAACGCGTCATGGCCGCTCTCGACCAGCCTACACCGTAACAGCTCCCGTGCCATGATGAGCGCGGCCCGCATGTTCGCTTGCTCTCGTCGGGTGTGCGGTGTCGTTGCCGCAGCGTAGCTTGAAGACCGCGAGGCGACGCGCGCATGCCGTGGTGCGAGGGCGGAAGTTGTGGGTCCACGCCGCCTGCGGCCGGTGGCGTTAGGCGGTGTGCGGGCCGCCTGGAGCGCGGAGTCGAGGTCTTCCGGAGCGCACGGCGGTGCTCGAGCGGGCCAGGCCGCCCAACGGTCGGCTTGGGTACTCAGATCATCAGCCATCGGAGCTGCGGAGCGGCGGCGAGTTGGTCCGGTGGAGAAGAAGCTTTGGCACACCCCT
Organism: Aegilops tauschii subsp. strangulata; assembly: GCF_002575655.3. Lineage (NCBI taxonomy): Eukaryota > Viridiplantae > Streptophyta > Magnoliopsida > Poales > Poaceae > Aegilops > Aegilops tauschii. The sequence goes on from NC_053041.3 coordinate 332,393,969, forward strand.
ACCTAGCGCGCCAAATGTCGGATTACGGGTTCCGGAAAACCCTTGAGGTTCGAACACTGGGGTACGCATGAAGATTTCACTCCCCCTAGCTCACGCTCTCGCAACAATCTCAAGGCCAAGCTCACCGAACCCAAGGAACTTGAGACAGAAGAGTTTATACTGGTTCGGGCCACCAATGTGGTGTAATACCCTACTCTAGTGTGGTGTGGTGGATTGCCTTTTAGGCTGGGGATGAACAAGTACAAGGGAAGAACAGCCTCCTGAGGAGAGGTGTTCTTGAGCTAGAGGAGCTTGTGTGTGTGAGGATGGTCAGAATGATCTCTCCCAGATGAGTCTCTGGTGAGTTCCCAAATCCGTCCTCCCCTCCTATGGTGGTGGCTAGTCCTATTTATAGAGGCCCTGGTCCTCTTCCCAAATGTTTAGGCGGGAAGGGATCCCACAACGTCCAATTTGAAGGGGGACAGCTAATACAAACTATCCTGACAAAAGGTGGTCTTCGCCTGCCAAAGGATCTGGTGGTGACACCGCCAAGGGCTCCACGATGACCTCCGTCCTGCTGGTCTTGGTCTCGTTGCACCGATATGGAAACATTTGCTTGATGCCTCGGGACTCCTCGCCTGCACCTACCCCTTTAGCACCAAAGAGGAAACCAGTACTCTGTGCCCGCTAGCGCCCGCCTGGCCGTGGTCGTCATGGCTCACGTCACGGGAACCTCACGAGGTGCCCCTCGCCTTGATCTCTCTGCTCCTCATGAGCCAGCCTAGTGAGGCTGCCCCTGAGGAGGTCTTGTGTCGTCCGCCTTGCGAGGCTTGGCCCCTCGCGAGGGTCTTGTGCATTTGCTGCTGAAGATAGGCCGTACCAGGCCGTTAGAGAAGCCACACCCTGGGCCGCAGGCAGGCAAGTCTATGTACCCCCATTCCGAGGACGCCGACACTCATGATCAGCATTCTGTCCCTCACGATCTCGCTTTGGGCAAGGAAACTTCCATTTCAATCCTTCGGGAGCTGCTTGCGCGCCAAAGGGGACCTCCTGAGCATCATGCCTCAGGGGATCTTACTGGACCTTTGGCCGCTCACCTCCTGGCCTTGACCACGGCATCGCGACATGGCATACCAGTGACGACTGAAGCTTTCCTGGGGACTGGGTCTTGTCGTCGTAGAGCACTAAGTTACCGCGAGAATGAAAGGGGGGAACCATGCCAGAGCGAGAGGCCCAAACACAACATCGATTGGAAATGATAGCATTATAGTACGAGCGTCACAGTTTTTACATACCCCCGCGGGGCCCATCATGATTTTCTGGAAGGAACGAAGCAAGAGGAAAAACCTCCTGAGAGCCATGGCCTTGGCAACATCGCCAGCGACAACCGGATGGCGCTACTCCTCCCCTAGGCCCGGGCTCGCCGATGTGTTGGCTCGTAGTTGTTGTCGTCGCTCCAGCCTAGTCCGGATGAAGCAATGCTACTGTTGGAGGAGTCGCGGACAAGGCCAAGGGCAAGTTCACCGCCGGTGGCCTCCCCGCCTCGCCGGCCTGTAGGGAAAACTGCTGTCTTGATCACCTCCCCTGGGGCAACATTCCAGACGTCGGTTGTCCTCTTCGAAGACCTTGAAGAGGAGCGTCGAGGCCCCGTCATACTCGAAGTGGATGGCGTGCCTCCCCTCCGAGCGATCGCGCCCCATCCCTGAGTCATGAAGACATCGTCGGAGTCGATGGCCTCGAACTCCGCCTCTGAGGCTTGCCCACAGCAGCCGTCGTGCTGCAGCCATAGCTCGACGGGGCCCCGTATCTCCCTCGCCAGGGACCGCAGGAGCCGGATCCACGTGCGTGGCGGCATTGCCGCCCAACCACAAACTCACTGGCTGTGCCTTCGGCATGGGTCTAAGGGCGGGGTGGATGTGCGGCCACCGCTTGTTCTCCTCCACGTCTCCGTTCCTCGTAGCGTCCGCGGCCGCTACCGTGGTCGGGGCTTTGCGCACGAACATCTGCGTGGACCAGGAAGCATGATGGAATGTGTTCGTGCCAAGGCCGTGTTGCCATGGGCGCCGCGGTGGCATCGCAAGAGCAATCGCGCCTCTTCTTTGGCGGGACCAGCTCAGGTTCCGCCTAAGGGGCCTTTCCCTCCAAGGCGGCGGAGAACCTCCTCACTGGCGCCATGGATGCTATGGAAAGATGGCGGGATGAAAAGAAAGAAGGAGCGAGCGGCGAGAAGATGAAGAGGAACTGGGGACTCCACGCCCTCTCCCATGTATAGTCAGAGGAAGGCTAACCGCCAGCCTATCACGCTTTAGGCAATGATGGCCTTTCTGCATCTGCGAGGCAGTTTTCAAGTCGGGAAGTTGCCAAGGCGGCATGGGGAAGTGGAGACACCCACGTCCCATCAAGCGCCACGCGTCGGCCTGGCCCGCAGGCGGTTAGGGCCCGCGGCGCTTCGCCCTTGCACTTCGGCTTCGCCTCGAAGCCAAGTCCGACCATGCATTGGGCCCGGGGCTACTGTCGGTGTTCTGGGAACTAGGGTACCCAGACTTCCCTACCTACGGGCCATGGCATGGCTCCTTTGACGGCCTGGTATGGCCCAGCTTCAAGACTATCGAGACAAGACCCTCACGAGTGGCCAAGCCTTACAAGGCGGACGACGCGAAGACTTCTTGAGGGAGCGGCCTCCCCCAGGCTACTCCAGAGGAGCGGAGATTCCTATGCAAGTGCCCAACCTGATGTGGTTGCGGTGACGCAAGCCATGACGATCAAGGCCAGGCGGGCGCCAGCGGGTCCAGAGATGACAGTTTCCTCTTTGGTGCTAAGGAGGCAAGCGCGGGAGTGGGTTCCTGAGGAATCATGCAAAGGTTTCCATTCCCGCGCAACAAGACCAAGACCACCAGGACGGCCTGAAGGATGTCATCGCTGAGCCCACCGCAGCGTCATGACTAGAAGCTTTGCAGGCAAAGACCACCTTTCGTCAGGATCAGATGTACTACTTGTCCCCTTTCAAATTGGCAACTATGGGATCCCTTCCCGCCTATGTTCCGGGGGAAGAGGACCAAGGCTGTCGGATTTCTGGTTCCGTAGACCCTTTATAGGTTCGAACTCTGTGGTGCGTGCGAAAAACTCGTCCTCCCCAGTCTGCCTGCTCGCTAATCTCACGGCCTAGCTCGAACTGAATGGAAAAGGGACACAGTAGTTTATCCAGGTTCGGGCCACCTTGCGGTGTAAAACCCTACTCCTACTTTGTGGTGGATTGGCCTCGAGGGGCTGAGGGTGAACTAGTACAGTGGGAGAACAACCTCAGGAGGAGAGGTGTTGTTGTGCTCGATGAGCTGTTGGGTGTGAGGATGATCCGAATGATCCGTCCTTTTCCATGGTGGTGCTAGGTCCTATTTATAGTGGTCGTGGTCCTCTTCCCAAATGTAGGTGGGAAGGGATCCCACAATGGCCAAATTCGAAGGGGGGCAGCTAGTACATGCTATCCAGACAAAATTAGTCTTTGCCTGCAAAAGCCTCTGGTCGTGACGCCGTGGCGGGCTCAGCGATGACCTCCATCCAGCCGTCCTGGCGGTCTTGGTCTTGTTGCACCGGAATGGAAACCTTTGGCTGATTCCTCGGGACTCCATGCCGGCGCTTGCCTCCTTAGCACCAAAGAGGAAACTGGTACACTGTGCCCGCTGGCGCCCGCCTGGCCTTGGTCATCATGGCTCACGTCATCTGGACATCACGGGGTGAGCCTTGCATAGAGATCTCCGCTCTTCGGGAGCCAGCCTTAGGAGGCCGCCCCTCGTGGAGGTCTTGATGTCATCTGCCTCACGAGGCTTGGCCCCTCGCGAGGGTCTTGAGCTATTGATGTTGAAGCTGGGCCGTACCAGGCCATCGACAGAGCCACACCGTGGGCCGCAGGCAGGCAAGTCTGGGTGCCCCGTTTCCTGGAATGCCGACAGTAGTCCCCCGGGCCCAGGGCGCGCTCGGACTTGGCTTCGAGGCAAAGGCAAAGGGCAAGTGCGGAGCGCCGTGAGCCCTAACTGCCTGCAGCCTCGGTCGATGCGTGGAGATTGATGGGACGTGGGTGTCTTCGCTTCCCCACGCTGCCTCGACAATCATTTGACTTGACGAGACTCTGCAGCATGCAGAGAAAAACATCATTGCGCGGGGTCGTGGAGGCCGACGGTTTGCCTCCTTCCGGCTATAAATGAGGAGAGGGGTGGAACACCCTTCGCTCATCTCCATCTTCTTGCCACCCGCTCCTTCTTCTTCTTCATTATCCCATCGTCTTGCTGCAGTATCCATGGCGCCGATCAGGAGATTCTCCGCAGTGGATAAGTGAAAAACCCCTCGGGAGGAGCCGGGCCACTCCCGCCGAAGAAGAGGCTCAGTCGCCCTTGCGATGTCGGCGAGAAGCCAGAGGTGACGCGACCTTGGTATGAGTGGCCTTCGCCTGGCTTCCCGCTCCCTTTGTATGCTCGCCCGCAAGGCTCCGGAGAGGGCGGCAGTGCCCAGCACAGCACGAGCCACGGGCATGGTGGCCAGGCTGAGGCTACGCAGGCAGCCGGCGAACCCATGCCGAAGGCTTCTTGCGCGAGTTCGTGGTGTGGGCGGTGATGCCACCGCGCACGTGGATCCAGTTCCCGCGGTTCTTCGTCGAGGAGATGCCGCCGAGAGGGCCGCTTGAGTTGTGGCTGCAGCACGCCGGGTGCTGCAGTCTAGCCACGGGGGCAGAGGTTGAGGTCGTCCCCCAGTGCAAAATCTTCATGACCCGAGGATGAGGCGAGGTTGCCCGCACCTGCCATGCGGAGGGGCCCCTCACCATCCACTTTGAGTATGATGGTGCCTCCATGTTGTTCTTCAAGGTCTTCGATGAGGAGGGCCGTCGCCTGGAGTGCTGCCCTAGGGGGAAGTAGTGATGTCTACTATGCAACCTTGTTCTTGTAGACGTTGTTGGGCCTCCAAGTGTAGAGGTTTGTAGGACAGTAGCGAATTTCCCTCAAGTGGATGACCTAAGGTTTATCAATCCGTGGGAGGCGTAGGATGAAGATGGTCTCTCTCAAGCAACCCTGCAACCAAATAACAAAGAGTCTCTTGTGTTCCCAACACACCCAATACGATGGTAAATTGTATAGGTGCACTAGTTCGGCGAAGAGATGGTGATACAAGTGCAATATGGATGGTAGATATAGGTTTTTGTAATCTGAAAATATAAAAACAGCAAGGTAGCAAGTGGTAAAAGTGAGCGTAAACGGTATTGCAATGCTAGGAAACAAGGCCTAGGGTTCATACTTTCACTAGTGCAAGTTTTCTCAACAATGATAACATAATTAGATCATATAACAATCCCTTAACATGCAACAAAGAGTCACTCCAAAGTCACTAATAGCGGAGAACAGACGAAGAGATTACTGTAGGGTACGAAACCACCTCAAAGTTATTCTTTCCAATCAATCCATTGGGCTATTCCTATAAGTGTCACAAATAGCCCTAGAGTTTGTAGTAAAATAACACCTTAAAACACACATCAACCAAAACCCTAATGTCACCTAGATACTCCAATGTCACCTCAAGTATCCGCGGGTATGATTATGCGATATGCATCACACAATCTCAGATTCATCTATTCAACCCAACACAAAGAACTTCAAAGAGTGCCCCAAAGTTTCTACTGGAGAGTCAAGACGAAAACGTGTGCCAACCCCTATGCATGGATTCCCAAGGTCAAGGAACCCGCAAGTTGATCACCAAAACATACATCAAGTGGATCAATAGAATACCCCATTGTCACCACGGGTATCCCACGCAAGACATACATCAAGTGTTCTCAAATCCGTAAAGACTCAATCCGATAAGATAACTTCAAAGGGAAAACTCAAGCCATTACAAGAGAATAGAGTGAGAGAAACATCATAAGATCCAACTATAATAGCAAAGCTCGCGGTACATCAAGATCGTGCCAAATCAAGAACATGAGAGAGAGGGAGATCAAACACATAGCTACTGGTACATACCCTCAGCCCCGAGGGTGAACTACTCCCTCCTCGTCATGGAGAGCGCCGGGATGATGAAGATGGCCACCGGTGATGATTCCCCCTCCGGCAGGGTGCCGGAACAGGGTCTCGATTGGTTTTTGGTGGCTACAGAGGCTTGCGGCGGCGGAACTCCTTATCTAGGTTTCTTTTCAGGTGTTTCTGTATTTATAGCAATTTTTTGCGTCGGTCTCACATCAGGGGGGTCTCCGAGTCATCCACAAGATAGGGGGCGCCCAAGGGTTGGGCGCACCCTCCAGCCTCGTGGATGGCTCAGGACTCTTCTGGCCCAACTCTTTTACTCCGGGGGCTTCTTTTGGTCCATAAAAAATCATCAAAAATTGGCACGTCAATTGGACTCCGTTTGGTATTCCTTTTCTGTAAAACTCAAAAACAAGGAAAAAACAGAAACTGGCACTGGGCTCTAGGTTAATAGGTTAGTCCCAAAAATCATATAAAACAGCATATAAAACATCCAAGATGGATAATATAATGGCATGGAACAATCAAAAATTATAGATACATTGGAGACGTATCAAGCATCCCCAAGCTTAATTCCTGCTCGTCCTCGAGTAGGTAAATGATAAAAATAGAATTTTTGATGTGGAATGCTACCTAACATATTTATCAATGTAATCTTCTTTATTGTGGCAAGAATATTCAGATCCATAAGATTCAAAACAAAAGTTTAATACTGACATGAAAACAATAATACTTCAAGCATACTAACAAAGCAATCATGTCTTCTCAAAAGTACATGTCCAAAGCAAGCTATCCCTACAAAATCATATAGTCTGGCTATGCTCTATCTTCATCACACAAAATATTTAAATCATGCACAACCCCGATGACAAGCCAAGCAATTGTTTCATACTTTTGATGTTCTAAAACTTTTTCAATCTTCACGCAATACATGAGCGTGAGGCATGGACATAGCACTATAGGTGGAATAGAAGGGTGGTTGTGGAGAAGACAAAAAGGAGAAGATAGTCTCACATCAACTAGGCGTATCGACGGGCTATGGAGATGCCCATCAATAGATATCAATGTGAGTGAGTAGGGATTGCCATGCAACGGATGCACTAGAGCTATAAATGTATGAAAGCTCAAAAAGAAACTAAGTGGGTGTGCATCCATCTCGCTTGCTCACGAAGACCTAGGGCACTTTGAGGAAGCCCATCATTGGAATATACAAGCCAAGTTCTATAATGAAAAATTCCCACTAGTATATGAAAGTGACAACATAGGAGATTCACTATCATGAAGATCATGGTGCTACTTTGAAGCACAAGTGTGGTAAAAGGATAGTAGCGTTGCCCCTTCTCTTTTTCTCTCATTTTTTTGTTTTTTGGGCCTTCTCTTTTTTATGGCGTCTTTTTTTCGTCCAGAGTCTCATCCAGACTTGTGGGGGAATCATAGTCTCCATCAACCTTTCCTCACATGGGGCAATGCTCTAATAATGATGACCATCACACTTTTATTTACATACAACTCAAGAATTACAACTCGATACTTAGAACAAGATATGACTCTATATGAATGCCTCTGGCGGTGTACCGGGATGTGCAATGAATCAAGAGTGACATGTATGAAAGAATTATGAATGGTGGCTTTGCCACAAATACGATATCAACTACATGATCATGCAAAGCAATATGACAATGATAAAGCGTGTCATAATAAACGGAACGGTGGAAAGTTGCATGGCAATATATCTCGGAATGGCTATGGAAATGCCATAATAGGTAGGTATGGTGGTTGTTTTGAGGAAGGTATATGGTGGGTGTATGGTACTGGCGAAAGTTGCGCGGCACAAGAGAGGCTGGCAATGGTGGAAGGGTGAGAGTGCATATAATCCATGGACTCAGCATTAGTCATAAAGAACTCACATACTTATTGCAAAAATCTATTAGTTATTGAAACGAAGTACTATGCGCATGCTCCTAGGGGATAAATTGGTAGGAAAGGACCATTGCTCGTCCCCGACCGCCCCTAATAAGGAAGACAATCAAAAAATAAATCATGCTCCGACTTCATCACATAACGGTTCACCATACGTGCATGCTACCGGAATCACAAACTTTAACACAAGTATCTCTCAAATTCACAAATACTCAACTAGAATGACTCCAATATCACCATCTTCATATCTCAAAAAAATCATAAGGAATCAAACTTCTCATAGTATTCAATGCACTTTATATGGAAGTTTTTATTATATCCCTCTTGGATGCCTATCATATTAGGACTAAATTTATAACCAAAGCAAATTACCATGCTGTTTAAGACTCTCAAACTAATATAAGTGAATCATGAGAGTTCATCAATTTCTTCAAAATAAAATCACCATCGTGCTCTAAAAGATATAAGTGAAGCACTAGAGCAAATAGCAAACTGCTCCAAAAGATATAAGTGAAGATCAATGAGTAGTTGAATAATTATGTAACTATGTGAAGACTCTCTAACATTTAAGAATTACAGACCCTCGGATGTTATTCAAACAGCAAGCAAAACTAAATAAAATAAAATGACGCTCCAAGCAAAACACATATCATGTAGTGAATACAAATATAGCTCCAAGTAAAGTTACGGATGAACGAAGACGAAAGAGGGGATGCCATCCGGGGCATCCCCAAGCTCAGGCTCTTTGTTGTCCTTGAATATTACCTTGGGGTGCCTTGGGCATCCCCAAGCTTAGGCTCTTGCCACTCCTCATGTCATAGCCCTAGAATACCTGAGTGAAATAGTTGCATCTGCACTGATGCATCATGTCTAAAATTTCTGAAAGTTGAATTGAGGTTTGTTGAAACCCTCAGAAATCAGTTCAAAAATAATCAACATTTAATTCTCATCAAATGAGTTCAAGGAAATGTTCCTGTTACTCTGTGAAAATATTGGTAAGAGGTAAAATTAAAACCAATATTTTTGGAATCACAGAAATATTATTTTGGGCCTTTGAATCAAATCAATGACATATTTGAGTTGGATTTATTTCTGTTATATAAGAAATAAAGTTCAAATATTTTTGTAAGTTGCCTGTGACCTTGGAATAGTTTCTGAGCTCACATAAAAATTTACAGAAAGTTCAAAAAATGATTTGATGTTTTAAATCAAATCAAAACAAAATACAGAGAAATAGAAAAGAGAAATAAAAGACACAAAGCAGAGAGAGAGACCCACCTGGACCTTACCTGGCGGCCCAGCTGGCCGCCCAGCCCACCTGACCACCCCCTCCTGTCGTCTTCCTCCTTGCCAGGAGGATGAGCGCGCGTGCCCGGCGCGTGGTCGCAGCACGCCGGCCACCTCCTGCCTGCCTAGCTGCCCCTCAACGCCCTGGAGGCTCTGGACGTCGCCACGAAGCCCCCTGGTCCTCTCCCTTGCTCCCCTCGTCCTTCCCCTCCCCTGGATCCCTCTCCTTCTCACCATCGACCGGGGCTCGTCACCACCGATGCCGTTCTCCGTAGCCACCGTGCCCCTCTGGCCCTCTCATCTTGCCCCAGAGCTCCGCCTCGCCGCCTGCTACTTCCTCAACGAGCCAACCGACCCGGGAATCTCTGCATCGACGCCATCTTCATCTTCTTGTTCGTCATCCATTGAAGCTCGCCGACGTGGATTCACGAGCTCCAGACCCTCCCCGGCCTCGCCGTTGACCCTGCTGGATTCGCCGTGAGCCCCTGCCCTTTTCCCCTCTCTCCCCGCGCTCGTCCGTGTCCTCTAACCACCGTGGCCATCGGAGCCGATTGCTCCTTGCCACCGGCCATGTCGCTACCGCGGCTACGGCTGTGCAAGCACGCGTCCGATCTTACCACTGAGCTCACTGCACCCCCATGAGTCCAACGCGCCAACCCGCGGCTCCTGCCATGCCCTGCACCGTCGATTCGTTCGACGCCCAAATGCTGACCGCCGCACTTGCCATGACCGCCATCGTTTTGGGCCATCTCCGGCAAAGTTGAGAGCACCACTCAACGCGTGCGAGCTCCAGCTACTCGTAGATGGGCTCCGCCGTTGTTTTGGTCACTGGAGGGAGATTTCCGAGACTCGCCGACGTGTCTGGCCTCGCCGGCGTTGAGTCGCCAGCATGTTTGACTCGAGTTGACCAGGGTTTGACCCCCCTGGGTCATTAACCTGTGGGCCCCAACCCTACTAACTTTGGGTTAAGTTTACAATTAAACTTAATTGACCCACTGACTCACTAACTAGTGGCCCCAGGCCCCACTGACAGTTTAGTTAGGATTAACTTAACGCTAATTAACCCTGTTACTTAGTGTTGACACTGACTCATGGGCCCCACGGGTCAGGTTTGACCTGGGCAGGTCAGTTGACCTGCTGACGCAGGGATGACACAGTGCTGACATCATTAATGTTTTCTGGATATTTAATAAATCAGAAATGATTAATTTAATTCAAAAAATAACCTAAACTTTTAAAAAATCATAGAAATTAATCTGTAACTCCAAATGAAAAGATTTATATATGAAAAATGATCAAAAGAATGCAATCTATCCATCTGTACCATTTCCATGCATCTTAGAACAACTTGTAGCTGCTGTTTAGGACCAATCATATAAATGGCATTTGAATATCCACATATGGAGTTTGAATTTGAATCTTGGATTCAAACCAACTCCATTTAACCTGTTGCTAGTTGCATGAGCTCAAATCACAACATATTGACATGTCATGATCATGCATCATATTGTGCATTGCATTGATTTTGTTCCTTCTCTGTTGCCGGTGGTTGTTCCCTCTCGATAGACGTGTTCCGACGATGAGATCGATGACACCGATGAAGAACTATACTATCTTCAGAAGTGCCATGCAAGCAAAACCCCCTTGTTCATTCCGATACAATCCCACTCACTCACTCCTGCTCTCTTTTACACCATTAGGACAACAACAATTCACCTGTGACATGCTGCGATAGTTGAACCCCTTTCCTTTGCATGACCTGTCATTGCCACAGTAAATAGATGAAACCCACTAGCATGAGTAGGAGTTGTTTGAGCCCTGATGTGCCTACTCATTCATGCTTGTTGTCATGCCTGCTACTACTTAGAGTTGAGTCAGGTCTGATTCATCGGGGATGAATTGGAATGTGGTGAACATGTCTTGCTGTTGAGAGCTAAGTGGGTGAACACGATTTGGTAAAGGTAGCGGTGAGAGACCATGTAGGAGTACATGGTGGGTTGTCTCATTTAAACCGCCCTCAGGAACTGAGTTCTGTATTTGTGATCCATGAACAACTACTACCACTCATTGGGATCCTTAATTGACCCTCTCAAGTTATTAACCGCCCATGTCCTCTGTCCGGGAGTTGCAAGTAGTTTCTGGTGTTTGTCGTATGCTGGAGGCCGTGCGCAGCACTGACCCGAGGGGTGGGCTGTGATGCGGTAGGCACGTGGCACGGTGTACCAGGCGCCCTTTTGGTGTATCGGGAACCCTGCACACGTCGTTCGGGGCCGTATGTGGAAACCTCGGCCGGACTCCCTGCGGATGGAACCTGAATAGGCGATAAACCTGGACTTTGGACTTGTGTGCTTAGTCAGGTCGTGGCCGACACTCTCGCCAGGCTTGCGCTTGAAGGTTACCGAGATACATGACGTGTACATGGCAGTAAGTGGCGAGAGCATGTGTGAAGAAGTACACCCCTGGAGGGTTAACATCACCTATTCGAATAGCCCCGTCCGCGGTAAAGGACCTCTGGGTTGCCTATATAGTTCATAGACAAGTGAAAGTGGATACTCTAAAATGCGCAAGATAAGCGTTACTGCTATGGATGGCATTCTCGTAGGGAGACGGGAGCGGATCAAAAGTGGTGTATTGATATGGTGAATATGTGGACTCGTGTGCGCGACCTCAAAAGAGTTACTTGCGGTCGTAGTTTAGGATAGCCACCGAGTCAAAGCTGGCTTGCTGCAGCTAAACTCCACCACCCCCTTTGTTGATACTAATGCATATGTAGATAGTGCTGATGTAAGTCTTGCTAGGTACATTTGTCCTCACGTTTTCTTAATTTATGTTTTTGCAGAGAGACTTCAGTCTAACTAGTAGTTCCGCGTGGACTTCGACGTTTAGCTTGTTACCTCAGCTACGATCTTGTGCCCTCAGCATGGTCTTGTAGATAGTCAGGCTTCTCAGCCTCTTCTTTTGTAGTTGTCTGTACTCAGACAAGTTAAACATGCGCATGTGCTTGTTGCTTGTATGACTTGAATGCTGGGTCATCAGACGCATGTTTGAAATATCTGGCTCTTCGGAGCCTAATGAATAAATATTTTGAGATGTAGAGTTTTGTTGTGATGCCATGTTGTATTTGCACATATCGAGCATATTGTGTGTATGATTTGAAATGCTTGGTGTGTGTGGGATCTGACAACCTAGTTGTTTATCCTTGGTAGCCTCTCTTACCGGGAAATGTCTCCTAGTGCTTCCACTGAGCCATGGTATCTTGTTACTGCTCCGGAACACTTAGGCTGGCCGGCATGTGTCCTTCGTTCCTGTGTCTGCCCCTACGGGGAAATGTCATGCGGTGTCTACCGGAGTCCTATTAGCATGCTACAGCCCGGATTCACTCGCTGATGATCGACACCTTCGTTGCTGGGTCATGGATGCCTGTCCCTGTAAGTTAGTGCCACTTTGGGTTCACGACTAGTCATGTCGGCCTGGGTTCTCTGTCATATGGATGCTAGCAACACTATCATATACGTGAGCCAAAAGGCGTAAACGGTCCCGGGCCAGGTAAGGTGGCACCCGTGGGGATACCATGCGTGAGGACGCAAAGTGATATGATGTGTTACATGCTAGATCGGTGTGACTTAGGATCGGGGTCCTGACAGCTTTGGTATTAGAGCCTGACTGCCTGTAGGATTACCAAGCCAAACTGGTGGAAGTTGAGTCTAGAAATGCTTTAGTTATATAAGGGAATTGGTTGTGGAAGGGAACGTAAGGCTATTTTTACTCCTTTACCTTATGCCCTTCTGATCTGAGTCATCCTCTTCTCTTCTACGGGGATTAAGAACTAGGCTACTCATCTTCTATCAGGATCACGTGTTACTAATCTGTAGACTTATAGGATTGATAGTTTCAAGTCTCAGTTCAGTTTCTAGTACTTCCATGTGTTAATAGTTGTCTCAGAACCTTGATATTGTGATGTTGAGTGGTCATGCCACTATTTTGCAGGATGTCTTAAATCTTTTTGAGCATTTACAACCGTTATGCTGTCCGAGTCATCCCAGGTTTTGAAATAGTCTAACGCATTTGCAACTCCCTTCTTTCCGTTCCCGATGTTTCTTTGGGCCAGTTCAACCACACTAATCAGTGAGTTGAAGTACTCTGTTGCCTCGACATATATGTTGGAGCTATTACTATGGCCCTAAGTGTCTTAGAGGATCACCTAGTAATCTAGCAATGCTTTTTATCCCCAGTGTGACGATTCTAACCATTATTCTCGAAAGCCTCCCGTGATGCCATTTAGTATGTAGGTATTCTATTTCTGGGTTCTTGAACCCAAGATTCACTCTACTTACCTCGTGTTGATAGTGTTTGCTCATTCCTTTAGGATATTAGTAACCTTTGTGATAGTCCTTGAGGTCTGTGGTATATCATTCTTCCAATACCATGAACCATCATAGCAAAAGTTCTCCTGAACCAAAAGATCACAACCAGAGTACTCTTGATGAGTTCTCGATTCTATGTTGTGACTCTGCCAGTTCTACCTTTCTGCATGGATTATCCGGGAGAAATATGTTGAGCTTTGTTCGACATACTAATCTATGCATCCACAACTCAGAAAGTTATATGTTCCTTTGAGTTGTCCCTCTTCAGTTGTATTCGGACCATCATCTATCAGTTAATAGTCAAGGGTAGTTGTGCATTCGTGTTATCGATGCCCATTATTCTTTTGGTCTGTCAAGTCATCCTATGTAGCGACCAGACCTCAAATGGCCTGTGCTGCTGTGCACCAGTGTCATCCCTGGATCAGTAATGCTGACACGCACAGTACAAATGGAGGATTTATAATAGAGTAGCAATCACACACTTATTACATCGAATATCTCCGAAGAGATTAAGTATGATAAACATGGCTTAAGGCCATCTAATAACGATAACAGCGGAAGACTTGGAAGATAAGTGAGTCCATCACTCCAGCGGCATCACTGAGTATAAGACCACGACCTAAGGCACCTTACTCGTCGTTTGAAAAGTCTGCAACATGAAACGTTGCAGCCCGAAAAAGGGTCAGCACATAGAATATGCTGGCAAAGTAACACATAGAGAGCAATGAACAATAATAATGCTATACTATATGCATATATGGCTGGTGGAAAGCTCTATGGTTACAGTTTTGCGAAAAGCCAATTTTTATCCTACTTCAAAGGAATAAATTTTATTTAACTATCATGGTGGTTGTGAAACATTGAGATGGTTGACAGCATCTCAATCCCAATTAAGTATCATCATTAACCCAACAAAATTAATTATAAGTAACATGGTGATTAGATTCAAATGATAATCCAAGTACTAGATACTCAAGTTGTCCATAACCGGGGACACGGCTAATCATGATCAGTTTGTACACTCTGTAGAGGTTTGCGCACTTTTCCCCACAAGACTCGATCGCCTCCGCTTGATTCTCGCACTACAAGATGTTTGAGAAACGGATGACCGAGACACAGTCTTTCAGGAACAATCACTCTTTACTCCGGGTGGACCGGTACACCTACTTTCCCCTACATCTGCTAGCCCACCTCTTCAAGAGATCTTGTAACCTACTCAACTATGCTAGAGCCCATAATAGCTTGTGGCTGCACACGGATGTTTCTAGCATGAATAATCTTATGATCCCTTTGAGCCTGGGTGGCGGACCTTATACAAACAGACAACACTGGGTTCTCCAGGTGCCTCAATCCACCCAGATGTGAGTTTTAGTTGCCACCTTAAGTTGAACCATTATTAACAATCTCACATCTGTCGTGAATATCACTCAAACCCAAATCCACGTCTACGAGCATAGCATGGCAATATAATAAAAGCAACGTAGAAGTAACTCCCAAGGGTTTGTTAAGAAAAATAGGTAATAGGTACTACCTCAACTACTTCCCAATACCCTCAATTTAATTAGATCCTAATCATGCAATGTTTGAGGAAAACAGATCTAATGTAGTAAAACTGGGTATGAACGGGATATGATCAAAGTGTTACTTGCCTTGCTGATGATCCGCAAAAGCTAACGAGTCGAAGTAACAAGCGGCACACTCCGGGTACTCTATCGCAAACAAACAAGCATACAATCAGTACTCATCTAATGCACAGGTAAAACTCGAATGAAATATCCAACCAGAAAGTTCAACTTAAGAACTCCGGGTTGCAAAAAGAATCAACTCGAAAGAAGCAACGAAAGTCAAACGGCGAAAGAAAGAAACTTCGTTTGCTAATCTGGATCTAGGTCAAATTTTACTGTAGCAAAAACTTGTTTGAGTAGGTTAAACGGAAAGAGAATTTCGAAACGAAACTCTAGGCGCTTGAATCGCCTGATTCCGATAAACGAGCGAGAAGTTAAACAGAATCGAAGATTCGATCAGAAATCGAATCTGAGAAAATAACGAGAAAAATCCGACGAAAAAGAAAAACGGACGAACGGTTAAATAACGGACGTTCGTTAACAGAGAAAAACCGACGAACGCGTTCGCTAAAACGAACGGTTCGGTGAACGCTCGCAAAATAATAAAACCGAAAAAAACCGATCTAGGTTTTTTTTTAAACGAAGGGTTTTTTTTAAAACGAAAACCGGCAACGACGAAACGGGGCAGCGGCAGTACCTCGTCGGGGCTACTCCGGCGAGGGCTTCGGCGGGGCTCCGGGCTCGGGCGCGGGGTGCGGGGCTCAGCGAGGGGCGGGCGAGGCGAGGGCGGCGGCTCCCGGCGGCGGCGGCGCTCGGCGGTGAGGACGGCGGCGGCGGCTGTGAGAGGAAAGAGAGAGGGGGGGTATATATAGGAGGGGGGGTCCCGGGGTGGCTTGGGGGAGGGGGCGGCAAGGGGAGGCGTGCGGCGGCCAGACTCGGTCATGGCGGCGGCGGCGTCCCGTGCGGAGGAAGGAGAGGCGCGGAGGGCCGGCGCTCGGCTGGGCTTCGGCCCAGCGGGCGTCGCTCGTCTTTTTTTTTAAAATAAGTTCCGCGGAAAATAATTCGTATAAAAATGAATAAAAAACAGAAAAATATGAAATAATTTTTCCCCGTCTAGTTAGAAAATCTAGAATAAGGTGAACATTTTTTTAAATCAAAATAAATATTTCGAAAACATGCAATATTTTTAATGCAATAAAAATTGCAAATAAAATCCAAATAAATTCCAAATAATGATTTTAACATTTTTCCTCCAGTATTTCAATTGTTTTGGAGAAGTCATATTTTCTCCTCTCGTTTATTTTAAAATGAAATATTTTTCCGAAGGGAAAATAATTAAAACCAAAATCCTTGTCTTATTATTTGAAAAAAAAATCAAATATGAAAATTTAAGAAAAATCCCCAACTCTCTCCGAGGGTCCTTGAGTTGCTTAGGATTTATCGAGGATTTGTAAAAATGCAATAAAACATGATATGCAATGATGATCTATGTATAACATACCAAATTGAAAATTTGGGATGTTACAAACCTTCCCCCCCTTAAGATGAATCTCGCCCTCGAGATTCGGGTTGGCTAGAAAACATGTGGGAGTGGTCTTTCCGTAGATCTTCCTCTCGCTCCCGGGTGGCTTCATCCTCCGTGTGGTGACTCCACTGGACTTTGCAAAACTTGATAACCTTGCTGCGGGTAACTCGGCTGGCATACTCGAGAATCTTAACTGGCTCCTCCTCATAAGTCAAATCACTTTCCAACTGTATCGCTTCCAGTGGCACAGTATCTCTTAGTGGTATCTCAGCCATCTCTGCGTGGCACTTCTCCAACTGCGAAACGTGAAATACATCACGTACTCCAGACAATCCTTCGCGCAATTCCAACTTGTAGGCAACTTCTCCCATACGTTCCAACACTCTGTATGGTCCGATAAAACGGGGCGCTAGCTTTCCCTTAACTCCAAAGCGCTTCACTCCTCGAAGTGGTGATACTCGAAGATACACTCTGTCTCCGACTTCGTGAACGGTCTCCTTTCGTTTAGAATAGGCATAACCTTCTGCCTGGACTGGGCTACCTTGAGCCTATCGCGAATCAACCTCACTTTCTGTTCAGACTCCTTAATCAAATCTGGTCCAAACAACTGACGGTCTCCAACTTCGTCCCATAACAACGGTGTTCTACACCTCCTTCCGTACAAGGCTTCGAAAGGGGCCATCTTCAAACTAGTTTGATAACTGTTGTTATACGAAAACTCCGCATATGGCAAATTGTCGTCCCAACTAGATCCATAATCTAGTGCACATGCTCTCAACATGTCCTCCAAAATCTGGTTGACTCTTTCAGTCTGTCCATCTGTCTGTGGGTGGAAAGCTGTACTAAATTCCAGCCTGGTTCCCAATGTTTCATGTAACTGCTTCCAAAACTTCGAGGTAAATTGGGTTCCTCTGTCTGATACAATGGTCCTCGGAACTCCATGCAAACATACGATCCTGGTCATGTATATCTTTGCCAACTTAGCACTAGAGTAACTGGTCTTCACTGGAATGAAATGAGCCACTTTCGTCAAACGGTCGACTACAACCCATATCGAGTCATAGCCTGAACGAGTCCTGGGTAATCCTGTGATAAAATCCATGCCTATTTTATCCCACTTCCATTCGGGTATTGGCAATGGTTGCAGCAATCCTGCTGGCTTCTGATGCTCTGCCTTCACTCTCTGACATACATCACAAACTGCTACATACTCCGCAATATCCTTCTTCATTCCGGTCCACCAGAAAGTATTCTTCAAATCCAAATACATCTTGGTATTCCCTGGGTGAATCGAGTATGGTGAATCATGGGCTTCTTGCAAAATCAACTTCCTGATCTCCGGATCATTTGGCACATATAAGCGGTCCTCAAACCATAAGGTATCGTGCTCATCCTCACAAAATCCCTTGGCTTTTCCTTTGCTCATCTTCTCCTTTATCTCTTCAATCTCCTTGTCTGTCTTCTGAGCTTCTCTGATCCTTTCCATCAAGGTAGACTGAATCTCCAATGTCGCTAAATATCCTCTAGGGACTATCTCCAAACATAGCTCGCGAAGGTCCTCGGTTAACTCCTGAGGTAACTCTCCTGTCATGAGGGTGTTGACATGACTCTTGCGGCTCAACGCGTCTGCTACTACGTTAGCCTTTCCAGGGTGATAATGCAATCTCATATCATAATCTTTAATGAGCTCCAACCATCTCCTTTGTCTGAGATTTAACTCCTTCTGCGTGAAAATATACTTCAAACTCTTGTGATCCGTGTACACCTCACAATGGTTTCCGATGAGAAAATGTCTCCATGTTTTCAATGCATGCACCACGGCTGCTAATTCCAAATCATGTGTAGCATAATTCTTCTCATGGGGTTTAAGTTGTCGTGAAGCATACGACACAACTCTTCCTGCATAAGCACTGCTCCAAGTCCTCGACGAGAAGCGTCGCAATAAACTTCATAATCCTTGCGTTGATCGGGTAGAATCAACACTGGTGAGGTAACCAATCGTTTCTTCAACTCTTGGAAACTAGCTTCACATTCCTCAGTCCAATTGAATTTGGTGTCCTTCTTCAATAGCTCAGTCATGGGCTTAGCAATCTTTGAGAAATTCTCGATAAATCTCCGATAGTATCCTGCAAGTCCAAGGAAACTCCGGATTTCTCCAACTGTCGTGGGTGATTCCCAACTTGTCACTGTGTCAACCTTGGCAGGGTCTACTGCTATTCCTTCTCCAGAAATAACATGTCCAAGGAATCCAACTTCCTTCAACCAAAACTCACATTTGCTGAACTTGGCATATAATTGATGTTCTCTGAGCTTCTCAAGCACCAATCGTAAATGCTCCTCATGCTCTTCTTCATCCTTGGAAAAGATTAAAATATCATCAATGAACACCACGACGAACTTATCCAAAAACTCCATAAACACTTTGTTCATCAGGTTCATGAAATAGGCAGGTACGTTAGTCAGACCAAATGACATAAAGGTATACTCATACAATCCATATCTGGTGGTAAATGCCGTCTTGGGTATATCCTGCTCTCGAATCTTTAACTGATGGTACCCTGATCGTAGATCGATCTTGGAAAATACTTTAGCTCCTTGTAAGCGGTCAAACAAATCATTGATCATCGGCAGTGGGTACTTGTTTTTGATGGTCACTTCATTCAATCCTCGGTAATCAACAACCATCCTTAGTGATCCATCCTTCTTCTCCACTAGAAGTACTGGGGATCCCCAAGGTGACGAACTTGGGCGAATATAGCCTTTATCCAGTAACTCCTTGATCTGCTTCTTAATTTCTTCCAAATCCTTTGCGGGCATCCTGTACGGTCTCTTAGATATTGGCCCTGTGCCTGGCAAAAGTTCAATCAAGAACTCAATGTCTCTATCTGGGGGCATGCCTGGCAACTCTTCTGGAAATACATCCGGATAATCCTTCACCACTGGTACTTCCTCCTGTACAACTCCTGATAAGCAATTTACTTGAGTCCTCTTCGGCATATGCCGGGATACATACTTGATCCTTTTTCCTTCCGGGGTGGTAAGAAAAATCGTCTTGCTGGCACAATCGATGTTTCCTCCATACAACGATAGCCAATCCATTCCCAGAATCACATCCAAACCTTGCGATTCCAAAACAATGAGGTCTGAGGGGAAAACATGCCTACCAATGGCCAATGGTATCTGAAAACATCCTTGGGTGGCCATATACTCTGCTCCTGGCGAGGTTACTAACATAGGGGTTTTGAGAACTTGGGTGGACATCTTAAACTTATTCACGAATCCCCTTGATATGTATGAATGTGATGCACGAGTATCGAAAAGAACGGTTGCAGTAAATGACTTAACCAAAAACATACCTATTACTGCATCAGGCTGAGCTTCAACCTCCTCCACGCTCACGTGGTTCACATGTCCTTTGTTGAACGGGTTCGGCTTCTTACCAGAGCTTCCATTGCCCTTGAAACAAGTAATGTGACTTAGATCTCTCTTGGTTGGGGTAGATGGGTTGGTGCGGTTCTGTCCGTTTCCTCCTCCATTCCCATTACCATTCTTGGAGCCATTATGGTTGTGCGAACTACCTCCTCCATGGGTATGCTGAAACTGTCCTCCCGGCTTCGGGGTAAATCGTGGCTTCTGCTGGGCTCCAGAATTGTACTTCCCTTGTCCATACTTCCTCTTACGGTTTTCAATCTACTGTTGCTTCCCTTCAATCATGAGAGCTCTATCTACCAGCTCCTGGTAGTTGTTGAAGGTTGCTACCATCAACTGCATACTCGGTTCATCATTCAGCCCTTCCAAAAATTTCTCCTACTTGGCAGCATCTGTAGCAACGTCATCTGGTGCATAACGTGCTAACTTACTGAAATCCTCCACATACTGGCCTACGGTGGGTCCTCCTTGGCGTAGGTTACGAAACTCATGCTTCTTCATAGCCATAGCTCCTGCTGAAACATGAGCTGTACGGAAAGCTTGCTGAAACTGGTCCCATGTGATAGTGTCAATAGGGTGCGTGGCTGTATAATTCTCCCACCATGATGTTGCGGGTCCATCAAGCTGATGTGCGGCAAAACGCACTCTTTCCGCATCTGTGCATCCTGCAGTGGTCAACTCCCTTCCAACTTTGCGGAGCCAATCATCTGCTACAATCGGCTCGGTGCTACTGGAAAACACCGGCGGGTTTAGCCTTAAGAAACGGGCTCAGTGATCAACAGGTGGTGGTGGCGGTGGGTTGTTGTTGTTGTTGCCTTGGTTCTGCACTAACACTTGCATCAGGGCATTCTGTTGCTGAATCAACTGGGTGATCTCTGGCGGGAAAACAAATCCGGTGTCGCGTCTCGGAGGCATCTGATAGGTTTAGAAAAGACGAGAGTTAAGAAAAGAATGAGGTCTAGAGAGAAAACACTACCCATATGCTCATGAGACAAATTCAATCAATATCACTCAATCAATTCAAAAAAGGCAAAACAATCGATCTAACTAGCGTTACAAAGTGCTTGAACTATACTATTAAATGGGGGAAAACTACTACTGATATGGTGGTCTACTAGAAATTCTGATCCGTTGAAGACTCCATGATGTCTGCTCCAGCTTCATCAACCCAGTCGTCTTCACTAGGTTCCGAGTCGGTGTCGTCGATGATGATGTAGTTATCCGGGCAAGTGCATTCGTCGACTTCTGCTTTTGGCACTAGATTTCCCACGAATGCTCCAATCTTCTTCTCCAGGTCGTCAATCTTCCCTACTAGTGCGTTGATTTCCTCCAAATAATCTTCGCGTGTAGCCTTGAGTTCTTCTTGGAGCTCCTTGATCTTTGTTAATGCCTTCTTCAGTTCTTCCTTGTCCGTGCACATCTGGTTCTCCTGGCAACGAATATGTTGGTTCTGCTCCTGGATGAAAGCTGCAATTGATCCATCCTTCTTGGTCTTGATCATCTCCCATTGCGCGTCTCGACGTCCACAAATTTGATAAATTGTATCCTTAAGCTCTTGGTGGTAGACTTCTCCAATGCGTCCCATGGCGATGTGTGCGGCCATGCTCTTCCCTAAACTCCAAGTTGGTGCTTCGAAAACCAATCTTATGGGTTCAGTAATTGGCGCAAACGTCCTTACTGGAATGATAACTTGAATCTTCCAACTCTACTCTTCATGTAATGTGGCATTGTAGGTTCCGGTGACGCTTGGTATTCCTATGTTCAAGTACTTGGTGACTTCCTTCAAGTGTCGACCAAATAGCGTATCTTCATCTGGTTGCATGAACTTGCTCCTTGCATTCGCCATTCCTAAAAGAGTAGAAAGTGGAGAGGGGTCAGAAATGAGAAGAGAGAAGCTTTCTAGGAGCTTAAGCTTAGTGGTCGTGTCCTACAGTCAGCATGTGCTCTGATACCAACTTTGTAGCGACCAGACCTCAAATGGCCTGTGCTGCTGTGCACCAGTGTCATGCCTGGATCAGTAATGCTGATACGCACAGTACAAATGGAGGATTTATAACAGAGTAGCAATCACACACTTATTACATCGAATATCTCCAAAGAGATTAAGTATGATAAACATGGCTTAAGGCCATCTAATAACGATAACAGCGGAAGACTTGGAAGATAAGTGAGTCCATCACTCCAGCGGCATCACTGAGTATAAGACCACGACCTAAGGCACCTTACTCGTCGTCTGAAAAGTCTGCAACATGAAACGTTGCAGCCCGAAAATGGGTCAGCACATAGAATATGCTGGCAAAGTAACACATAGAGAGCAATGAACAATAATAATGCTATACTATATGCATATATGGCTGGTGGAAAGCTCTATGGTTACAGTTTTGCGAAAAGCCAATTTTTATCCTACTTCAAAGGAATAAATTTTATTTAACTATCATGGTGGTTGTGAAACATTGAGATGGTTGACAGCATCTCAATCCCAATTAAGTATCATCATTAACCCAACAAAATTAATTATAAGTAACATGGTGATGAGATTCAAATGATAATCCAAGTACTAGATACTCAAGTTGTCCATAACCGGGGACACGGCTAATCATGATCAGTTTGTACACTCTGCAGAGGTTTGCGCACTTCTCCCCACAAGACTCGATCGCCTCCGCTTGATTCTCGAACTACAAGATGTTTGAGAAACGGATGACCGAGACACAGTCTTTCAGGAACAATCACTCTTTACTCCGGGTGGACCGGTACACCTACTTTCCCCTACATCTGCTAGCCCACCTCTTCAAGAGATCTTGTAACCTACTCAACTATGCTAGAGCCCATAATAGCTTGTGGCAGCACACGGAAGTTTCTAGCATGAATAATCTTATGATCCCTTTGAGCCTGGGTGGCGGACCTTATACAAACAGACAACACTGGGTTCTCCAGGTGCCTCAATCCACCCAGATGTGAGTTTTAGTTGCCACCTTAAGTTGAACCATTATTAACAATCTCACATCTGTCGTGAATATCACTCAAACCCAAATCCACGTCTACGAGCATAGCATGGCAATATAATAAAAGCAACGTAGAAGTAACTCCCAAGGGTTTGTTAAGAAAAATAGGTAATAGGTACTACCTCAACTACTTCCCAATACCCTCAATTTAATTAGATCCTAATCATGCAATGTTTGAGGAAAACAGATCTAATGTAGTAAAACTGGGTATGAACGGGATATGATCAAAGTGTTACTTGCCTTGCTGATGATCCGCAAAAGCTAACGAGTCGAAGTAACAAGCGGCACACTCCGGGTACTCTATCGCAAACAAACAAGCATACAATCAGTACTCATCTAATGCACAGGTAAAACTCGAATGAAAGATCCAACCAGAAAGTTCAACTTAAGAACTCCGGGTTGCAAAAAGAATCAACTCGAAAGAAGCAACGAAAGTCAAACGGCAAAAGAAAGAAACTTCGTTTGCTAATCTGGATCTAGGTCAAATTTTACTGTAGCAAAAACTTGTTTGAGTAGGTTAAACGGAAAGAGAATTTCGAAACGAAACTCTATGCGCTTGAATCGCCTGATTCCAATAAACGAGCGAGAAGTTAAACAGAATCGAAGATTCGATCAGAAATCGAATATGAGAAAATAACGAGAAAAATCCGACAAAAAAGAAAAACGGACGAACGGTTAAATAACGGATGTTCGTTAACAGAGGAAAACCGACGAACGCGTTCGCTAAAACGAACGGTTCGGTGAACGCTCGCAAAATAATAAAACCAAAAAAAACCGATCCAGGTTTTTTTTTTAAAACGAAGGGTTTTTTTTTAAAACGAAAACCGGCAACGACGAAACGGGGCAGCGGCAGTACCTCGTCGGGGCTACTCCGGCGAGGGCTCCGGCGGGGCTCCGGGCTCGGGCGCGGGGTTCGGGGCTCGGCGAGGGGCGGGCGAGGCGAGGGCGGCGGCTCCCGGCGGCGCCGGCGCGGGCTACGGCGGCGGTGGCGCGGCGAGATGCGGGCGGCGGCGGCGGCTGTGAGAGGAAAGAGAGAGGGGGGTATATATAGGAGGGGGGGTCCCGGGGTGGCTTGGGGGAGGGGGCGGCGAGGGGGGGCATGCGGCGGCCGGACTCGGTCATGGCGGCGGCGGCGTCCCGTGCGGAGGAAGGAGAGGCGCGGGCGGGCCGGCGCTCGGCTGGGCTTCGGCCCAGCGGGCGTCGCTCGTCTTTTTTTTTAAATAAGTTCCGCGGAAAATAATTCGTAGAAAAATGAATGAAAAACAGAAAAATATGAAATAAATTTTCCCCGTCTTGTTAGAAATCTAGAATAGGGTGAACATTTTTTTAAATCAAAATAAATAGTTTGAAAACATGCAATATTTTTAATGCAATAAAAATTGCAAATAAAATCCAAATAAATTCCAAATAATGATTTTTAACATTTTTCCTCCAGTATTTCAATTGTTTTGGAGAAGTCATATTTTCTCCTGTCGTTTATTTTAAAATGAAATATTTTTCTGAAGGGAAAATAATTAAAACCAAAATCCTTGTCTTATTATTTAAAAAAAATGAAATATGAAAATTTAAGAAAAATCCCCAACTCTCTCCGAGGGTCCTTGAGTTGCTTAGGATTTATCGAGGATTTGTAAAAATGCAATAAAACATGATATGCAATGATGATCTATGTATAACATACCAAATTGAAAATTTGGGATGTTACATCCTATTCCAGGATGCTTAGGAGAAACAAACTCCCGTACCTCATCCATTTCTAGTATTGGGTCAAAATAGCGGTATTCCAAGATCAAAATGCTAACCAGCTTTTGTTCTGTTCTACCTTCGAGTGCTACTCTCTTTATGTCTGGAATATCATAGGAATTGCACAATCTCTTATGGATTCTGGCCGTAGTGATACTCCTCGCCATCATCATTCATTCCCCGGTCTCTGTGTTATTGTAACCGGAATACCGACAAGTGAATTGTGAGGCGTGAAATCAATACTCCAAGCAACTCCATTGCTTGGTAGATAATGGACAATAATCTCATTCTTAGCGTGTCGGTTATTGAATTATCATTCTAAGATTGATTGTGCTACCTAGTGCTTACTTCTGGTGCACTCTTCGATCAATGAGTTAGGATTGTGGCAATCCCTCTCTCCTTTGATCATATCGTCTTGCCCTAAAAAGCAAGATTGTTCTCGAGCTTAGTAATATGTCGGTGGTCCACGATTTTCCGAATATCTCCTCGGAAGTATCACCAGGTTGAGCCCTGACTGTTATGTTGAGCTCGTGATCAAGTTGGTTTATCCCTCTAAACCACCCTTTCTCCAAGAATCTGTTCTGGATACCCCTGGGCTAGTTGGTCAAGCTAAACAACAACTTGGAGAGTTGGAAGATAAAAGCTTTGCCTTACTTAGTTCATTCCAAGGGATATCTTTCGTGTGTGTGTGTGTGTGTTGAAGGAAGGTGATATCTTCATCGATTGATCTTCGTGATTAGTTGTTGGATTTATTGTCTTGTCAAAAACTTTGGTTTGAGAGTGGGCTACCGTCAAATCAAATCAGAACCAACGATGTTCGTAATGTTGTCTTACTCGCGGTTGTCCCTCGAGCATACACCATTATATCTTTTGGGTCTGACCAATGCTATCACCTTGTTCACATAGTTGTGGAATTCCACCTATATGGAAGCCTGGATGGATTGTTGCTGAACCCATTGACAAAAACTTCATCTTGTCCATGATTCATGTTGAACATCTAAGTTAGTGTTGGAAACTTTTATAAGCATTATCTTCATGTCCCGTTCATGAAGCATATGTTCAGATGAAAGAAGTGACTTCCTCTAATACATGTGCATTTGATGCAAGTTGCCGTCGTGAATTCGAGAAAGTCAATGTTGCTTCCTCTGGAATCATCCCAAGTTAGTCATGCATGTGCGAAGTATACATTGGTTTGTGAGATTAGCTACCTTCATTCCATATGTATTCCTAGCACACAAGCCACTAATTGATCTGTTCAAGGATAAGAAGTTCATCGATAAGTATACAAGGACTTCGATATCCTCGTTGATGGTTCCCCACCTGAACTCGGTAGTGTTTTGTTGTAAGATTACCATGTGGTCATGCTTGTCTGGGATAGCGTGTTCACATGTGTGTAGTAGAACCAGCTCATGTTTTGGAGCTTGCTACCACAGTCCATTTCCCGAGAATCTCACAACGTTATCTCGTCGGTTTGTGTTGCAAACTTTCTTTTCAGACATACTGAGTCTAAAGTATCCTATCACCAATCGGATCTGAATCTTAGGCAGATATGATGGTTGGAACATTCCCAACAGTTGCATTTTGTTCCCAACTTGCACTACGATTGTGCCAATTTCACATGGGCTGCCCTTCTCAGCAGTTGTTGTCCAAGACCATCTTCAAAAGTGGACTTACCATGGGTCCCATCCATCTCCAATGATAAGCAAAGATCACTCATTGCGTTGTCTTCAACAAAGTAGTCCACATCATCCATTCTAGTATGAGTATGCCACTCTTTTGAACTCCTTCAGACGATCGTTTGTGATTTCCTTAGGCTGGTAGAGAATTTCAATGATCTATGCATCAAAAGTAATTCTTTTGCCACTTAAGGGAATAATTCTATGGGTCACCTCCCCTGAGGTGCCCTGTTATGAGATCATGGCAATTAACTCCTTGCTACTCTGAAACTAGTGCACCATCTTTTCAAGCGTGGAATTCTTGCCTGCCAAATTAAACCTTTGTCATCAGATCCTTACCATCATCTCTGATGTGTGTTTTATGTCTCAGTTCGAGAGATGTTCAATGTCTCACTCCATGAGTTGATCTTGAGTTGCACAATCTTCAAGAAGATCGATACTTGTAGAGCTTCTTTCTGTCATCATCGTGTTGGATGAAGTTGTCCTCAAGACCAATATGATGCAATGGATTAACATCTTCGAGAAGGGCAGTTGGATCATGGAGATTGTGATAGTTTGTGTCCCCTCTGTCTTCTTACCTCACGTCTTGAATCTCGGGACGAGATTCTTGTTTAGTGGGGGTGAGTTGTCACAGCCCTAGAATACCTGAGTGAAATAGTTGCATCTACACTCATGCATCATGTCTAAAATTTCTGAAAGTTGAATTGAGGTTTGTTGAAACCCTCAGAAATCAGTTCAAAAATAATCAACATTTAATTCTCATCAAATGAGTCCAAGGAAATGTTCTTGTTACTCTGTGAAAATATTGGTAAGAGGTAAAATTGAAACCAATATTTTTGGAATCCCCGAAATATTTAGTTTGGGGCTTTGAATTAAATCAATGACATATTTGAGTTGGATTTATTTCTGTTATATAAGAAATAAAGTTCAAATATTTTGTAACTTTGCATGTGACCTTGGACTAGTTTCTGTGCTCACATAAAGATTTACAGAAAGTTTAAAAAATGATTTGATGTTTTAAATCAAATCAAACCAAAATACAGAGAAATAGAAAAGAGAAATGAAAGACACAAAGCAGATAGAGAGAAACCCACCTGGACCTTACCTGGCGGCCCAGCTGGCCGCCCAGCCCACCTGACCACCCCCTCCTGTCATCTTCCTCCTTGCCAGGAGGATGAGCATGCGTGCCCGGCGCGTGGTCGCCACACGCCGGCCACCTCCTACCTGCCTAGCTGCCCCTCGATGCCCTGGAGGCTCTGGACATCGCCACGCAGCCCCTGGTCCTCTCCCTTGCTCCCCTCGTCCTTCCCCTCCCCTGGATCCCTCTCTCTCTCAAAATCGAGCGGGGCTCGTCGTCATCGACGCCGTTCACCGTAGCCACCGTGCCCCTCTGGTCCTCTCATCTTTCTCCAGAGCTCCGCCTCGCCGCCTGCTACTTCCTCAACGAGCCAAGCGACCCGGGAATCTCTGCATCGACGCCATCTCCATCTACTTCTTCGTCGGCCATTGAAGCTCGCCAGCGTGGATTCACGAGCTCCAGACCCTCCCCGGCCTCGCCGTTGACCCTGCTGGATTCGCCGTGAGTCCCTGCCCTTTTCCCCTCTCTCCCCGCGCTCGTCCGCGTCCTCTAACCACTGTGGCCATCGGAGCCGATTGCTCCTTGCCACCGGCCATGTCGCTACCGCGGCTACGGCTGTGCAAGCACGCGTCCGAGCTTACCAGTGAGCTCACTGCACCCCCACGAGTCCAACGCGCACTGCACCCCCACGAGTCCAACGCGCCCACCCGCGGCTCCTGCCATGCCCTGCACCGTCGATTCATTCAACGCCCGAACGCTGGCCGCCGCACTTGCCACCACAACCGTCATTCTGGGCCATCTTCGGCAAAGTTGAGAGCAACACTAGACGCGCGCGAGCTCCAACTACTCGTAGATGGGCTCCGCTGTTGTTTTGGTCACCGGAAGGAGATTTCCGAGCCTCGCGGACGTGTCTGGCCTCGCCGGCGTCGAGTCGCGGGCAGGTTTGACCCGAGTTGACCAGCGTTTGACCCCTTGGGTCATTAACATGTGGGCCCCAGCCCTACTAACTCTGTGTTAAGTTTATAATTAAACTTAATTAACCCACTAACTCACTGACTAGTGGCCCCTGGCCCTACTGACAGTTTACTTAGGATTAACTTAACGCTAATTAACCCTGTTACTTAGTGTTGACACTGACACATGGGCCCCACGGGTCAGGTTTGACCTGGACGGGTCAGTTGACCTGATGACGCAGGGATGACGTAGTGCTGACGTCATAAACGTTTTCTGGATATTTAATAAATCAAAAATGATTTATTTAATTCAAAAAATAACCTAAACTTTTAAAAAATCATAGAAATTAATCTGTAACTCCAAATGAAAAGATTTATATATTAAAAATGATCAGAAAAATCCAATCTATCCATCTGTACCATTTTCATGCATGTTAGAACAACTTATAGTTGCTTTTTAGGATCAATCATATAAATGGCATTTGAATATCCACATATGGAGTTTGAATTTGAATCTTGGATTCAAACCAACTCCATTTAACCTGTTGCTAGTTGCATTAGCTCAAATCATAGCATATTGACATGTCATGATCATGCATCATATTGTGCATTGCATTGATTTTGTTCCTTCTCTGTTGCCGGTGGTTGTTCCCTCTCGATAGACGTGTTCCGACGATGAGATCGATGACACCGATGAAGAACTATACTATCTTCAGAAGTGCCATGCAAGCAAAACCCCCTTGTTCATTCCGATACAATCCCACTCTCTCGCTCCTGCTCTCTTTTACACCATTAGGACAACAACAATTCACCTGTGACATGCTGCGATAGTTGAACCCCTTTCCTTTGCATGACCTGTCATTGCCACAGTAAATAGATGAAACCCACTAGCATGAGTAGGAGTTGTTTGAGCCCTGATGTGCCTACTCATTCATGCTTGTTGTCATGCCTGCTACTACTTAGAGTTGAGTCAGGTCTGATTCATCGGGGATGAATTGGAATGTGGTGAACATGTCTTGCTGTTGAGAGCTAAGTGGGTGAACACGATTTGGTAAAGGTAGCGGTGAGAGACCATGTAGGAGTACATGGTCGGTTGTCTCATTTAAACCGCCCTCAGGAACTGAGTTCTGTATTTGTGATCCATGAACAACTACTACCACTCATTGGGATCCTTAATTGACCCTCTCGAGTTATTAACCGCCCATGTCCTCTGTCCGGGAGTTGCAAGTAGTTTCTGGTGTTTGTAGTATGTTGGAGGTCGTGCGCAACACTGACCCGAGGGGTGGGCTGTGATGCGGTAGGCACGTGGCACGGTGTACCGGGTGCCCGTTTGGTGTCTCGGGAACCCTGCACACATCGTTCGGGGCCGTATGTGGAAACCTCGGCCGGACTCCTTGCGGATGGAACCTGAATAGGCGATAAACCTGGACTAGGGACTTGTGTGGTTAGTCAGGTCGTGGCCGACACCCTCGCCAGGCTTCCGCTTGAAGGTTGCCGAGATACATGACGTGTACATTGCGGTAAGTGGCAAGAGCGTGTGTGAAGAAGTACACCCCTGCAGGGTTAACATCATCTATTCGAATAGCCGCGTCCGCGGTAAAGGACCTCTGGGTTGCCTATATAGTTCATAGACAAGTGAAAGTGGATACTCTAAAATGCGCAAGATAAGAGTGAGTGCTATGGATGGCGTTCTCATAGGGAGACGGGAGCGGATCCATAGTGGTGTATTGATATGGTGAATATGTGGACTCGTGTGCGTGACCTCAAAAGAGTTACTTGCAGTCGTAGTTTAGGATAGCCACCGAGTCAAAGCTGGCTTGCTGCAGTTAAACTCTGCCACCCATTTGTTGATAGAGGCAAAGGTATCCCGTCTTTCGATGAGATGGTGGCTATCGTTTTGGAGGAAGTCGACTTTGACGATCCGACTACGAACGTGCGAGGACGTCGTCCCTTAGCAATCGCTAAACCAACTCCGAGAGGTTATTGACCACGCTGGAGCACGATCAACCTGACCATGAAGGTCTATTTCCTGCAGGCAAATGAAGAACAAGCAAGAAACTAAGATTGCAATCTGGATATTGCGAATATAAGAGGAAAGCTTTATTGATGAAGGTGGGGTTCAGTGACGCCTTTGTCTAGTCGTTGAACACAAACGAAGTACGCGAAGTTGCAGCTATGGCGAACTTTTAATCTAAACAAAACCCAAAGTCTAAACGGTGCTCTAAGGGCTGTATATATGGAGGAAGAGGTGGGGAATTTCGGGGCCCTTGGGGAAGGGGTCCGAAACCAACCCTATCTCTTGTTTCCCCACACACATGGACTCTAAAAACAGCCTATACTTATGTATTTCGAAATTACATGGACCTGGCCCAATAATAAGGTGACGCAGCACCTAGACTAGCCTCTGGACGAAATTTATGAAGTAGCATCTTGTATATTTTGTCCAAGGCTTCATGCGCTCCTTATGGTGGCTTCAAAGTCCTGAAATCAGCACTTGTAACTCTGTTCTTGTAAGTGCATCTAGTGCCCCTAAGTGATTTTGGTGTATTGAAGACTTATAGTTTAAGGGACTAATGTGTTTATGAGTGTACACAGGTCTATAAGTCTATGAGGCGTTTGATATTTACAGAGAAAGTCGACCCCTAAAAATGAAGTTCTTCGACTGAAGACTGTGGATTTCTGAAGACTTTCTGAAGACTTTGAAAATGAAGAAATTGGTGTGACCTTGAAGACTTGGTATTCATTTGAGGAACATGAAGCGTGAAGACTTTTGTTTTCGTAGTTTCATTTTCTCTTTCTTGAGTCATAGGAAACACTGTACTGTTAAAGGGGGTCGAGGAAATACTAAGGAAAAATTTCCATGTGATGCTCAACTCAAAATCCTACACCTACCAATCCCTTCGAGTGAAGCCATTGGAAATCTCATACAGTTCAGTCATATTCTTCAGTGACAGAGATGAAGTTCTTCTGGTCTCTGAGGAATTTGTTCTGACTGAGGAGTTAGGAATTCGCCAGTGCGGATTGCCTACACAGTGAGGAACATGATAGCCCTGAGGAATTTGATACTCAAATTTCCGACCGTTGCTGTGCTATGCGCCAGCTGTCCCAAAATATCTACCCACCTAATGGTCATATCATTGAAGGGCATTTATGTCTTATCATGTCGGGCTGCTCCCTAGGCTATAAATAGCCCTACAACCACTAGCTGGTTGTCTGCTACGAGAGAAACAGACATTTGTCATTTGAGAGCACCCAATCCTCCGAGGGCTTTGAGCGAAAATCATCAAGTGAGGAAAACCCAAACCCAAACACCTACAAACCCAAAGTGATTGAGCATCACCGAAGAGATTGATCCTGCGTGGATCCGACGCTTGTTACCTTTGAAGACTGTGCTTCTTCCAGACGGTTAGGCGTCATGGTCTAGAGCATCCAAGAGGAATTGTGGATCGCCGAGTGACCGAGTTTGTGAAGGTTCGGAAGTCACCTGAAGACTTACCATCAGTGATTGGATGAGGTCTGTGTGACCTTAGTTCAAGGAGAATACGGTGAGGACTGTGTGTCCGGGACTGTGTGTCCTCAGGTTTAAATACCTAGCCGCTCCAACCAGATGTACAACTGAGACAGCAGTTGGAACTGGCCTACCAAATCATTGTCTTCACCAAGCTTACTGGTTCTATTTCCTCAACTCTTTCATTTCCTCATTACTGTGTTGTGTGCTTGTCATATCTGTGTTTGAAGACTTTGACAGAAGACTTTCTCAATTTCCTCAGTTCAATTTCTTCAGGCTGTTAGTCTTCATCCTGTGCTATCCTGTGTTTACGCTTTCTGTACTCTGTGTTTGTCTTCATTTCATAATCATGACCATGCCTATGTTCTGCTATGCTTATGCTTGAGTACTTATTCCGCTGCAAGTAGTTCTTCGCTAAGGAATTTCCTCACCCGCAAATTCCTCAGTGAAGAATTCATAAAAATCGCCTATTCACCCCCTCTAGTCGATATAACGCACTTTCAATTGGTATCAGAGCAAGGTACTCCCTTGCTCTGTGTGATTTTGGTTTAACCGCCTGGAGTTTTAGTTATGTCGACCGCAGGTATGAAGAAAGTGACATGCCCCATCTTTGACGGTCATGATTATCCCAAGTGGAAGGCCATGATGAGGAAGCGCCTCATGGCACTGAACAGCAAGCTGTGGACCGTCACTGAGATTGGTCTTACCGATCTATGCAAGATGGCGGACACTGATGATATTCGCAAGTACACTCGACTTGACATCATGGCGAAGGATATCATCTGTTCCTGCCTATCCAGAGATGAATTCAGGCGCATTATGCATCTTTGCAATGCGAAGCTTATTTGGGGCCGAATCTCTGACGTCTATGAAGGTCATCGAACTTGTCATGATCCCTGGTTTGAGGATTTCAAGGAATCACTCAAAACGATGACTTTCGAACCTGAACCATCAACTTCTGCACCATGCCTCATGGCAAAAGGTGCCAAGGTAGCCGAATGTTCCTCATCTGAGTCTAGTGATGATGAATCTGATGATGATTTTGGACCTAGCTATACCAAGCTTGTTTGTATTGCCACTAAACAACAAAAGGCCTTGGAAAAGGTCCAAAACATGCTAGATAAAAGTGATGATATGTTGGGTGAAGAAATGGATCGCACTAAAACCTTGACTGAAAATCTTCAGAGACTTCAGTCTAGTTCTGACAACCTTCAAGGTCATCATAACACTCTCTTATCTGATCATGAGAAGCTTTCTTATGAATTTCTTCAAAGAAAGCAAGATCTTGAGAAGCTAAGAGTGAGTTATGAAGATCTTCAGAAGGAGCGCGATTCATTACTTTTTCAACAAATCAGCGCTGCTCAGGAAGAATTTGTTCCTCCATGTTTGAAATGCATTGAATGTGAATCTGCTAATTCTTCACCTGAATATTCAAATGCTTCTAATGCTACACATTCTTCAACTGTCTCTGCTATCACTAATTCCTCATCTGAGGACATTGCTAGTATCACTGACGATGCAGGGTTGAAGGAATTGTACATGACAGGCATGTACAAAAGCCTCAAAGGGCATCAGACTCTTTGTGATGTGCTTAAAAAGCAGATCCTCAACAGGAACCCTAGGAAAGAGGGTAGTGCCTTTGAGAGGAAACTCAATGCAGATGGTACATATTGGAAGCCTGAGTAGTACCCCAAAACCTCATGGGTTGCTGCAAAGGGACCTCCAGTTGATCCATCTAATTTATCTGGCTTTACATGTGAATCTTCTCATTCTTCTGATGAGTCATTTGACTCCAACTATAAACAGTTTAAAAATCAGAATGGTGAAGTATTTGCTAGATATGTTGGCACTAACTGCAGGAACGGTTCTCCTATGAAGAAAATCTGGGTTCCCAAAAGGTTCCTTGAAAGTCTTCAGGTGAATGTCCTCATGACACCACCTGTGAAGAATAGGAACCCCAGATCAAATTCTTCATGTGGACCAAATTCTTCATATGGATCCAAGTCCTCATACGGATCGAATTCCTCACGTGGATCATATTCCTCAAAAGGATCAAAGTCCTCATATGAACATCATCGTGCTAACAACTCTGTTTCGCAGGGAAGAGCTAAGGGCTATGAATATGAGCATTATTCTTCTAATCATTATGTTCATAAGTCCTCGAAGAATTTCTCTGCTTATTCATATGCTTACCCTAACTCCTCTTATGTGAAACGAAATGGATTGGCTTCTATGCCACCTTTCTCTTATGGAGCTCGCGGAGTGATGAACTCTTTGCCACCCCTTCAGATGTGGGTGGTGAACAAAAAGGACTAATCTCTTATGCAGGGTCAGGTCTCCAGACGTGCTCAAACGTCTGAAGAATTTGCTGGAGACTTGAAAAGTGCCTAAAAGGACGCAGGCTAATCATGAAGAAATGAACTTTCATTTCTCACGTCCTCATACTGTTTTAACTATTGCATTGCTTGATGAAATTGGTCTGATGAATTGTGATGTCATATTCTTCACTGATGAAGTATATGAAGTTCGTAAGCTGCACTAATTCATCTGCAGAATAATCAACCCAAAGCCACTGAGTGGGTCCTCGATAGTGGATGTACAAATCACATGACTGGTGACAAGAATCTATTGATGGATGCTCCCTTATCACCATCGCATCTAAAGCATATCATCTTCGCTGACAAAGGCAAAAGTCAGGTATTGGGTCTAGGTAAGGTTGCGATCACAAAGGATCGACACATGGACAAAGTCATGCTTGTCAAGTCCTTAGGATACAACTTCATGTCTATCTCAATGCTTTGTGATCTTGATATGGTTGTTGTCTTTGGCAAGTATCGTTGTGTTGTGGTTATGGAAGCTGACAATTCCAAAGTCTTCGAAGGCTTTAGGAGAGGAGACTTGTATATTGTTGATTTCACTACAGGACCGCAACCAGCCGTGTGCCTACTTGCAAAAGCTTCAGAAGGTTGGCTATGGCATCGACGACTTGGTCATGCAGGCATGAGGAATTTGCACACGCTTGCGAAGAAGAATCACGTCATTGGCATTGAGAATGTCAAATTCCTCAAGGATCACTTATGCGGAGCCTGTGAAGCTGGAAAGATGACCAAGGCTAAGCATCCAGCAAAGACTATCATGACCACTACTCGACCATTTGAATTGCTTCATATGGATCTCTTCGGTCCTAACCATTACTCAGCAGTCACAAATGATGCATCTCTCTATGGCTTTGTTATTGTTGATGATTACTCTCATTACACTTGGGTACATATTGTCACTTACAAGCATGAAGTGCAGGAAGTCTTCAAACGATTTTCCTCTAGGGCTTCAACCAACTTCGGTGTGAAAATCAAGCACATCAGAAGTGACAATGCAACTGAGTTCAAGAATTCTTGTCTTGATGACTATCTTGATGAACTTGGTATTACTCATGAGTTATCTGCTCCTTACACTCCTCAGCAGAATGGCGTCGTGGAGCGCAAGAACATAACTCTTGTTGAGATGGCTCACACTATGCTTGATGAGTACAAGATGCCTCGTCACCTCTGGATTGAGGCAATTTATACTGCGTGCCACATCATCAACAGGGTATATCTTCACAAATTCTTCAAGAAGACTGCCTATGAACTCCTTACTGACAAGAAACCCAATGTGAGTTATTTCAAAGTCTTCGGTGCTAAATGTTGGATTAGAGATCCTCATCACAATGCTAAATTTGCACCAAAAGCACATGAAGGTTTTATGCTTGGTTACGGAAAGGACTCGCACATCTACAGAGTCTTCAACAATGTTCTTCACAAGGTTGTTGAAACTGTAGATGTGCGGTTCGATGAAACTAATGGCTCGCAAAGAGAGCACCTACCCTCTGTGATAGATGAACCAGCACCTGAGGAAACTATCAAGTTCAAGGCTACTGAAGATGTCATTCCTACCGAAGAATCTGCTGAATAATTCATTCCAGAACGTCGAGCTAATGCACCTGAAGAAAATACTGAAGAAAATGGTGCTGAAGAAAATGCTAATCAAATTCCTCGACGACAACTAGCTCATCCTCGCGTTGCAAAAGAAGTGCAAGTTGAAAAGATCATCGATGACATTGAAGCACCAGGTCCTCTCACACGCTCAAAAGCTTCACATTTATCTAACTTTTGTGGGCACTATGCTTTTGTCTCTATCACCGAGCCCACTAAGGTAGATGAAGCATTTCTGGAGCCTGAGTGGATTCAGGCCATGCAAGAAGAATTACATCAACTCAAGCTCAACAACGTCTGGGAACTGGTTAAACGTCCAGATCCTCGCAAGCACAATATCATTGGCACAAAGTGGATCTACCGCAACAAGCAAGATGAAAATGACCTTGTGGTGAGGAATAAGGCACGGCTTGTAGCTCAAGGCTACACACAGGTTGAAGGAATTGATTTCGATGAAACTTTTGCACCTGTTGCTAGACTTGAAGCTATTCGCATATTAATTTCTTATGCTAACCATCATGATATCACTTTATATCAAAGGGATGTGAAAAGTGCATTCCTCAGTGGTAAGCTTGAGGAAGAAGTATATGTTGCTCAACCCCCAGGTTTTGAAGATCCAAAGCATCCTGGCAAAGTCTTCAGACTCAATAAGGCCCTCTATGGCCTCAAGCAGGCCCCTCGGGCATGGTATGATACTTTGAAGGAATTCCTCATGAAGAAAGGCTTCATACCCGGTTCACTCGACCCTACTCTTTTCACTAAATCTTACGATGGTGAATTCTTTGTGTGCCAAATATATGTTGATGATATTATCTTTGGCTGTACTGACCAACGTTATAGTGATGAATTTGCCTTATGATGAGTGAAGAATATCAAATGTCTATGGTGGGAGAACTGAAATTCTTCTTAGGTCTTCATATTGGTCAACAGCGCAATGGCATATTCATATCTCAGGAGAAATACCTCAAGGATGTACTAAGGAAATTCGGCATGCAAGATTGCAAAGGCGTCAAATTCTGATGCCCACAAATGGCCATCTGTGCACTGATGAAAATGGTATTGACTTCGATCAAAAGGTATACCGCTCCATGATTGGTTCTTTATTGTATTTATGTGCATCTAGGCCAGATATTATGCTTAGTGTTTGCATGCGTGCCCAATTTCAAGCTACACCGAAGGAATCACACCATAAGGTTGTGAAGCATATTCTTCGATATCTAGCTCACACACCAACACTTGGATTATGGTACCCCAAGGGATCGGCTTTTGATCTCATTGGATATTCTGACTCTGACTATGCTGGTGATTGTGTGGACCGCAAGTCAACATCTGGTACATGTCATTTCCTCGGACGATCTTTGGTCTGTTGGTCCTCGAAGAAACAGAACTTCGTATCACTGTCTACTTCTGAAGCTGAGTACATTGCTGCTGGTTCTTGCTGTGCTCAATTGCTGTGGATGAAGCAAACTCTCAAGGACTACGGCGTCAACATGAAGAATGTGCCTCTCTACTGTGACAATGAGAGTGCCATCAAGATTGCTCACAATCCAGTTCAGCACTCGAAGACAAAGCACATTCAGATTCGTCATCATTTTCTTCGTGATCATGTGTTGAAGGGCGACATTTCTATTGAGCATGTGAAGACTGAAGAACAGCTAGCCGATATCTTCACAAAGCCCTTGGATGAGAAGATATTTAGCAAGTTGCGGTGTGAGCTAAATATCTTAGAATCTTCGAATGTTCTTTGAAAAGGACACTCATCCTAACACTTATGCAAAATTGATGACTTAGATGTGCAACACATGAAGAAACGTTTTTCTTCAATCAATGAGGAATAACACTCTAAGTGTGAAGAAATTAACGAAGAATTTGATTTCAGAACCCTACGACAATTGTACGCGGTGTCTGAAATCATCATTCTTATACGGTGGGTCACGCCACCACCAAAAGTTGAAAATCTTCAATTTGAGTTTTTCCTTAGTGAAATTCCTCAGTTGTTCATTTTCTTCAACTTTGCATTGTCTTCACTGTTTCCGTCGTTTTTCTTCATTGGCTATATATATATATATATATGTTTACGTCCTCTACAGCATTCACTTCTGGCTAATTCTTCAAGTTGGTTTTTCTGCTAAGTGAATGTGATCGGACCCTTCACCCTCTATGCTATACTCAACCCAATCTATTCACAAATTCTTCATGTGCATTCTATTTGAAACTTGTTCAAAATCTTCACTGTGTCCTTGTCAGCTGAAGAATTTGCGAGCGGAACTTTTAACTTATCTTATCCAAATTTTCGGCTTTGCCTCTCAAACCGTTCCGCATCCCACGAAATACTTATCTATTCACCCACGATCTAACATGATCTCCACTTCTCAGTACGTGGGTGACACATGTCAAGCGAATGAGAAGGGTCAGGGGCACGTTCGTCCAAAATCTTCGGGCGAACAGTTTTTCATCATGGCTATAAATACCCCCTCTCCCCTTCCTCACTTCCTTTACTCCGCTCGACCTCTCTCCAGCTTGAGCTTCTCAAACCCTAGCGCCGCCGCTACTTCATCGTCGCCGGTGAGGAAGAGCTTCACTGCCTCAACCTCGTCGCCGCCGTACTCGCGCCGGCCGCAAATCTTCACTCCGCCACCGCCGTAGCCATCTTCCTCCGCCGAGTTAGGGCGTGGAAGATCTGCATAGACGAACTTATCATCTCTACCTCACAGTTCATCGTGTTCTTCGTCCAGGGTAATTAAAAGTTACTTTTACTGCCCTCTTTGATTCAAATGATTTCTACAAAATCTTCAAAGGTGTTTATTCTTCAAATTCTTCACACACTAAAAACCTCACATGTCATCTGTTCTTGATTCGTTTCTCTAAGCAATAATTTTTCTTCAAGATTCCTCAATTGTGTGGATCTTCGATCTATACAACTCTGGAACCTAAGACAAAGAACGCTTACTGAAATTCTTCAAGACTCATCTGGTCAAATTCCTCAAACTTGTTCTTTTTGAAAAACCTTCTGAGAACGCATATGACCTCTCCAAATTCCTCGCAACTAAACTCTGTTCACAGGTACTCAGGTCCGCTGCTGAATCTCTAGGTTCTCATCAACTTAACTCATTTGCAGCGTTCCTTGAAGAAAAGTTGCATCCTTCTTCAGAGAATTCAATTGTTCAAATTCCTCATCTGAAGAAAATGGCTGATGGAAAGAAGCCACAGAAAGGAGGAAAGAGGCCTGAGGTCAACACTGCATTTGAAATCCCTGAGGACATCTATGCTGGGTACTGCACACCCCCTGAGGAAGATAAAAATCAGCGCAAGGTGCGCATTCAGAAGATAGAGAGGAGATGGGCAAGAGAGTGGAGGGAGTATAGGTATGTGACTCCCAAGTACATGAAGAAATTCGCACTCAATCCTCCATGCCCAAGACCTCCATTGGCACCTGGACAAGAAGCTGATCCCACCAGCCTCAAGCGTGGTGAGGATTATCCTGATGAATGGGCCAAGCGGCAGGCCAAGCTAGCTAGACAAGCCAAAGAAGCAGTGAGGAAAATCAATGAAGCCTCTGCTGCCGCTGAGGCCTCTGTCAAGCCGAAGAAATCCATGGCAAAGAAGCCTGCGCGTAAGCCAAGTGCTTCACCTTCAATGCCCTCAAGGCCAAGTTCGTCAGCAATGCCCTCACGGCCAGAATCCTCAAAGCCCTCACGACCAATTCCTCACGCTGCTCCTGCTCCTCCAAAATCCTCAGCTCCTCCGCATAAGTCCTCAGCTGCTCCAACCAAATCCTCAGCACATGTGCATCTTGCCACGTGCCAAAGGACTACAGGCATCTCTATTGCCTCAGGAGCTTCAGCTAGTTCCTCAGCTGCTCCAAATTCGTCAACAAGACCCTCTCTGCTGAAGACAAAGACCACTGTTGGACGAGGTTCTCGCCCAAGTCCTCACAAGAAGCAGGTCGCCTTCCAAGTGCCGTCTGAAGAAGACGAATCTGATGATGAAGAACTTGCTGAAATCATCAGAGATAGGCAAGTCAGGGCCGCTAGAGCCAAGGGCACAAATGTGCCTCTGCTTTTGGATCCAAAGTTGATCCTCGATTACATTAATCTCTGGCACAAGGACCCAAACACTCCTATGCCTGACTTCAAGCTGACTCCTGGCTAAAATCATATGCTGACTGCTTTCATCCAAGAAGAGAAATGGAAATTTGAGAAGGCCAGGCAGATCAAGAATGCATAGTACAGGAAGGAGAAATTCCTGAAGAACAACGTTGTCTCTATGACAACTGATGATCTTGTGAAGATCCAGTCTGAAATC
The DNA here is from genome assembly GCF_002575655.3 of Aegilops tauschii subsp. strangulata. Lineage (NCBI taxonomy): Eukaryota > Viridiplantae > Streptophyta > Magnoliopsida > Poales > Poaceae > Aegilops > Aegilops tauschii. The sequence continues at coordinate 332,434,273 of NC_053041.3, forward strand.
AAAGTCCTCAGCGATGATTTCAATGCTTACTATGCTGATTGGCAAGGAGCCAAGGCCAGGTTTGTTAAACTGACTGAGAAGTTCACCTCCAATGTTGCAGCCCCATCGCAACAAGAAATTCCTCAAACTGAAGCATCTACTCGGCCAACTGAAGAACATGCCAGCACCGCTGATGACATTCAGGCTGCTAAAGAAAATGTGAATTCCAGGGCTGATGACTGCATTCCAGCCGCTGATGAAATTGCCAGGGCATCCACTAGTGGTGCGCCTGAAGAAAATGAAGAGGTCAGGGTAACTGCATCAGCTATGCCTGAAGAAAATCAACCACATTCCTCTTCTCCTCCTGCGCCTACCCCAACTCCAATTCTTCCATCTGCATCAGATGTGAAGAAGACCAAGGCTGCAGCAGCAGTGAAGAAAAGGAAAGCATCAGCTTCATCAGATTCTTCCGCTCCGAAGAAGATGAAGAAATTGACCAGCTCAGTTGCAAACCCCATTGATGCTGTTCCGATCTCAACCATGCCATCAAAGGACCTTGTCCCATTTGATGAAGAATATGTGATCCCTAGCGGATCTGATGAAGAAAATCCTTCTGCTGCTTCGTCAGAGCAGATGGATGAAGAAATTAAAGTGGATGAAATCCCTTCAACTCCAGCTGTTTCCTCGCCTATGCCTCAGTTTACTGCTGAAGAGGCCGGCGTTGAAGAAATAGAAGATGAAGACGTGGACATTGGCTATACCACACCAGTGATGAATGATGACTTTTGGGAAAGTCAGCACCCCAACTCTCCACTCTTCACACCTTTACAGCAAATTCCTCAGTCCCCTGTTGCTACTGAAGTACAAATGGGATCTGAAGAACCTCGTGCAACCCCATCTGTCCATGAAGAAATTCCAGCCACTAGTGCTGAAGAAAATGTAGATGAAGAATTGAAGACCCAGGCTGTCACTGGAGTAGAAGCTGAAATTCCTCAGCCTGAAGAACCTGAGATTGTGATTCCTGAGGTGATAATGCAATTGACTGACACTCCTCAGCCCAAGCCAAAGGATCCATTCTCAAAGAAGCAAAAATTCAAGGCTGATGATTTCTTTGGCGAGCACATGTTCTTCACTGACTACAATCCCTATGATTCTGCTCGTCTTAGAAGGAAGCGCTTCTGGACCGCCAGCCATGCCAACTTCTATTCTTCACTGCTCTTCAACAAGGACAAAGTCTTCGACCACGAGCATATTCCTCATGTGGACATGGAATCACTGCCATGCTTCACTCCTGTCCTCACTGTGCTTCATGACACAGGCCTCCTCAACTTTTGCACAGACATAGTTGATTGGAATGAATAACTCATTCTTCAATTCTACGCAACTTTGCACATCACAGGAGATCCTGACGATGTGAACTCCTGGGTTTTGGACTGGATGACTGAAAATACTCACTATAAGGCACCGGCCACTGAATTACTTCACGCCCTGCCCATCAGTTCTCCACCTGAAGGAGCTCATTGCATGTACCAAGAACCTAAGCTCACTAATCACTATATGCAAGTGCTGATGAAGCCATTGAAACCAGGTCAAGCCTCAAGGACAAAATTCCTCATGAAGGAATTACAGTATGTACCAAGGACAGTCTATTGCATTTTGACGAAGACTATGAGTCCAATCAAAGGCCACGACTCATCTGATGAGGAAATTGTTGGCATCATGAAGAATCTGGTTTTCAACATCATTCATGGCATTCCTGTCAATTATCACGATTTCTTCATGAGGACTCTGGCAAATGTTGCACTTTCACCGGTTGAGCTGAAGCCTTATGCACCGTGGATTATGAGATTCATCAGAACAAGGTCTTCACTCAACTATAAAGCTGATTTTCAGAATCACCTCAGCTACTTGCCCCCGATTGAAGTCCTCAAGCGGACCTATTCCTGAGCTGACGAAAAGGACAAGGCACCAGCTGTTATAGATGAAGGCATTCATCCATTGGATGGTCAATTTCGCAAGGCTGCATCTTATTCCACCAATGATAAGTCTGCCACTCATGATTCTGCTACCCATGCCTCCCAGCCAAATCCTCAAGCTACTCCTCCTCGTGTGATGACTGACCGTGAACTTATGCTAAGTCTTCCTAGAAGGTGGATCGAAACCATAAATGGGTTAAGTGTTAGTTTGGTTCAATTCTTCACAACATGACTGCTACACATAATGCAGTGAAGAAAGACCATTACTACCTCCATGAAGTCTTCGTTCGCACCTGGGCTGTTCTGTCTCACATTTACAGCAAAGAAGATCTAAAGAACATGGGTCTCAAGGAGGACTTTGACTGGTCTGCACCTCCACCGAAGAAATACAAGAAGGTCAAGGTTCCTTCCATGGTGGCCAGCTCCTATCCTTCATCGCGCGAAACTGATGAGCATGAAGACTTGGACGACACTGCGGCAGGCCCTACATCAACAAACGACCCCAACAACGCTGGCGCTCCTTCATCAACTTGATATTCTTCAGGGGTGTTAGTCCTCATTTTCGAACCTTTTGGTCATTCAATGACAAAGGGGGAGAAATTTGAGTTAATCTTCAAGCGGGTCTATCTTTTATGAGCGTTTTTTTCTAAGTTACAACTCTCGTTCTTCTGATGACTTTGTTGGATCGAGTTGTAAACTTAAAACTCTATGGTGGCCTGATACTTTTGTTGTTTCTTCTGCATGCTTATTCCTCGTTAATGTTATTGCACGCATGCTGAATTACATCAGTCACCATATTTCATCATGCATTTCAAATTCTTCATATATTATGTCAAATGCGTGTATGAATTACAAGATATAGGGGGAGATCTCCATGATTCAACTCTTCAAGTGTGCATTGCTTCAAACGCAAATTCCTCACAATGCACATCTTCAGGGGGAGTTCTTCTATATCTTGCAATCAAATTCCTCAATATCAGTATTTTCACTTCATATGTTTATCCCCGTTGAAAACTTAACCTACATTGTCATCAATCACCAAAAAGGGGGAGATTGTAAGTGCATCTAGTGCCCCTTAGTGATTTTGGTGTATTGAAGACTTATAGGTTAAGGGACTAATGTGTTTATGAGTGTACACAAGTCTATAAGTCTATGAGGAGTTTGATATTTACAAAGAAAGTCGACCCCTAAAAATGAAGTTCTTGGACTGAAGACTTTGGATTTCTGAAGACTTTGAAAGTGAAGAAATTGGTGTGACCTTGAAGACTTGGTATTCATTTGAGGAACATGAAGCGTGAAGACTTTTGTTTTCGTAGTTTGATTTTCTCTTTCTTGAGTCATAGGAAACACCTTACTGTTAAAGGGGGTCGAGAAAATACTAAGGAAAAATTTCCATGTGATGCTCAACTCAAAATCCTACACCTACCAATCCCTTCGAATGAAGCCATTGGAAATCTCATACAGTTCAGTCATATTCTTCAGTGACAGAGACGAAGTTCTTCTGGTCTCTGAGGAATTTGTTCTGACTGAGGAGTTAGGAATTCGCCAGTGCGGATTGCCTACACAGTGAGGAACATGATAGCCCTGAGAAATTCGATACTCAAATTTCCGACCGTTGCTGTGCTATGCGCCAGCTGTCCCAAAATATCTACCCACCTAACGGTCATATCATTAAAGGGCATTTATGTCTTATCATGTCGGGCTGCTCCCTAGGCTATAAATAGCCGCCCCCTACAACCACTAGCTGGTTGGCTGCTCCTAGAGAAACTGAAATTTGTCATTTGAGAGCATCCCATCCTCCGAGGACTTTGAGCGAAAATCATCAAGTGAGGAAAACCCAAACCCAAACACCTGCAACCCAAAGTGATTGAGCATCACTTAAGAGATTGATCCTGCGTGGATCTGAAGCTTGTTACCTTTGAAGATTGTGCTTCTTCTAGACGGTTAGGCGTCATGGTCTAGAGCATCCAAGAGGAATTGTGGATCGCCGAGTGACCGAGTTTGTGAAGGTTCGGAAGTCACCTGAAGACTTACCACGAGTGATTGGACGAGGTCTGTGTGACCTTAGTTCAAGGAGAATACGGTGAGGACTATGTGTCCGAGACTGTGTGTCCTCATGTTTAAATACCTAGCCGCTCTAACCAGATGTACAACTGAGGCAACAGTTGGAACTGGTCTACCAAATCATTGTCTTCACCAAGCTTACTGGGTCTATTTCCTCAACTCTTTCATTTCCTGATTACTGTGTTATGTGCTTGTCATATCTGTGTTTGAAGACTTTGACAGAAGACTTTCTCAATTTCCTCAGTTCAATTTCTTCAGTCTGTTTGTCTTCATCCTGTGCTATCCTGTGTTTACGCTTTCTGTACTCTGTGTTTGTCTTCATTTCATCATGATGACCATGCCTATGTTCTGCTATGCTTACTCTTGATTACTTATTCCGCTGCAAGTAGTTCTTCGCTAAGGAATTTCCTCACCCGCAAAATCCTCAATGAAGAATTCATAAAAATCGCCTATTCACCCCCCTCTAGTCGATATAAAGCACTTTCAGTTCTTTTTCTCCTTGCACATGCCATCAACTCCATGCTTGTTCTTGCTCCAGTGTTCATCCTTATCCAAGATAGGCCCTTCATTTGTAAGCAAAACAAATGTATCCAATTTAGGCAGCATCATATTCTCATGAACATTAGAATCATTACCAAGAAACGAAAGTACCTGGTAATTTAATTGGCGTGAGCGAGCTCCAGTAATTGGTCCAGTATATGTAGCAGTAGGGGCTGTGGGTGCAACAATGGTATTGATGTCCTCATCATCCTCCCCTTCTTGCAATGAAGTCATCCTCGACAGAAGATCATCTTCCTCACGCAAATAAGGCTTCAAATCTGCAATGTTAATAGTGGGACTAACCCCAAAATGTACAGGTAGCTCAAGTTTATATGCATTATCATTTATTTTCTCTAACACCTTAAAAGGACCATCAGCACATGGCATTAGCTTTGATTTGCGCAAATCAGGAAATCTATCCTTACCCAAATGTAACCAGACAAGATCTCCAGGTGCAAACACAACATGTTTGCTACCCTTATCTCCCGCAAGTTTATATTTAGCATTCATACGCTCAATGTTTTCCTTAGTTAACTCATGCATTTTTAAGATCAATTCAGCACGTTGTTTAGCATCAAAATTAACCTTCTCTGAAGATGGAAGAGGCAACAAATCAATAGGTGCACGAGGTAGGAAACCATACACAATTTCAAAAGGGCACATCTTAGTAGTAGAATGCAACGAACGATTATAAGAAAATTCAATATGAGGCAAGCATTCTTCCCACATTTTCTTATTATTCTTCAAAACAACCCTAAGCATAGTACACAATGTTCTATTGACTACTTCGGTTTGTCCATCAGTTTGGGGGTGACAAGTAGTACTAAAAAGCAGTTTAGTTCCCAACTTTGCCCATAAACATCTCCAAAAGTGGCTAAGAAATTTAGTATCACTATCTAAAACAGTAGTATTTGACACACCATGCAAGCGAATAATTTCACGAAAGAACAAATCAGCAATATTAACAGCATCATCGCTTTTATGACATGGTATAAAGTGTGCCATTTTCGAGAATCTATCCACGACAACAAATATGCTATTCCTCCCCTTCTTTGTCCGAGGTAAACCTAAAACAAAGTCCATAGATATATCCTCCCAAGGAATACTAGGTATAGGCAAAGGCATATATAAACCATGAGGATTGAGTCATGACTTAGCTTTTTGACATGTAATGCAGCGACCAACAAAACGCTCAACATCCCGTCTCATCTTTGGCCAAAAGAAATGTGTAGCGAGTACGTCCTCCATCTTCTTCACGCCAAAGTGTCCCATTAATCCTCCTCCATGTGCCTCCTGCAACAACAAAAGACGAACATAGCTAGCTGGAATGCATAGCTTGTTAGCACGGAACACAAAGCCATCATTAATAATGAACTTGTTCCATGTTCTTCCTTCTTTACAATTCTGCATTACATCTTTAAAATCAGCATCATGCACATATTGATCTTTGTTGGTCTCCAAATCAAATATTTTGAAGTCAAGTTGTGAAAGCGTAGTATAGCGACGAGACAATGCATCGGCAATAACATTTTGTTTACCCTTCTTGTGTTTAATGACATAAGGAAAAGTCCCAATGAATTCAATCCATTTAGCATGTCTACGATTCAGTTTAGCTTGACTTTTAATATGTTTCAAAGATTCATGATCAGAATGTATAACAAATTCTTTGGGTCATAAATAATGTTGCCATGTCTCTAAAGTCCAAACAAGAGCATATAATTCTTTATCATAAGTAGAATAATTCAGACTAGGCCCACTCATTTTTTCAGAAAAGTATGCAACAGGTTTGCCATCTTGTAATAACACACCACCTAACCCAATTCCACTAGCATCACATTCAAGCTCAAAAGTCTTATTAAAATCAGGAATTTGGAGTAAAGGAGCATGTGTCAACTTATCTTTCAATACCGTGAAGGCTTCTTCGTGTGCGGTACCCGAAACAAAAGGCACATCCTTCTTGGTAAGCTCATTGAGAGGTGCCGCAATGGTGCTAAAATCTCTCACAAAACGCCTATAGAAACCAGCGAGTCCAAGAAAACTCACTTGTGTGACTGTTTTGGGCTGCGGCCAACTCTCAATAGCTTCAATCTTGGCTTTATCAACTTCAATTCCCTGTGGAGTAACAACATAGCCAAGAAAAGATACTCGGTCGGTGCAAAAGGTGCACTTCCCAAGGTTACCAAACAAACGTGCATCACGTAGAGCAATAAAAATAGCACGTAAATGTTCCTAATGTTCTTCCAAAGATTTGCTATAAATCAGTATATCATCAAAATAGACTACCACAGATCGTCCAATGAAAGCACGTAAAACTTCGTTCATTAGTCTCATGAAAGTACTATGTGCATTAGTTAACCCAAAAGGCATGACTAACCACTCATATAAACCAAACTTAATTTTAAATGTTGTTTTCCATTCATCTCCCAATTTCATACGAATTTGATGGTATCCACTATGCAAATCAACTTTAGAGAATATTGTAGAGCCACTCAATTCGTCAAGCATATCATCTAGCCTAGGAATAGGATGACGATAATGAATAGTAATATTATTAATGCCTCTACAATCAACACACATATGCGACGTACCATCCCTTTTAGGTACTAGTATAATAGGAACAGCACAAGGACTAAGAGATTCGCGTATATAACCTTTGTCGAGCAGCTCCTATACTTGACGCATAATCTCCTTCGTCTCCTCTAGATTGGTACGGTATGGTGCACGGTTGGGTAGCGATGCACCGGGAATTAAGTCAATTTGATGCTCAATCCCTCGAATAGGTGGTAATCCCGGTGGCACGTCTTGTGGGAAGAAGTCAGCGAACTCCTACAAAATGTTAGTGACAGCAGGGGGCAAAGAGGAACGCACGTCCTCGAATGAAAATAATGCCTCTTTGCACACAAAAGCATAGCAAACAGATTTGATAAGATCTAGCTCATCAATATCAGATTTGGTGGCAAGTAAACATGCACTTTTCACTTTAATTTCAGAAGCAACACTAGATGGTTTATTATTAGGCTTCATTTGTTGCTCAAATCCTTTTGCCACAATCTGATTTTCACTCTTATTTTTCTCCTGTTTTGCTTTATTAGCTCTATTAATATCATCTTTCAAAATGGAATCAGGAGTCATAGGAAGCAAAGTAATATTTTTATCCTAATGAACAAGAGTATACTGATTGTTTCTACCATGGTGTATAGAATTTTTATCAAATTGCCATGGTCTACCAAGTAATAAGGAACATGCTTGCATAGGTACCACATCACAATCAACATAATCAGCATATGTAGAGATACTAAAATGCACATGAACAGTACGTGTTACCTTAACCTTGCCACTGTTGTTGAACCATTGGATGTAGTAAGGATGTGGATGTGGTCTCGTGGTGAGAGATAACTTCTCCACCATCTCCATGCTAGCCAAGTTGTTGCAGCTCCCTCCATCTATGATGACGCGAATAGAACGTTCCTTCACAACTCCCTTTGTATGGAACAAATTATGCCTCTGATTTTGCTCAGCTTGTGTAACCTGCACACTCAAAACACGTTGAGCAACCAAACATTCATACCTGTCAGCATCTTCTGAGCCATGTATTGCGTCTGATGATCAGAATCATCTCCACCGTGTTCTTCACGTGTAATAAGAGCCAAACTCTCCCCATCATAGTCACTAGTGGACTCATACCCACCATCCTCAGTAGCAATCATCACACGTTGAGATTTGCATTCTCTCGCATAATGACCGCTTCCCTTACAACGACGACAAATAATATCACTTGTGTGCCCTGTTGATGCCATGGAGGAAGAAGAGCTCTGTGCAGGCCCGGCAGGTGTGCTCTTGGCAGAAAGTGGTGGTTGTGCCTGCTTTCTTGTATCACGGTTGGAGGTGGCACCTGATGGAGGTGATGGTGCAGTGGAAGTAGAGGATGCACGTGGTGTCCATGATGAAGGTCGACCTGCAGAAAAGTTAGTTCGCGCCAATGTCTGTCGATCCTGCACTTCATGTTCAGCTTTACAAGCAAGATGGAATAAACGAGTGATATTATTATACTCCTTATACTCTAGAATGGTCTGAATCTCTCTATTTAATCCACCCATAAAACGTGCAAGCATAGCTTCATTATCCTCAACAATACCACATCTAATCATGCCAGTTTGTAATTCCTGATAATATTCCTCTACAGAATTTTTCCCTTGTCTTAAACGCTGCAATTTTTAAGTAATTCACATTGATAATATGGTGGAACCCAAGGAGTACGCATAGCAGTTTTCAAAGCAGCCCAAGTAGTTGGAATATTATTCTGATATAATCTACGATGTTCAGACCACCACACACAAGCAAAACTAGTGAAAGCACAAAGTGCAGCAACAACACGTCTCTCCTCGGGATATTCTAAACATGTAAAACGTTGTTCTTTTTCTAACTCCCAAGTAAGGTATATATCAGGAACATATCTACCCTCAAATGGTGGAATATTCAATTTTAGTTTAGGAAGATGGTCATGATCTCGTACCTGAGCTGGTAATGCAGCCCTACCATTGCGATTATTTGCATGTGGACGACCGGGTGCTGGTGGTTGCACGTAGTTCTGATTTTGATCAACTTCATCCTCGTAATCTCCCGCATAATCATCCTCCTCCTCATCAGCAGCAGGAGCCACAGAAGTATCAACAGCAGCACCAACAGGTTGGCCAGGCTCAAGAGGGACACGGCTCGCTCGGCGGAGGGCTATTTCGCGACGTGGAGGTAGTCATTGTTGTTGTTGTTGTTGTTGTTGTTGTTGCTGCAGAGGTGCGGCAGGTGCAGCCGGTGGTGGAAGACGTGCAAGCAGTTCATTAAATCTGTTATCAAGCTTTGTTTCGAATGTATTCTCAAGGCCAGTGATCTTATCCATGGCCTCTTCAAAATTGTTCAGCACATCTTGCACCTGTTCAGTCATCATTTGCTGAACCTTATCATGAAGCTCCTTGTTCGTTAAATTCTCCCAGTCAATCTCGTCGGCTTGTGATCCTAGCATGGTTAGCAGCAATAGAAACACACGAGAAAATGATCTTACAGACTACTAACAAGTGGTGGTGGTGGTGGGTGTCACAAATCCACCAAGAAAATCTCATATTCTTACCAGTTCTTACCCAGCAGCAGGCGGTGATCGGCAACCGATGTGGTCAAAACTCTCAAAGCTTGGATAGATCGATTACCAGGGAGAGTCAAACGCACGATGTAGATGTATGTGGAGCTGGGAAGGCTCATAATATAGTAGCAAAAAGGGTCAACAATAATCAATTCAGAGATGCAAAGTTGAATAAACGCTCAACGACGGTACTGTGCTGGTCCTAGGCTAGACCGTGCTAGAGACGCGAGCCTAGAACACTAACAAAATCACGGCGCTGCACGTAAACAAGGGAAAAGCACACTCTGCAAAAAATTGCTCTGTTTTTTTGGCGCTCTTTTTTTTGCGCTCCTCTTTTTCTTGCGGAAAATCACTATAATGGCGAGTGTCTCAAAACTCTTCCCAGGTCAAACTGATAGGATGGGCATGAAATTTTTGTTGACTATTTTTTTTCTTGAAAATCAGGGCAGCGACGACGAAAAAGTGCGACAAAAAATCACTATGATGGCGAGTGTCTCAAAAGACTCAGAAAAGCCTAAAAATAGGATAGGGGAAAAATATTTTCGGTCGCCGAAATTTTGGCCTAAAAACTGCCCGGGGGTCTCCAGACTCGTTTTTTTCCAAAACCTACTCAGGCAAGGAAACACGAATCGGAAACTAGATGGATCTCGAAAACAGACCTAATATGAAAGGAACTCGGATTGGTGGTGGATATATGGTGGTGGTATAGGGCAGCGGTGGTGGTATATGGATATGCATCGGTGGTGGTATATGGATACGGATTGGTGGTGGTATATGGATATGCATCGGTGGTGGTATATGGATACGGATTGGTGGTGGTATATGGATACGGATTCAGAGCGGTGGTGGATAAGCGGTGGTGGTAGGTGGCAGGGGCGATGATGATGGTGCGGTGGCGGCGTGACAACTTATGACTAGAAATCGAAACTCTAAAAGACTAGACGCTAAGACCAGCAACTTGACACGACGATGCAACTGCAAATTCAACAAAGCAAAATACTGAAAAGACTATGGAAAGGCTCAGACTGGTTCGGATAGGATGAACTAACCCTAATTTTTTTTGGTTTTTTCGTGGACTGTAGGTATGAAGAACAGACTCGATCTATACTACGAAAAACTGTAAATATCACCGAGCAACATGGAAATCTGATACCATTTGATAGAGGCAATGGTGTCCCGTCTTTCGATGAGATGGTGGCTATCGTTTTGGAGGAAGTCGACTTTGACGATCCGACTACGAACGTGCGAGGACGTCGCGCCTTAGCAATCGCTAAACCAACTCCGAGAGGTTATTGACCACACCGGAGCATGATCAACCTGACCAAGAAGGTTTGTTTCCTGCAGGCAAACGAAGAACAAGCAAGAAACTTAGATTGCAATCTTGATATTGCGAATATAAGAGGAAAGCTTTATTGATGAAGGTGGGGTTCTATGACGCCTTTGTCTGGTCGTTGAACACAAATGAAGTACGCGAAGTTGCCGCTATGGCGAACTTTTAATCTAAACAAAACCCAAAGTCTAAACGGTGCCCTAAGGGCTGTATATATGGAGGAAGAGGGGGGAATTTCGTGGCCCTTGGGGAAGGTGTCCGAAACCAACACTATCTCTTGTTTCCCCACACATACGGACTCTAAAAACAGCCTATACTTATGTATTTCGAAATTACATGGGCCTGGCCCAATAATAAGGTGACGCAACACCTAGAATAGCCTTTAGACGAAATTTATGAAGTAGCATCTTGTATATTTCGTCCAAGGCTTCATGCACTCCTTATGGTGGCTTCAAAGTCCTGAAATCATCACTTGTAACTCCGTTCTTGTTCCCCTTGCGCATGCCATCAACTCCATGCTTGTTCTTGCTCCAATGTTCATCCTTCTCCAAGCTAGGCCCTTCATTTGTAAGCAAAACAAATGTATCCAATTTAGGCAGCATCATATTCTCATGAACATTAGAATCATTACCAAGAAACAAAAGTACCTAGTAATTTAATTGGCATGCGCGAGCTCTAGTAATTGGTCCAGTATATGTAGCAGTAGGGGTTGTGGGTGTAACAATGGTATTGATGTCCTCATCATTTGTTGATACTGATGCATATGTAGATAGTGCTGATGAAAGTCTTGATGGGTACATTTGTACTCACGTTTGCTTAATTATGTTTTTGCAGAGAGACTTCAGTCTCACTAGTAGTTCCGCAAGGACTTCGACGTTTAGCTTGTTACCTCAGCTATGATCTTGTGCCCTCGGCAGGGTCTTGTAGATAGTCAGGCTTCTCAGCCTCTTCTTTTGTAGTTGTCTGTACTCAGACAAATTAAGCTTCTGCATGTGCTTGTTGCTTGTATGACTTGAATGCTGGGTCATCGGACCCATGTTTGTAATATCTGGCTCTTCGGAGCCTAATGAATAAATACTTTGAGATGTAGAGTTTTGTTGTGATGCCATGTTGTATTTGCACATATCGAGCATATTGTGTGTATGATTTGAAATGCTTGGTGGGTGTGGGATCCGAGAACCTAGTAGTTTATCCTTGGTAGCATCTCTTACCGGGAAATGTCTCCTAGTGCTTCCACTGAGCCATGGTAGCTTGCTACTGCTCCGGAACACTTAGGCTGGCCGACATGTGTCCTTCTTCGTTCATGTGTCTGTCCCTATGGGGAAATGTCATGCGGTGTCTACCGGAGTCCTGTTAGCATGCTACAGCCAGGATTCACTCGCTGGTGATAGACACATTCGTTGCTGGGTCATGGATGCCTGTCCCTGTAAGTTAGTGCCACTTTGGGTTCACGACTAGTCATGTCGGCCCGGGTTCTCTGTCATATGGATGCTAGCAACACTATCATATACGTGAGCCAAAAGGCGCAAACGGTCCCGGGCCAGGTAAGGTGGCACCCATGGGGATACCGTGCGTGAGGCCTCAAAGTGATATGATGTGTTACATGCTAGATCGGTGTGACTTAGGATCGGGGTCCTGACATCTTATTCCATAGTCCATCGAATCTTTACCCAAAACTTGAAAACTTCACAACAGAAAACTTAACAGAAAACTCGTAAGCTCCGTTAGTATAAGAAAATAAATCACCACTTAGGTACTGTTGTGAACTCATTCTAAGTTCATATTGGTGTAATATCTACTTTATTCCAACTTCTCTATGCTTCATACCCTCCGATACTACTCATAGATTCATCAAAATAAGCAAACAACACATAGAAAACAGAATCTGTCAAAAACAGAACAGTCTGTAGTAATCTGTAACTCTCGAATAATTCTGTAACTCCAAAAATTCTGAAATAAATTGGTGGACGTGAGGAATTTGTCTATTAATCTTCTGCAAAAAGAATCAACTTAAAAGCACTCTTCTGTAAAAAAGGACAGCTAATCTCGTGAGCGCAAAGTTTCTGTTTTTTACAGCAAGATCGCATTAACTTTCACCCAAGTCTTCCCAAAGGTTCTACTTGGCACAAACACTAATTAAAACATAAAAAAACATCTAACCAGAGGCTAGATAGATTATTTATTACTAAACCGGAGCAAAAGGCAAAGAACAAAAATAAAATTGGGTTGCCTCCCAACAAGCACTAACATTTAACGCCCTTAGCTAGGCATGATGATTTCAATGATGCTCACATAAAAGATAAGAATTGAAACATAAAGAGAGTATCATGAAGAATATGACTGGCACATTGAAGTCTAAACCATTTCCTATGCATAGGGATTTTGTGAGCAAACAATTTTTGGGAACAAGACTAAACTAGCATAGGAAAGCAAAACAAGCATAACTTCAAGATTTTAAGCACATAGAGAGGAAACTTGATATTATTGCAATTCCTACAAGCATATATTCCTCCCTCATAATAATTTTCAGTAGCATCATGAATGAATTCAACAATGTAACCATCACATAAAGCATTCTTTTCATGATCTACAAGCATAGAATTTTTATTACTCTCCACACAAGCAAATTTCTTCTCATGAATAGTAGTGGGAGCAAACTCAACAAAATAACTATCATGTGAGGCATAATCCAATTGAAAATTAAAATCAAGATGAAAAGTTTCATGGTTACCATTATTCTTTATAGCATACATGTCATCACAATAATCATCATAGATAGCAACTTTGTTCTCATAATCAATTGGAACCTTTTTCGAAATAGTGCATTCATCACTAAGTAAAGTCAGGACCTATCCAAATCCACTTTCATAATTAATAAGATTCAACACCCTCCAAAATAGTGGGATCATTACTTCCTAAAGTTGACACTCTTCCAAACCCACTTTCATCAATATAATCATCATAAATAGGAGGCATGCTATCATCAAAATAAATATTCTCATCAAAATTTGGGGGACTAAAAATATCACCTTCATCAAACATAGCATCCCCAAGCTTGTGGCTTTGCATATCATTAGCATCATGGATATTCAAAGAATTCACACTAACAACATTGCAATCATGCTCATCATTCAAGTATTTACTGCCAAACATTTTAATGCATTCTTCTTCTAGCACTCCGGCACAATTTTCCTTTCCATCATTTTCACGAAAGATATTAAAAAGATGAAGCATATGAGGCACCCTCAATTCCATTTTTTGTAGTTTTCTTTTATAGACTAAAGTAGTGATAAAACAAGAAACAAAAAGATTCGATTGCAAGATCTAAAGCTATACCTTCAAGCACTAACCTCCCTGGCAACGGCACCAGAAAAGAGCTTGATGTCTACTATGCAACCTTCTTCTTATAGACGTTGTTGGGCCTCCAAGTGCAGAGGTTTGTAGGACAGTAGCAAATTTCCCTCAGGTGGATGACCTAAGGTTTATCAATCCGTGGGAGGCGTAGGATGAAGATGGTCTCTCTTAAGCAACCCTGCAACCAAATAACAAAGAGTCTCTTGTGTCCCCAACACACCCAATACAATGGTAAATTGTATAGGTGCACTAGTTCGGCGAAGAGATGGTGATACAAGTGCAATATGGATGGTAGATATAGGTTTTTGTAATCTGAAAATATAAAAACAGCAAGGTGGCAAGTGGTAAAAGTGAGCGTAAATGGTATTGCAATGCTAGGAAACAAGGCCTAGGGTTCATACTTTCACTAGTGAAAGTTCTCTCAACAATGATAACATAATTAGATCATATAACAATCCCTGAACATGCAACAAAGAGTCACTCCAAAGTCGCTAATAGCAGAGAACAAACGAAGAGATTATTGTAGGGTACGAAAACACCTCAAAGTTATTCTTTCCGATCAATCCATTGGGCTATTTCTATAAGTGTCACAAACAGCCCTAGAGTTCGTAGTAAAATAACACCTTAAGACACACATCAACCAAAACCCTAATGTCACCTAGATATTCCAATGTCACCTCAAGTATCCGCGGGTATGATTATACGATATGCATCACACAATCTTAGATTCATCTATTGAAACCAACACAAAGAACTTGAAAGAGTGCCCCAAAGTTTCTAACGGAGAGTCAAGATGAAAACGTGTGTCAACCCCTATGCATAGATTCCCAAGGTCACGGAACCCGCAAGTTGATCACCAAAACATACATCAAGTGGATCAATAGAATACCCCATTGTCACCACCGGTATCCCACGCAAGACAAACATAGAGTGTTCTCAAATCATTAAAGACTCAATCCGATAAGATAACTTCAAAGGGAAAACTCAATCCATTACAAGAGAATTGAGGGGGAGAAACATCATAAGATCCAACTATAATAGCAAATCTTGCGGTACATCAAGATCATGCCAAATCAAGAACACGAGAGAGAGAGAGAGAGATCAAACACATAGCTACTGGTACATAATCTCAGCCCTGAGGGTGAACTACTCCCTCCTCGTCACGGAGAGTGCCGGGATGATTGAGATGGCCACCGGTGATGATTCCCCCCTCCAGCAGGGTGCCATAACAGGGTCCCGATTGGTTTTTGGTGGCTACAGAGGCTTGCGACGGCGGAACTCCCGATCTAGGTTTCTTTTTAGGGGTTTCTGTATTTATAGGAATTTTTGCGTCGGTCTCATGTCAGGGGGGTCTCCGAGTCATCCACGAGATAGGGGGCGCGCCCTCCAGCCTCGTGGATGGCTTGGGACTCTTCTGGCCCAACTCTTTTACTTCGGGGGCTTCTTTGGTCCATAAAAAATCATCAAAAATTGGCACGTCAAGTGGACTCCGTTTGGTATTCCTTTTCTGTAAAACTAAAAAACAAGGAAAAAACATAAACTGGCACTGGGCTCTAGGTTAATAGGTTAGTCCCAAAAATCATATAAAACAGCATATATATGCATATAAAAGATCCAAGATGGCTAATATAATAGCATGGAACAATAAAAAATTATAGATACGTTGGAGACGGATGAAGCAGCGTGCATGGCACGGCTGCGGGCGTCGAGCCCGCCTCCGATCTAGCCGACAGTTCCTCTAGCAGCAGCGACGAGTCCTGGGAGTCCAATGACTCTCCCGAGCCTAGCGATTCTCCGGAGTCGAGTGACGATAGCTACGTCCGTGATGCCCAGCAGCCGGGGTTCCTTGAAGCTTCCTTCTTTTGTTTCCCTGCGAGGAATCGAGACAAGCCCCGTGGGGGTATGTAAAGAAAAACTGTAATGCTTTTGCTCCGATGTTTACTACTCCTAGTATAAGGTTGCGGCTGTGCGTATTGCTTCGGCATTGTTCCCCCTTTTCGTTCTCGCGGTAGCTTAGCGCTCTATGCCGGCAGGTCCTAGTCCTCAGGCAGGCTTTGGCGTTGCTGGTATGCCAGGTCGCGATGACGTGGTCAAGGCAAGGAGGTGAGCTGCCCAAGGTCCGGTAAGAGCTCCTGAGGCGCGATGCTTAAGAGGTCCCCCTTAGCGTGCAAGCAGCTCCCTGAAGGCCGAAAAGGAAAGCGGCATTGCCGGAGTGAGATTGCGAGAGTCAAAATTCTGGACAGCGGGTTCACGCTGATATTATAGGTGACTTATCTTAATGAGCCTGTGGTGATTCCCTTGCACGGCGCCTAATTGTGCTTTAGCGGTGATGCTTCCAGGTAGGGCTCACGCCGGCCACCTCTTTCCCCGCTCATCTAAGTGCTCAACATCCTCGAGTCCCGACCCTCGAGCGAGGCTCAGCCGCCGCTGGTATGCCAGGTCGCGATGCAGTGGTCAAGGCCAAGGGTGAGGGCTGGAGAGTCAGTAGGAGTTCCTGTGGTGTGGTGCTCAGGAGCCCCCCCTTTAACGTGCGGGCGAATTGCTTGAAAAAGGGACGGTTGGTGGAGCCGCCTGCAGCCAAACTCCAGGGATTCCTGTGGGTTAGTCTGAGAGGAGAGAATAACTTGTAAGTGCGCTTGCTATCCTGCTGCTGAGCTTTCCGCAAGAATATGAAGGAACTGAGGATCTGGTGAGGTGACGTGCGCGGGGTAGGCCGCGAGCCAGAGCTCGATCTCTCATATTTGTCAGCGTTGTAGGGACGGACCCGAGCACAAGTGTCATGCCAGCATGTGTAGCCCCTGTTGCGGGATGAGCAAGAGGCCGGTCAGCAACGCGGGAGGCTGCGAAGGGCGATAAACACCAGGCAAGTGGGTGATAACATAAATCATCTCATGGATAGATTAGAGCTAGTTCTGATAGATGCAAAATGATACATTCCGCAGGGACGGACCAACACTGCTTGGGGATAATGCAGCCTGAGGGGACTCCCAACTGAATAAACCAGAAAATATCACATGGCACCATTGCTGAAGAGATGTTGAAGTAGCTGAAGACGCGTGCTGAAGGTGTCGCTCCTCATGAGTCGTCCGGCGGCCGGTTCCTGGGGGACCCCGGAGGTTCTGGCTCCTCCTCCATCAGGATTGCCTGATGCCTGGCCTCGCGAGCTGCCAGGGCGCCATGCATGCGTCGCTGGAAGGTAATAGCCGTGTTCGGCAGGCCGAAAGGCATGCGAACGTAGCTGTGAGGGGGGCCCTCGCACTGACCAATGCGGGACGGCCGAAGGGGCTCATGAGATGTGGCCCTGTTGAGCCTAGGGATGTTGACGTAGGTGCGTAGCTCGCTATCCTTGCCGGGACATGGAGCCGCGCTGGGTGGTGGGCGGCGGTCGCCGCGCATGGCTCTCGCCTCTTGGAGCTCCTCAGTTGCCTTGGTGATGAACTCCTGAGCACCTGGCACCCCGTGCCTTGTGCCCTCCTGGCGGAAGCGCGCGCTAAAGCATGCCTCCACGTGGTGCCCGAGCGCCTCCCTCGTGACGTTGGCTTGGTCAGAGGCCCTTCAGAGGAGAGCCCCCAAGCCCAGCCTGAGAGGGGCGCCGGGCACGCCTTCCTATGCAAGAGAGGGAGGCGGCACATCGGTGGGCGCATGTCCTGAGGTGGTGCCGCTGGACACACCGCTCTCCTTAGGTTCTTGGCAGAGCAGCTGCTTCTTCTTCTTGGGGACAGCCTCAGGAGGGTAGATGGCACCTTCGTCGTCTTGGTTCTCGACTGCCGTAGGCTGGTAGGCGTGCTCGAGAGAGCACACTGCGTCCTTCTCCTCGTAGGTGACCGTAATGATGTCGCGGCTCCCTGGCATCTTAAGGACATTGTAACCATGATGAGTCACTGCCATGAACTTGGCCAGTGCTAGATACCCAAGGATGGCGTTGTATGGAAGACGGATGTGGGCGACGTCGAAGTCGATGAGCTCTGTGCGGTAGTTTTCGCGCTTGCCGAAGGTGAGAGGGAGGCAGATCTGCCCTATTGGGGTGGTGGAGCCATCGGTCACCCCTGAGAAAGGCTTGGTGGGCTGCAACTGGTCATAGGGCACTTGGAGGCGGTCGAACGTCTCGATGGACAGAACATTGAGCCCCACACCGCCATAGATGAGGGTCTTGGTGACAAGGACGTTACTGATGACGGGCGAGCAGAGCATCAGGAGGGCACCGGCACTTGCCGCGCACTTGAGATTGGTCGAACGAGCTGAAGGTGATGGTGCACTTGGACCACCTGAGCGGACGCGTAGCCTCGAGCTTGGGGAGGGCCGCATTCCCCTCACGGGAAAACTTCTTGAAGATGCGATGAGAGGCAGGGGCCTGAGTGCCGCCCAGGATGCAGGCGATGGCACGAGGCACCTTGAAGCCCCCAGCCCCCTCGTCCTGGTGGTGGTCGTCGTTCCTTGTTGGTGGTGGTGGCAGCGGAGGGAGGCCAGCGTTGCCCTGAGGACGGTCCTCATCAGGTTGATCCCTCCAGGGGCCCTCGCGAGGCTAGCCCTGCTAGCGTTCCTCACGAGGCTAATCGCGCCACTCCTAGCGGGGGCCGCGGTCGTCCCAGCGTCCTCCACTTTGGCCTCCTCCGTAGCCGTAGTCTAGATCGTTGCGCTCTGGGCGATGACTAAAGCGCCCGTTGCAGATGGCCCTGAGCTCCTGACAGTCGTTGGTGTTGTGGCTTTGCACATTGTGGAAGACGCAGAACGGGCGGCTGCCCTTGGATGACTCCGGGTGATCGCAACCACGCTTCATCTCTGGTTCGGCCGCGAGCACGGCCAGTCCCTTGCGCTTCGCGTCCTTGGCTTTGGCCTTATTGTCTTCTGGGTCAGCCCCGGGGAGCTCTAGGAGGGAGAGGCGACCCTCCTTAGCTCTCGCACACTTGGTTGCCATGTTGAATATCTCCAGAGCCGTGCATAGGTCCTCGTGTATGGCGAGCTCCTCCTTCATCTTGATGTCGCGGACGCCATCAGTGAATGCCGAGATGATGGCCTCGTCCGATACCTTGGGGATCTTGAGGCGAACACTGTTGAAGCGCTGGATGTACTTCTACAAGGTCTCCCCTAGCTGTGCTTGATGCGCCGCAGGTCACACACAGCCTGCGGCTGGTCACGGGTGCCCTGGAAGTTGGCGACGAAACGCTCTCGCATTTCGCCACAGGAGGAGATCGATCCCACAGGCAGGTTCAGGAGCCACGAGCGTGCGCCATCCTTGAGGGCCATGGGAAACCAGTTCGCCATAACCTTCTCGTCGCTGTTGGCCACCACGATGCTCAGCTCGTAGAGCTGCAAGAACTCAGCAGAGTCGGGGGTGTCGTTGTAGCGTGGAGGCAGGTCGGGCTTTAACTTCCCCGACTAGACGATGCTGCATAGCTCGGGGGTGAAGGCGCGACAACCCGCCGTGGTCACAGGAGCCCGTCGTGGAGGCGGAGCCTGATCCTGGCGCTCGCGTGCCACCGCTGCAGGCGGCGCACGGTCTTGACGTGGTGGTGCTGGGAGTGCACGAGCATCTCCTTGCGGCCGCTGGACCACCTGGCAGCTTTCTTCGTCACGCGCCGGCGCCCTGCATGGCGGGTCGCGCCGCAGGGCCTCTGTGGGGACCCCGACTCATAAGTCGAGATCACCGATGCATGTGTACAGTCATCCCGAAGATCAATGCTCACTAAACACACAGATGATGAATAACAAGAGTCTTACATCCATACATACCGTCTTACACGAATTATGACCATTATGGTCAAGTCTTTCATAGATAAAGCCTCACGGATGAACATCGAATAAACTAATATAGCGGATGTCTTCATAGATAAGTAGAACCCATGCCATCTGCCTTAACCCTAAAGGTACTCTGACTGGGAAAGCATCCTAGTTCATACGTTCGTCTCCGAACAACTCTTCTTCAAATTCCTGCTCTTCCATGCCTGGCCAATTAAATAACCAGTGGCAAGCCAATGAGTACTTTGAATGTACTCGCACGCAACCCATGTTTTGGCTCAAGATACAACAATGCATGACATAGGTAATTTTTTGCAGAAAGCTAATTTTATTGTGCTATGACATGTTCAACAACTGGTAAATCATGCATCATATGAATTCAAGTAACCATAGGGACTGGTTACAGATATCAATATAAAGGGAGTGGGCTTCAACCCAACTCAATCATGTCAAGTCCTTTCACTTGACCTAAGTAGTTCTTCCCACTTATCCAAACACACACACTGGTTTGTAACAAAGTGGACGTAGCCCAAGAGCGGTTACTCAACTGTCCTTGACCGTGGACACGGCTATTCGAATAGTTTTACACTCTGTAGAGGTTGCACACTTTACCCACAAGATCCGGGGAACTTCCGTGTCAACCACGACCCGCGGTACCTCAAGTACCCGGGGTAAGCACCCGATCACTATCTTTCCCTAGACAACACTAACATAGAGTCCACTCGATTGGTAGTAACCCCCGTGCCCAACATTTGACATCTTAAAATTGTGGAGCCTCGCTCCCATATTCATCACATACCACTGGCACGGGGTACCAACGGTGTGTCCGGTGCCCTGTGAAAACAGTCATGGCCGCCTATCCAAGCACGACCACGTCCCGAGAGTGACCTCGTGTCACCCCCGTCACTTGTAATGCGGGCACCATGCTAGTATCGGCCTAGATAATCAATAATGCCCTTTCCCATATAAGGGTAGTGATGTAGTGTGGAACCCTATACGGCCGATATTTCACGAAAGGAGCGGATCCCAACTAAGAACACGAAGAACACGAGGGGAAACACAAGGGAAAACATGAGAGAATCACTCAAACCAACAAGAACAATCACACATGTGCTAGATACTCGAAACACGAGAGGAGATACAAGATCCACGATCAACAAAGGACGATACAAAGGTAACCGGTTCTTCTCCTAGAGGAGGTCTTGATGGGGTCACCCAAGAGGGAGTCTTGAATCCAAGGTGATCTTCTCCTAGAGGGGCCGTGGTCTCTCTCGTGGAGTAGATCCATATGGATGAGCAAAGCTCTACCTCACATATGACCTAAACCAATGCTAACCCTAAAACGTAGGTGGAGGGGGAGTATATATAGTCTAAGGGGCGAAGGGGTACATGGCCTTTCGTCCTGGATACACTGCACGCAGGCAGGAGGGGCCGGATGTCCGGGCGCTGGGGCCGGATGTCGGGCTGGCAAGATCCAGCTTCTGGACGTTCTATGACGGGGCGCCGGATGTCCGGGCTGGTGCCGGATGTCCAGGCTTGCGGGAGGGGCCGGATGTCCGGGGCCTGGCCAGATGTCCGGGCCCTGGAGCACTTCGGTTGCTGGGCTGCTGCTGTTGACATCTTCAGGGGCTGGATGTCCGGGTCCTGTAGCCTTTCTCCGGTTCCTCTCGTTGTGCTCCTTCATCCTTGTACTTGGGGACTTGTCTATCATTCCGAGCATCTCCGAGAGGGTATCCTTGGTACCTAGGCATGTGTAGTGTCCTTGCATTAGGTAGCAACCATGTCTCGCATGAATGGAAAGGAGAAGCATTTAGGAGCGGGTTCACCTTGTGTCCAATGGCGTATGTTTGAGGTCTCGTCGTATGTCTACTTGGGGCTTGGAGAGTAGTCATAGTGTACATGGGGATGATCGTCGGATGCTCCGCATCATCTCCCCTCCCTTGGGAAAGATCCGACCTCGGATCGAAAACCTCATCACCATGGAAACGGTTGTCGTGGAAGGACTTGTAGTTGGACGAAGTTGAAGACATGGCGCAATCCAAGTACTCCAAGGTGTCTCCGAAGTGGTACACATGCAAAAAGAGCAAACAGAAACGGCACTTGGAAATACAATGGTTAGCGCACACAAAGTGTCCATCAAGTAAGTATGAGTCCGTTCGGCAAGATTGTTCGTGACAAAGCGCATGAAGCTTATCAAGATGGTATAGAATGATATGCAAAGCGTTCATGGGAGCAAAAGCATTCATTGTGCACACAAATGTATTGTGAATGTGATCAATGCAACCACGGTGCAAAATGATGTCATAGTGAGACCGTTTATCAATAGCATGAATATGGCAATGGATGCTCAATATGAATAAGTTATCATGCAATTGATGGTAGGCAATATGATCATGATGTATGAATATGCCATCAAGGAAGATCACAACAAATTTGCTTAGGAAGTGCATAAGCTCATATATCATGGATGACATAGAAATGGAAGATGCAACAAGGCAATCATAATGTGAGTCAATCCATGCATAAGATGCAAATTTGTCATAGGTGGTGTTGTACCATAGCTCGATGTCGTGGTAGTAGTGTTGGTCCAGTGGTGCATCCACTAAGTCCGGGCACTCCTCAACTTGAAGGTACATAGGGTCCATCTCCAATGTCGGTCCTCCATCCAATATATGTATCATGTAGACAAGAAGAAGGAAACAACAATGAAAGAATGGCCCATCCAATATGCATATGTGAAGAGGGCTCAAATGGAAGGAGTTCACCTTTAGTAGTTTCTCGAAAATGTTGGTGTCGCGCATCATGTTCACACAACCAATATGACTCGCGATGGTACCACCTTGTGAATTCCTCAAGATGAAAGAACATGACAAACACTCGGAAAAACAAATGAGGTTAGTGCAAATGTAACACCTATCATTTTAGTGGTAAGATACCCAACAAGTGTTCTCATCATTCTTATCATAAGAAAGGACAAGGTGTGGTATGGTATGAAAGCATATGGTGCGACTACAACCAAATACAATAGGCTCAATCAAACAAGCATGCGTCACAAGTAAGGTGTCAAAGTCTCCAAGATCAATAAGAATAATATTGTTGCACTCACTACAAGTGGATATGAGAGAGGCAACGAATGGACATAAGACACAATGACCAAGATATACCATGTGAGAGGCATGAACATATATGGCATCAACCCAAGAAAGTGAGTAATAATGGAGCATGGGTGATGCGACAAAGCAAGCAATCATAGTGATCAAGTCAAGAAAGCTAGTAGTGCGAAGATGCAACGTACTAGAAGGAATCATGGCAAGCATGTCATGTGTGCAAATAATGGTCATGAATAATGCACATGACATATCACAAGCATGAAAGCAAGATATGAGTATAATATCATCAATGTATTGGCGAGAGGACATATGTAAATAGCAATGGGACATCATGACTCTCCCAACACAACAATCATCACTAGCACGAGGTACAAAGAAAACATGGCAATAGCAAGAAGTATCTCCACCAAGCATGCAAATACACATAGAAGTAGTATAATGGTGTATCATGGGTAAATGCAAGTAAGGGTCACATTGCATGGCAAAGGCATAGAAGCAAGCATAACATGCAAAGAGAACACAATAGAATGGGCATAAGGTGACAAGTGGTAAATAGCCCATAGTCGTGTGAGAGACAAGTAGAAAAGATGTGTGTAGTCGTTGCGTGAAGAGAACGGTGGTAAGGACAATCCACGTGATCCCAAATCGTCGTTGCTCTCAAGAGCTCGTTTCGTCAACTCTTGGGATTGAGAGGTTGACGAGTATACGTGGGTACCTACACAAAACAAGACAAAGGGAAAATTGTGTGTGCGTGGTATATGTACACATCATCCATCATGATGCGCATGTGCATGTGTTGGTTAGCATAAAATATCCAATGCTCAAACAAAGGAGATGCGTGATAAAGGAACATGTCATCCATCATGAGAGGTTTGTTATTATGTATAGCATAATGGAGACTCAAATTGTGTAATGCATCACTGGTGATATCTAGAGCATTGTTATGAATGGTATGCATATGGTGCAAGCAATTATGGGGATCATGCAAAGTATGGAATGCATCAAGATCTCCTAATATGTATGAGGAAACTATGGGGGTCTCCTCATGAGCATTAGTGGAAACATCACATGGAGAATATTGACAACATCCAAAACAATGCATATTTGGAACAATGTGATCATGGCATGGCATAGTAGATGAATTGTAC
The DNA here is from genome assembly GCF_002575655.3 of Aegilops tauschii subsp. strangulata. Taxonomy (NCBI): domain Eukaryota; kingdom Viridiplantae; phylum Streptophyta; class Magnoliopsida; order Poales; family Poaceae; genus Aegilops; species Aegilops tauschii. The sequence continues at coordinate 332,458,641 of NC_053041.3, forward strand.
AAATCATGTAACGGAAGCATGGCAATATCATCACATGAAAAACAAAAGCCAATGACCATCATCTCATCATCTATGCCATAAGTGCAAATGGGATTTATTTTAATGGGGCATGCATAGTTACTATGTTGGGATTGAAATGAAGCAATATGGGAGATCTCACTCATAGCATATGACAAGTTCAATGGATTGTGAAACATGAAGTGACCAATAGAATTTTCACATGATATCCTATGGAGCATAGCATCACAACTAGGCAACTCAACATGCTCATCATCATATTCATCATAAATTGGTAAGTCATGACATGAGGAAGTCGCACTAGCATGAAGCATGGGAATAGGTGGATCAACATCATGCAAGCAATCATTGGTAAGATAGTCCACTAGTGGGACAAGAGAAGCACCATCACCTATGTTACCTTTGGAGCACCGCTCATGTGTTGTAGGTGAGGTGTCGAAGACCTAGTCATGATCATCTTCATCTTGATGGAACCATGTGGGGGGTGTATCATCGTACACCATGGCCATCATCGTCTCCATTGGAGGTATGGACTCGTCGAGGATAGGCATGACGTCATGTAGGAGACCTAGCACCAAAGAAAACACACTCGGAGTAGAGGTTAAGTTGTTAGAAATCATAGTGGCCTCACATGCCGTGTCAACTACCTCACTCACTAAGTGTTGTGGCTCACTCACTCCCTCTTGGATGCTCTCACTCGTATGGTTGGTGGAGTCACTCAAATGGCTCTCAACCTCACATAGGATATGTGGCATGCTATCATGTGTGGGGCTAGTGGTGGTCACACTCATTCTCTCATAGGAAATGCACTGAATGTCACATATGGTGGAGTCACTCATATCACTCATGGTGGGGTGGCTCTCCTCACATGGGAATTGGGGCATCTCTTCATATGTGGGTGTCGGAGAGATGTTGGTGCAAATGTCCCCAGGTGCGGTCTCATAGCTTGACTCGGAGTATGAGTCCAAGATGGGCGTCGTCTTCATGTTTTTGAAGAGGTTCATGCTCGTCGCCGTAGTCGAAGGGGATGGCCCTTGCTCGACCCTCTTGTCGCCGTCTTGTTGTTGGAGGTCCATATGATCTGGCACCTTGTAGCTCGTCTCCATGACCGAAGGGAATTTCCCATGCTCGGCCATCTTCCTTGAGGGGCTTCCGATGATGGAAGTGTCGCCCTTGCTCGTAGGTGCTCGCCTCGTTGTTGAAGATCTCGATGTAGGCGAACTCGTGGGAAGTAGGCGAAGATGCCGTACGTCCAAAGGCGAAGATGCCTTGATAGCACTTGGCGAAGATGCCGAAGTGGTTGTTGTAGTAGCTGTAGCGTCCTCATGGTGGTGCTTGTCTCGCGGCCTTCTCTTGTGCACTTGAAGCTTGGCCTTGGCATGAAGTAGAGCTTGTCGGGACTTGTAGGCAGGCGCATCTCAAGCATCTTTATGTTGATGGTGTCGTTGTCGTACTTGAGCTCGATGTAGATGTCGTTCGTCATCGTCGTGCACATGATGCTTGGAGGTGACTTGCCCTTCATGACGATGTGGATCACGAACGTGATTTTTGTCGCCATGGAGATGTGGACGTGGACGACTTGCGCTAGTGTCGCTTGGGCGCTCCGAAGATGATTGACTTGCTCGCCGTCGCCGTGAGGATGATGAAGGGGAAGAACGGTTGATCAACAAGGTTCGAATTTCCTCCTGCCGGGACCCCGATCCTAAGTCGCACTGATCTAGCATGTAACACATCATATCACTTTGTGGCCTCACGCACGGTATTCCAACGGGTGCCACCTTACTTGTGTCACATCCCTAGCTTCTGACATTGCACTAGGCTAACTTCATGTGTGCATCATGTTTAAACTTTGAAAGAAACTTGAAATGGGGATTGCCTAAACCCTAGCATTAAAGGAATTCACTAGGTTCAACCAAAATATCTCCAGTAAATCCAAATGGCTTTCAAAAATGTTCATCATTCTTGGAAAATGCTGGAAACAGTAACCAGAGGTGATGCACATTTTTCCATGACATATTTGGGCTCCGGATTAAATCATACTCTATTTGCATTTGGGCATTTAAATGCTATTAAATATTTTAAATGCTCAAATAATCATAAACTAAAATGTTTATTGTAGGATATATTCCCAACAGTGATCATGAGTAGTTTCATGATTTTTGGAAGTGTCTAAGTATCTTTAATAAAGCCCTAAAGACTACAGAATATTAGAAAATAGAAACAAATAAAAAAAGAGAGAGAAGGACTACCTGGCCACCTACCTGTAGCCGGCCCAGCTCGTTGGCCCAGGCCACCTGGCGCCTCCTGTCGTCTTACTCCTGCCAGTAGGAGCAACTGCATGCTCGCACACGCGCGGCCAAGGAGGCCAGCTCCTCCCTGCCTACCTGCCCCCTCCCCGACGCGTCTGGACGACGCCACGCGCCACCCCGGTCCCTCTCGCCTCTTCCCCGTGTCATCCCCGCCTCTGCCGCTCTCTCTCCCAAAACCGAACGTAGCCATCGCCGCCGACGAGCTCCACCATGGCCAGAGCTATCTCCGAGCCTCTCCGACGCGCCCCCGAGCTCTGCCGTGACGTCCCCGTCCTCTTCGCCGAGCCACATGACGCCGGAGCGCCCCGCAGCGCCGCTATCGCTATTGTCTTCTTCCTCTGCTCTGAGCGCCGCCCCGTTCGATTCGTCACCGTCCGGGCTTCCCCGACCTCTCCGACGACGCCATAGAGTTCACTGTGAGCTCCTGTTGCTTCCCCCTCGCTCTTCCCCTTCGTTCTCGTCCCCTAGCCCCGTCTTCCGACCGAGCCCGAGAGCTCACCGCTGCTGGCCATGGCACCGCCGTAGCTAGAGCGCATCCACGACGCATTCGAGCCCACCCCCGTGCTCAGCGAGTCCGCAGGACTCCATAGCAACCCGCAGCTCGTCCTCCCGTGCACCAAAACGCTGTGTCCGAGCGTGCCCGTACTCCGGCCGCCGCGGAAGTGCTCGCCGCCGTCACCTACGGCCATCCCAGCTGCTGCTGCTACCACCACTAGATGCGCGGGAGCGCCAGCAATCCGTAGGAGCAAACCCCGCCTCAAACCGTGGGCTGTAGCGAGATCCCGACGATCTCCGCCGCGCGAAATGGTCGTCGCCGGCGAAACTCCGGCGACTGATGACGTGGCTCGTCATTAGCCACTAATGACCCAGCTAAACCACCCCTAGAGCCACTGCCATGTGGGCCCCGGTGCCTAAACTAATTAGTTTTATTTCTCTATTAGATTAGCACTAACGACAGTGGGCCCGCCTGTCAACGTTGACTTGGGCACGTCAGCTTTGACAGGGTCCCACAGTCACCCTCTGTAGCTGACTCTGTGTCACTGACCAGTAGGTCCCACTGGTCAGGTTTGACCTGGACCAGCCGCTGTTGACTTGCTGACGTCATCCTGACGCAATGCTGAAGCATTAATTTAATTACTGGAATTATGTTTATACAGGAAATTTCAGAAAATGAAAAGATCTATATATGAAAAATGAACAAAAAAATCCAATCTATCCATCTGCACTGGTTTCATGCATGATAAAGCAACTTAAACCTTCTGTTTATATCAAAACATGTTAGTGCACTTTATAAACCCTCAACTTGAGTTTGTATTTGAATCTTTGATTCAAATGAGCTCAAACCACCCTGGTTGTAGATGCATTATCCCAACACACTCATCTTGCCATGTATTATTCATGCATCATATTGTTGCATTGCATTGATTGTGTTTTCCCTCTGTTGCCGGTAATTGTCCCCTCCCGATAGACGTGATTCCGACGACGTGATCAATGACACCGATGAAGAACTATAATATCTTCAGAAGTGCCAGGCAAGCAAAACCCCCTTGTCCACTCTCTCGCTCCTGCTCTCTTTTACTGCATTAGGACAACAATGATTCATCTGTTACTTGCTGCGATAGTTGAACCCCTTATCCTCTGCATGACCTATCATTGCCACAGTAAATAGATGAAACCCACTAGCATGAGTAGGAGTTGTTTGAGCCCTAATGTGCCTACTCATTCATGCTTGTTTGTCATGCCTGCTATTGCTTAGAGTTGTGTCAGGTCTGATTCATCGGGGATGAGTTGGAATGGTGATGAACATGTCCTACTGTGTGTGAACACGATTTGGTAAAGGTAGCGGTGAGAGGCCATGTAGGAGTACATGGTGGGTTGTCTCATTGAAGCCGTCCTCAGGAACTGAGTTCTGTGTTTGTGATCCATGAAACAGTTACTACCACGCATTGGGCCCGAAACCAATGGACCCTCTCGGCTTCTTAATCACCCTTGTCCTCTGTCCAGGAGTTGCAAGTAGTTTCTGGTGTTTGTAGTAAGCTGGAGGTCGTGGACAGCGCTGACCCGAGGGGTGGGCTGTGATGCAGTAGGCTCGTGGCACGGTGTACCGGGCGCCCGTTTGGTGTCTCGGGAACCCTGCACACATCGTTCGGGGCCGTATGTGGAAACCTTGGTCGGACTCCCTGCGGATGGAACCTGAATAGGCGATAAACCTGGACTAGAGACTTGAGTGTTTAGGTAGGCTGTGGCCGACACCCTCGCTGGGGTTCCGCTTGAAGGTTGCCGAGTACATGCTGTGTAAATGGCGGTAAGTGGTGAGAGCGTTTGTGACGAAGTACACCCCTGTAGGGCTAATATTATCTATTCGAATAGCCGTGTCTGCGGTAAAGGACTTCTGGGTTGCCTATAACAGTTCATAGACAAGCGAAAGTGGATACTCTAAAATGCGCAAGATAAGCGTGAGTGCTATGGATGGCGTCCTCGTAGGGAGACGGGAGCGAATCCATAGTGGTGTATTGATATGGTGAACATGTGGACTCGTGTGCGCCACCTCAAAAGAGTTACTTGCAGTCGTAGTTAGGATAGCCACCGAGTCAAAGCTGGCTTGCTGCAGTTAAACTCCACCACCCCCTTTGTTGATACCGATGCATATGTAGATAGTTCTGATGTAAGTCTTGCTGGGTACATTTGTACTCACGTTTTCTTATTTTATGTTTTGCAGAGAGACGTCAGTCTCGCTAGTAGTTCTGTGTGGACTTCGACGTTTAGCTTGATACCTCAGCTACGATCTTGTGCCCTCGGCAGGATCTGGTAGATAGTCAGGCTTCTCAGCCTTTTTCATTTTTAGACGTCTGTACTCAGACATGTTAAGCTTCCGCATGTGCTTTGACTTGTATGCTCTGAATGTTGGGTCATGAGACCTATGTTTGTAATATCTCGCTCCTCGGAGCCTAATGAATAAATACTTGAGTCGTAGAGTTATGTTGTGATGCCATGTTGTATTTACACATATCGAGCATATTGTGTGTATGATTGAAATGCTTGGTATGTGTGGGATCCGACAACCTAGTTGTTTATCCTTGGTAGCCTCTCTTATGGGGAAATGTAGTCTTGTGCTTCCATGAGCCATAGTAGTCCGCTACAGCCCGGTTCACCGGAGTCCTGCTAGCCCAGCACTACTGCTCCGGAACACTTGATTGGCCGGCATGTGTTTCACTTCGCTCCTGTGTCTGTCCCTTCGTGGAAATGTCACGCGGTGATATCCGGAGTCCTGCCTAGCCTACTACAGCCCGGGTTCCCGGAGTGCCGTTAGCCCAGTGCTACAGCCCGGATTCGCACGCTGCTGGCCGACATGCTCGATGTTGATTCATGTATGCCTGTCCCCGTAAGTTAGTGCCACTTTGGGTTCACGACTAGCCATGTCGGCCTGGGTTCTCTCTCATATGGATGCTAGCGACACTATCATATACGTGAGCCAAAAGGCGCAAACGGTCCCGGGCCATGGTAAGGCGAGACCCGTGGGAATACCGTGCGTGAGGCCGCAAAGTGATATGAGGTGTTACAGGCTAGATCGGTGTGACTTAGAATCGGGGTCCTGACAGCGTTGGTATCAGAGCCTGACTTCCTGTAGGATTACCAAGCCAAACTGGTCGAAGTTGAGTCTAGAAGTGCTTTAGTTATATAAGGGAATTGATTGTGGAAGGGAATGTAAGGCTCTTTTTACTCCTTTACCTTATGCCCTTCTGATCTGAGTCACCCTCTTCTCTTCTACGGGGATTAAGAACTAGGCTTCTCATCTTTCTATCAGGATTACGTGTTACTAATCCGTAGACTCATAGGATTGATGGATTTAAGCCTCAGTTCAGTTCCTACTACTTCCGTATGTTGACCATTGATCCCGGAAGTTTATATTGTGATGTTGAGTGGTCATGCCACTATTTTGAAGGATGTCTCAAGTATTTTTGAGCATTTATAGTCGTTATGCTATCCGAGTCATCCCAGGTTTCTAAACTATCTGATGCATTTGCAAAATCATCTCCCTCTAGTTTCGATGTTCCTTTAGGACAGGTTAATCACACTAATTGCTGAGTTGAGGTACTCTATTGCCTTGACATATATGTTGGAGTTATTATTATGACCCTAGGTGTCTTAGGGGATCATCTAGTAACCTAGCCATCTTGTGTGTCCCAGTGTGATGATTCAGGCCATCATTCTTGAAAGCATCCCGTGATGCCACTTAGTTAGTAGGCATTCTATTTCTGGGTTCTTGAGCCCAAGATTCACTCCACTTACCTCCTGTTGATAGTGTTTGCTCGTTCCTTTAGGATATTAGTAACCTTGCGACAGTCCTCGAGGTCCGTGGTATTTCCTTCTTCCAAATACCATGAACCATTATGGCAGATGTTCTTTTAACCAAAAGATCACAACCAGGGCGCTCTTGAGGAGTACCCCATTTATATTGTGACTCTGCCAGTCCTTCCTCCTCTGCATGGGTTATCCGGAAGAAATATGTTGAATTTGTTCGACATACTAATCCATGCATCCACAACTCAGAAAAACATATGTTCCTTTGGGTTGTCCCTCTTTAGTTATTTTCCGGCCCTCATCTATCAATTGATAGTCAGGAGTAATTGTGCATTTGTGTTCTTGATGCCTATTATTCTTGTGGTCTGTCAAGCCATTCTAATCCGGAATGACTAGGAGAAACAAACTCCAGTACCTCGTCCATCTTTGGGATTGGGTCAAAGTAGTTGTATTCCGCAGATCAAAATGCCAACCCAGTTTTTGTTCTGTTCTACCTTCGAGTATTACCCCCTTTATGTCGAGAATATCATAGGAATTGCACCACCTCTTATGAATTCTTGACGCAGTGATACTCCTCGCCATCATCACTCATTTCTTGGTCCCGTGTTGTTGCAACCGGAATGCCGACAAGTGAACTATGATGTGTGAAATCAATACTCCTAGCAACTCTGTTGCTTGGTAGTTGAAGGACAATAATTTCATCCTTAGCGTGTGGGTTACTGAATCACATCCTAAGGTTGATCGTGCTACCTAGTCCATTTTTCCTGGTGCACCTTTGATCAAGAGTTAGGATTGTATCAATCCCTTTCTTGTTTGGTCACATCGTCTTGCCCTGAAAAGCAAGATTGTTCTCGAGCTTAGTAACATATCGGTGGTTCGTGATTTCCTGAATATCTTCTCGGAAGTATCACCAGGTTGCTCCCTGACCGTTATGTTGAGCTCGTGATCAAGTTGGTTTCCTATAAACCACCCCTTCTCCAAGAATCTGTGTTGGATACCCCTGAGCTAGTTGGTTGAGCTAAACAACAACTTGGAGAGTTGGAAGATAAAAGCTTTGTCTGACTTAGTTCATCATTAAGGGATATCTTGGTGTGTGTGTGTGTTAAAGAAAGATGATATCTTCATTGATTGACCCTCATGATCAGTTGTTGGATCTATTATCTTACCAATCTTTGATTTGAGTATGGGCTATCGTCAAGTCAAATCAGAACCAACGATGTTCGTAATGTTGTCTTACTGGTGGTTGATCCCTCGAGCATACACCATTATATCTTTTAGGTCTGACCAATGCTATCACCGTGTTCACACGATGGTGGAAGTCCAGTGATATGGAAATTCCGATGAGTTGCTGTTGAGCCCATCAGCAGCATCTTGTTTTCCCCATGATTCGTGTTAAACATTAAGCTAGTGTTGGAAACTTTGTAAACAATGCCTTCATGTTCCGTTCATGAAGCATATGTTTGGATGAAAGTAGTGACTTCCTCTAATTCACGTGCATCTGATGCAAGTTGCCGTCGTGGATTTGAGAAAGTCAATGTTGCTTCTTTTGGAATCATCCCAAAATCGGTCATGCATACATGCAAAGTATTCTGTGGTTCGGAGACTTGCAACCTTCGTTCTATATGTGTTCCTAGCACACCAAGCCACTGATTGATTTGTTCAAGGAAAAGGAGTTGTTGTGCAAATCCAAGGTCATGCACAAGACTTCGTTACCCTAGATGATGGTTCCCCACCTGAACTCGGTAGTGTTTTATCATAAGACTACTATGTGGTCATGCTTGTCTGGGACAGCGTGTTCACATGTGTTTAGCAGAACTAGCTCATGTTTTGGAGCTTGCTATCTTAGTTCATTCCTCGAGAATCTCGCAACGCCATCTCGTCGAATTGTGTTGCAAACTTTCTTTTCAGACATGCTGAGTCTGAAGTATCCTATCACCAATCGGATCTGAATCTCAGGCAGATATGATGGTTGGAACATTCCCGACATTTGCATTTTGTTCCTAGCTTGCACCGCCTTGTGCCAATTTCCCATGGGCTGCCCTTCTCAGCCATTGCTGCTCAGGATCTTCTTCAAAAGTGGTCCTACCATGGGTCCCATCCATTTCTGATGATAAGCAAAAATCATTCCTTACGTTGTCTTCAACAAGGTAGTCCACATCGTCCATTCTAGCCCGAGTGTGTCGTTCTCCCGAACTCCCTTGAACGATCGTTTGTGATTGCCTTAGGCAGGCATAAAGAGTTTCAATGATATTTATATCAAAAGTAATTCTTTTTGCCACTTGAGGGAATAATTCTACGAGTCACCTTTTCCAAGGTGCCCCATTATGGAATCATGGCAATTCTTCGTCGCTATTCTGAAACCTTCGTCAAATTGTTTCTTCCGTCCCTCCTGATGCATGTTTTGCCTCTCAGCTCCAGAGATGTTTCTATGTCCCACTCCGTGAATTGATCTTGTGATCATTAAGATGATCCTAAGTTGCTCGAATCTCAGAAAGATCGATTCTTCTAAAATTCTCTCTCTCTATTCGTTGTTATGTTGGATGTAGTTCTCAAAGCAAGACGTCGAGATCAAGGTGATGCAATGAATCAACATCTTCGAGAAGAGCAATTGGATCATGAAGATTGTGTTAGTTTGTGTCCCCTCTGTCTTCTTACCTCACGACTTGAATCTCGGGACGAGATTCTTGTTTAGTGGGGGTGAGTTGTCACATCCCTAGCTTCTGACATTGCACTAGGCTAACTTCATGTGTGCATCATGTTTAAACTTTGAAAGAAACTTGAAATGGGGATTGCCTAAACCCTAGCATTAAAGGAATTCACTAGGTTCAACCAAAATATCTCCAGTAAATCCAAATGGCTTTCAAAAATGTTCATCATTCTTGGAAAATGCTGGAAACAGTAACCAGAGGTGATGCACATTTTTCCATGACATATTTGGGCTCCGGATTAAATCATACTCTATTTGCATTTGGGCATTTAAATGTTATTAAATATTTTAAATGCTCAAATAATCATAAACTAAAATGTTTACTGTAGGATATATTCCCAACAGTGATCATGAGTAGTTTCATGATTTTTGGAAGTGTCTAAGTATCTTTAATAAAGCCCTAAAGACTACAGAATATTAGAAAACAGAAACAAATAAAAAAAGAGAGAGAAGGACTACCTGGCCACCTACCTGTAGCCGGCCCAGCTCGTTGGCCCAGGCCACCTGGAGCCTCCTGTCGTCTTCCTCCTGCCAGTAGGAGCAGCTGCGTGCTCGCACGCGCGCGACCGAGGAGGCCAGCTCCTCCCAGCCTACCTGCCCCCTCCCCGACGCGTCTAGACGACGCCACGCGCCACCCCGGTCCCTCTCGCCTCTTCCCCGTGTCATCCCCGCCTCTGCCGCTCTCTCTCCCGAAACCGAACATAGCCATCGCCGCTGACGAGCTCCACCACGGCCAGAGCTATCTCCCAGCCTCTCCGACGCGCCCCCGAGCTCCGCCGTGACGTCCCCGTCCTCTTCGCCGAGCCACATGACGCCGGAGGGCCCCGCAGCACCGCTATCGCTGTTGTCTTCTTCCTCTGCTCTGAGCACCGCCCCGTTCGATTCGTCACCGTCCGGGCTTCCCCGACCTCTCCGACGACGCCATAGAGTTCACTGTGAGCTCCTGTTGCTTCCCCCTCGCTCTCCCCCTCCGTTCTCGTCCCCTAGCCCCGTCTTCCGACCGAGCCCGAGAGCTCACCGCCGCTGGCCATGGCACCGCCGTAGCTAGAGCGCATCCACGACGCATTCGAGCCCACCCACGTGCTCAGCGAGTCCGCAGGACTCCATAGCAACCCGCAGCTCGTCCTCCCGTGCACCAAAACGCTGTGTCCGAGCGTGCCCGTACTCCGGCCGCCGCGGAAGTGCTCGCCGCCGTCACCTACGGCCATCCCAGCTGCTGCTGCTACCACCACTAGATGCGCGGGAGCGCCAGCAATCCGTAGGAGCAAACCCCGCCTCAAACCGTGGGCTGTAGCGAGATCCCGACGATCTCCGCCGCGCGAAATGGTCGTCGCCGGCGAAACTCCGGCGACTGATGACGTGGCTCGTCATTAGCCACTAATGACCCAGCTAAACCACCCTAGAGCCACTGCCATGTGGGCCTCGGTGCCTAAACTAATTAGTTTTATTTCTCTATTAGATTAGCACTAATCACAGTGGGCCCGCCTGTCAACACTGACTTGGGCACGTCAGCTTTGACCGGGTCCCACATGTCACCCTCTGTAGCTGACTCTGTGTCACTGACCAGTAGGTCCCACTGGTCAGGTTTGACCTGGACCAGCCGCTGTTGACTTGCTGACGTCATCCTGACGCAATGCTGACGCATTAATTTAATTACTGGAATTATGTTTATAGACGAAATTTCAGAAAATAGCACAAACTTCAAAAAATCCTAGAAAATAATCTATAGCTCAGAATGAAAAGATTTATATATGAAAAATGATCAGAAAAATCCAATCTATCCATCTGCACTAGTTTCATGCATGATAAAGCAACTTAAACCTTCTGTTTATATCAAAACATGTTAATGCACTTTATAAACCCTCAACTTGAGTTTGTATTTGAATCTTTGATTCAAATGAGCTCAAACCACCCTGGTTGTAGATGCATTATCCCAACACACTCATCTTGCCATGTATTATTCATGCATCATATTGTTGCATTGCATTGATTGTGTTTTCCCTCTGTTGCCGGTAATTGTCCCCTCCCGATAGACGTGATTCCGACGACGTGATCAATGACACCGATGAAGAACTATAATATCTTCAGAAGTGCCAGGCAAGCAAAACCCCCTTGTCCATTCCAATACAAACCCACTCTCTCGCTCCTGCTCTCTTTTAATGCATTAGGACAACAACGATTCATCTGTTACTTGCTGCGATAGTTGAACCCCTTATCCTCCGCATGACCTATCATTGCCACAGTAAATAGATGAAACCCACTAGCATGAGTAGGAGTTGTTTGAGCCCTGATGTGCCTACTCATTCATGCTTGTTTGTCATGCCTGCTATTGCTTAGAGTTGTGTCAGGTCTGATTCATCGGGGATGAGTTGGAATGGTGATGAACATGTCCTACTGTGTGCGAGCTAAGTGTGTGAACACGATTTGGTAAAGGTAGCGGTGAGAGGCCATGTAGGAGTACATGGTGGGTTGTCTCATTGAAGCCGTCCTCAGGAACTGAGTTCTGTGTTTGTGATCCATGAAACAGTTACTACCACGCATTGGGCCCGAAACCAATGGACCCTCTCGGCTTCTTAATCACCCTTGTCCTCTGTCCAGGAGTTGCAAGTAGTTTCTGGTGTTTGTAGTAAGCTGGAGGCCGTGGACAGCGCTGACCTGAGGGGTGGGCTGTGATGCGGTAGGCTCGTGGCACGGTGTACCGGGCGCCCGTTTGTTGTCTCGGGAACCCTGCACACATCGTTCGGGGCCGTATGTGGAAACCTCGGCCGGACTCCCTGCGGATGGAACCTGAATAGGCGATAAACCTGGACTAGAGACTAGAGTGTTTAGGTAGGCTGTGGCCGACACCCTCGCTGGGCTTCCGCTTGGAGGTTGTCGAGTACATGCTGTGTAAACGGCGGTAAGTGGTGAGAGCATGTGTGACGACGTACACCCCTGCAGGGTTAATATGATCTATTCGAATAGCCGTGTCCGCGGTGAAGGACTTCTGGGTTGCCTATAACAGTTCATAGACAAGCGAAAGTGGATACTCTAAAATGCGCAAGATAAGCGTGAGTGCTATGGATGGCGTCCTCGTAGGGAGACGGGAGCGAATCCATAGTGGTGTATTGATATGGTGAATATGTGGACTCATGTGCGCCACCTCAAAAGAGTTACTTGCAGTCGTAGTTAGGATAGCCACCAAGTCAAAGCTGGCTTGCTGCAGCTAAACTCCACCACCCCCTTTGTTGATACCGATGCATATGTAGATAGTTCTGATGTAAGTCTTGCTGGGTACATTTGTACTCACGTTTTCTTATTTTAAGTTTTGCAGAGAGACGTCAGTCTTGCTAGTAGTTCCGTGTGGACTTCGACGTTTAGTTTGATACCTCAGCTACTATCTTGTGCCCTCGGCAGGATCTGGTAGATAGTCAGGCTTCTCAGCCTTTTTCATTTGTAGACGTCTGTACTCAGACATGTTAAGCTTCCGCATGTGCTTTGACTTGTATGCTCTGAATGTTGGGTCATGAGACCTATGTTTGTAATATCTCGCTCCTCGGAGCCTAATGAATAAATACTTGAGTCGTAGAGTTATGTTGTGATGCCATGTTGTATTTACACATATCGAGCATATTGTGTGTATGATTGAAATGCTTGGTATGTGTGGGATCCGACAACCTAGTTGTTTATCCTTGGTAGCCTCTCTTATGGGGAAATGTAGTCTTGTGCTTCCATGAGCCATAGTAGTCCGCTACAGCCCGGTTCACCGGAGACCTGCTAGCCCAGCACTACTGCTCCGGAACACTTGACTGGCCGGCATGTGTTTCACTTCGCTCCTGTGTCTGTCCCTTCGGGGAAATGTCACGCGGTGACATCCGGAGTCCTGCCTAGCCTGCTACAGCCCGGGTTCCCGGAGTGCTGTTAGCCCAGTGCTACAGCCCGGATTCGCACGCTGCTGACCGACATGCTTGATGTTGATTCATGTATGCCTGTCCCCGTAAGTTAGTGCCACTTTGGGTTCACGACTAGCCATGTCGGCCCGGGTTCTCTGTCATATGGATCCTAGCGACACTATCATATACGTGAGCCAAAAGGCGCAAACGGTCCCGGGCCATGGTAAGGCGACACCCGTGGGAATACCATGCGTGAGGCTGCAAAGTGATATGAGGTGTTACAGGCTAGATCGGTGTCACTTAGAATCGGGGTCCTGACAACCTGGCCCGGGACCGTTTGCGCCTTTTGACTCACGTATATGATAGTGTCGATAGCATCCGCATGACAAAGAACCCGGGCCGACATGACTAGTCATAAACCCAAAGTGGCACTAACTTACAGGGACAGGCGTACATGACCCTGCATCGAATGTGTCGGTCATCAGCGAGTGAATCCGGGTTGTAGCAACTGGGCTAACAGGACTCCGGGAACCCGGGTTGTAGCAGGCTAGCAGGACTCCGGTAGACACGCGTGACATTTCCCCGAAGGGACAGACACAGGAACGGAGAAGGACACATGCCGGCCAGTCTAAGTGTTCCGGAGCAGTAGCAACTGGGCTAACGGGACTATGGTAATCTGGGCTGTAGCAGACTACCATGGCTCAGTGGAAGCACTAGACTACATTTGCCCATAAGATAGGCTACTAAGGATAGACAACTAGGTTGTCGGATCCCACACATAGCCATACATGTTACACGTATGCATAACATGCAAGTATGTGTTGTACAACATGGCATCACAACATAACTCAAACTCATATAGATAAAGGCCCGGAAGAGCGACATAGCATTTAATACAAACAGGGGTCTCATGACCCATCATTCAGAGCATACAAGCAACGGAAGCATTACATGTCTGACTACAGACAACTACAAAAGAAAAAGGCTGTGAAGCCTGACTATCTACAAGACCCTCCCAAGGGTACGAGATCGTAGATGAGGTAACAAGCTAGTCGTCGAAGTCCATGCAGAACTACTACTGAGACAGAAGTCTCATCTGCAAAAACATAAATTAAGCAACGTGAGTACAAAGGTACTCAGCAAGACTTACATCAGATCCTATCATACATGCATTAGTATCAAGGAGGCAATGTGGGGTTTGGCTGCAGCAAGCCAGCTTTGACTCAGTGGCTATCCTATTCTACGACTACAAGTAACTTCTTTGAGGTGAGAAAACGCACAAGAGTCCACTAATCACCACATCAATACACTACTATGGATTCGTCCCCGTCTCCCTACGAGAAGGCCATCCATAGCACTCACACTTGTCTTGAGCATTTTAGAGTATCCACTTTAAGTTGTCTATGTACCACGTAAGCATCCAAGAAGTCCATCACCGCAGACCCGGCTATTCGAATAGATCATGTTAACCCTGCAGGGGTGTACTTCTTCACACACGCTCTCACCACTTATCACCATGTACACATCGTGTATCTCGGCAACCTTCAAGCGGAAGCCTGGCGAGGGTGTCGGCCACGACCTGACTAACCACGCAAGACTCTAGTCCAGGTTTATCGCCTATTCGGGTTCCATCCGCAAGGGAGTCTGGCCGAGGTTTCCATCACGGCCCCTAACGATGTGAGCAGGGTTCCCAAGCCCACCATCCGAGTGCCACTTAGTACACCGTGCCACTTGTGCCTAGTCTGTCCCAAGCCCACCCTGTCGGGTGCCACTTGGTAGAAAAATAACACTACCTACAAACACCAGAAACTAGTTGTGACTCGTGGACAGAGATCAAGTTGGTTAATAAGTCGAGAGGGGCACTTAAGCATTCCAATGCATGGTAGTAGCTAGTCATTGGACAACATACACATAATTCAGTTCTTAAGGACGGTTCCAGTGAGACAACCCACCATGTACTCCTACATGGCCTCTCACCGCTGCCTTTACCAAATCGTGTTCACACACTTAACTCTTAGCATCAGGACATATCATAACACTCCAATCCATTCCCAATGAATCAAACCTGACACAGCTCTAAGAAATAGTAGGCATGGCATGGTAGGAACACAACATGGCTCAATCAACTCCTACACATGCTAGTGGGTTTCAACTATTTACTGTGGCAATCACAGGTCATGCAGAGGAATGGGTTCAACTACCGCAGCATAAAGTAGCAGTTGAATCATTGTTGTCCTAATGCAATAAAAGAGAGCAGGAGCGAGAGAGTGGGATTGTATCAGAATTAACAAGGGGGTTTTGCTTGCCTGGTTGATCAACAGGGGGGCACTGCTCCTCTAACAGGTACTCTAGAATGGTATCCGGAGCTGGACCTATCTAGAAGGACGGTGCCGACAATCAAAACTCTATCATATGCAACAATATGATGCATGAACATGGCATGTAGATGTGATATGGTTTGTGCTAGTGCAACCAACAACAAGTTCAATGGAGCAGGCTTAGGTTGGTTTTTCATGCATGAAACTGGTACAGATGGGTAGATTGAATTTTTCTGATAGTTTTTCATATATAAATTGTTTCAATCTAACCTACGGTTAAGTTTCTATGAATTTTTGAAGTTTATAACAATTTCTAGAATTTCCTGATTTGTTTTAATACCAGAAAAGAATAACTGCGTCAGCATTGTGTCATGCCTGCGTCAGCGGGTCAACGGCGCAGACCAGGTCAAACCTGACGTGTGGGGTCCACACGTCAGTGTCACAATTAACTAACAGGGTTAGTTAACACTAATAATAACCTAACTACAAATTAGCTAGGCAGGGCCCACATGTCAGTGTCAGGGGGAATTAGCTAAAGGGTGATTAGCCCTAAGCTAATCACCTGACCCAAGAGGCCCACCTGACGGGCCGGCAAGGTCAAACCGGTCAAACCTGCCGGCGTTTAACCGCCGGCGAGGCCGAACGCGGCGGAGGGGCACGGAAATCGCCCTCCGGCGACCGTTCGGGCGGCGGAGACCACCTACGCGAAGCCCAGGCTCGCGCGCATCCAGTGGGACACGCGGGAGACCGTGGGGTGGTTGGAGCTCGCCGGAGCAGAGCTCACGGTGGCGACCGGAGCACGGCCAAGTGCGGGTGAGGTGTTGCAGTGCACAGGGAAGCGAGCAGAGAGGCTCTACGGCCTCCTGGCGTCACCAGGAACACGGTGACGCGTGCGGTTGCGGGCTGCAGTGGCTTGAGCGACGGCGGCGACATGGACGGCGGCGAGAAGCTACAACCGTGGTGGGGATCGGGGCTAGGGCGCGAGAACGGCGAAATGGAGAGAAGGGAACGGAGCAGATGCTCACAACGATCTCGGTGGCGTCGTCAGCGAGCTCGGGGATGCACTGGAGGCGGCGGGGCAGCGAAGACGATCTCCGGTGGCCGGAGATGAAGACGACGGCGACGGCAGCTCTCCAGGGCTTCCCGCGTCACGTGGCTCGACGGAGAGGTAGACGCAGACGTTGCAGAGCTTCTCGGCACGAGGAGAGGGCGAGGGGGAGGCGGTAGCTACGGCAACGGCGAGCGGCGGTGACGGCAGCACTCAGGCGGGTCGAGAGAGAGGGATCCAGGGGAGGAGGGAGAACGAGAGAGAGTGAGAGAGGTGTGGGGCGGCGCGTGCTATCGCGAGGGGCATCTAGGCGACGAGGGGGAGGACAGGCAGGCAGGTGGCGTGGCGTCACGGTCGTGCGCGTGCGCCGGCCACATGCCTGGCCGACTGGCGCGAGGAGGACGACGACGCTGGTGGGCTGGTCCCAGCTGGGCCGCACAGTGCTGGGCCAGCTGAGGCGCCAGATGGGCTGCAGGTAAGCGCCAGGTAAGTTTTTCCATTTTTGTTTCTTTTCTACTTTTCAGACATTTGTTCTGATTTTGTGAAATACTAAATCATTTATTTACTTCTGTCAATTTTTGTAGGAACTATTTGGATTGCTCCATAACTCCTCACCAATTAACAGAATTTTTGGACATATATTATATATATATATAATATATATCCGAAGCAAATAATTACTGGATTAATACAAATGGCCAAAAATAAATATTTATGAGCTCCTAAAAATATTGCTTTGAATTTTACCTCTGACCAATATTTTCAGAGAGAGACATGAACATTTTCTTGGACCTTTTTGGAGCAATTTTTATCTGGGTCATTTCCAGAAATGATTTCTGAGGGTTTCACAAATCCCCATTTCAAGTTTAAATGAAATTTAAACATGATGCACACATGACTAGCTAGTCTAGGTCATACCAGAACTAGGGATGTGACAACTCGCCCCCACTTGAAAGAATCTCGTCCCGAGATTCAGGGGTCGATGGAAAGAAGGTGGGGTACTCCAGTCGAAGACGATCTTCTCGCTCCCAAGTAGCTTCTCTCTCGGAATGATGGGATCACTGAACCTTGAGAAACTTGATGTTATGACGTCGAGTAACACACTCTGCTTGATCAAGAATGCGAACAGGGTACTCTTGTTATGTGAGGTTATCTTGGAGATCAAGCGTTTTGTGGTCCACTCCGCGGATGGGATCCGAGAAGCAACGCCTGAGTTGAGAGACGTGGAAGACATCATGAACTCGAGAAAGATATGGGGGTAGTTCCAACTGGTAGGCAACCTCTCCTCGTTTAGCGAGAATGCGAAAAGGACCAATGTAACGAGCAGCCAACTTGCCCTTGACACCGAAACGACGGGTACCCTTCAAAGGACTAACCCTAAGGTAAGCCTTGTCTCCAACTTCATAAGCCACTTCCTTATGACGATGGTCATACTGGCTCTTTTGACGAGATTGGGCTTCTTTCAAATTCTCACGAATAAAGCGAACTTGCTCTTATGCTTCCTGGATCATGTCCAGTCCAAAGAATTGTCTTTCACCGATTTCTGACCAGTTCAAAGGTGTTCGACATCTTCGTCCATAAAGAATCTCAGAAGGACCTTTCTTAAGACTGGATTGGTAGCTATTGTTATAAGAAAACTCGGCGAAAGGAAGGCACTTCTCCCAATCCATACTGAATGAGATAACGCATGCTCTAAGCATGTCTTCGAGAATTTGGTTGACCCGTTCCACCTGACCACTTGACTGAGTGTGGAAAGCGGTACTGAAAGAAACATGGGTTCCCATGGAAGTCTGGAAACTCTCCCAGAAATGAGAAGTGAAAAGACTACCACGGTCTGAATTGATCTCTAGTGGGACACCATGAAGTGACACTATTCGAGAAATATATAAGTCAGCGAGCTGACCAGCAGTGATACTCTCTCGAACAGGTAGGAAGTGAGCCACTTTGGAAAGACAATCAATGACTATGAAGATAGGATTATTCCCTCTCTTGGTCCTGGGAAAGCTGGTGATGAAGTCCATACCAACTTTGTCCCATTTCCACTCGGGAATAGCTAAAGGCTGAAGGGTGCCAGCAGGCCTTTGATGCTCTGCCTTAACGCGACGACGAATGTCACAGTTAGCAATGAACTAAGCAATTTCTCTCTTCATCCTAGTCCACCAGAACCTCTGGTGTAGGTCCTGATACATCTTAGTACTACCGGGATGAATCGTGAGAGGAGATTCATGAGCCTCCTTGAGAATTAGTTGTCGTAGATGCTGATTCTTGGGAACCACCAAGCGATTCTCAAAGAAAACAACACCTCGATCATCCATAGAGAAACATCCACCAACTCCCTTCTTAATGTTTCTCTTGATGCGGATAACACCCCTATCAAACTTCTGGTCAGTAATGATCTGATCCTCAAGGGTATGTTTCGCCACCAAGGTAGAAAGGAATCTGTGAGGAGCAATGTGAAGGTTAAGCTTACAGAATTCCTCATGGAGAAGTGGTTGGCCCTGCTGCAACATAAGATTGGTGCAATAGGACTTACGACTTAGCGCATCAGCCATGACATTGCCATTGCCTGGGGTGTAGGTAATCCCTAAGTCGTAATCTGAGATCAACTCCAACCAACGTCTTTGCCTAAGGTTCAAATCTGGTTGGGTGAAGATATACTTGAGACTCTGGTGATCGGTGTAAATCTCCCAACGTTTACCAAGAAGGTAATGTCGCCATGTCTTAAGTGCATAGACTATGGCTGCAAGCTCTAGATCATGTGTAGGATAATTATCCTCATGTGGATGCAACGGTCGAGATGCATAGGCAATCACATGACGATCCTGCATAAGAATGCAACCTAGTCCCTATTGTGAGGCATCACAATAGATAACAAAGTCCTTAGTGAAATCCGGTGGCACCAGTATGGGAGCAGAAGTCAGGCGTCTTTTCAGTTCCTGAAAACTGTACTCACACTGTGGGGACCAGTCAAACTTTTTATCTTTCCTGAGAAGTTCCGTGAGGGATTTGGCCACTTTGGAGAAGTTCTCAACGAAGCGGCGACAATAACTGGCTAGACCAAGGAAACTACTAACTTGTTTAACCGATTCAGGTGGAGTCCAATCAAGAACAGCCTGAACTCTCTCGGGATTGACAGCAATGCCCTTACCAGAGATTACGTGGCCGAGATAGGTCACTTCTCGCAACCAAAATTCGCACTTGGAGAACTTGGCATAAAGGCGGTGCTCTTTGAGTTTTTCTAGCACAAGTCTAAGATGTTCGGCCTCCTCTTCCTCTTTCTTCGAGTAAATAAGAATATCATCGGGATAAACCACGACGAACTTATCTAAGTAGTCCATGAAGATCGAGTTCATCAAGCGGGAGAATGTAGCTGGAGCATTGGTTAGACCAAAGGACATGACGGTGTACTCGTACTGGCCATAACGAGTGACAAAAGCCGTCTTAGGAATGTCCCCATTTCTGATCTTGATTTGGTGGTAGCCTAACCTCAAATCCATCTTGGAAAAGACTGAGAATCCAGTGAGCTGATCATACAGATCGTTGATCCTGGGGAGCAGATACTTGTTCTTTATCGTGACCAAATTAACGGGACGATAATCTACAACCATCCGATCCGTACCATCCTTCTTCTTGACAAAGAGGACGGGACAAGCCCAAGGAGAAGAACTAGGATGGATGAAACCCTTTTGCAAGGACTCATCAAGCTGTTTCTTAAGCTCAGCTAGCTCTAAGGGTGCCATCTTGTAAGGTCTCCTAGAAATGGGAGCGGTTCCTGGGATAAGATCTATGACAAACTCTACATCTCTGTCAGGTGGAATGCCTGGCAGTTCCTCTGGAAAGACATCCGGAAAGTCACGGACTACCGGGATATCTTCAATGTCTGGAAGAGGGCTGGCATTAAGAGAATAAAGCTGACGCTTTGCAACTCTAGTGGAGATAGTGACTATCTTGCCAGATGGATGTGTAAGCTGAACAGACCTAGTGTAACAATCGATCTTGGCATAATGAGCTTTCATCCAGTCCATACCCAAGATGATGTTAATATCTGTAGACTTGAGGGCTATAAGTGATGCAAGGAATACAAGTCTGTCAACAAGGATTTCATTACCATGGCTTACACTAGAAGTTTGCCATTTGGATCCAGGAGTC
This sequence comes from Aegilops tauschii subsp. strangulata, assembly GCF_002575655.3. NCBI lineage: Eukaryota > Viridiplantae > Streptophyta > Magnoliopsida > Poales > Poaceae > Aegilops > Aegilops tauschii. The sequence continues at coordinate 332,479,364 of NC_053041.3, forward strand.
TGAATGACTAGTGGAGAGGGCATATCACAAAATGAAATGTTGTGCAAGTTAGCATAGCTTTCAGAAATGAAGGAGTGAGATGCTCTAGTATCGAACAAAACCGATGCTGCATGACAGTTGACAAGGAGTGTACCAAGAACGACATCCGGGTCATCATGAGCGTCTTTAGCTGAGACGTGATGCACACATCCATGTTTAGTGGGAGCTGACTTGAGACTAATCATCTTGCATGATGGCTTACCACAGCCAACATACTTCTCAGGTTGGGGTGGAGCATAGTTTGCTTGAGAGCAATCATGTGCATAGTGTCCTGGATTTCCGCATGTGAAGCAAGTCCCTGAAGTTGGACATGGACCCGCATTGACAAGCAGTCTACCAATAGGCTTGGGTGGAGCATGTAACTGAACTGGGTGAGGCACCACATATGCTGGCCTCGGTGCATATCCAGGTGGAAGAGCGGAGTTCGGAACCCAAATCCGGCGCTTCTGAGAACTAGAACCGGAGGAAGAACCCAAATCACGGGTGTGCTTACGAGACTCCTCGTAAGTGAGCTGAGCTATCTCTGCATTAATGGCCTTGTTCACAAGAGCCTGGAATGTGTTGCAATGGTGCAAGTGAAGATCACGACGAAACTTGGGGTTTAGACCTTTCCGGAACCTAGCCTGCTTCTTGGCGTCCATGGACACTTCTTCTGTAGCATAGCAGGCAAGGTTCTCAAACTCTCTACTGTAAGCATCAACAGCCATCTTACCTTGGGTGAAACTACAGAACTCTTCTCTCTTGCGGTCAAGGAGAGCCAGAGGAATGTGATGCTCACGAAAAGCCTCAGTGAAATCTCTCCAGGTCTGTATCTGGCCAGCTGGAAGCATAGCCTCATAGTTCTGCCACCAAAGACTAGCAGGACCCTCCAGGTGATATCTAGCATAGGTCACCTTGTCACCTTCAGCAACACTCGCGGAACGCAGCTTGCGTGTGATACTACGAAGCCAGTCATCTGCATCGAGTGGCTCAATGGAATGATGGAAGGTGGGTGGGTTCAAACCAATGAAGTCGGTAATGGAAACCAACTCATTACACCGATGTGTGGTGTTCTGCTCAAGCTGTGCCAACAAGCGGTTGGTCTCACGCTTGTTCATCTCAACCTCTAACATGAACTTTGCCAACGAAGACTGATCGGGAGGATTCTCATCCCTACCATCTCCGTGGTTCAGGCTATGAGCAACAGAACTTCGGGTAACTGACGACATCCTGGGAAACGAAACCAAGGACGGGATCAACATCAACTATAGGATGGAGAATGTAGCACAAGGGAATTAGTATCTCTCGAACTCCTAGGACAATTTCGGCGGCGTAACGGCTGTAAAATGCTCAAAATGAGACATCCTGCAAACGATGGGGTAGTACCATACTCAACATCATCACTCAAAGATGTGTGATAGTACTAAACAAACTACACCGGAAGTACTTGAAAAATGGAATATGACTCTGATCAACCAATCCTAAGAGACTACGGAGTAGTAACTCGTGATCCTGATAGACGGAAGAGAAAGCCTAGTTCCTTAACCCCGTAGGAAAAACGATCCTTACATTCCCTTCCACAATCAATTCCCCTACATAACTAAAGAATTTCTAGACTCAATTTCGACCAGTTTGGCTTAGTAATCCTATAGGCAGTCAGGCTCTGATACCAAAGCTGTCAGGACCCCGATACTAAGTCACACCAATCTAGCATGTAACACATCATATCACTTTGCGGCCTCACGCACGGTATTCCAACGGGTGCCACCTTACCTGGCCCGGGACTGTTTGCGCCTTTTGACTCACGTATATGATAGTGTCGCTAGCATCCATATGACAGAGAACCCGGGCCGACATGACTAGTCGTAAACCCAAAGTGGCACTAACTTACAGGGATAGGCATACATGACCTAGCATCGAACGTGTCAGTCATCAGCGAGTGAATCCGGGCTGTAGCAACTGGGCTAACAGGACTCCGGGAACCCGGGCTGTAGCAGGCTAGTAGTACTCCGGTAGACACCGCATGACATTTCCCCGAAGGGACAGACACGGGAACGAAGAAGGACACATGTCGGCCAGTCTAAGTGTTCCGGAGCAGTAGTAACTGGGCAAACAGGACTCCGGTAATCCGGGCTGTCGCAGACTACCATGGCTCAGTGGAAGCACTAGACTACATTTCCCCATAAGAGAGGCTACCAAGGATAGACAACTAGGTTGTCGGATCCCACACACAGCCATACACGTTACACGTACGCATAACATGCAAGTATGTGCTATACAACATGGCATCACAACATAACTCAAACTCATATAGATAAAGGCCCGGAAGAGCCACATAGCATTTAATACAAACAGGGGTCTCATGACCCATCATTCAGAGCATACAAGCAACGGAAGAATTACATGTCTGACTACAGACAACTACAAAAGAAAAGGGCTGAGAAGCCTGACTATCTACAAGACCCTCCCAAGGGTACGAGATCGTAGCTGAGGTAACAAGTTAGTCGTCGAAGTCCATGCAGAACTACTACTGAGATAGAAGTCTCATCTGCAAAAACATAAATTAAGCAACGCGAGTACAAAGGTACTCAGCAAGACTTACATCAGATCCTATCATACATGCATTAGTATCAAGGAGGCAATGTGGGGTTTGGCTGCAGCAAGCCAGCTTTGACTCAGTGGCTATCCTATTCTACGACTACAAGTAACTTCTTTGAGGTGAGAAAACGCACAAGAGTCCACTAATCACCACATCAATACACTACTATGGATTCGTCCCCGTCTCCCTACGAGAAGGCCATCCATAGCACTCACACTTGTCTTGAGCATTTTAGAGTATCCACTTTAAGTTGTCTATGTACCACGTAAGCATCCAAGAAGTCCATCACCGCAGACCCGGCTATTCGAATAGATCATGTTAACCCTGCAGGGGTGTACTTCTTCACACACGCTCTCACCACTTATCACCATGTACACATCGTGTATCTCGGCAACCTTCAAGCGGAAGCCTGGCGAGGGTGTCGGCCACGACTTGACTAACCACGCAAGACTCTAGTCCAGGTTTATCGCCTATTCGGGTTCCATCCGCAAGGGAGTCTGGCCGAGGTTTCCATCATGGCCCCTAACGATGTGAGCAGGGTTCCCAAGCCCACCATCCGAGTGCCACTTAGTACACCGTGCCACTTGTGCCTAGTCTGTCCCAAGCCCACCCTGTCGGGTGCCACTTGGTAGAAAAATAACACTACCTACAAACACCAGAAACTAGTTGTGACTCGTGGACAGAGATCAAGTTGGTTAATAAGTCGAGAGGGGCACTTAAGCATTCCAATGCATGGTAGTAGCTAGTCATTGGACAACATACACAGAATTCAGTTCTTAAGGACGGTTCCAGTGAGACAACCCACCATGTACTCCTACATGGCCTCTCACCGCTACCTTTACCAAATCGTGTTCACACACTTAACTCTTAGCATCAGGACATATCATAACACTCCAATCCATTCCCAATGAATCAAACCTGACACAACTCTAAGCAATAGCAGGCATGGCATGGTAGGAACACAACATGCCTCAATCAACTCCTACACATGCTAGTGGGTTTCAACTATTTACTGTGGCAATGACAGGTCATGAAGAGGAATGGGTTCAACTACCGCAACATAAAGTAGCACTTGAATCGTTGTTGTCCTAATGCAATAAAAGAGAGCAGGAGCGAGAGAGTGGGATTGTAACAGAATGAACAAGGGGGTTTTGCTTGCCTGGTGGATCAACAGGGGGGCACTGCTCCTCTGACAGGTACTCTGGAACGGTCTCCGGAGCAGGACCTATCGAGAAGGATGGTGCCGACAATCAAAACTCAATCATATGCAACAATATGATGCATGAACATGGCATGTAGATGTGATATGGTTTGTGCTAGTGCAACCAGGAACAAGTTCAATGGAGCTCATTTCAATCAAAGATTCAAATGCAACTTCAAACTTAAGCATTTTAAATGCCCTTTATGTGTTTTCACCAATACAGCAGGTTTAGGTTGGTTTTTCATGCATGAAACTGGTACAGATGGGTAGATTGAATTTTTTTGATAATTTTTCATATATAAATTGTTTCAATCTGAGCTACGGTTGAATTTCTATGAATTTTTTAAGTTTATAACAATTTTGGAATTTCCTGATTTGTTTTAATACCAGAAATGAATAACTGCGTCAGCATTACGTCATGCCTACGTCAGCGGGTCAACGGCGCTGACCAGGTCAAACCTGATGTGTGGGGTCCACACGTCAATGTCACAATTAACTAACAGGGTTAGTTAACACTAATACTAACCTAACTACAAATTAGCTGGGCAGGGCCCACATGTCGGTGTTAGGGGGAATTAGCTAAACGGTGATTAGCCGTAAGCTAGTCACCTGACCCACGGGGCCCACCTGACATGCCGGCGAGGTCAAACATGCCGGCGTTTAACCGCCGGCGAGGCCGAACGCGGCGGAGGGGCGCGGAAATCGCCCTTCGGCGACCATTTGTGCGACGGAGACCACCTACGCGAAGCCCAGGCTCGCGCGCATCCAGTGGGACACGCGGGAGACTGTGGGGTGGTCGGAGCTCGCTGGAGCAGAGCTCACGGCAGCGGCGGGAGCACGGCCAAGTGCTGTTGAGGTGCTGCAGTGCACGGGGAAGCGAGCAGAGAGGCTCTACGGCCTCCTGGCATCACCAAGAACACAGTGACGCGTGCGGTTGCGGGCTGCAGGGGCTTGAGCAACGGCGGCGACATGGACGGCCGTGGTGGGGATCGAGGCTACGACGCGAGAACGGAAAAACGGAGAGAGGGGAACGGAGCAGAAGCTCACAACGATCTCGATGGCGTCGTCAGCGAACTCGGGGACGCACTGGAGGCGGCGGGGCAGCGAAGACGATCTCCGGTGGCCGGAGATGAAGACGATGGCGACGGTGGCTCTCCAGGGCTTCCCGCATCGCGTGGCTCGACGAAGAGGTAGACGGAGACGTGGCGGAGCTTCTCGGCACGAGGAGAGGGCGAGGGGGAGGCGGTAGCTACGGCAATGGTGAGCGACGGCCACAGTAGCGCTCGTGCGGGTCGAGAGAGAGGGATCCAGGGGAGGAGGGAGAACGAGAGAGAGTGAGAGAGGTGTGGGGCAGCGCGTGGCATCACGCGGGGCATCCAGGCAACGAGGGGAAGGACAGGCAGGCAGGTGGCATGGCATCACGGCCGTGCGCGTGCGCCGGCCACACGCCCGGCGGACTGGCGCCAGGAGGACGACGGTGCTGGTGGGCTGGTCCCAGCTGGGCCGCACAGTGCTGGGCCAGCTGAGGCGCCAGATGGGCTGCAGGTAAGCGCCAGGTAAGTTTTTCCATTTTTGTTTATTTTCACTTTTCTGAAATTTGTTTTGATTTAGTAAAATACTAAATCATTTATTTACTTCTGTCAATTTTTGTAGGAACTATTTGGATTGCTCCAAAACTCCTCACCAATTAAGAGAATTTTTGGACATATACTATATATATAACAAATATATATCCAAAGCAAATAATTACTGGATTAATACAAATGGCCAAAAATAAATATTTATGAGCTCCTAAAAATATTGGTTTGAATTTTACCTCTGACCAATATTTTCAGAGAGACATGAACATTTTCTTGGACCTTTTTGGAGCAATTTTTATCTGGGTCATTTCCAGAAATGATTTCTGAGGGTTTCACAAATCCCCATTTCATGTTTGAAATTTAAACATGATGCACTCATGACTAGCTAGTCTAGGTCATACTAGAACTAGGGATGTGACACCTCCATCCTTGCATCTTGCTCCTCCTTTTGTGCGGAAAGCTTGTTGTCGATGTAGTCCCTTCTCCTTGCTTCGGAGTGACGAATGTCGATGGAAAGGATCTCGATGCGCTCTCGCAAGGTAGAATGTGCGCCTTGCATTTGTTGTTGTAGGTCGAAGATTGACGCTTTGGTGATGTAGTTGTTCGCGCTGTTGTTGTTGTCGAAGACCGGAGATGAAATGCCTTGCCTATCCATCACAAGACTCGAGCAAATATGAGTGGGAGAAAGAGAAGAACTATACCAAATGTACCTTGACCGATGTTGAAGATGGATCAATGATCACTCAATAATGTAACAACGAAATAGCACAATTGGTACCGATCTTGTCAATTTCTCACACCTACACAAATAAGGCTTATGGTGGAGCTCGGTGAGGATAGTGGCACAAAAATTTGATTCAAAATGTTAGCATGACTCAATAATATTGAAAGAGATTCACAAATTCGCAAGTGAAACAAGTAGATCAATAGCAATGAATGGCACACGGGAACACACACACGGATAGATAAATGTGGTCGTGCAACCAAGGAATGAGCTCAAAATGTGGAATCCACGAAAAATGCTCTTGTTGCACAACTCTAGAGAGGCGTAGCACGATTGCTCAATAGGCTGATACGACACTTGTGCACAACCTATAAGAGACAGAAATGGAACGACTTCTATCGAAATTATGCTATGTATATATGGTTCCTGATGTTTCTCTCAAGATGATCCAAGATGATCGGATATGAAAATCTTATACGCAATGTGGTATGATGCTATGGCACTTTCTTACAAGCTCTTTGCTCTTTCTCTTTTGCTTAAAAGCTTTTTTTATATGTAAGGCCACTTTTGCACAATGCACAAACCAAGATAGCAATTGTGTATATGCGGGAACAAACTTGAGGCACATGAGATGATATGATACCAATATGATATGGTATGTATGCAATGGAAGGTGTAGACCAATGATCACTAATGTGCACAAGTAACGTTGCCGGCAATACTCAAATGGCTAGTCTCGATAGGCAAGTGACACAAAATGGGCTAGGGGTTAACAATTCAATTGGAAGGGAATATACAATGGAGGGATACCACGATACCAAGATGATATGGAGGTTACCGTCGAAGGTTTCTCGATTGTATGCCACGGACGGATGATGGTGAAGTGGTCAAAGTCGATGACGACCTCGTGGCGATGATGAGTGGCGGTGTTCTTGATGTCAAACCAAGATGATGGAGACTCGTCCCTAAGTAGCCGAAACACCTTAGGAAACGGAAAAACCACGAACTCAAAATCTCAAACGTCAAATGTCAAAATGGTGGTAACGGGAATGCGGTGGTGTTTTTGCAGAAGCTCAATGGGATTGCGGGAATGCAATGATGGGTTTTGAGACACAATGCGGAAGTGGAGGGTAAGGTGGTGGACTATACACGGTGTCGGAATTGGAAGCAGCACTACAGGAATCAGCTACTTTGCCGTCTGCCACGGCAGACGGCAAAGGCAAGGATGGCGGACGGCAAAGGCCTTTGCCGTCTACCGCGGACGGCAAAAGGCTCCGGCAAAGTAGGCTATGGTAAAGAGCTTCTTTGCCGTCTGCTTTTTGAAGCGGACAGCAAAGGGGCCTTTGCCATCAGCGGCGGACGGCAAATAAAGCCAACGGCAATAAATTCGCTGTTAGTCCATTAGGTGGCTAACGGCAGTCTTCGCCGTCCGTGGCTGACGACAAAGAGCCTCAAGCCTTTGCCGTCTGGCACTGTAGGCAAACTGACCAAATGGGTCAGCTGCCAGGAAGCACAGGTGGTTGCCACGTGGCTTCTTTGCCGTCCGCCGCGGACGGCAAAGAGCCCGTTGCCATTGGCGGCAGCGGTAAAGAGCCTGCATCGCCTCTTTTTTCTGTTTTTTCTTATACCCAACCATTTTCACAGCAAATAGATGATACATATATATTTTTCACATGGCAAGTTCACATCAAACATATGAGATATCCAACACATATAATTTCGTCATACATGCATAGTTCCATCAACCATACATAACAAGTTCCACATACATGCATCCAACCATACATATTACAATAGTGTCATCCTACCATACATGCATAGTTCATCGATACAAAAGAAACATAATTCATCCAAACAAGCACTCCATCTATGCTAGCTTCCGTAAAGCGAATGAATTCTGCAACATGGGAAATAAGAAAGTTAGAAGAAGAAGATTAGAAGAAGAAGAAGAAGAAGAAGAAGAAGAAAATGAAGAAGAAGAAGAATATATGACATTTATGAGCTAATTTAGGTGAAATTGATCGTTTGTGAGCTAACTTAGGTGAAATGGATCGTTTATGAGCTAACCTAGGTGAAATGGATCACTTATGAGCTAACTTAGGTAAAATGCATCATTTTAGAGCTAACCTAGGTAAGATGGATCATTTATGAGCTAAGTAAGGTAAAATGGGTCATTTTAGAGCTAACTTGGGTAAAATGGATCATTTATGAGCTAAGTAAGGTAAAATGGGTCATTTTAGAGCTAACTTGGGTAAAATGGATCGTTTATGAGCTAACTAAGGTAAAATGGATCATTTTAGAACTAACTTAGGTGGCGGGGGCAGCGGCAGGGGGTAGGGCGGCGGCAGGTGGGGGGGGTGGCGGCGGGTGGCGGGGGCGGCTGTGGGTGGCGGCAGGTGGTGGGGGCGGCTGGTGGGGGTGGCCGCGGGTGGCGGGGGCGGCGGCATGGGGTGGGGGCGGCGGCGTGGATGCTCGGGGAGGAGAGAGGAGAGAAACAGAGAGATGGATCCAGGGCGGGGTGGGTCTCGCCGTTAGGTAGGTTAGTTCTTTGCCGTCCGCCAAACCTTTGCTGTCAGCTTTTTTTCCTTTTGCCGTCCGCTAGCTGATGGCAAAGAGGGGGACGTTAAGTTTTTTTTTAATCAGCTCGTTAGTGGGGACCACCACCCTCTTTGCCGTCTGCTAGCTGACGGCAAAGATTCTTTGCCTTCTGCTAGCTGACGGCAAAGAGTAGGCAGATGGCAAAGACCGTTCTTTGCCATCTGCCTACTCTTTGCCGTCCATTCTCTGCAGGTAGATGGCAAAGACCTTCTTTGCCGTCAGCTAGCGGAGGGCAAAGACTTGGCAAACGGCAAATTAGCTAATTCCAGTAGTGCACGGTCCCTAAGTAGCCGAAACACCTTAGGAGACACAACTCACAACACAAACAAAATTTGGTTAAGTTGGGGTTGCGGAAGTGTATGGTGGGCGAGCCTATGCGGAAGTTATGGTGGTGGTTGATGAACAAGAAATCATCCCTAAGTATCCTAAACACCTTAGGAGACTCGAATCACAACTCAAACAACCACAAATGCTAAGGGGAACAAAATGGGTTAGGTTGCGGAAGTCGGTGGTGGTTATGCGGATGATATGGTGGAAACCCTAGGCAAAGATGCCAAAGTTCCAAAACTTTGATGGAGTCAAATGGTGATGGAACCTATCTAGAGGGATAGAGGATGTCAATAGCTACTCAACGAGCTAAAGAACGTGAAAATCGAACTCTGTATGTGCAAGCTATGCTCAAAACGGTGAAACACGGGAGGCTGAAATCCCAGGGGTCGGACATCCGGGTTCGGGGCCGGATATCCGGGACCTGATGTCCAGAACCGCGCGTGAAATTGCGCTCCAGGAGCCGGATGTCCGGGCCACGGGCCGGATGTCCGGGGGGCCAGATGTCCGGGGCTACGGGCCGGATGTCCAGGCTCCAAATCCGAGGATGAACTTGAGGAACTCGATTTTGGTGGCGGAAATCGATGATTTCAGGGGCAAAATTGGAGAGATTTCATGGATGGAAAGTGGGGAAACTTGGGGGAAAGCTAGATCTACTCAATACACAACGAATCCATGGATCAAAATCAACAAAACATCATCAAACCAACAAATCACAAAAAAAATTGGGGGGCTATTTTTGTGGGGAACTTTCGAATTTGGGACAAAATCAATAAAACAGGGCTAGAAAACAAAGAGGGGAGGCTCCGAAATCATGATCAATGTGGCTCATGATACCAAGATGATGTAGGGTGGAACCCTATATGGCCGATCTTTCATGAAAGGAGCAGATCCCAACTAAGAACACGAAGAACACGAGGGGAAACACGAGGGAAAACACGAGAGAATCACTCAAACCAACAAGAACAATCACACATGTGCTAGATCCTCGAAACACGAGAGGAGATACAAGATCCACGATCAACAAAGGAAGATACAAAGGTAACCGGTTCTTCTCCAGAGGAGGTCTTGATGGGGCCACAGAAGAGGGGGTCTTGAATCCAAGGTGATCTTCTCCGTAGAGGGGCCGCAGTCTCTCTCGTGGAGTAGATCCGTATGGATGAGCAAAGCTCTATCTCACATATGAGCTAAACCAATGCTAACCCTAAAACGTAGGTGGAGGGGCGAAGGGGTACATGGGCTTTCGGCCCGGATACACTGCACGTAGGCACGAGGGGCCGGATGTCCGGGCTTTCCCGAGACGCCGGATGTCCGGGCGCTGGGGCCGGATGTCCGGGCTGGCGAGATCCAGCTTCTGGACGTTCTGTGATGGGCGCCGGATGTCCGGGCTGGTGCCAGATGTCCGGGGTTGTGGGAGGGGCCGGATGTCCGGGCCTTGTAGCACTTCAGTTGCTGGGCTGCTGCTGTTGACATATTCAGGGGCTGGATGTCCGTGCCAGGGCCGGATGTCCGGGTCCTGTAGCCTTTCTCTGGTCCTCTCGTTGTGCTCCTTCATCCTTGTACTTGGGGACTTGTCCATCATTCCGAGCATCTCCGAGAGGTTCTCCTTGGTACCTAGGCATGTGTAGTGTCCTTGCATTAGGTAGCCACCATGTCTCACATGAATGGAAAGGAGAAGCATTTAGGAGCGGGTTCACCTTATGACCAATGGTGTATGTTTGAGGTCTCGTCGTATGTCCACTTGGGGCTTGGAGAGTAGTCATAGTGTACATGGGGATGCTCATCGGATGCTCCGCACTAGGTAGAGTGGTTGCTCATGTAAGGTTGGAATAACGGTCGCAACTTAAACCAATCCGTTTTAAAAACAACACACACACTTGCCTTGGTACACCACTTCTTCATCAAGTGGCTACCCAACTCATTATCTCCCTCGGGCATAAGTGGCACTCGATGGGGTTTTCGAAAAGTTTTTGAAAACAATCTTGCTTCCATCACCATGCATATACCCATCCCCTTTTGCGTAGCTCTACTTAGCATCCTAGCTACTCCCACTCGCATAACCCTCATAGAAAGGTAGGGTCATGCATCATGCAAGTATCAACGAGAAAAGCAACGGAGTAACCCACCAAAGTGGTACCCTCTCATCATGATTCCGATGCAACAACAACAAGTGCTATATGACATGCATAAAAAGGTTTCACAGTATGGTCAAAGGGATGCTTGCCTGGCTCAGGAAAGTCTTCTAGGTCTTCAAAGTCTTCTAGTCCAAGTCCTTCGCCAACAACACAATCTATCGTCGCAAAATAACAACGAGAAAATAAGGCAATAGCAAAACAGAAAAATCAAAGTGCTCATAAAATGTCAACTAATTTTTTTAAATACCAGAGTGTATCCTAAGAATGAGAAAATTCCTAGTTTTGGATTTGGAGTCATGGAAACAGTGCTAGGGATTTTCAATGAGAGGCATAAATTCTCAAATTCAAATTTAAATTTGAACAGTGAAGAAAAGTTGGTTTGATAAGAGTGAAAACTGCACATTAAATAGGTGGGATTATTACAAGAATTTAGGAGTTGGAATTATTGCATTTGGATTATTATTTAATCCTGTGGAATTTTTGCAAGTTTAACAGAAAAGAAAAAGGAGAAGGGGCACTATGCCTGCTGGGCCAAAACAGCCGCAGCGCACCAGGCCTAGCCAGAGAGGCGGCCCAGCGCACTGGTGCACGCGCACGCGCTAGGTTTAAACCTGACGGGCGGGGCCCAGTTGTCAGCGAGAGAGAGAGGGGCGATGGAGAGGAGAGGCTGACAGGCAGGGCCCGCCTGTCATCCCTAACCCCGAGTCGAGACGGCCGGCGAGCTCACCGGCGACGATGCAGGGCACGGTGAGGTCGGGCGAGGGCACAGCTCGACTCAGCGTCGAGTCGCCATTCTGGTGGTGGTGGTTGCGGTCGCCGGGGTGGCCTGGTTTGCCGGCGACGAGGAGGCACGATCGAAGGAGCTTCGGGTGGTGGCGGTTCTGGCCGTTTCCGGCAGCTACAGAGAAGGGAAACAGGGGGAAAGGATCAGTGGTGTGCGGGGGTTCCAGATCGGGGCTTAGGAGCAGCGGGGAGAGCTTCTACCGTGCGGACGAAGGCGAGCCGCCGCGGCGGAGCTCGAGAGCTTCTGGAGAGGAGCGGGTGGTGTAGGGGGTGATTAGGGGATTGAGAGAGCGAGTGGTAAGGAGAGGAGGGCTCGGGGAGGCCCTTAAATAGGCGGGCGGCGGTCCACCGTGGACTCGTGCTCCGGCGAGCTTGTTGCCGTCGCTGCAGGCCAAGGTGGCTCATGTGGGCATGTCTGTGGCATTCCTGGGGTTGGTCCAGAGCGAGCGGAGTGAAGAGAGAGAGCAGGGGAGGGCCAGAGGTGCCGCATGTGTGAGGCCGCTCATTGGAGGTCTCGGGCGGCCGGCGCGCGTGTGAGCAGGGGCAACAGGAGGGAGAAGGAGGAGGGGACAGGGGTTTAGCATGTCGCAGACGCCAAGGCACCTCGTCGGCGCGCTGGGGCCCGTGGTGGCCGGAAGTGGTTGGCAGGGGGCGGCTACAGTGCCTGGCCGCACTGTAGCGTGCTCTGGAGCGTGAAAATGGCATGCCATGGCATTTTATATGCCTTGTGGGCACGGCCACTGATGTCTGGCTGCCCTAGGGGGCAGTAAAGAAGAGGGGAGGGGCATTGGGTGCCCTGCAGAGCCAGTAGAAGAGGAGTGGGGTTGAGAGAGAGGAGAAAATGGGTTGTCTAGAGGGGTAAATGAGGTGGTTTCACCCCCTCAATCATTGAGCTGAGATGCAGCCATAGTTACTGGAGGTAGAAGAGGGTTAGGAGCAGCTGTGGTAAAAAGTTGAGCCCACGGAGATTAGTGGAAGAGGTCAAAAATGGAATTTTGGTAAAGTGGCCGAAAGTGTTTGTTGCTGGTTTGGGTAAGCAAATGAATTTCATTTGACATGAGACTCCACAAGGTGAAATGGCACATATAATTAGGGCCTTCCACCAATTTCGAGCTCATTTGGGTAAAGTTGCCAATGCAACTTTTGTAAACCCTAGAAATCAACAGAAATGCATTTACCAAGATCTAGTCATGCAAAACCATTCCCCTTGATGCACCACTTGGTGTAGTGTCCTCATTTGGGGTTGTGAGCATGTCGACAAAGTTTGGGGTAATTTGGAAGAAGTTGGTAATGTAAAGTTGGTCAAGTTTGGTTGTGGACAAAAATGGTTTTGGGGCACTTTTGTGAACCAAAACAATTTTGATTGAGATGGAACTTTGCAATATCATCACATTATGCATATGTGGCTTTCTAGAATTTTATTGGATTTATTTGAAAATATTTCTTATAGAAATATCTCAAATTCTTGAAATGCATAGAAATGGTTTTGGAGGGTTTTGTCCAATATTTTTGAAGCATTTAAATAATTTTAACCTATTAAAGACCATTTCTGGCCTAAAGAAAAAGCCTTTAAATAAAATAGGAAAAATTCTTTTAAAATTATATTTTTGTGGTTTATGGGAGTCCTATATCTAATAGGTTTCATATATACTCTTTGAAATATTTTTCATACCCCAAATCAAGTACTTGTAGTGCAAACCTATATTTAGGGGGTTTTGGAAAACCAATTTTTCAAAATACTATTTGGCCAAATTATTTTTGTAAGAAAATACTATAATGTTCTATACACATGGCATGATAATTGGACAGAAGTTTGGGGCAAGGAGATGATGTATAGAAGGTGAAGTTATGTTGACCTTAAAGAGCACTTGAAAATCACACAGAGAGAACCAACTCCAAATAAAAGCCAAATGATGCAAAAGTTTTTGTTGGTCCAAATTTTCATGCTTTATTAATGCAAATGACATGTTACAAAATGCAGGGTGTGACAGACCTACCCCCCTTACAAGAATCTTGTCCACAAGATTCCTAAACTAGGCTTAAAAGAGATCTGGAAACTCAAATCTAAGGTAGTCTTCACGTTCCTAGGTTGCTTCTGCTTCGGTGTGGTTGCTCCACTGGACCTTGAAGTACTTGATAGTGCGACTTCGAGTGTGTCGTTCTGCTTCGTCCAATATGTAGATGGGCCTCTCACGGTAGGTCAAATCAGGCTGAAGGTCAATGGCTTGGTGATCAACATCCTTGTAGAGATTGGGCTTGTGTGGAACTTGGGAGACACTTCCGGAGTTGTGACACATGGAATACATTGTGCACATCGGATAGTTCAGGTGGTAGTTCCAACTGGTATGGAACTTCTCCTCATCGGTCAGTGATCTTGAAGGGGCCGATCTATCTTGGTGCGAGCTTTCCTTTGACATGGAAGCGCTGGGTTCCCTTGAGAGGTGTGACCCGGAGATAGACATGGTCTCCAACTCGGAAGGTCATGTCTCGATGACGTGAGTCAGCGTAGCTCTTCTGTCTTGACTTGGTAGTCTTAAAATGCTCTCTAACAAGCTGGACTTTCTCTTCTGCTTCACGGAGGATATCGGGCCCAAAGACTAGTCCTTCTCCGGTCTCGGACCAATTGAGGGGGGTGCGGCACTTCCGTCCATATATCACCTCAAACGGTGCCATCTGAAGACTGGACTGGTAGCTGTTATTGTAGGAGAACTCGGCGAAGGGTAGGCAATCTTCCCACTTAGCTCCATATGCTAAGACACAGGCTCGGAGCATGTCTTCGAGTATCTGATTCACTCGTTCTGTCTGACCTCCGGTCTGTGGGTGGAAACCAGTGCTGAAGGACAACTTGGTTCCCATGGCCTCTTGGAACTTCTTCCAGAACCTTGAGGTAAGCTGGGTTCCTCGATCAGACACAATCTCCTTGGGAACACTATGAAGTCTTACGATTCGATTGATGTAGTGGCTGGTTAGCTGGTTCCCCTTGTAGGTCGTCTGGACAGGAATGAAGTGGGCAAATTTAGTCAAATGGTCAACAATGACCCATATGGAGTCATGCCCCTTGCTTGACCTGGGTAATCCGGTGATCAAGTCCATCCCGACTTTGTCCCACTTCCATTCAGGCACCCTGAAAGGTTGTAACAATCCAGTGGGCTGTTGATGTTTAGCTTTGACCCTCTGGCATATGTCACACTTAGCGACGAAAGTGGCTATCTCTCTCTTCATGCCATGCCACCAGAATATTTCCTTTAGGTCTTGATACATCTTGGTTCCTCCAGGGTGGATGGAATATGGGGTGTCATGAGCCTCTTACAAGATCAAGTTCTTGAGCTCAGACTTGTTGGGTACGCAAATGCGATTCCCAAACCACACAATTCCTTGCTCATCCTTTGAAAATCCTAGGGCCATGCCTACCTTGACCTTCCTCTTGATGCCTTCAATACTCTTGTGTCCCTTCTGAGCTTCTTTGACATCATCCACCAGGGTAGGCTTGACTTCGAGGTTGGCCAAGAATCCTGGTGCAACCAGTTCCAATCCGAAGCTTTCAAGTTCCTCATGCCAGGTGGGTAGCCTTTCCTTAATCATAGCGTTCAAGGAACAAGCCTTTCTGCTTAATGCATCTGCTACCACATTAGCCTTTCTGGGGTCGTATTGAACACTGAGGTCATAATCCTTGATCAATTCTAGCCATCTTCTCTGCCTCATGTTCAATTCCTTTTGAGTGACAATATACTTCAGGCTTTTGTGATCCGTGTATATCTCACACCGCTTCGCTAGGAGGTAATGTTGCCATGTCTTCAGGGCATTAACCACTGCTGCTAACTCAAGATCATGAGTAGCATAGTTCTCTTCATGAGGCCGTAGTTGTCTTGAAAGGTAAGCTACGACTCTGCCCTCTTGCATCAGAACACTTCCCAGTCCGGTTCGTGAGGCATCACAATATATCACAAATTCCTTGTGAATATCAGGTGTGGCCAGAACTGGGGCGGTGGTCAATCTCTTCTTCAGCTCCTGGAAGCTTTCTTCGCACTTCGACATCCACCCAAACTTCTTGTCCTTCTTTAAGAGCTGGGTCATGGGTCGGGTAATGCTAGAGAATCCTTCAACGAACTTGCGGTAATATCCCACGAGTACGGGGAAGCTTCTGACTTCCTTCACATTGCTCGGGGTTTGCCATTCAGTCACGGCTTGAATCTTGATGGGATCTACTGACAATCCGTCAACAGTCAATTTATGACCCAAGAATCCAACTTCGCGCAGCCAAAATTTGCACTTGCTGAACTTGGCGTACAGTTGGTGCTCTCGAAGCATGTCTAGGACCAACCTCAAATGTTGCTCGTGCTCTTCTTCCGTCTTCGAGAAGACAAGAATGTCATCAATGAAGACGACAACAAACTTGTCCAAATATTCCATGAAGACCTTATTCATGAGCTACATGAAGTAAGCTGGGGCATTGGTCAATCCAAAGGACATGACCGTGCACTCATACAGGCCATATCTAGTTACAAAGGTCGCCTTCAGAATATCTGGGGGTCTGATTTTCAGCTGGTAGTACCCAGATCTAAGGTTGATCTTGGAGAACACCTTGGCCCCATTGAGTTGATCAAACAGATCTTCAATCTTGGGAAGTGGATACTTGTTCTTGATTGTAACTTCATTGAGGGAGCGATAGTCAATGCACAAGCGGATGGTACCGTCCTTCTTTGCCACAAACATAACAGGTGATCCCCAAGGGGAGGCACTAGGGCGGATAAATGCCTTCCTCAACTGCTCTTCCAGTTGCTTCTTTAATTCTGCTAACTCCTCCGATCCCATTCTATAAGGATTCTTATAGATGGGTCCTGCTCCGGGCATGAGCTCGATGATGAACTCAATGTCTCGGTCAGGAGGCATTCCCGGTAGCTCATTAGGAAAGACATCGGGGTATTCGCATACTACCGGCACTTGCTCCAACCCAACTTTAGTCAGACAGTTGACTTGGGCGTCTAGAGCAGAGGAGGGGTTGGAAGCAAACTTAACTTCAACTCCTTCGTCATTGGTCACAGTGACAGTCCGGTTGGCACAATCAAATAAGCCTTGGTGCTTGATGAGCCAATCCATTCGTAAGATCACATCCAAGCCTTGCAATCTTAATATGATAAGGTCTGCTAGGAAATCTACCCCGTTAATGATGATTCTGACTCCCTTACAACCTATCTTGGCTCTCATCTCTGCTCCAGGGGTTTATACCACCATAGGGTTATTCAGGGGTGTAGGGGTCATGCCACTTTTTAGTGCAAACTTTTGGGTGACAAATGAATGTGTGGCTCTAGAATCAAACAAGACAGTTGCCGGTGCTGAGTTGACAAGGAACGTACCCAGCACGACGTCCGGGTCTTCCTAGGCTTCTTCTGCAGTGACATGATTCACACGACCCTTGCCATTGTTGGGCAGGTTGCGGGGAGCTTGGTTCCTTGGTGGCATTCCGCGGCCTTGTCCTGGGTTCTGCGCATTGGGGCGCGGGGCATCGGGCTTCTTGTTGGGGCAATACTTGGAGTAGTGTCATGGCTGACCACATCCAAAACAAGTGACTTGATTGGAGTTGTTGCTCTTGCCGGCATTGTTATTGGGGTTGTTGTAAGCTAGCCTGGGGTTGGCATACTCCTGAGGCTGATAGTTGGTGTGGGGTGCAGGGGCTATTGGCTGCTGATAGGTTGGCTTGACTAGGGCTGGCTGCCACGGGCAAGGCTTCTGGTTGCTGGAGCTACCCTTGCTGATCATCTTGCGCTTACGAGTATCATCCAGATCACGTCGCTTGTCCTCAAGCATGAGTGCCTTGTTTACCAAACCAGGAAAGGTTGGGCAGTCACACACAACAAGCGAGTACTGCAGAGTCTGGTTAAGGCCTTCCATGAAGCGCTCTATTTTGGTAGCATCGGTGCTGACATCTTCAGGAGCATACCTTGACAGAACATTGAACTTTTGCATGTACTCCTTGATAGTGCCACTTCCTTGCTTCAGGGCTTGGAATTCACGCTTCTTGATGGCCATGATTTCGGAAGGAATGTGGGCCTTGCGGAATTCTGCCTTGAAGTCATTCCAAGTGATGTTTTGCCAGCATGCATGACCCTGAATCCATCCCACCAAGCTCTGGCAGTTCCCCCGAGACAGTGAGCAGCATATGCCACCTTCTCACGGTCCTTAGTGCAGCCAACTAGTTCCAACAGATCCTCAATGGTGCGGACCCAGTCGTCTGCATCTAGGGGTTCAGCAGTCTCGATGAAAGTGGGTGGTGCATGCTTCTTGAACTCTGCCAACATGAAACGTCCATTGCCGTTCCCCGCCGGCTGGCGATGGACAGCCTGAGCAATCATTTGGAGGGCTGCAGTGTTGGCTTGGTGTTCCTCTCGGAAGGCTTGGAGAAGCTAAGCCATGTCCATGTTTGGAGGTGGTGGCGGTGGTGGAGCTTGTCCTTGGGTTTGGTCCTGACTGGCTCCTGCTCCGGCAGAACCTGCTGTTGGCCGACATACATGGCGGGGACTGCGGGCATCACTCTTCATCGCGCACCCTCGTGGGCAAGGCGTTCTGCAGTGGATTCTACTGGCCCATGGAGCTCAATGATGCCACCGAGCAGGTAAGATCCCGTGAAGCCTGCCCAATTCCATGCCAAGCAGATCCACCAGCCTGCTCAGGGCCTCCAGACCATCCCGCTCTCATGGTCGTTCGTGGTCTGGGGGCGGGACATCTTGGGCCATTCCCTCGAGCGCCCGGGGGCTACCGCTACCTCTAGGTCGCCATCGACAAGTTCACCAAGTGTGCCGAGGTAGAGGCCGTCCGCACCATCCCGCTCGGCTCGGCCTTCAAGTTCATCAAGGGCCTCATGAGCTAGTTCGGAGTCTCGGATCATCTCCGACAACGGCTGGTAGTTCACCAGCAACCTTTTCAAAACATATTGTGCTAACCTTGGACGCAGATATGCTACGCTTCGGTGGCACACCCCAGGAGCAATGGCCAGACCGAGCGCACCAATGCAGAAGTCCTGAGAGGCCTCAAGGCAAGAACATACAAGAAGAACCTAGAGGCCTGCAGCAGGGGCTGGCTCGATGAGCTCCAGTCCGTGCTGTGGTCCATCCGCACCACCGTGTGGCACCCCGGCCCAGAGAAACTGAAATGCCCCGTATTCAAGCCCAGAGATTGAGGAGAAGTCTTCTGGAATACGGTAGTGCTTAGCATAGAAGAAATCAGCTCCTTATTACAAGCTTTATGGATACAAGGGGATTACATCAGCAGAGCGACACTACGCCTGCCACGGTTGCTCCATGCAAGCAGCAGAAAAACACGAAGCAGCGGAATAAGTCTAGCTGCGGAACGACGACAACGGTGATGAACTCCACTCCACAGGGACTCTGGCTGGGAACGCTTATCCTAGCTCGCAAACAAGGAATCCATGACAAACAAGCAATCAAATTCGACATGCAAACTAGCATGACATGCTAGGTCAGTACATTGAATGTACTTGCAAGCTCACAGGAACCAAGAGCAATCAAGAGAGACAATAGCATGGCAATTACAGGTTAATAAGGATTAACATGATACTTATCAGATCAATCATAGCATGAACAAGATCAACATGATACTGCTAGAACAATACGAGCATGGCATGGACATATGAACATGATGATACTAGCATGCAACATGATGACACTATCATGCACTAACTTACTCTACTCGGGGTTACCTCGTAACCATCACATGCATAAGCTTACCATCACGGACATCACACGATCATCTCAGGATCCAATCAAGCTTGGTATTACAATACCGTAGTAATCAGTACATGATCACAAGGAGCTTCACCTTTACCCGTGATTCTCGCATAACACTAGTACGCGTCGGTGCTATACAAATGGTTTTTAACCCCTTTCCGCGAAGGCATTTGGAACCATCGCCTAGTGAGTGACGACGATAGAGGGGGTCCTTCCCACATGACCTAGAAACCGTCGAGGATATGACCTCCTGGCACTCACGCTCGGCAAAATGAGGTCGTGTGCGACCGGCAAGCGCTCAAATATGGAAATATGTACAGTAGAGCTAAAAAATACAATTATACAAGCGAAATTGTTTCCGGTCGCAAGTACATCCCACACAGTCAGTCCCCGCTAAACGTTTCCATTCGTATGTACAACCCATAGAGTCGCTCCAAGGAAAACGTTTCCGTTCACAGGTACATCACACACAATTTTTCCCGTTAAATCGTTTGTGATAGCGTTGCCATTGCACACGATATTAACAATTTTATCGTTTGCGTTATTGAATGCATCACACACGGTCTGTAGAAGAAACTGTGTGGCAAAGGCTGTCCATCACACACAGTTTTTATGTGGTAAACTTTTGCGCAAGGTGGCCTAATGCAAACAGTTTTCAAGAGAAAGTTGTGTGTGATTTTTCATTGATCCAACAGGGTTTATTCCTAGAAATTGTGTGCATTGCCTGAGGTCATCGCCCACGATATTTTTTCAATAACCGTTTGCAATAGCTAAACCCAATTAGCAGGCTAATTTGCCATTAGCAGGCTAATTGCCCTATTATTGATAATCCATTTATTAATCTAATTGACATTCATATTAAGCACATAATATATTTCATTTCCCTATTAAGGAAGCAGAATTTCATAATTGAAATACATTAGAGTACAACATGATATAGCTTCAGCACTCAGCTACCCCATTACACAACTGCACCAGCACCAAGTTTCACATGCAACATGTAGAACCTTTCGAAATTAGCATCATAGACGGTATACAGACAGATGCATCTCATCTGGAAAACTACTGAAGCGGAAGGCGAATATTGATCCTTCATTCATGTTGAAGGTCTTTGCAACTTTAGGCCAGTGCCTGTGGATGATTGACCGTCGGTCCTTCGTCCTCTTCAGAAACACTTCAATATTGAACCATGGGTGTTGTATGAAAACCTTCCTCGCCTCCTGACTATAGAGATGGTTTGAGAGGTAATCATTAGTGAACAACTTTGGAAAGTCCTGAAAACAAGGATGTGCATAAATATCTTCTCTATATTGGAAATGGGGCAAAGGAATAAAAAAAGGCAAGGTATAATAGTTAGTACCATCTTGTAGTGAACTGATGTCTTCTTCATTATGCAGACAAAGATCTTGTTATTTTTTGTCGCTAATTTCATTATCCTAACAATCTTTCTAAGTTCCTTCACTTGATTGATATTCATGGACAACTCATTTCCCCATATGCAAAAAGTGTCGAACAGTGAGTCAAAACCTCTGACAGCAGGACCTACATGTGCAAGACCAAATTCTTAAAAACCTAAATATTAGAATGGTTCCTGCAATTGCACAATAATGTGCTATTAGACAATGGACCATGCACGTGCAGTTAACTAAACACCACAACAAATCAACCAAACGTTAACTGAGCACCACATTGCACAATATAACATACTCCTAATAGAAGATTAGACAGTTAACCAAACCAAGCATGCTTAACAACTTGGAAATATAGCAATTGTATTTGTTTCTCATGTATTTTGTACAGCCAAATTCAATTTATTTCTCACATGGTATATAATAACAGAATGCAACCACAACAATTGAACATCACATTGCAGAATTGAACTAAACAGTTAACTAAACACCACAACAAATGAACCAAACGTTAACTGAGCACCACATTGCACAATATAACATACTCCTAATAGAAGATCAGACAGTTAACCAAACCAAGCATGCTTAACAACTTGGAAATATAGCAATTGTATTTGTTTCTCATGTATTTAGTAGAACAAAATTCTATTTATTTCTCACATGGTATACAATAACAGAATGCACCCACAACAATTGAACATCGCATTGTAGAATTGAACCAAACAGTTAACTAAACACCACAACAAATGAACCAAACGTTAACTGAGCACCACATTGCACAATATAACATACTCCTAATAGAAGATCAGACAGTTAACCAAACCAAGCATGCTTAACAACTTGGATATATAGCAATTGTATTTGTTTCTCATGTATTTAGTACAGCCAAATTCGATTTATTTCTCACATGGTATACAATAACAGAATGCACCCACAACAATTGAACATCATATTGCAGAATTGAACCAAGCAGTTAACTAAACACCACAACAAATGAACCAAATGTTAACTGGGCACCACATTGCACAATATAACATAATCCTAATAGAAGATCAGACAGTTAACCAAACCAAGCATGGTAGACTACTTGGAAAATTGCACCCTGAAGAATTGACAATCACATTTGCAGAATTGAACCAAACAGTTAACTGAACACCACATTGCACGACATGTAGAACATATACTCTAGAGAAAAAGATTTCATGGTAAAAGTAGATAGCACAATTCACTAGAATTTGTTAAGGAAAGGCAGTAGCTAGCAAACTGAACATGGGTCCTTCTAGTGAGCTATTAAGACAAGCTACTCCTCATTGTTGGAGATATCGATGACCATTGGCTCCTTGGACATGGAAGAGGGCGAGGCCTCCGCTTCGTGGGTGCCCTCGTCGTAGTGGTCAGTTGCCTGAGCCACTCCGGGCACCAACCTGCTAGCTCTCAAGATGAGGTAAGCACGTGCACGCTGAGAAAATACCTCGTAGTCTTTGTCGAAGGCACCAACGGTGGCCTCGAGAAAACGCCACGAACTGTCATTTAAAGCAGCCAACCGCGTCACGGCGTCGGCGCGCGAGGCGTCGACGGTGGCTCGATGATGAGGTGCTCCTCCAAGATCTGGGGTCGGCACGAATGCCAGCCATCGCGACCTCATCCGCGCGTGCGGCCGCGATTTCGTTCTCCGCTGCCAAATGCTCCTTGAGATCTTGGATATACTGTGTGCACCATGGCTTAGGGCGGCGCTTATTTGGTGGAGAGGTCGGTGATTTGGGTGGAATTGTCGCGCTCACGCCGGCAGTCGGGGCATGTGGGATGTGGAAGGAGGAGGAGGATGGGGGTCGGGTGTGGATTACCTACCTGGATAGGCGAGGCCGAGCAGCATGAAGGAGGGTCGCCGGCAAGGAGGCGGCACTGCAAGCAAGGAGTGAATGTTTCAACTTGGAAAGGATGGCGGAAACAGGTGAAATGTGCCTTTTGTTAAGGGGGAGGAGGCGGGGAGGTAGATATTTCTGCGGAAGCCGAAAAATTGGAATCGCTCCAGCAAAAAAACTGGGGCACAAAGTGTCATCAAACACGGTCCCTTATTCAGAATTGTGTACGATATGTGAACATCACAAACAATTCAGATAGCTTAACCCGTGTGTGATGAGTTTGAACGTCAAAATTTTTGGTTCGGATTTCCCTGGGTACAGTGGTCATCCACGTCATTGCATAAATTGGGTACACAAACGAGACTACAGCAAACCCACACTTCTTAATCGAGCAAGTTCAACAATTCAACAGAGCTAGCCGACCTTAACATTACTCTAACAAATTAAAGACCAACGCTCTTATAATTAAACAAAACAAAGAGTACTACTATGGCTGGTGCTCGTCGATCTCCGTCGCCGCCTCCATGTCCAGCTCGCGCCCGACGGTCTCCTGGGGAGGGGCCCCATGGCATCCATCGCACCATACTCGGAAAGCATCTCGCCATCCGCGTCCGCCATCTCTTTGGAAAAGGCCGCCACGAGCTGGGCGTGGGCGGCCGCGATCTGGGCTTGGACAGGCTCCGTCGTCACAAGGTATGTGGCGGAGGAACGGACGGCTGCTCGAACACTCTCGACGATTGCCAGCTCTTCGGCCGTGGGTTGCCGACCGTTGTGGGGGATGCTTCGTTCGATTTTTGCGGTGACCGCCAGGAGCTGGGCGTGGGCGGCCTCGACATGGTCGTGGGCGGCCTCCATCAGGGCTAAGGCCGCCACTGCGGAATGGACAAATATTGTGCCGCTCTCGCAAGTTGCTATCCCTGAGGCAGATGTTGCTGCCGCCACCTGAGAAGCAACAGCGGCCATTGGGCTGCCTTGGCCGCCCGGTCGCAGATTGCGGTCGCGCTCATCCACCTTGTTAGCACGCGCATGGCGGCTGCGGCCGCGCTCTCGCCGGAGTGGGCCACCGAAGTTGCCTTCATGATGCGGGTCCACGTGCCCATATTTCACCGGCGACGATTGAACAGTGAAATGATATTTGGGGAGCGAGCTAGTGTGCTTGAGACGCCGGCTGTGGACTGTAGCCGATGCACCTTCTCGCATAAGCCATAGGCGTACTATACACCGACGGTGCTCCAGGATATTTTTTGCTGCATCTCACACGGTTGGTGATAATAAACTGTGTGCGATCTACTTGATTTTTCATCTTGATTTGAATTATATAATGGGGTCATAGTGGCAATGGATGGTGTTTGAATTGCTAGACCTTTTATCTGCAGTGAACATGCAACTATATGTGTGTCGTAAAAGAATTGGAATTATTCAGGGTTCGTTTGAACATTTTATACATTAAATTGGTTTTCTAGCCATTTCTGGTGCACAATTCAAAATTAAACTACATGCACATGTTCCGGTGCACCAACATGGGTTGTAAAATCATATTTGTGTCCACGGGTTTATGCTTATGTCCCATGCAAGAAATGGGGATGAAGTTCGAACACCACGGCACCGTGGCTCTCCGACAAACATCAACATACTTTCTTTTGTAATTCTAGTTAATCCAAAATTCGTCCAAAATTCATGAAACTTGGCATGCTATCATGGAGCGGCATCAACATGCCGTGGTAAATTTTTTGTCCCATTTGGGGTAGGTTTGGGTATAACCTTCTCATAAACCAGGGCTTCTCACAACAAGTGTGATGGTTTCAGTAGGGAACGTTTCACCTTTCTGGACGAAATGATATCCGTCGCCTCATCTCGATTTCAATCTTTTTCCTAGTGTCAACATAGAACAACAGGAGTGTTGTGTCAATTTTTGGGATTTTTCGGGGTTCGCTTGGACATTTTTATGCATTAACTGAGTTTTCTATGCATTCATGTGCATAATTCAAAGTTGAACTACAGACACATCCTCTAATGCATACAAATTAGTTGAAAATTCAAATATGTGTCCTTGGTTGCCTGCTTAGGTCCCATGCAAGAAATGGGAATGAATGTCAAACACCATGCCACGGTCACTCGGCCGCAAATATTGAGATACCTCGTTTTTAAATTCTAGTAAATCTAAAGCTCGTCTGAAATTCATGAAACTTGGCATTCTATCATGGAGCGGCATCAATATGTCGTGGTAAATTTTTTGTCCCATTTGCGGCAAGTTTGGGGATATGCTTCTCACAAACCAGAGCTTCTCACAACAAGCCGTATGGTTTCGGTAGGGAACGTCCCACCTTTGGGGACAAAACGATATCCATTGCCTCTTATTGCTTTCAAAAAAAATTCTCATGTCAACATAGAACAACAGGAGTGTTGTGTCAATTTTTGGGATTTTTCAGGGTTTGCTTGGACATTTTTATGCATTAATTGAGTTTTCAATGCATTTATGTGCACAATTCAAATTTGAACTACATGCACATGCTCTAATGCATATAAATTGGTTGAAAAATCAAATCTGTGCCGTTGGGTGCATGCTTAGATCCCATGCAAGAAACGGGAATGAATGTCAAACACCCTGCCACGGTCACTCGGCCGCAAACATTGAGATACCTGGTTTTTAAATTCTAGTAAATCCAAAGCTTGTCTAAAATACATGAAACTTGGCATGCTATCATGGTGCGGCATGATATCCATTGCCTCTTATTGCTTTCAAAAAATTTCTCGTGTCAACATAGAACAACAGGAGTGTTGTGTCAATTTTTGGGGCTGTACACGCCTAGAGTCTCCTGAGTTCGCCCCTGGTCCTGACGGGGGCTCCCACCCATGTCCTAGTGGAGGCCCATACTTCGCGCTGGTGGGAAGACAAGAAGACGAGTCAAGGGGTCGGACGCGGCTATTCTTTTGTTTGCTTTCTATAGTTGGTTTTCAGCTTCTTGAATGAAATTTGGAGTTTTCATGTCTTTCGTTCGCAGAAGTCGGGATTTCCTCTTCTTTTTTGCTCGCCTTTTCCGACCTTGTCCCAGGGGGAGCGGAAGTTGCCCGTTGCTCCTCCTCGCGCATCTCACACGCTGGGGCTAGGTAGGTGTGTGCGCCTGGGCTCGCCCGCAACCACACCTCACCGAAGCCCTGTCGCCCCTGAGCTTTGGCGTCCTTAATCCTCGCGAGACACTCTCGAACAAGCTCATGAGCATGCGCACCCCCTCAAGTCCGTGCCTTCGGGCATCACACGCGGTGCACCAGCCACAACCAACCCACACTCGGGGGCTTATGCGAGGTAGGACGAGACGCCTAACAAGGCCTCCCAATTCTAAAAAATTCTGCAGCTACACGGCGTCTCCTGAGGCTCGACGGCTCCTGAGTCGTCAGGAAGGAAGCCCTTGGAAGATACCATTGGAAGGGCGCGCCCTCACCACATGGGAGACTACCACAAGCACATCGAGCTAGTTACCATAACCACACCTAGTAGAAACACGGATATTACAACACGATATCAAAATAACAAGCATAGCATAGTGGCGCAAGCACCATGGTTCATTACACACCCCAGCGGGGCCCTCTACTTCAAATGCAGGAGAAAGGAAAGGTTAAATAAAAGTGAGCCGCACGGCTGCAGCAGCTCCCAAGGCCAGGCTCCAGCGACACCCGAGCTCAGTCCAAGTCTTTGTCCCGCTTCACCGGAGCACGGTGATGAGGCGGCTCGTCGCCTTCCCCGATCCTAGCCCGACGGCGTGGTGGTTCGTCGTAGCCACCGCTACTGGTGCTCTCGCCGGAGGTGGAGCCGCCGCTGGAGGTAGCGCGACCGTCGCCAAGGGCAAGCTCACCCTCATCATCGTTGCGGCCGTCGCCAAGGGCAAGCTCGTCGTCGCCGCTGCCATCTTCCCCGAACACCCTCACGTAGAGGGTCGCGGGGCCGTCGTACCTGAAATGGAGGGTGCACCTCCTGCTCCGTCCCCGCACACGGGCAAACGCCAGCCAACCGCGGGTCAAGAACACACTGCCCGTGGTAGTGACTTCGTCCCCAGCCCATGAGGCCCTGCTGCAGCAGCCGTCAGCCTGCAGCCAGAGGCCATCGAGCCCAGCGGTTGGCAGCTCACCCGCAAAGAAGTGCGGGAGCGGGAGCCAGCTGCCGGTGGGCCTCTCGGACCACACGACAAACTCCGGGAACACATCCGCTGAGTGGAAGCACGGTCGAGGAGGCCGGGAAACCACGGCGCGCCTCCCCTCGTCGCAGGGGCTGCCCCGTCCCTGGCGGCTCCCGCCGCGAGCAGAAGCGCCACCACAGCTGCCCAAGGTAACTCCGGCCCTCGAAGAGGTGTGCCCGTGCCCCCAACGGGCCACCACCGGGGTTACAGCATGCTTGTGGGGGCGACCACGGCCTCTCTTTGGCGGCAGTGAACCTGGCCCCTTCTTGGGTGCCTTCCCCTTTTCGACGGCGGAGAACTTTCTCGTCGGCGCCATGGATGCTACGGCAAGACGGGGAGACAAAGAAGAAGAAGGTGGAGCGGGCAGCAAGAAGATGGAGATGAGCAGGGGACCTGCCCCTGCCCCATTTACAGCCAGAGGGAGGCCAGCCGCCGGCCTCCATGATCCCACGTAATGATGGTTTTTCTGCATGCAGCAGGCTCTACTCAAGTCGAACGTTTGCCGAGGCAGCGTGGGGAAGCGGAGATGCCACGTCCCATCAAGCGCCACGCGTCGACCAAGGCCGCAGGCAGTTGGGGCCCGCGGCGCTTCGCCCTTGCCCCTTGGCTTCGCCTCGAAGCCAAGTCCGAGCGCGCCTTGGGCTCGAGGGCTACTGTCAGTGTTCTAGGAACAGGGGTACCCAAACTTGCCTGCCTGCGGCCCGCGGCGTTGCTCCATCGACGGCCTGGTACAGCCCATCTTCAGCACCAACAGCACAAGACCCTCGCGAGGGGCCAAGCCTCGCGAGGCGGACGACGCCAAGATCTCCAGAAGGAGCGGCATCCTTAAGCTGGCTCCTGAGGAGCGGAGATCTCTATGCAAGCCCTCACCTCGTGAGGTTCGGATGACGCGAGCCATGACGACCAAGGCCAAGCGAGCGCCAGCGGGCTCAGTGCAGGAGTTTCCTGTTTGGTGCTGAAGAGGCAAGCATAGGCACGGAGTCTCGAGGAATCAGCCAAAGGTTTACATTTCCATGCAACAAGACCAGGACCGCGAGGACGGAAGGACGGAGGTCATCGCCGAGCCCACCACGGTGTCACGACCAGAGGCTTTGCAGGCGAAGACTACCTTTTGTCAGGATAAGATGTACTAGTTGTCTCCTTTCGAATTTGGTTGTTGTGGGATCCCTTCCCGCCTTCATTTTGGGAAGAGGACCAAAGCCACTATAAATAGGACAGCACCACCACCGTAGAAAAGGGGGAAATTCACCAGCTCACCAACTCACACAAGCACAAGAACACACCTCCTGAGGTTTTTCTCCCGTTGTACAAGTTCATCCTCAGCCCACCTTGAGGCCAATCCACCACAAAGCAGGAGTAGGGTTTTACACCGCAAGGTGGCCCGAACCTGGGTAAACTTCCGTTTCCCCTTTCCTTCTTGTTCATCGAGCTAAGCCGTGGGATCGATGAGTAGGCATACTGGGGAGGTTGAGTTCTTCACATGCACCGTAGAGTTCGAACCTATCCAGGGTCTGCGGAGCCCGAAATCCGACACCATTAATGAGGATCTGTGCTCGGCCCTGGAGATGTTCAACCTCGCGAACAAGTGCGCGAGGGCCGAGGAAGGCCGCCTCTCCCTCCTTGAGCTCCCGGAGCCTGACCCTCAAGACAAGAAGGCCAAGGCCAAGGAAGCAAAGTGCAAGGGCCCTGCCATGCTGGCCGCGGAGCCCGAGATGAAGCGTGGTCGTGACCACAATGAGCCTCCCAGGGGCAACCGCCCGTTCTGCTTCTTCCACAATGTCCACAGCCACAACATCAACGACTGCCATGAGCTCAGGGAAATCCGAGACAGGCCCCTTGGCTGACGCCCCGAGCGCAGTGACCTCGGCTATGGCCGTGGAGGAGGCCGCGGCGGAGGCCGCTGGGACAACCGCGACCCCCGACAGGACTAGCGCAACCAACCCCGAGAGGACCACTAGCAAGGCCAGCCTTGTGACGGCCCCTAGCGGGACCAGCCTCGTGAGGACCGACCTCACGGCAATGCCAACCACCCTCCACTGCTGGCACCGCCAAGGAGTAACGATGACAACCGACAAGACGATGAGGCCAGGGCCTTCTAGGAGCCTTGTGTGATTGCCTGCATCCTGGGTGGTGCTCAGGTTCCCGCCTCCCATCGAATCTTCAAGCAGTTCCCTCGCGAGGTGAACGCGGCCCTCCCCAAGCTTGAGGCGCCGTGTCCCGTCAGGTGGTGCAGGGACGCATGGGCATGCTACAGTAGGTACAACAACTACACAACAACAACAACATAAAGATGCAGACTTTGGTGGAGCACCGCGTGCTTGACAAAGGCACGAACCTAGTGACGCCTACAGGGATCTACCGGCGATAGGAAGGAGCAAAGATGTATCTGGATATACCTAGTATACCTATGAAATGAAGATGTGGCCGGGGACGCAGTAGATCGACGGCGAGGAGGTGAGGAACTCCGGTGGACTCGCTGTCCGCAAAGAAGGTGGAGTAGTGGAAGAAGAAGTCGACGAACTTGGCGACCCTTGGCGTGGCTTAACGTCCGGACGGATCCATGGCAGCGTGGAGGTGCTCGGGGTTGTTAAATGGAGGTTGTGGGAGGCTATCACGAGCACGAGCTCGAGCTCGCTCGGGCCATGGTGGGCAGGTGTCGCACCCTGATTTTCATGCCACTACACCTAAGCTAATGATCATGATAAAATATGGTTTAAGAAAACTTTGAGTGTTTTGGACTTTGCTTGATTGGATTTTTGTCTGTTGTTTGCAAGTGCTCTAAAAATCAAATAAATTCCCAAACTCTTATACTCCGTCTCCTCTATCCAAAAACTTTGTCCAATGATCATGACATGTGTATGTGACATAATAGTATTTTCTTACAAAATTATTTTGGCCAAAAAGTATTTTCTAAATTAGGTTTTCCAAAAACCCCTGAACTGAGACATGAACTACAAGTACTTAATTAAGGGTATGAAAAATCTTTCAAAAATTATATTTGACTCCTATTAAATATAGGACTCCGAAAAACTACAAAAATATTTTTTTAAAGTAATCTTGCTATTTTATTTAAAGGCTTTTTCTTAAGGCCAGAAATGGTCTTTAATAGGTTAAAATCATTTTAAAGTTTCAAAAATATTTGAGAAAATTTAGGGAAACTCAGTGGACACATATTTTCCATATATATGAGTTTCAACACATGGTCATATTCAAAATATTGGACAAAACCCTCCAAAACCATTTCTGCTCATTTCAAGCATTTGAAATATTTCTATAAGAAATATTTTCAAATAAATCCACGAAAATTCTAGCAAGTCACATATGCATAATGTGATGATCTTGCAAAGTTTCATACCAATAAAAATAATTTTGGTTCACAAAAGTGCCCCAAAATCCTTCCTGTACAGATCCAAATTTGAGCAACTCTACATTGCCAACTTTCTCCTTTTGATCTCAAATTTTGTGGACATGCCCAAATTCCCAAATGATGACACCACACAAAGTGGAGCATCAAGGAGAAAAGATTTGCATGTCTAAAAGTACCTGCATCTCCCCCGCTTCCCCGCAGCGAAGACGCCCCAGGGTGAGTGTGCCTCCGACATGGCCCCTGCGCGCGTGCGGCCGAGCCGCTGGGCCGGCCCAGTGGCGCCCTGCCAATAAACCTCGCCCGGTGCACGCTGCCGCCGCCCAAATCTGGCCCATTTCGGTAAATCCTTTTTCTTTTTCTTTTTCTGTAGACTTGTAAAATCCATAGAATATTCAGATGAACTCAAAACTTGATGATTCAAATTTCTAGTAGTTCATAAATTCAGTCTCAGTCACATGGCGCAAGTTGCACATTACCCAGAAACTTTTCTTCACAAATATTTAGCAAAATCCTATTCTTCTATTTCTATGATGAGCTTTAGAAAATCACAGAGATCTCATATTTGATCCAAATCCATTGATTCAAATTCCTAGGCACTTCTAAGATCCTAACCTAGTTTATGAACTTTTTTTTCTTATGCTTCCACTACATCATAAAATATTGGTCCATTTATCCATGTATAGCCAACTTTGCAAAATAATAGGAAATTCTTTTGAACTCCAATTCAAGTGAAACCAACTCCTAGAGGCTTCTAAAATCATGCTTTGTTAAATGGGTGCCTTTGCTCATTTTTCAATAATGTTTCTGTGCACTTCTTGCAAATCCATTTTTCCCTTGATTAAATTATATTGTAATGTTCAAGAACATCTACTGATCCAATCCCAATGAAATCACTTTGGTCATTTTTCACATGACCAAGGGTATCCTAGAAAAGTCCAACTCACCTTTTTAGAGCACTTTTATGTTTGCCTTGTTCTGTTGCTTATTGTGTTTGTTTCCGTCGTTAGTTGACGAAGTAGACTGAATACTTTGAGCTGTGCCAGAGATATTTGAAGACCCCGAAGACTTTGTTAAAACAGGCAAGCATCGAGATCATTTATTTTCAATGCATCGAGACCATGTTGAGTTGGTGACCACTTTGGTTGTTGCCTTTGTTACTTTCCTATTGAAACTTGCATCAAGCATGACCCTACCTTCCTATGAGGGTTATAAGGGTGGGAGTAGATAGGATGCTATAGCAGTGGCTACGCAAATGGGACAGGATATGCATGGTGATGGAGACAAAAATATTTTCAAAGACTTTTTGAAAACCCCGTCGGGTGCCACTAATGCCCGAGGGAGATGTTGAGTTGGGTAGCCACTTGATGACGAAGTGGTGTACCGAGGCAAGTGTGTGTTGTTTTTCAAAACGGATTGGTTTAAGTTGCGACCGTTATTCCAACCTTACATGCGCAACCACTCTACCCTTATATGGGAAAGGGCATTATTGATTACCGAGGCCGATACTAGCATGGTGCCCGCATTACTAGTGGCGGGGGTAACACGAGGTCACTCTCGGTACGGGGTCGTGCTTGGATAGGCGGCCATGACTGTTTTCACGGGGCACCCGACACACCGTTGGTACCCCGTGCCAGTGGTATGTGATGAATATTGGAGCAAGGCTCCACAATTTTAAGATGTGAAATGTTGGGAACGGGGGTTAGTACAAATTGAGTGGACTCTATATTAGTGTCGTCTAGGCAAAGATAGTGATCGGGTGCTTACCCTGGGTACTTCAGGTACTGCGGGTCGTGGATGACATGGAAGTTCCCCGTATCTTGTGGGTAAAGTGTGCAACCTCTGCAGAGTGTAAAACTATTCGAATAGCCGTGTCCACGGTCAAGGACAGTTGGGTAACCGCTCTTGGGCTACGTCCAAATGTTTGTGAAACCTGGTCTGTGTGTGAGTGTGTGAAGAAAGCTAGTTGAGTCAAGTTAAATGACTCGACATGTTGACTAAGTTGGAGATGATCTAAACTTGGTTTATGTTGATATCTGTAACCTGTTCACATGGGTAACTGGAATCTTATGATGCATGCCTCACAAGTAGGTAGCACATGACACTGCACTAACAAATTAGCTTTCTGCAAACATTTCCTATTTGTGCTAAATCATGCCTTATCATACTTGTTCCAAAACATGGGTTGCTTGCGAGTACATTCAAAGACCATGCGAGAGTGTTCTTTGCCTCACTCATGTTGAACCGCTTCAACACTTTATCTATGTACGTGCTCTGGCTTAAGCCGAGCAGCCTCCTCGATCTATCTCTATAGATCTTAATGCCTATAATATACACTGCCTCACCAAGGTCTTTAATGGAAAACTTGCCATTCAATGACTCCTTGACCGAGTTCAGCATCGAAACATCGTTCCCGATCAACAATATGTCATCCACATACAAGATCGGAAACACTATCGAGCTCCCACTTAACTTCGTGTATAAACAAGCGTCCTCTTCGCTTTTGATGAAACCGAGACCTGTGACGACCTCATCAAAACGAATATTCCAGCTCCGAGATCCTTGCCTCAACCCATAAATGGATCTCTTGAGCTTGCATACCTTACTAGCGCTAGTCGGATCAACAAAACCCTCGAGCTGTATCATATACACATCCTCGGTTAAATTTCCATGAAGGAAAGCCGTTTTGACATCCATCTGCCATATCTCGTAATCGAAATATGCAGCTATAGCTAGTACGATCCTCACCGACTTCAGCATTGCTACCGGCGAGTAAGTCTCATCGTAGTCAATTCCTTGAACTTGTCCATAACCCTTAGCGACAAGCCGAGCTTTGTGGATCTGAACATTTCCATCCACATCGGTTTTCTTCTTAAAAACCCATTTGCAACCAATGGCTGTTACGCCAGGCGGCGGATCAACCAAGTCCCAGACTTGATTCTCATCCATGGACTTTAACTCGGATCCCATGGCCCCCAGCCATGCCTCGGAATCTGGGCTCACCATCACTTCCGCATACGTGGTCGGCTCGTCGCTTTCTAGCAACAATACATTACGCACTCTATGCAATCTTTCCGACCTCCGTGGTTCCGGTGCCGCTTCCACTACGGGTTCCCTGACTCACTCCAGTATGATCTCATCACCAGCCGAGCCGTCCCTGAGTGGTCCTCGAATTTCTTCAAGTCGGACCGTCCTCCCACTGGCCTCCCGACTAAGAAACTCTTTCTCAAGGAAAATCCCGTTTCGAGGAACAAACACTTTGTTATCTTCCCGGTTGTAGAAGCTATATCCCAAGGTTTCCCTCGGATATCCCATGAATATGCATTTATCCGACTTGGGTGTAAGCTTGTCTGACATAAGTCGCTTGACAAATGCTTCACAGCCCCAAATCTTTAGAAAAGACAAACTGGGACTCTTCCCGGTCCACATCTCATGTGGTGTCTTGTCTATGGATTTTGATTGTACCCTGTTAAGTGTGAAAGCTACAGTTTCTAGAGCGTATCCCCAGAATGACAAGGGTAAATCCGATTTTCTCATCATAGACCAGATCATGTACAACAAGGTCCTATTCCTTCGTTCCGACGCGTCGTTTCTCTATGGCGTACCCTGAGGTGTGAGCTGAGGTACTATACCTCGGCTTTTCAGATGATCATCAAACTCCTAGCTCATGTACTCACCTCCATGATCAGATCGTAGAAGCTTTATAGTTTTGCCAAGCTGATTCTCAACCTAGTTCTGAAACTCTTTGAACTTTTCAAAAGTTTCCGACTTGTGCCTCATCAAATAGATATATCCATATCTACTCAAGTCGTCGGTAAAAGTCACGAAGTACTGATAGCCACCTCTGGCGGTTGTGCTCCTTGGGCCACACACATCACTGTGTATAAGCTATAACAGCTCGGACGCCCTCTCGCAACTCTTTGTAGAAGGAGACTTAGTCATCTTGCCTAGCAAGCAAGATTCACATGTCTCGAATGAATCAAAGTCGGATGAAGTTAGGAGCCCATCATCATGGAGCTTCTCATGTGTTTCAGACTAATGTGTCCAAGCCGGGAATGCCAGAAGTATGTCGGATTTATCTCATTAGGCTTATGCCTCTTGACATTCATGTTATAGACCGGTTCCTGTTCTAGATTCAATATAAATAGCCCATCAACAATGGGTGCATAGCCGTGGAACATACCATTCAAATAAAATGAACAACCATTGTCCTTTAAATTGAATTCGTAACCCTGACTCATCAAACATGAGGTAGAAATAATGTTCCAACTAAGTGCAAGAATGTAATAACAATTATTCAATTCCAAAATAAATCCAGAAGGAAGCTAGAGCTGCATTGTGCCGACCTCCAATGCAACAACTCTTGCTTTGTTGTCGACCCTGATGTCAATCTCCCCTTGTGCCACACGCCTAGTTCTTACCAGCCCCTTGCATCGAGTTGCAAATATGAACAACCGATCTGGTATCAAATACCCAAGAGTTACTAGGTATGTCAGCAAGGTAAATGTCTATAACATATGTAACAAGTGTACCTTTGCCTGAAGCAGCATTTCCGGCCTTCTTGCCATGCTCCGCAAGCCACTTGCTACAGTTCCTCTTGCAATGACCAGTTTCCTTGCAATGGTAGCAAATGGTCTTCGAGTCCAGTCCAGACTTTGGCGCAGCAGCCGAGGTTACCGTCTCCGTGCCTTTTGCCTTAGCCTTCTTCTTGGACCAACTCTTCTTGAACTTAGCCGATTTCTGCACCATCAACACTTGATGCGTGCCTTTCTTAATATCCTGCTTTGCCACTTTGAGCATCCCATGCAATTAAGTGAGCTTCTTATCCATGCCATGCATATGATAGTTCGAGATGAACGTCCCATAGTTGGGTGGAAGAGAACCTAGAACTGCATCAGTAGCCAGCTCATCCAAGAGTGGGAAGCCCAACCGATCCAAAGCTTGCACATATCCGATCATCCTGATCACATGTGGGCTCAGTGGATCACCTTCCTTCAGCTTGCAATCCATCAAGGATTGCCAGACGTTGAACCTTTCGGTCCTAGCCTGTGTCTGAAACATGCTCTTGAGACTCTCGATCATATCGTAAGCCTCAACATTTTGAAATACTGTTGCAAATCGGGCTCCATACAAGCCAGCATCAGACAGCTGATCTCCGTTGATTCATCAACGAGTTTCTGGTAGGCATTCTTAGTTGTGGTATTAGCATTATCGCCAGGTTCCTCTGGAAGTGGATCCTCTAGAACATGTTTCTTTTATCATGCTTGAGAACAATTCTCAGATTTCTATACCAGGTGGTAAAGTTTGTTCCATTCAGTTTATCCTTTTCCAGAATTGATTTCAATGCAAAGTTGGGTTGAGCAGGTGGTGCCATTGATCTACAACAGAAAATATGCAATCACTAAGCAATGTGTTTATGTAGAGTAATTCAAGCCTTATATATAAATACTCCCACTGAAGTTGGCATCCCTCCGCAAACTCTCAGTGATTCAGGATCCGACTAGCACATGCGACTAGTGAGCTTTAGCATCACTGCTAGACAACATGCCTATCTGGTAAGCAACTCCTTGCTAATCGTATCTCTATACGACTCCTGTCGGTCGGGAAGGTATCTCATACTCCGGCCCCCAACCTTCTTTGCCACAAGACCCAAAACCGTTTTGATAGCCTTGTCAAGTTAACCTGATGCAGTGCATGTCCGTGTCCGACACGAACCCTTCTGTTCAAGGACACCTAGCAGCACCCCAATTTTATGAGCTCACTACTAGACATACTTGACGTGCGAAGGTGCAACATCGGGAATGGCAAATTGCTTGATATTAACGAGGGATCTTTCTACCATTCTAACATGCATATAAAACAAGAAGCATAACAATCACAAATAAACATATATTGTGAAATAGTATGGCTCCTTCATGGATGTTCTTCCAGGTTGGCTCCGACTCCGATGACCATCTGGGAAGTCCATCTTGTTTGTCACGTCGGGACGCCAAGCCACCAATCTGATCTCTATTATCCAACTACTACTACTACTAGTAATGAATTTTACATAGAGTCACAAGTCGACACGCAGGTCGTTATACAAATATAATGACAACACTTTGGCTCATGCCGGCTGACAAACATGACGCGCGGGCCATGTATAAATTACACACACGCATCACATACACATGAGACATACTATTCACATCAAACCTGCAAGAAAAAGTTATGCATAGAATCGCATTCTACCGGTTTGAGTGTCCGGTATGAAATACAAGGCGCTACGCATGTTTTCGGAAATCACAGATCACATCTGCACTCCGATCACGCCAAATTTTCCAATCTGACCAATCTTATCGATCATCACGAATCCGATTCGGATTTACGTTTCAGTATTAACCCCTATGGCGGATACCGACCGGTAGGGGTAGGTTGTGTCACGACCTCATCCATCCCGATTGACAGAAAACATAGCCACATCGATCCCCATGTGCAGTTGATCTCATCAACCGTGCACATAGCCGATCTGATAAACGATGATAGATCTCATCTGCCGCCTCCACATATCTAATATGCATATGATCTGAATCCCAAATTCTACAGCAGAGGCTCTGATACCACTGTTGGGTTCTACGGTAGGGTGCGTCGACCGCAAATTAAATTTTCCTACACGTAGAACAACCAGGAACATGCTACGGGAGATGGATGACAGATCGTTACCACTAGATGCGCAGTGCCGTGCAGCGGAAGTAGAGTTGAGGCAGCGCGTTCCCAGAGTCGCCTCGCTTTCCCGGAGTCGTCTCGCGTTCCCGGAGTCGTCTCCTCCTTGCCGATCTCCCACGTAGCCGATTGGATCCCGCGAATAGGTTCGCCGGAGCGGCGCAAGTGCACCTCCTCTAACGGTATCCGTGCGTGTAGGAGGAACATCGTGCGGCGGACTTCTAGGTCCGATCACACAACTGGCGGCGAGTGGAGGTGTCTATTCGTAACACATGCAAACCCTAGTGACAGCGCCGAAGCGATCAATCGCATGAGCATGCCGTACCCCCACTTTATATAGGCATCCGTCGTGGGCTCAACACTTGGGCCTCGCACGGATCATAAAGGCCATAAGTCTATTCGATCGTAATCCGAATATAGTTTGGATTTCATCCGACCAGTGTCCTCGGATCCGACCTCGTAGGTTCCTTCCCTTAAGCGCGTGACCCCTTAGGTTCAAGCCGTCCTAGTCGCAGTTCAGATCACCTCCGGACTGCACGGTTGGTAGCGGCCTCTAGCAAGGCATGTCAAACCAAGCAGACTATGAAGCTAGTTAGCGAACATGTACATCACACTTCCATTCCTTTTGCCACACGATATATGTTGTCGGGCTCAAGGCGAGTCTGTCATCCTTGTGCTAGCCCGACCTCTTCTCGTTTCAGTGATGCCGACCACTATCCGGATTATCTCATAATCCTTGTTGCATGGCCATGCTTATCCTGGTCGGATCACACGAGGGGCCCAGAGTATATCTCTCCTGATCTGAGGGGCAAATCCCATCTTGCTCGACCACGTCTCGCAACATGGGTCTAGACATACCCGAAACCTACCTTTGTAACTACCCAGTTACGAGTAGCGTTTGGTCGGCCCAAAGCAAGTCTGTCACCATCCCGAGTACATGCGTCAGCTCAGGTCTTAGGACATAGAACGTATGTTGCACTAGAGACTCACAGATGACATATCGCTGCGTCTCATAGTTGGGTCTGTCCGACTTGGACCTTATCTCCACTCGGATCCGACTACGTCGAATCCGACTAGATCCTTCTGAGTCCATATTATCCGGTTAGCATCCAATGCTCCATGGCTAGTGAGACCAATCCATCGATCGTGTCATATGCTAGTCTAGTCGGCTGCGCGTCCACGCAGCCGTTTCGACGAAGGATCTTTTAGGACAGTCATCATACAATGCATAGTCCCACAAACAAGTCACGTACTTGCTGATATGCATCATTGATAATGTCCAAGGACTATCTTTATTCATAAACACATAGGAAATATCATCATACATGTTTGGCTCTAGGGCATATCTCCAACAGAATAGAATTCAAACTTGTGCCATTTTTTAACCCAACCAAGCACATCCAATTGAGCTGAAATTTAACATGGTGGTTACTAATATGGTGTAGGATTTATAGGAAAAGAATGAACATTTTCCTGGACAGGAAAATGTCACATGAAAGATTAATTGGGATAAAGAAGAAAGGGGCAGTTTGAATTGGTTTTGCATTTGACCATGGCTTGGTTTGGGTGTTGAGGTGCATTGGGACCAGGAAAAAAACTTGTGAAAGAGGGGAGATGGAATGCACACAATATCACATGAACATAGAAATGCAACCACAAGATGACCATGATGCAATACAATGAAATGGCAAGAGGCAGAATGAAACATATAACAAAGCAAGATGATCATGGTAAGAACAAGGATGGTAAAATATACTTAATAATGAACATTATGCAAGAAGCACAATATGACAATGCACTCAACATGATCGTGAATAAACATATATGAATGAAATATGCAAAACAATTATGATGATGCAACAAACACAATAAACACATGACAACAACTACAATAAATGGAAGGCAACTGGAGCATCGGTCTCGGGGCGTCACAACACTCCCCCACTAACAAGAGATCTCGTCCCGAGATCTTAGGAATGCGATGGAAGAGGAATAGAAAAACAAGGTTGCTTCTTGGACAAATGAGTGAAAGCAAAGAACCTTGAGAGGTTATGAAATTCCAAGGAAAGAATACAACGGAGATGAGGGACGTAGAAAACACTCTGCTAGAAAAAAGAACAAGGAAGATTACGAGAACCATGTGGTTTGAAGGACATGAAACACAAGCTTAACGAACCATAAGAATATGAAAACACAACGATATAACGAGATAGCCAAGGATTAAGAATGAAAGAATTTGGACAACACTCTAGTTGAGCGAGAATGGAAGGAACATGGACTTGAAAAGATGGAATGATACTTGACGAGAGCAACACCACCATGCCTCCGGAACAATTGAAAGAATGGAATGAAGAAGAAGATGACAACTTCTACCACAATTTATTTTGAAAGCATCCTTGCGACGAAGGATTGAACGAAGTTGTTGAGAAAATCAACAACAAAAGAATAAGCTTGTTGTGGACTTTATGGAAAACAACTCAAAAGTTGAGGTGAAATTCTGCCACTACGAAATGATTGATTAATTAAGATGGACAAAGAAACGCAAAACTCCACTTCAAAAGAATAGGGAGAATTAATTGCACTTCGAGACGCGAGAAGATAAGATACTTGAGCTCCTCCCACAAGAATCTTGATGAACTCTTGAAGAATGAAATTAAATCTTGATGAACCACCATGAAGAACTCTGGTAACAAAAGGATGATGAGATAGGAATGAAGGGTGAAAAGAATAGGATAAAGCGTTGCAGAGATTTAGATAGAGGTTCCGACGAGATAGCCGAGAAAATTTTGAACTCCGGAAAAGAAAATATGAACAACTTAGCACTGAGAAATTATTCATCATGAGCAATCTCCGAAGAAAAAAATTACTTGACCACAACGAAATGAGAATAAGATTACGTTATGCTTATCCTCGTCAACTAAAATTGATGACAAACGGATTTGGCATGGAACTTATTCCTCTTGAAAAGGCTTGAGGAGATACATGGCGCAAACTTGGAAAGGTCTTCAACGAACCACCGTAAGAAATGAAAACAAACAAAGAAAAGAGAATGAATCGCCAGGAAGAATTAAAAGAACAAATATACTTGAGGGGATATAAGAGAATGAAGAGATCACGAGCTGATTAAAGAAAACTTGAACGAAGCACTGGAAGAATAGTGGAATGAGAGATGAATGTTGAGAAGGAATAAATCTTCTGAAATGATGGCCTTCGGGTGATTGAGAAAGGAAAGCAACTCCTGAAATGCTTCGGATGGGTAAGAAAAGAATCGCACGATTGTAAACAATTTGAGAGGATAACATCAAGCTAGCGGCACGAATCTTCGAGAGAACGGACAAGATTTAGAGAAACTCTTCTTCGATCTTCAAATGCTGAGGATGATGATGGGAACTACAAAAATTATCGAGACAGTCCGGAACAATGAAGAATGGAAAGGTTGAGCGAAGGATGAAAAGAATTTTAAAACGATCTTATGGGATACATTTGACTGATGAGAAATTATTCTGGCGTCGAACTTGGAAGGAATTTGAGAATAACTCCGGAATAATTAGAAGAGCCAGGTAAGATCCTGAGGATAAACCTGTGGGTTAGGGACCACTGATAAGAAGCACCATTGAATATGATTGAAGAAGATAGATTATGCACCGGAAAAAATGAAAGAGTTGAGTGAGGTGACAACCTCGAATTAATTTTAGCGCAAACACGAATCTTCTGAAATGTCTTTAGCACTCCGGAATGACTAAACGGCGAGAGGCAAACGAGCAAGGGGAATAACTTTAGCCAAGGAAAAGGAATACAATCAACTCAAAAAACTAGGATTGAAACCACCATAGAAGAAGAGACGAAGGATGATGAACTAGAACCTTTGAGTATCTTAACAAAGAATTCTCAGGATGAAACTTGAAGCAAAAGAACAAAGAGACTTCATACGAATAGAATGGATACTTGACTCACGATTTAAGACTCCCCGAAGAAAGGGTGGGAGGGTGGGAAAAACAAAGTAAACTTGGGACGCAAGGAATGGACACCGTTTGAGAAGAACCGAGGAATGAACTTGAAAAGGATCGAACTCCGTTGGGTTAACTGAGAATCGATGTTGCAAAAGTTGAAGAGGATGGAATAACTCGAAGAGAAGTGCACCTCTTGAACAAAGGATGGACATTGAATGAAAACACCTGCGTGACCCTAAAGAAAAAAATTGAATGGGAAGAGTTGAAGAATCAAAACACCTACGTCAAGATTCCTCACCAGAGCGACGAAGGGGCTGAGGAGTAAAAAGAATTTCTACTCTCCAATATAACTAGACCCTAAAAAAAGGTTTTCTTCTAGACTCGACAACAATCAAACTACGATCAATCAAGGGGGCTCCTATGGTTGGTCGAGGCTCTGATACCAACTTGTCATGCCCAATATGCGATCCTATCCGAGAGGAACTTGAAGGTCCCACCAAGGATAGAGCCGCATATTGAAACACTTTTGCAAGGTGGATATCATTACATCGTACCATTACATAATAGTTGGGGATGCATACAAAGGGCATACCAATGCCACAAGAATACATCAAACATCATACATGAGAACAACATCTGACTACGGATGAAACACAAACAGAAACTCAATCGACATCCACCCTGCTAGCCCAGGCTGCCGACCAGGAACCTATCCCAAGATCGATGAAGAAGAAGAAGAACTCCGAAACAAGTAAACATCGCTCTCACATCATGATCATCGCATTACCAGTACCTGCAACTGTTGTTGTTGTAATCTGTGAGCCACGAGGACTCAGCAATCCCATTACCATGGGTATCAAGACTGGCAAAGCTTAATGGGTAGGGAAAGGATAAGTGGTGACGTTGCAGCAAGCGACTAAGCATTGTATGGTGACTAACTTACAAGTACAAGAATAAGATGAGAAACTACGCAAACGGTCGCAAACTAGTAATGATCAATAAGTGATCCTGAACTACATACATTCAAACATAACAGCACCGTGTTCTCTTCTCGAACTCACGCGAAAAGAGGCGGTCACGGTTACGCACGTGGTTGGTGTATTTTAATTCGGTTCTGGTGTTAAGTTCTATACAACCGGATATTAAAAATTCCCATCTACGACATAACCGCGGGCACGACTCTCGAAAGTTTATACCCTACAGGGGTATCCCAACTTATCCCATGACAAGCTCTCACGATCAACGGAGGAAAATCCTCCTCCCGGAACAACCCGATCAAACTCGGAATCCCGGTTCACAAGACATTTCGACAATGGTAAAACAAGTCCAGCAAGACCTCTTGGCGCCGACACCGTGATAGTAGCCGCGTGTATGTTGTCTCAGGCCACGACCGGATGAACACTACGTATGGCAACTGAAAACCGTAGGTGAAGGGGTGGCACCACAAATGGCTCTCTTTTGGGACCAACACCATCAGCACTGGCCCCCCTGTATTATGTTGAAAAGAATGCTCGGGGATGCGACCCCCTATGCCAATTAATTAATTATCAGGTTTATTAGGTTGGGCCTTGGTCGAAGAGTTTTATTCAAAGCGAACTGTCGAGGGGGCGCCCTAAACCCCAACCATGTTAGGAAGACAAAATCAAGGAACATAACACCGATATGATGGAAACT
This sequence comes from Aegilops tauschii subsp. strangulata, assembly GCF_002575655.3. Lineage (NCBI taxonomy): Eukaryota > Viridiplantae > Streptophyta > Magnoliopsida > Poales > Poaceae > Aegilops > Aegilops tauschii. The sequence continues at coordinate 332,522,204 of NC_053041.3, forward strand.
AGGGCGAGACGAGTGGAACAAAACACCAGGCAAAAGGCTGAGCCTTCCCCCCATTACCAAGTATATATGTACATTAATTAAATAAGATATATTGTGATATTCCAAGATATACATGTCCCAACATGGAACAAACTGCAACTGCACCTGCAACTAGCAACGCTATAAGATGGGCTGAGAAAAGCGGTAACATAGCCAAACAACGGTTTGCTAGGATGGTGGAAAAGGTTAGAGGCTATCATGGCAATTTGGGAGGCTTGATAAACAAGTGGTAGGTAGCGTGACATAGCGATATCATCGAGACAACTAGCATAGCAAAGATAGTAGTGAGATCCGAGGTGACGGTCATCTTGCCTGAAATCTCGCTAGGAAGAAGACCGAATCCATGAAGAAGACGAACGGTCGTAGTCGAACGGATCCTCACAATCGCAACGTGACCGGAACTATCGAGAAGAACCACAACCGGAAAGAAGCAAACAACATGGTAAAAAACCATCACATAAACATGACATGATGCACAATATAGTATGATGCATGTTGTAACATCCCAAAATTCTAAATTTTGGAATGTTATAATAAATAGATAGATTTGATTGTTTGTTGGATTGTTGTGTGATTGATTGACTGAAAGTGAGTGAAATTCGAAATCTTTGGAAAGTTAAATGAGAGGGAATAAAAGGACTTTCCCAAACTTTCATTTTGCTTTTATGATCTCCATGGATTCAAATTCTTTTCATCACAAAACCCTCGAGAGAAGATGACATGACTTCTTCCATTTATTTAAATGACAAGGGGTGATTGAAAAATATTTGAATTTCATTTGAGAATATTTTCCAATTTTGAAATTTTATGCAACTCAATGATTTTCATGAGAGAAGATAAAATGACTTCTTCAAAACAAATGAAATATGAGTTGGGAGTTTCAAAGGATTAAAAAATCAAAGTCCCATTGAAATTATTTTCAATATTGGAGTTATTTGAGTTTTATTCAAATTATTTTTCTCCAAAAACAAAATATACAGAAAATAGGGTAACATGATTCCCTACATCAGAAAATTGGAGAAAAATAAATTTGAAATCATTTTGGTATTTTTAAAATGATTTTTATTGGATTTTAATAAGGCAGCTGCACTGTTTGATTTATTAAAATTTGTGTGAATTTTATTTGACTTTACAAAAATATCCACGTTGTAGGAAATCTTTTTCTGAAGATTTTGATATATTATATGCCTATAAAATATTTTACTTTTATTTGTTTCTATTTTGTTTGTCGGAGTTTTTTTTTTTAAAAAAAACCTCCCCTCCGACTGGGCCGGCCCAGCTCCCAGGCCAGGCCGCGGCCCAGCCCAGCTCGCCCGTCGCCGTCCCCGATCTCCCGCACCCGCACGGCATCGCCGGCGACGCCGTGTCCGCCCCGGACTCCCTCTGCCGCCTCTCCTCTGCCCCCTCCCGCACGCCACCGCGCCGCCCCTCCCCCCCTTAAATAGCGCCGCCCCGGGCCCCTCTCTCTCTCCTCCTCCCGCTGCAACCGCCGCTCTCGCCGGAGCCCGCCCCGACGAGATCCGCCGCCGCCGCCGCGCTTCGTCCCGTCGCCGTGGACCACCGCCGTCGCCACCATCGGCTCCGCCGCACTGCGCCGCCCCTCCCCGACCTCTCCGTTGCCCTCCTCGACGACCGGAGCCACCTCGCCGCCCTCGCCGGAGCCCCGTGCCATCTCCCTCGCCGCCGGCAGCCACCGTCGCCGCGAACCGGTATAACCGCGGCCCGGTTTTCTCGGTTTTTTTTCCTTTTGTTCGATTTTTCTATAAAAAACCCCTGGACTAGATCTGTTTTTTTTGTTTTTCTAAACAACGAACGTCCACTGTTTAGAACTAGTTAACGCACGTTCACTATTTAGCATTTTTCTTTTTCTGTTATTTTCGGCCAGGGACCTAGTAGCAATTTGTTTTTCTTACATAATAGCCCCTGGTTTTTGAACACTCATAACTTTTCACCCGTTTGTCCAAATCCAACGAAACCAACGCCCACTTCCTCATTATGATCTCCTCTATCCAGTAAAACAACTTAAACATGTTTTTGAAAATTTAAAATTTGTTTCCAAACAGATTTGAATTTGAATCTTCTTTTGATCATAACTTGAGTTTCGTAGCTCCGTTTGAGTTGATTCTTTTTGCAAATCGAAGCTCTTGACCTAAACTTTCTGATAAGGCCAAATTCACATAATTTTGGTACTGTTAGAAATTGTTTTATGTTGCAAGAGTTAATTGCTTGGTTTTGAAGTTTTCCGAATTGTTTTCCCCGTTCTCTCTGATCTTTTGAGTGATTGCTTATGTGTGGTTTCTATTGCTTGCTTGCGATAGATTGACCGGAGTGTGATGAGTAGATCTATCAAGAGTTTTGAGTGCGAATCATCTTCATCATCATTGCAGGCAAGTAACACTTTGATCATACCCCGTTCATACCCAGTTTTACTGCATTAGATCTATTTTCCCAAACACATTGCATGATTAGGATCTAATTAAACTGTGGGTATTGGGATGTAGTTGAGGTAGTACCTATTACCTGTTTACTATCAAACCCTTGGGAGTTACTTCTACGTTGCTTTTATTATTGCCATGCTATGCGTAGACGTGGTTTGGGTTTGAGAGATATTCATGACAGATGTGAGTGTTTAATAATGGTTCAACTTAAGGTGGCAACAAAAAACTCACATCTGGGTGGACTGAGGCACCTGGAGAACCCAGTGTTGTCTGTATGTATAAGGTCCGCCACCCAGGCTCAAAGGGATCATAAGATTTTTCATGCTAGAAACTTCCGTGTGCAGCCACAAGCTATTATGGGCTCTAGCATAGCTGAGTAGGTTACAGGATCTCTTGAAGAGGTGGACTAGCAGATGTAGGGGAAAGTAGGTGTACCGGTCCATCCAGAGTAGAGAGTGATTGTTTCTGAAAGACTGTGTCTCGGTCATCCGTTTCTCAAACAACATGCAGTGCGAGAATCAAGCGGAGGCGATCGAGTCTTGTGGGGAAAAGTGCACAAACCTCTGCAGAGTGTACAAACTAATCATGATTAGCCGTGTCCCCGGTTATGGACAACTTGAGTATCTAGTACCTGGATTATCATTTGAATCTCATCACCGTGATACTTATAATTAATTTTGCTGGGTTAATGATGACACTTAATTGGGATTGAGTTGGAGGTACCTTCTCAATGTTTCAACCACCATGATAGTTAAATAAAATTTATTCCTTTGCAGTAGGATAAAATTGGCTTTTCGCAAAACTGTAACCATAGAGCCTTTCCACCAGCCATATATGCATGTAGTGATAGCCTTTGTTCATCATTTCTCTATGGTGTGAATTTGCCAGCATATTCCATGTGCTGACCCGTTTTCGGGCTGCAACGTTTCATGTTGCAGGATATCTTACGACGAGTAAGTGATTCGTTAGGGTTACGATTTCTACACTCAACTTTGCCGTTGGTGTTGATGGGAATCCACAACCTTGTTACTTCCGCTATTTGGATTGAGGTAATAGTATTTACGTTATATTATGCATGTGATTTACCTCTGTTATAAATCCTCGAGTACCGTGTGTGTCAGCATACCGATCCAGGGATGACACTTAAGCACAGAGACTTGATCCATTCAGGTCGGGTCGCTACAAGATGGTATCAGAGCACATGTTGACTGTAGGACGTGACCCTAGAAACTGGCAAGCCCATAGGAAGGATTTTCTCTAAAACTTTCCTTTTCAAAAATATTTTTTTTACCTCTCTTCTCTTCTGAGCTTATTCAAATATTCCCTTTTAGTGAGACCATACCCCTTTTTCCCTTTGGACCACTCGAAGATTCGACGGATAAGACCACTTCAAGAAGTACAAGATATCGGACAACTAAGACCATTTTGGAATGAAGAGGATTTTATCGTGCATTATGATAATGGAAACTACGACGGTTGAAGACTCCGAAGACTGGGAGAATTTGAAGGCTCTGAAGAATTGCCAGATGTGTATGACCTAGGAAGGTTACCCTTATGGAACTTGGCAGACTATGGCAGCCGTCAATGCCCGAGACCAAGGGTATCGGAGAAAGACCGAAACATGGAGTTAGAAACTCAAAGTTTTTGTTAAGAAACCCAAAGATAGGAGATATCAGTTATGGAATGAAAGCTCATGGCAGTAACATGGGCATAAACACGGCTATCCATGATGTTATCGTCCGCTTATGCTATTGTCACCGTGCGGACTTAAGCATGCAGATGCATGGAAGGATTGGATGGTAGAAAACTGATGGAGCACCTATCAGCAAGACGAAGTTTTAACCTTAGCCGGTGTATCACCAGGATCTGGAGTATTACATCAAGAAGTTTAGGATGGACCTGCAGGAAGCTGTATTTGACAAAGAAGTGTTTCGTGAAGAACTCAGAACCCAGAAACTGAAAGTAGCCAAGCAGGGAAAGAAAAACCTCGAGATAACGGAGACTCGTCAGGAACTGAAGGACAGTAGGATCAGGGTTCATGTCAAGGATGTTAAGACCTAGAAGTTGGAGCGCAACTCCAGAAATATTAAAGGACGTCATGAGAGAATTCGCGTCAACAGAGATGATTTGGCAAAAGAACTTGAGAAGGACAAGCATGACCGGAAGAAGCCATTGGAGGCATGAACAAGACTTGAAGAGTTTGGCGACGTTGAAGACTTGTTGACCTTTAGAAGACCAAACCCCTGTTATACCTACGTTAGATGCGACGTTTGTGAGCTGTCATTTGTTTGTTGTTTTTCCGACAGCCACAATAAAAAATCTGTCTTTTCAAAACTATTGTTTGTATTGTGTGCATCCCTCTCGACCTCTCTTATCTCACCCCAAACCCATGGACCCAATAGAGGATGAATGGAGATGAGCTTGTATTTTCTGGACCGATGAGTCAATTGGAGACGGACCGATGGATTCAGAACATGGAGGATCACATGAAGAATAACCCTATAGTCGGAAGGGATATGACCCGGCATGCTCTTCAATGTTTTGAAAGAGGTGCTGCTACTTGGTGGAGGATGTACCAAACCATCAATGGATGGCAAGAAGTAACCACTTGGAAAGAATTTAAGTGGACTCTACAAAGATCTCGTCTTGTGTCCCAGAAATTGAAGCCTTATGGAAATGATATGAAGAAATCTTGTGCATACAAGCCTTGTGGAGAAATAGGACACAACCATAAGGAACACAAGGATGAATGCCCTAATTGTGAAGGAAGTCACCCATCTGAAGAATGCCCAACTCGGCAGATCACTTGTTTCTTGTGTGAAGGGACTACCCACTACCCTGCTCAGTGTCACATCTACCCCATGGTACAAAGGACCGTCCAGCAGAAGAAAGAAGCAATGAAAAGAGCCCTCATGGAAAGTTTAGAGGAATCTGTGATGAAGGAAGAGGTGGAGGACACACCCAAAGAAGAACCAAATAAACCCTGCACCAAGTCATGCTATTCATGTGGAGAAGAAGGACACATCTCCCAAAATTGTCTGAATGGGGATTTAGTAGAATTCCCGACAGAGGAAGTAGAGTATGACCCACAGGAAATAGAAGCCCTGATTGGAACGGAAAAGTCCAGGAAGAGAAATAGATTGGATCCCAGAAACCACCCAATTTCTACAAAGAAAGACCTGAGTCATATCACATGTTACAGGTGCAAAAATTCAGGACACTACTTCAGTGATTGCCCAAAAGGGAAGATGAGGACCCCAGGAGGCTATATAATCACAAGGAAACCTCGAGATATGTCAGAAGTAATATGTTTCCGTTGTGATGAAGCAGGGCACTTTGCCAGGGAATGCCCCAAGGAGACGGAGACTTGTGGCAAATAGTTGAGTGCAACGAGAAATGTAGTAGTAGTGTGGACATTTCTTTTATTAGTGAAGAGTCGGATTGAGGCATGTAATGGAATGCAGGAGATTGTAATATTTGAGAATCAATAAAGTTAGCATCATTGGTATTGATTTGGATTCTATGAGTTGTTACTCTATGAAGAAAGATTTTGACCATTTTCGAGGATATGAGAAATATGGTCTATGGATGATTGTGCATTTTAAGGGTGGTAGTACCCTATGAGGAAACTTGACCCTTGGAAAAAGGTAATGATATTCCATGAAGTGGATTCGAACAAAATAAGTATGGGTTTTATCTCGATATGTTGGATACCTCAAGAATATGAGGGTATGGAGTATTATTGGATGTAAAGGAGGTAGTCTATGAAATCGGAGACAGAGCATGTCCTCGTGTGTTCCCTCTGCGAGGAGTTAAACTATTTGGAGTTAAGGGAAAGTTAGCCCCGAGATTTGAAGGAACATACCGAGTTTTGGAACGTCTGGGAGAAGTGGCCAACAAGTTGGAGTCACCCGAAGGACTGTCATGAGTTCATGATGTGTTTCACGGAAGAAGTGCCATGCAGAGATGGCCAATATTCCCCAGTAAGGACGCTTGACCCTGGAAAGGATAATGATGTTCCACGAAGTGGAGTATGGACTTCATAAGTATAAGTTTTTATCTCGGTATGTGGGATATTCCCCGAGGATGAAGAGATAAATCACTATTGGATATAAAAGAGGTATGATGTTGGAAATATGTACCAATGGAAATTCCATGATGAGTCTGAGTAATCATGTCCTAGTGGTGCCAATAGAAGGAAGGAAGACAGTACAATTGGATGGATTTAAGAATACCTGGAAGTTGGATGTTGGATTAAGGATCAGTTGCCCGATGATAAGTTCAAGGAACTACAAGTAATGAGATGGGCCATAACCCGCAGGCCCCAGGACCTGCCAAGAAGCAAGCACACTCTTGTTGAAGGGAAGACCCTGGAAGAAGTTACGATTTTTATCGACAGACGATCTTATAGGAGTTACGCAAAACCTGAGAGTTGTGAAGGAACGATAGATGTTTGTTTGGCTTGCAGACTCCATGGATTTATCCGAACTTGGTTCGTCGACAAGAGAAATTCTGCAATGCTTGCGAGGTTGACCGAGTGTTAGAATGCGAGATTCGCTAAACCATATACAAGGTAATGATTTGGGTGCGGGATGGATTGATCACCATACCGACTTACTCTTATTGTTCGCTTTTGCTATATGGGATGGTAAATCTGAGTGACTTACCTATAGTAGAGAGACAACGACCAAACCTTGTTTGAACCTTAGAATGGTGTAACTATTTTCCCCCTTGTACACGGCAGTTGATGCCAATCGTAGGTTATACGGTGAGGATCAACCAGACCCATTTCCTGCAGGAGAAACCGTAAATTGTTGACCACCATGAGATGTCGATAGTTGTTTAGTATTGGCGCCTGACCCGTCAGCTAAGAAGACCCAGTCATGGAATAACCTTACCAAGATGGAATGGACACAAGAATTGAGGAAAAGGTTATGCCACCACCGGAAGAGCCTAGAGAAGGAATTATACTGAAGATCTGAGAAGACTGACACTGTCAACAACAAGGATGGAGTATACGAGTTTTGGTGGAACCGTAACAATGTTTCTAAGGGTGGTAGCACCCCAGACCCCGGTGATGATCGATGGATTTTGAGAAGACCCCAAATCCTAACCTATTTCTTTCTAGCCTCTCCGAATCTCGAGGACGAGATTCATTTTAAGGGTGGTAGGTTTGTAACATCCCAAAATTCTAAATTTTGGAATGTTATAATAAATAGATAGATTTGATTGTTTGTTGGATTGTTGTGTGATTGATTGACTGAAAGTGAGTGAAATTCGAAATCTTTGGAAAGTTAAATGAGAGGGAATAAAAGGACTTTCCCAAACTTTCATTTTGCTTTTATGATCTCCATGGATTCAAATTCTTTTCATCACAAAACCCTCGAGAGAAGATGACATGACTTCTTCCATTTATTTAAATGACAAGGGGTGATTGAAAAATATTTGAATTTCATTTGAGAATATTTTCCAATTTTGAAATTTTATGCAACTCAATGATTTTCACGAGAGAAGATAAAATGACTTCTTCAAAACAAATGAAATATGAGTTGGGAGTTTCAAAGGATTAAAAAATCAAAGTCCCATTGAAATTATTTTCAATATTGGAGTTATTTGAGTTTTATTCAAATTATTTTTCTCCAAAAACAAAATATACAGAAAATAGGGTAACATGATTCCCTACATCAGAAAATTGGAGAAAAATAAATTTGAAATCATTTTGGTATTTTTAAAATGATTTTTATTGGATTTTAATAAGGCAGCAGCACTGTTTGATTATTAAAATTTGTGTGAATTTTATTTGACTTTACAAAAATGTCCACGTTGTAGGAAATCTTTTTCTGAAGATTTTGATATATTATATGCCTATATAATATTTTACTTTTATTTGTTTTTATTTTGTTTGTCGGAGTTTAAAAAAAAAAAACCTCCCCTCCGACTGGGCCGGCCCAGCTCCCAGGCCAGGCCGCGGCCCAGCCCAGCTCGCCCGTCGCCGTCCCCGATCTCCCGCACCCGCACGGCATCGCCGGCGACGCCGTGTCCGCCCCGGACTCCCTCCGCCGCCTCTCCTCTGCCCCCTCCCGCACGCCACCGCGCCGCCCCTCCCCCCCTTAAATAGCGCCGCCCCGGGCCCCTCTCTCTCTCCTCCTCCCGCCGCAACCGCCGCTCTCGCCGGAGCCCGCCCCGACGAGATCCACCGCCGCCGCCGCGCTTCGTCCCGTCGCCACCATCGGCTCCGCCGCACTGCGCCGCCCCTCCCCGAACTCTCCGTTGCCCTCCTCGACGACCGGAGCCACCTCGCCGCCCTCGCCGGAGCCCCGCGCCATCTCCCTCGCCGCCGGCAGCCACCGTCGCCGCGAACCGGTATAACCGCCGCCCGGTTTTCTCGGTTTTTTTTCCTTTTGTTCGGTTTTTCTAAAAAAAACCCCTGGACTAGATCTGTTTTTTTTTGTTTTTCTAAACAACGAACGTCCACTGTTTAGAACTAGTTAACGCACGTTCACTATTTAGCATTTTTCTTTTTCTGTTATTTTCGGCCAGGGACCTAGTAGCAATTTGTTTTTCTTATATAATAGCCCCTGGTTTTCGAACACTCATAACTTTTCACCCGTTTGTCCAAATCCAACGAAACCAACGCCCACTTCCTCGTTATGATCTCCTCTATCCAGTAAAACAACTTAAACATGTTTTTAAAAATTTAAAATTTGTTTTCAAACAGATTTGAATTTGAATCTTCTTTTGATCATAACTTGAGTTTCGTAGCTCCGTTTGAGTTGATTCTTTTTGCAAATCGAAGCTCTTGACCTAAACTTTCTGATAAGGCCAAATTCACATAATTTTGGTACTGTTAGAAATTGTTTTATGTTGCAAGAGTTAATTGCTTGGTTTTGAAGTTTTCCGAATTGTTTTCCTCGTTCTCTCTGATCTTTTGAGTGATTGCTTATGTGTGGTTACTATTGCTTGCTTGCGATAGATTGACCGGAGTGTGACGAGTAGATCTATCAAGAGTTTTGAGTGCGAATCATCTTCATCATCATTGCAGGCAAGTAACACTTTGATCATACCCCGTTCATACCCAGTTTTACTGCATTAGATCTATTTTCCCAAACACATTGCATGATTAGGATCTAATTAAACTGTGGGTATTGGGATGTAGTTGAGGTAGTACCTATTACCTGTTTACTATCAAACCCTTGGGAGTTACTTCTACGTTGCTTTTATTATTGCCATGCTATGCGTAGACGTGGTTTGGGTTTGAGAGATATTCATGACAGATGTGAGTGTTTAATAATGGTTCAACTTAAGGTGGCAACAAAAAACTCACATCTGGGTGGATTGAGGCACCTGGAGAACCCAGTGTTGTCTGTATGTATAAGGTCCGCCACCCAGGCTCAAAGGGATCATAAGATTTTTCATGCTAGAAACTTCCGTGTGCAGCCGCAAGCTATTATGGGCTCTAGCATAGCTGAGTAGGTTACAGGATCTCTTGAAGAGGTGGACTAGCAGATGTAGGGGAAAGTAGGTGTACCGGTCCATCCAGAGTAGAGAGTGACTGTTTCTGAAAGACTGTGTCTCGGTCATCCGTTTCTCAAACAACATGCAGTGCGAGAATCAAGCGGAGGCGATCGAGTCTTGTGGGGAAAAGTGCACAAACCTCTGCAGAGTGTACAAACTAATCATGATTAGCCGTGTCCCCGGTTATGGACAACTTGAGTATCTAGTACCTGGATTATCATTTGAATCTCATCACCGTGATACTTATAATTAATTTTGCTGGGTTAATGATGACACTTAATTGGGATTGAGTTGGAGGTACCTTCTCAATGTTTCAACCACCATGATAGTTAAATAAAATTTATTCCTTTGTAGTAGGATAAAATTTGCTTTTCGCAAAACTGTAACCATAGAGCCTTTCCACCAGCCATATATGCATGTAGTGATAGCCTTTGTTCATCATTTCTCTATGGTGTGAATTTGCCAGCATATTCCATGTGCTGACCCGTTTTCGGGCTGCAACGTTTCATGTTGCAGGATATCTTACGACGAGTAAGTGATTCGTTAGGGTTACGATTTCTACACTCAACTTTGCCGTTGGTGTTGATGGGAATCCACAACCTTGTTACTTCCGCTATTTGGATTGAGGTAATAGTATTTACGTTATTTTATGCATGTGATTTACCTCTGTTATAAATCCTCGAGTACTGTGTGTGTCAGCATACCGATCCAGGGATGACACTTAAGCACAGAGACTTGATCCATTCGGGTCGGGTCGCTACACATGTCCGGTTTAATGATGCATGGCATGGCAAAGTGCAACAAACAATACTACAAGTTAAGTGGAGCTCAATATGCAACGAGTTGCATATTGACGAAACACCATATTGATTTATTTAATTCACTCTCATTTATGTACCCAACCATATTAAATGTTATTAAACATGGCAAGAGGTGAAGCATAAGTAAACTAACTATTTAGGCAAGTCTAAATGAAACCGGAAACAACAAACAACAATTCCGAAAAAATCCACATATGCAATTTTCAAATTGGGTATTGTTCTGCCCTAAACCATATTTTATTGTTGTTAAACATACAAAGTAAGGGCACCATGTTAATCTATGCATTTTTCTACGCCATTTACATATAAATTTTATTTAATTCGGAGCTACGGTTATTTAGTGAGGAAATAAATCATTTTAACATGTCATATGCAAATTAACGCAAAAAGCAAGTTAAACATTTTTTAACATGGATGAAAGTTGGAAATTGTGAAACTATACAAAATTCTAAGCATTTTACATATATAGTTTGTTTAGTTTGGATGCATGCATGTTTAGCTATAGACAATTTAAAACAATGGCAATTCTCTAAATATGCAGTGCATTGGAAATTAAACAAATCCACAGGCAGAAAATAAAACATGCACGGGCCCGAAGCATCACAGTGCAGCGGCCCAGACGAGGATTCGGCTCAAGTGGCTGTGTGCAAAAGAAATGGAAAATAGGGCAAAAACTGGGGAGCCTTGGAGTCGAACCCAGGACCTCTTGTGTTTAATGCCCGATGTGCTAGGCAACTCGACTGTGCCTGTGATCGTGAAAGAAATGAGGACGCCCGCTTACATGAGCCAACTACAGAAGTTTGAGCTTTTGGAGCCATGGCTCATGGTGATGCTCGCCGGTGACGCACGCGAGCAAAGCAGTGGACATCGACGCTACAGGACAGCAGCGGGCATGCGGAAACCTGTGTGGGTGTGGTTGTGCGAGCGGCGGAGCAACGGCATGAGCAAGGGCTCGAGAACAAGCTCAGGTAGGAGCTCCTCTCGGCCATGGCAGCGAGGCACGGCGAGGCACTTGTAGTGTGCATCAGCGCGGGCATGTGTGTGCAGGAGGCACGGCAAGGCAGACGCTTGCGGGGAGTGTGTGTGAGGATGCATGCAAAGGTGAGGCGGGCAGGGGCTCGGTCTTGGAAACGCCGTGAATGCACAGCAACTTGCCGGCAATGACGCAAGCAAAGCAGCGGCTGCCGGTGCAGTAGAACACCAGCGGGGGTGCAGGATGTGCAAGGCAGTGCGGGTGCGGTGGCGCGCTTGCAAATGCTCGAGCACGAGCTCGTGCAGCGGCGACGTGACGCGGTGTAGAGCACGTGCGCGTGCGAGCTGAGGAAGCAGAACAACGCGGGGCAAGTGGGGCGCTGCGCTGGCGTGTTATGCGCGAGCTGCAGGTAGGCGGGAGCTGGTGCAGGGACGCGTCGGCATGCTACAGCAGGTACATGAACTACACAACAACAACAACAACAACAACAACAACAACAACAACAACAACAACAACAACAACAACAACAACATAAAGGTGCTGACTTTGCCGGAGCACCGAGTGCTCGACAAAGGCACGAACCTAGCAACGCCTACAGGGATCTACCGGCGACAGGAAGAAGCAGAGATGGATCTGGATATACCTAGTATACCTATGACACAAAGATGTGGCCAGGACGCAGTAGATCGATGGCGAGGACGCGAGGAACTCCGGTGGACTCGCTGTCCGTGAAGAAGGCGGATTAGTGGAAGAAGAAGTTGACGAACTTGGCGATCCTTGGTGTGGCTCGACATCCGGACAGATCCGTGGCAGCGTGGAGGTGCTCGGGGTCGTTGAAGGGAGGTTGTGGGAGGCTATCCCAAGCACGAGCTCGAGCTCGCTCGGGCCATGGTGGGCAGGGCATCGGCTATGGCATGGCTTCCTTACCTGGCAGCGGCGAGGGAAGGAGATGGTCTGAATGGATAGAGGAGAGGCCGGGGTAGGGTTTGTACAAGATATATAGGCGCCTAGGGGTCTCTCCGGCCGTAAAATCACCGAGGCGTCGACGTGGCTCCTATAGATGACCTGCCGTACAGAGGTCTGGGATGACTCTGTGCTGGAGGACTAGTGGGCTGCGTTGGGAGGCTGCTGCTGGGATGGCCAGGGGAAGGGAGGCCCAGGTGGCTGCGCTCGGAAGGCCCTCTGATGTTTTCTTTATCAATATAATTCCTTCAGACGGGAAACAAAGACAGAAATGTGCAGGGGGTTAGGAGAGGGGTAAGTCCAAGATGAAAATATTTCTGCTCTCCTCGAAACATGGTGGATTTTATAAAATTGGTTTGGGAAATTTTAGAGGTATAAAAATAATACAAGTTTGAATAGAATTCAAACTGGGGCCATTTTTAACCCAACCAAACACATCCAATTGAGCTGAAATTTAACAGAGTGGTTACTGACATGGTGTAGGATTTATAGGAAAAGAATGAACATTTTCCTGGACAGGAAAATGTCACATGAAAAATTAATTGGGATAAAGAAGAAAGGGGCAGTTTGACTGGGTTTTGCATTTGACCATGGCTTGGTTTGGGTGTTGAGGTGAATTGGGACCAGGAAAACAAACTTGTGAAAGAGGGGAGATGGAACGCACACAATATCACATGAACATATAAATGCAACCACAAGATGACCATGATGCAATACAATGAAATGGCAAGAGGCACAATGAAACATATAACAAAGCACAATATAATTAATAATGAACATTATGCAAGAAGCACAATATGACAATGCACTCAACATGATCATGGCATAAACATATAGGAATGAAATATGCAAAACAATTATGATGATGCAACAAACACAATAATCACACGACAACAACTACAAAAATGGATGGCAACTGGAGCATCGGTCTCGGGGCGTCACAGTTATGATCTGGAACGGTGCAAAACTATATGATACAGCGGTGGCTAGGGTAGAGCCTTTCAGGTCGGTCGTGCAAGTAAGAGCAAGTATAATAGTAGGACTTTGGCCCAAACCCCACGTCCAAGTCAATAATAGCTCCACTATCCAAAAGAATTGGAAACAGCTGAGTAATTAAGGCATCCGTTAATTATTAAGTAATGACTAAATAAATTTTCCGACCAACAAAAATTTAGAACACATGCATAGATTTTGTCCATGGATAGGCTCATTCTCGAAGAGCGCGTGTGTAGGTTTCCTATTATCTTGCTCACGCAAATGCTAGAATAGATCACATTATAAAATGGTGCAACTCACACTCACCTAGCAGTATGTGACTAAACTTTAGTCCCACTCACACCATACTATGCTCTAAGAGCATTGTTAATAGTATAGCCAATATCCAGCTATATGAAGTTGACACATCATCTAGAGCCAACCTAATAGCCTGCTAGTACAATAGTTATTCCCTTTAGTATACTATATCATTAATACATGGCCCCACCTTTTGTCTCACAAAGTATTTTGGAGCTCGTGCTATAACCGGCTACAAGTTTATTGCCCGCTCCTCTTCTCTCTCCTTCAACTAAGCACATATACTATATTTAAATCCTTATAGCCTGCTTTGTCACCTTATTTTACTTGCTCTAAAGTTACTCTCCATTGTGAGTGGTCTAAAATTCCAGGCATGCAGCGGGCGGTGCCCTCGACCGGTGCGCGGCTTTGACGGCGGACGCAGTGAGAGGTCGCTTCACCCTGACTTGCCATCAATGTGGAGCGGTTTTTGGTGGGAGGGTTTTTTGGTGTGCCGGGAAGGTGAGAAGCCAGCTTGGGATCAGCCGTACAGGGAAATATTAGGTGCTCCCTGTAACATCCCAAATTTTCAATTTGGAATGTTATACATAGATCATTCTTGCATATCATATTTTATTGCATTTTGTTTTGCGATCCTAGAAATTCTACGCAACTCAAGGACCCACGGAGAGTGTTGGGGATTTCGTTATTTTCATATTTGGGTTTTCTCAAATTTTGAAAATAGGATCATTTGTTTTAATTATTTTTCTCTCCGAAAATATTTCATATCAAAATATATGAGAGGAGATAATATGACTTCTCCACAAATAATGAAATATTGGAGGAAAAATATTAAAAACAAATATTTGATTTTATTTGATTTTATTTGAATTAGGAAAAATATGCGTTTTTCAAACTTGCCTTTTAGGCCCAAATAAATGTTCATCTTGTCCGACTTATTTTTAGAGGACGGGGAAAATTTATTTCGGGATTTTTGGAGTCCGTTTAGTATTTATTTTCTTACTTTTTCTGCACGTCCGAATTATTTAAAAAAAAGTCAACCGACTCCGGGCCGTACCCGATCGGGACTCTTCGGGCCGGCCTTTAAAATCTCGAAACCCCGAGCCCCAGCGCCGCCAGCCCACCCGAAACCCTAGCCGATCCGCCACCGCCTCGGGATCCGCGCCGCCGACGCCCGACCCGCGCCGCCGCCGCCCGACCCGCTGCCCGCGCCGCCACCTGCGCCGCCGCCGCCGCCCGTGCCGCCACCCGTGCTGCCCCGCCGCCTGTCGCCACCAACCACCGCCTCCGGAGCCGTTCGCCGGAGTTAGAGGTAGCCGCCGGTTTTTTTATAAAACCGATCGGTTTTATTTCGTAAACCCTAGTTTCGGTTTTGTTTAGATCGGTTCGGTTTATTTTTTGGTTTATTTATTTTGTGGACGTTCGTCCGTACGTTCGTTTTAACGAACGGTTTTCGTCGTTTAATCGCAGACAGCGAACGTTCGTTCGTTAGCCTGTTCGTCAGTTTTTCTTTTTCTCGGATTTTCCACGATTATTTTCGATCGCGATTTCTGATCCGATTTTCGTTTCAGTTTAACTTTTCGCTCGTTTATCGGAATCAGGCGATTCAAGCGCTTAGAGTTTCATCTCGAAACCCTCTTTCTGTTTAACCAACTTGAACAAGATTTTGGTACTGTAAAATTTGACTTAGGTCCTGATTAGTAAACGAAGCTTGTTTCGTTCGCCGTTTGAGTTTCGGTTCTTCGTTCGATTTGATTCTTTTTGCAAACCGGAGTTCTTAAGTTGAACTTTCTGGTTAGATCTCTTATTTTGAGTTTTATTCGTGCACTCTTGCTTGATTGCTTATGTATGTATTGTTTGTTTGCGATAGAGTACCCGGAGTGCGAAGCGTGCAACTATGAGTCTCTAGGTTTGACGGAACATCAGCAAGGCAAGTAACACTTTGATCATACCTCTTTACCACCCAGTTTTATTGCATTAGATCAATCCTCAAACTATTGCATGATTAGGATCTGATTAAAATGTGGGTTTTGGGAAGTAGTTGAGGTAGTACCTATTGCCTTGTTTATATCAAACCTTTGGGAGTTACTTCTACGTTTGCTTATATTGCTATGCTATGCTCGTAGACGTGGATTGGGTTTGAGAGTTTTCCATGACAGATGTGGGACTGTTAATTAATGGTTCAACTTAAGGTGGCTACATTAATTTACATCTGGGTGGATTGAGGCACCTGGAGAACCCAGTGTTGCCTGTATTTTTGGATATCCCGGAGTACCCGTGTGATCATCCTATGGACCGCCACCCAGGCTCAAAGGGATCATGAGATTATTCATGCTAGAAACTTCCGTGTGCAGCCACAAGCTATTATGGGCTCTAGCATAGTTGAGTAGGTTACATGATCTCTTGAAGAGGTGGGCTAGCAGATGTAGGGGAAAGTAGGTGTAACTGTCCACCCGGAGTAAAGAGTATTGTTTCTGAAAGACTGTGTCTCGGTCATCCGTTTCTCAAACACCGGGTAGTGCGAGAAATCAAGCGGAGGCGATCGAGTCTTGTGGGGAAAAGTGCGCAAACATCTGCAGAGTGTACAATCTAATCATGGTTAGCCGTGTCCCCGGTTATGGACATCTTGAGTATCTAGTTCTTGGATTATCATGTGAATCTCATCATCATGTTACTTAATTTAATTTGATTGGGTTAATCACGTTCTTAATTGGGATTGAGTTGGAGGAACCATCTCAATGTTTAACAACCACCATGATAGTTAAATAAAATTTATTCCTTTGTGGTAGGGAAAAATTGGCTTTTCGCAAAACTGTAACCATAGAGCTTTCCACCAGCCAAATATGCATGTAGTGATAGCATTATTCTGTTCATTACTCTCTATGTGTTACATTGCCAGCATATTCCATGTGCTGACCCGTTTTCGGGCTGCAACGTATCATGTTGCAGACGATGAGTAAGGAGCCTTAGGTCGTGGTCTTATACTCAGTGATGCCGTTGGAGTTGATGGACTCACTTTATCTTCCAAGCCTTCCGCTGTTATAGTATTTAGATGGCCTTAAGCCATATTTATTGTAATGAGTTATCTCTTGAACTATTCGATGTAATAAGTGTGTGATTGCTACTCTGTTATAAATCCTTCAAGTACTGTGCATGTCAGCATTACCGATCCAGCGATGACACTGATGCACAGAGACTAGACTGTTTAAGGTCTGGTCGCTACAAAGATGGTATCATAGCACATGCTGACTGTAGGACACGACCACTAAGCTAAAGCCCTAGATCACTACTCTCTTCTCATTTCTGACTCCTCTCCTTCTCTTCCACTCTTTTAGGATGGCGGATGCAAGGAACAAGTTCGCGCAACCGGATGAGGATACACCTTTTGGACGACACTTGAAGGAAGTCACTAAGTACCTGAACATCGGAATACCAAGCTTCACCGGAACCTACAACGCCACACTACCAGAAGAGGAGTGCTGGATGATTCAAGTTCAAGTTCCAGGAAGGACGTTCATGCCAGTCACTGAGCCCATAGTGTTTTCCTTTGATGCACCAACCTGGAGTCTAGGAAAAAGCATGGCAGCGCACATCACCATGGGACGCATTGGAGAAGTGTACCACAATGATCTCAAGGATACTATCTATCATATTTGTGGGTGCCGAGACGAGCAATGGGAGATGTTCAGCACCGGGAAGGATAGATCTATTGCAGCTTTCATTCAGGAGCTAAACCAGCACATTCGTCGCTAGGAGAACCAGATGTGCGCAGACATGATAGATCTGAAGAAGGCAAAGACTAGGATCATGTAACTGGAGGAAGAACTCAAGGCTACACACAAGGATTATATGGAGGAAATCGTCGCACTAGTGGAGAAGAATGGCGACCTAACAAAGAAGCTAGGAGTTTTCATGGGAGACCCAGCACCAGGAGGAGATGATGACGATTCTACTTGCCCGGAGAACTACATCATCATCAACGACACTGACTCGGACCCCAGTGATGATGATTGGGAGGATGATGCCGGAGCAGATATCATGGAGTCTTCGACTGAGCAATTTTTCTAGTAGACCACCAAATTAGTAGTATTATTCCTCCATCAATATAGTATAGTTCAAGCACTTTGTAACGATAGTTAGCTCGATTGTATGCCTTGTTTGAATTGATTGGAGTGATATGATTGTGTTTGTCTCATGTGCATATGGGTAGTGTTTTCCCTTTAGACCTCATTCTATCCTATTTTCTCATCTTTTCTAAACCATCAGATGCCTCCGAGACGCGACACCGGATTTGTTTTCCCACCGGAGATCACTCAGTTGATTCAGCAGCAGAATGCCCTGATGCAAGTGCTAGTTCAGAACCAAGGCAACAACAACAACAACAACAACAACAACCCACCACCACTTGTTGATCACTTAGCCCGTTTTCTTAGGTTGAATCCGCCGGTGTTCTCCAGTAGCACCGAGCCGATTGTGGCAGATGATTGGCTCCGCAAGGTTGGATGGGAGCTGACCACTGCAAGATGCACAGATGCGGAGAGAGTGTGTTTTGCCTCACATCAGCTCGATGGACCCGCATCATCATGGTGGGAGAATTACGCAGCCACTCACCCCATTGACATTGTCACATGGGACCAGTTTCAGCAAGCTTTCCGTACTGCCCATGTTTCAGTAGGAGCTATGGCCATGAAGAAGCATGAGTTTCGCAACTTACGCCAAGGAGGACGTACCGTTGGCCAGTACGTGTAGGATTTCAGTAAGTTAGCACGTTATGCCCCAGATGACGTTGCTACGGATGCAACTAAGTAGGAGAAGTTTCTGGAAGGACTAAATGATGAGCTGAGCATGCAGTTGATGATGGCAAATTTTAACAACTACCAGGAGTTGGTAGATAGAGCTCTCATGATTGAAGGGAAGCAGCAGCAGATTGAGAGCCGTAAGAGGAAGTATGGACAAGGAAAGTACAATACAGGAGCTCACCAGAAGCCTCGTTTTACCCTGAACTCGGGAGGACACCTTCAGCATAACCATGGAGGTCACAATCACAATGGAGGGAGCTCGCACAATCATAGTGGCCCCAAGAATGGCAATGGGAACGGAGGAAGCAACGGACAGAACCGTACCAACCCATCAACCCCAGCCAAGAGGGATCTAAGCCACGTTACTTGTTTCAAGTGCTAGAAGACTGGACATTATGCAACTGAATGTCCGGAAGCTAAGAATGGAAATGGCAATGGAAGCTCGGGGAAGAGCCGAACCATTTCAACAGGGGACAGGTGAACCACGTTAAGGTGGAGGAGGTTGAAGCACAGCCTGATGCAGTAATAGGTAAGTTTTTGGTTAAGTCATTTACTGCAATCGTTCTTTTTGATACTGGTGCATCGCATTCATACATATCAAGGGGATTTGTGGATAAGTTTAAGTTGCCCACCAAAGTTCTCAAAACACCTATGTTAGTAACCTCGCCAGGAGCAGAGTATATGGCAAGCCAAGGATGTTTTCAGATGCCACTGGCCATAGGTAGGCATGTTTTCCCCTCAGACCTAATAGTTTTGGAGTCGCAAGGTTTGGATGTCATTTTGGGAATGGATTGGCTATTGATGTATGGAGGAAACATCGATTGCGCGAGTAAGACGATTTTGCTTACTACCGCAGAAGGAAGAAGGATTAAGTATGTATCCCGGCATGTGCCGAAGAGGACTCAAGTGAATTCCTTATCAGGAGTTGTACAGGAGGAAGTGCCAGTGGTGAGGATTTCCCTGACTTATTTCCAGAGGAGTTGCCAGGCATGCCACCGGATAGAGACATCGAGTTTTTGATTGAGCTTTTTCCAGACACTGGGCCAATATCTAAGAGACCGTACAGGATGCCCGCTAAGGATTTGGAAGAAATTAAGAAGCAGATTAAGGAGTTACTGGATAAAGGATATATTCACCCAAGTTTGTCACCTTAGGGATCACCCGTACTTCTAGTGGAGAAGAAAGATGGATCGTTGAGGATGGTTGTTGATTATCGTGGATTGAATGAAGTAACAATTAAGAACAAGTACCCACTGCCGATGATCAATGATCTGTTTGATCGACTACAAGGAGCTAAAGTATTTTCCAAGATTGATTTGCGATCAGGATACCACCAGTTGAAGATTCGAGAGCAGGATATACCCAAGATAGCTTTTACCACAAGGTATGGGCTATATGAGTACACCGTTATGTCATTTGGCCTGACTAACGCACCCGCCTATTTCATGAACATGATGAACAAAGTGTTTATGGAGTTTTTGTATAAGTTCGTCGTAGTATTCATTGATGATATTCTGGTCTATTCAAAGAATGACGAAGAGCATAAGGAGCATTTGCGTTTGGTACTTGGAAAGCTCAGAGAACATCAGTTATATGCCAAGTAAGTGCGAGTTTTGGTTGAAGGAAGTTGGATTCCTTGGACATGTTATATCCGGAGAAGGAATAGCAGTAGATCCCACCAAGGTTAACACTGTGAAAAATTGGGAGTCACCCACGACAGTTGGAGAAATCCGGAGTTTTCTGGGACTCGTAGGATATTACCGGAGATTCATCGAGAATTTCTCAAAGATTGCAAAGCCTATGACAGAGTTGTTGAAGAAGAACACCAAATTCAACTGGACTGAGGAATGTGAGGGTAGTTTCCAGGAGTTGAAGAAACGTTTGGTTACAGCGCCAGTGTTGATTTTGCCAGATCAACGCAAGGATTATGAAGTATATTGTGACGCTTCTCGTCGAGGACTTGGAGCAGTGCTAATCCAGGAGGGAAGAGTTGTATCATATGCCTCATGACAGCTTAAACCCCATGAGTTGAATTATGCTACACATGATTTGGAGTTAGCAGCCGTAGTACATGCGTTGAAGACGTGGAGACATTTTCTCATCGGAAACCATTGTGAGGTGTACACGGATCACAAGAGTTTGAAGTACATTTTCATGCAGGAGGAGTTGAATCTCAGGCAAAGGAGATGGTTGGAATTCATTAAGGATTAGGATATGAGATTGCATTATCACGCAGGGAAGGCTAACGTAGTAGCCGATGCGTTGAGCTGCAAGAGCCATGTCAACACACTCATGACCGGAGAGTTACCCAAGGAGTTAGCAGAAGATCTTCGTGAACTATGTTTGGAAATAGTTCCGAGAGGCTATGTAGCAGCATTGGAGATTCAGTCTACTTTGATGGATAAGCTCAGAGAAGCTCAGAAGACAGACAAGGAAATTGTCGAGATAAAGGAAAGGATGAGTAAAGGAAAAGCCAAGGGATTTCGTGAGGATGAGCATTATACCTTATGGTTTGAGGACCGCATTTATGTGCCCAATGATCCGGAGATCAGGAAGTTGATCTTGCAAGAGGCCCATGATTCACCATATTCGATTCACCCAGGAAATAGCAAGATGTACCTGGATTTAAGGGACAGTTTCTGGTGGACCGGAATGAAGAAGGATATTGCGGAGCATGTAGTAGTTTGTGATGTATGTCAGAGAGTAAAGGCAGAGCATCAGAAGCCAGCAGGAATACTACAACCATTGCCGATACCCGAATGGAAGTGGGATAAGCTAGGCATGGATTTTATCACAGGATTGCCCAGGACTCGTTCAGGCTATGACTCGATATGGGTTGTAGTCGATCGTTTGACGAAGGTAGCTCATTTCATCCCAGTAAAGACCACTTATACAAGTGCTAAGTTGTCAAAGATATACATGACCAGGATCGTATGTCTGCGTGGAGTTCCGAGGACCATTGTATCAGATAGAGGAACCCAGTTTACTTCAAAGTTTTGGAATCAATTGCACCAAATTTTGGGTACCAGGCTAGAGTTCAGTACAGCCTTTCATCCACTGACAGACGGACAGACCGAGAGAGTCAATCAGATTCTGGAGGACATGCTGAGAGCTTGTGCGCTAGATTATGGATCTAGTTGGGATGACAATTTGCCGTATGCAGAGTTCTCTTACAACAACTGTTATCAATCCAGTTTGAAGATGGCCCCTTTTGAAGCTCTGTACGGAAGGAGGTGCAGGACACCGTTGTTGTGGGACGAAGTTGGAGACCGCCAGTTGTTTGGACCAGATTTGATTAAAGAGTCTGAACAGAAAGTGAAGTTGATTCGCGATAGGCTCAAGGTAGCCCAGTCCAGGCAGAAGAGTTATGCGGATTCTAAACGCAAGGAGACAGTTTACGAAGTTGGAGACAGAGTTTATCTTCGAGTATCACCACTTCGAGGAGTGAAGCGCTTTCGAGTTAAGGGAAAGTTAGCGCCACGTTTTGTAGGACCATACAAAGTTTGGAGCGTATGGGTGAAGTTGCTTACAAGTTGGAATTGCCCAGAGGATTGTCGGGAGTTCACGATGTGTTCCATGTTTCTCAGCTGAAGAAGTGCCACGCAGAGATGGCTGAGATACCACTGAGAGATACAGTGCCACTGGAAGCGATTCAGCTGGATAGTGATTTGACCTATGAGGAGAAACCAGTCAAGATTCTCGAATATGCCAGCCGAGTCACCCGCAGCAAGGTTATCAAGTTTTGCAAAGTCCAGTGGAGTCACCATACCAAGGAGGAAGCCACCTGGGAGCGAGAGGAAGATCTAAGGAAGGACCACTCTCACCTATTTTCTAGCCAACCCGAATCTCGAGGGCGAGATTCATCTTAAGGGGGGTAGGTTTGTAACATCCCAAATTTTCAATTTGGAATGTTATACATAGATCATTCTTGCATATCATATTTTATTGCATTTTGTTTTGCGATCCTAGAAATTCTACGCAACTCAAGGACCCACGGAGAGAGTTGGGGATTTCGTTATCTTCATATTTGGGTTTTCACAAATTTTGAAAATAGGATCATTTGTTTTAATTATTTTTCTCTCCGAAAATATTTCATATCAAAATATATGAGAGGAGATAATATGACTTATCCACAAATAATGAAATATTGGAGGAAAAAATATTAAAAACAAATATTCGATTTTATTTGGATTTTATTTGAACTAGGAAAAATACGCGTTTTTCAAAATTGCATTTTAGGCCCAAATAAATGTTCATCTTTTCCGGCTTATTTTTAGAGGAAGGGGAAAATTTATTTCGGGATTTTTGGAGCCCGTTTAGTATTTCTTTTCTTATTTTTTCTGCACGTCTAAATTATTTAAAAAAAATAAAAGTCAACCGACTCCGGGCCGTACCCGAGCGGGACTCTTCGGGCCGGCCTTTAAAAGCCCGAGACCCCGAGCCCCAGCGCCGCCAGCCGACCCAAAACCCTAGCCGATCCACCGCCACCTCGGCATCCGCGCCGCCGCCGCCCGACCCGCGCCGCCGCCGCCGCCCGCGCCGCCGCCGCTTGACCCGCCGCCCGCGCCGCCACCCGCGCCGCCACCCATGCCGCCACCCGCATCGCGCCGCCCCGCCGCCCGTCGCCGCCAACCACCGCCGCCGGAGCCGTTCGCCAGAGTTAGAGGTAGCCGCCGGTTTTTTTATAAAACCAATCGGTTTTATTTCGTAAACCCTAGTTTCGGTTTTGTTTAGATCGGTTCGGTTCATTTTTTTGTTTATTTATTTTGCGGACGTTCGTCCGTACGTTCGTTTTAATGAACGGTTTTCATCGTTTAACCGCAGATAGCGAACGTTTGTTCGTTAGCCTGTTCGTCAGTTTTTCTTTTTCTAGGAATTTCCGCGATTATTTTCGATCGCGATTTCTGATCCGATTTTCGTTTCAGTTTAACTTTTCGCTCGTTTATCGGAATCAGGCGATTCAAGCGCCTAGAGTTTCATCTCGAAACCCTCTTTCTGTTTAACCAACTTGAACAAGATTTTGGTACTGTAAAATTTGACTTAGGTCAAGATTAGTAAATGAAGCTTGTTTCGTTCGCCGTTTGAGTTTCGTTGCTTCGTTCGATTTGATTCTTTTTGCAAACCGGAGTTCTTAAGTTGAACTTTCTGGTTAGATCTCTTATTTTGAGTTTTATTCATGCACCCTTGCTTGATTGCTTATGTATGTATTGTTTGTTTGCGATAGAGTACCCGGAGTGCGAAGCGTGCTACTACGAGTCTCTAGGTTTCACGGAACATCAGCAAGGCAAGTAACACTTTGATCGTACCTCTTTACCAGCCAGTTTTATTGCATTAGATCAATCCTCAAACTATTGCATGATTAGGATCTGATTAAAATGTGGGTTTTGGGAAGTAGTTGAGGTAGTACCTATTGCCTTGTTTATATCAAACCTTTGGGAGTTACTTCTACGTTTGCTTATATTGCTATGCTATGCTGGTAGACGTGGATTGGGTTTGAGAGTTTTCCGTGACAGATGTGAGACTGTTAATTAATGGTTCAACTTAAGGTGGCTACTTTAATTTACATCTGGGTGGATTGAGGCACCTGGAGAACCCAGTGTTGCCTGTATTTTTGGATATCCCGGAGTACCCGTGTGATCATCCTATGGACCGCCACCCAGGCTCAAAGGGATCATGAGATTATTCATGCTAGAAACTTCCGTGTGCAGCCACAAGCTATTATGGGCTCTAGCATAGTTGAGTAGGTTACATGATCTCTTGAAGAGGTGGGCTAGCAGATGTAGGGGAAAGTAGGTGTAACTGTCCACCCGGAGTAAAGAGTATTGTTTCTGAAAGACTGTGTCTCAGTCATCCGTTTCTCAAACACCGTGTAGTGCGAGAAATCAAGGTGAGGCGATCGAGTCTTGTGGGGAAAAGTGCGCAAACCTCTGTAGAGTGTACAATCTAATCATGGTTAGCCGTATCCCCGGTTATGGACATCTTGAGTATCTAGTTCTTGGATTATCATGTGAATCTCGTCATCATGTTACTTAATTTAATTTGATTGGGTTAATCACGTTCTTAATTGGGATTGAGTTGGAGGTACCTTCTCAATGTTTAACAACCACCATGATAGTTAAATAAAATTTATTCCTTTGTGGTAGGGAAACATTGGCTTTTCGCAAAACTATAACCATAGAGCTTTCCACCAGCCAAATATGCATGTAGTGATAGCATTATTCGGTTCATTACTCTCTATGTGTTACATTGCCAGCATATTCCATGTGCTGACCCATTTTCGGGCTGCAACGTATCATGTTGCAGACTTTTCAGACGACGAGTAAGGGGCCTTAGGTCGTGGTCTTATACTCAGTTATGCCGTTGCAGTTGATGGACTCACTTTATGTTCCAAGCCTTCCTCTATTATCGTATTTAGATGGCCTTAAGCCATATTTATTGTAATGAGTTCTCTCTTGAACTATTCGATGTAATAAGTGTGTGATTGCTACTCTGTTATAAATCCTTCAAGTACTATGCGTGTCAGCATTACGGATCCAGGGATGACACTGATGCACATAGATTAGACTGTTTGAGGTCTGGTCGCTACACTCCCATACTCCAACTGCTAGTACAATAAGTGTGGGCTATGTAGAGGGCATAGTAAGCAAGCTTCTCATCGTTCGAGTAGACAGGACACATCAAAGTAGTATTTTTTTAAACGTTCATCAAAGTACTAGTGTAGTAGTCTCCAAAAAGGGCCGACCATGTCCATGGCTACCATCCCATCCCGTGCTCCGTCATTGAGTACGTGCATGATTCACGTGCCATTGAAGAAAAATACTGCGTACGTGCCATTGAAGAAAAACAATAAAAACAAACACGCCACCGTTGGTCGAACTTTGATTCGTTCACACGTGGTTCCCGACCCTCCACTAAGTGATCAACTACTACACGCGTCAAATTATCGTGTGAGCTGCCTCTTCATCCAGAAAATGAGTTCCACCGTGTACCCGCGCGTGTGTGTTAGGGAATGAGGCATAGAGTATGTGCCTCCGTGCGTGCAATTCTTCTCTTCGTGCACGTACTCCTTTTTTGTGGTTGATTTGTGCACGTACTCGGCCTACATTAGTGACCGTTGGTGAGTCTCACTTATCTCTACATGTACATCTACATATGCATCTACGTCTAAGCTACATCTACATTACATCTACCTCTACTATAGTACAACAAGTTTTAAGCATCTCAAAGTGCGTTCGGCAGGCGATTTTGCCGTCGAATGAGGTCGGTTCGGTCACACTCGGTCCCACATGTTATAAATCTAAAAATAATAGTGATATGACAATAGGAAGCGCTCTGACCGGCAGACCAAACGTGACAGATGTGTCGTGAGTGGGTCCATTTTCTAGTAAGGTGACTTATGCAGCTCGACGGAGGAAGCAACTTGCTCAAATTTGGCACTTTTCGGTGCATTCTCTAGACATTTATTAGCCCAGATACTCCCTCCATTTTGATTTACTCTGCATATTAGATTTGACTGAAGTCAAACTTTATAAAGTTTGACCAAGTTTATAGAAAAAATATGAACATTTACAATAGTGTATCTATATGATGGGAAAGTGTGTTCAATAATGAATCTAATGGTATACATTTGTTATTGTATATGTTAATATTTTTTCTATAAAATTTTTGTCAAAGTTTACAAAGTTTGACTTTGACCAAAGCTAATATGCAGAGTAAATAAGTATGGAGGGAGTACATGAAAACCCAGCTATAGCTACACGGGTGTGATGAGAAGGATGTGGATTGTCGTTCGATCGTGGTGCATCCTACGGTGCACACGCGCGATCCGCGTGCCTGGGGTTCCGACCAATCATAACGCAACCCCGATCGGGTGAGCACACACAGTTTCCAAAGGCGACGGAAATGAAGCGTGTGCAATAGTAAATGACTAAGATTGTAGCGGAATCCGAATTTCCTGCGTCGTTTGTCCTTGAGCTCTAAAAAACCACCGTGTACGGTTGTCCTTCCTCTCTCACAAAATGTCGCCCGCTTCTCTTCTCCCCCCTTTCCGGTTTACAATCCTATGAATCAAACAACGCACATAGGAAAAATTCCTAAGGATTAGAATCCTCCAAAATTCCTTTGGTAATCCTTTGAATCAAAAAAGCCCTTATACATGGCTCAATTAACAAATCTCACCAACCATTGACACCGTGTATTTATGGTTGCTTCGTCCGAGCAACTTTACTCTTGGAATATTGGAGTACGAGTGCATTCAACGAAGAGTGAAATGATGGTTGCTTTGCCAGAGCAACTTTTACTAGTACTACGGGAAAGGTGGGGCTCTATGATTTGACCGCTCATTAGTCATTATTACTGCGGCGCAACGAGCGGGGTGAATCTCGCCAGCGGTTTTGCACTCAATATTGGTGCATAGCTCGTGGACCCGGATTTTGGCTGTCCCACATGTGGGCGAAAGGTTGTTTGAATGATTTGTGGCATTGCTATCAAGCTTCCGGGATATGTTTATATGTACACATAATTTTCCAGCACAATGAAATTGTGCTGTAATGCTATGAAGCTTTCAACTTTGGTTTCATGTGTGCTCTTACCTCCAAAGTTGTCTCGTTACAAAATTCCATCAAATACAAAGGAAACTAACATGCATGCTAATGCATCTCAATGATTCACAAATCAGCGTCAATATTTACATCACAACTGAAAACGGAGTTGTGAGAATGTGTACAAATAAAGAAAAATAAAAAATTGAAGGACGATGTCCGCAGGCATGGTTCCATTTCCTGGTGTTCATTTGTTGGCAGCTAGTTTCATGCAGCTCTGTGGAACTTAACAAGACATGTTAGCCAAGAAAGGATTCTATGGTGGACATGGACCATCAGATCATTTTGTGTAGGTCCACTAAAATCGAGCTGAGCATCCCTTTTTGCAAAGATATTGAACAATTGTGATTACATTAATAGTAGCACTAGTAGTAGTTGAGAAACATACACACGCAAGTAGAAGCTGGTCACCTTTGCAATCTCTCATAAAACTAACCACTTGTTGGAGAACATTAGGCTCGGAGTTGGATGAGGAGGATAGCAAAAGCAATCTCCCTTTGTGTAGTCGCACTGAAATGTAGAGACGTTGTCCGTGTGACATTTTAGTAGCACAAGATACTCTTAAGAAAAAAGTGATTTGTGCAGTTTACCAAAAGGTCGCAATAGCAACGAGGTGAAATGGATAGCCCTGTTTGAAAAAAAGAGGTTGAAAGGAAACAATTACTGGCTAATAACAGTTGATGACACATACACCGACAAAAAAAGAAGCACATTCCTTGTCCTAATGGAAGATAGCAGCACGGTTGTTTATGTAAAACGGTGTGAGGTTGAGATTGCAACATGGAAAGTCCGCCGGCCGAGCTATGTTTTGGGTAAAAAACTAGGGAAGATCCAAATGCAGGATTTTCCACATGCAACAACATGGGAAGATGGGCAGTGGAGCAAGGCCGGATGAAGTTGTACCTGAGGGTCGTCGGGCTGTAACTAGGAGGGCCCGGCGGCCGGGATCTACCCATACTACGACAACGAGCAAGTGGCGAAGGCCCTGCCATGCTGGAGCTTGGTCAGAGAGAATGGTGAGTACCGCAGATCGGGACGTGCTGCCTCGACGCCGTCCAACGGAGAAACAATGCACATCCTCCCTTTCCGTCGGCGGACGGGATGCGGCCGGATCAGTGACCAACGGTGAGAGAGAGAGAGAGAGGCCGCCGCCGCCTTGTCTGAGATCGTGTGACGAGAGACAAACACCGGCAGGCCGGCTCCATTGTATATAGCGGAGCGGATTTATTTTTTCACGGTGACAATCGTTTTATACTCTGTACGTGCCATTGAGGAATATAACTTTATTTAATACTAACGCGTCAAGTCGAACTTTGTTCCGTGTACGCATGGTACACGACCCTCCTTCGAGTAAACAACCGCTACACGTGTCAAATTATCACGTGGGCTGCCTTTTCGTACAGAAATGAACACCACCGTGTACCCGCGCGGGTGTGGCCGGGAACGAGACGTGAGTACGTGCGTCGTGCGTGCACCTCTTCTTTACGTGTAGGTATGTATGTGGGTGGGTGCGAGAGAGATGGTTTGTGCGAAACAGAGGCAATGTGTCGATGATATCTCAAACAAAAAATGTAACATATGCAATGTGTGTGAATCAGAGTCATGGATATATCATATATAGAGGGAGTGATCCACGAGAAGAGAGTGGAGGGATCATCGGCGTGAGATATCGATAGAATCGAAAACAGGGATGAAATGTGTGGCCGCGCGATCGAGAAAGAATACACACGAATTTGTGTTTGCCCACGTCAAAGATACAGGGCGGCTGGCCTACTGGAATGTGAGAGGGCAGAGGTGTAGTTTGTCTCTATGGCATGGATACCTACCTACAACGTTCGACTATCGGTGTGTGTGGGGGGGGGGGAGGGGCAGAGACCTTACTATAGATAGGTAGATCGACTGGTATATGTGTGGAGAAGGAGAGAGACCTAGCTATGTATTGAGGGAGATCAATCGGCATCCATGCATATGTGTAGCAGAGGAATAAGGTTTGGAGAGAGACAAAGGTAGAGTGTCGGAGGGTTGGTGGTGGAGTTGCTTCTCACAAATGATGGGAGAGGCCTACTAGACAAACGGAGGGTACAACTGCAATATCTATAAGAGAGGGGATGTCTACCTGTTTATGCACGTGCATGTGAGAGATGGGTGTCGGTGTCAAAACCGGCCGATCTCGGGTAGGGGTCCAGAACTGTGCGTCTGAGGATCGAGGGCAACAAAGGACAAGGGAACACGGTGTTTACCTCAGTTCGGGCCATCTTAATGGAGGTAAAACCCTACGTCCTGCTTGATTGTACTTGTGAGTATAAGGGTTACAAGAGTTGATCTACCTCGAGATCGTAATGGCTAAACCCTAGATGTCTAGCCTGTGAGAATTCTGATAGCCTCTACCGACTAAACCCTCTGGTTTATATACACACCGGAGGGGTCTAGGGTTGTACATAGTCGGTTTGTGAAGGAAGGAAATTACATATCCGGACACCAATCTTGCCGTCCACGCATAGGAGAGTCCTACCCAGACACGGGGAAAATCTTCCGCCTTGTATCTGAAGGAAATATGCCCTAGAGGCAATAATAAAGTTATTATTTATTTCCTTATTTCATGATAAATCTTTATTATTCATGCTAGAATTGTATTAACCGAAAACTTAGTACATGTGTGAATACATAGACAAAACAAAGTGTCACTAGTATGCCTCTACTTGACTAGCTCGTTTATCAAAGATGGTTATGTTTCCTAACCATAGACATGTGTTGTCATTTGATGAACGGGATCACATCATTAGGAGAATGATGTGATGGACAAGACCCATTCGTTAGCTTAGCATTATGATCATTAGAGTTTCATTGCTACTGCTTTCTTCATGAGTTATACATGTTCCTCAGACTATGAGATTATGCAACTCCTGAATACCGGAGGAACACCTTGTGTGCTATCAAACGTCACAACATAACTGGGTGATTATAAAGATGCAGGTGTCTCCGATGGTGTTTGTTGAGTTGGCATAGATCGAGATTAGGATTTGTCACTCCATGTATCGGAGAGGTATCTCTGGGCCCTCTCGGTAATGCACATCACTCTAAGCCTTGCAAGCATTGTGACTAATGAGTTAGTTGCGGGATGATGCCTTACGGAACGAGTAGAGAGACTTGCCGGTAACGAGATTGAACTAGGTATGAGGATACCGACGATCGAATCTCGGGCAAGTAACATACCGATGACAAAGGGAACAACGTATGTTGTTATGCGGTTTGACTGATAAAGATCTTCGTAGAATATGTAGGAGCCAATATGAGCATCCAGGTTCCGCTATTGGTTATTGACCGGAGATGTGTCTCGGTCATGTCTACATAGTTCTCGAACCCGTAGGGTCCGCACGCTTAACATTCGATGACGATTTGTATTATGAGTTATGTGATTTGATGACTGACGTTTGTTCGGAGTCCCGAATGAGATCGGGGACATGACGGGGAGTCTCGAAATGCTCAAGAGGTAAAGATCGATATATTGGAAGGCTATATTCGGACATCAGAAAGGTTCCGAGTGATTCGGGTATTTTTCGGAGTACCGGAGAGTTACGGGAATTCGCCGGGAGAAGCATTGGGCCTTATTGGGCCATACGGGAATAGAGGAGGCAGGCCAAAGGGAAGGAGGCGCCCCCCTCCCCCCCCCCCCCCCCCCCGTGGGTTCGAATTGGAGTAGGGGAAAGGGGGCGGCGCACCCCTTGCCCTTTCCTACTCCGGAAAGGAAAAGGGGAATCCTACTAGGACTTGGGAGTCCTAGTAGGACTCCCCACACTTGGCGCGCCCCCTCTAGGGCCGGCCTCCTCCTCCTCCCTCCTTTATATACGTGGAACGGGGAGACCCCAAAGGCACAACAGACAATCTCTTAGCCCTGTGCGGTGCCCCCCTCAACAGTTACACACCTCGGTCATATCGTCGTAGTGCTTAGGCGAAGCCCTGCGCCGGTAACTTCATCATCACCGTCGCCACGCCATCGTGCCGACGGAACTCTCCCTCAGCTTGAACTGGATTAAGAGTACGAGGGACGTCATCGAGCTGAACGTGTGCTGAACACGGAGGTGCCGTACGTTCGGTGCTAGGATCGGTCGGATCGTGAAGACGTAGGACTACATCAACTGCATTGATAAAACGCTTCCTCTTTCGGTCTACGAGGGTATGTGGACACACTCTCCCACTCGTTGCTATGCATCACCTAGATGGATCTTGCATGTGCGTAGGAATTTTTTTGAAATTACTGCGTTCCCCAACAGTGGCATCTGAGCCAGGTGTATGCGTAGATGTTATATATGCACGAGTAGAACACAAAGAGTTGTGGGCGATAATAGTCATACTGCTTACCAGCATGTCATACTTTGATTCGGCTGTATTGTTGGATGAAGCGACCCGGACCGACATTAGGCGTACGCTTATGCAAGACTGGCTCTACCGACAAGCTTCGCACACAGGTGGCTGGCGGGTGTCAGTTTCTCCAACATTAGTTGAATCGAGTGTGGCTACGCCCGGTCCTTGTTGAAGGTTAAAACAGCACACTTGACGAAAAATCGTTGTGGTTTTGATGCATAGGTAAGAACGATCTTGCTAAGCCCGTAGCAGCCATGTAAAACTTGCAACAACAAAGTAGAGGTCGTCTAACTTGTTTTTGCATGGCATGTTGTGATATGATATGGTCAAGACGTGATGAGATATAAATTGATGTATTAGATGATCATGTTTTTGAAATTATCGGCAACTGGCAGGAGCCTTATGGTTGTCTCTTTATTGCATAAGATGCAAGTGCCATGTAATTGCTTTCCTTTATCGCTATGCGATAGCAATAGTTGCAAAAGCAATAGTTGGCGAGACAACCATATGACGACACGTTGCTAGAGATCAAGATGATAGAGATCATGGTGTCATGCCGGTGACGATAGAAATCATGACGGTACTTTGGAGATGGAGATCAAAGGCACAAGATGATGATGGCCATATCATGTCACATATTTTGATTGCATGTGATTATCTTTTATACATCTTATTTTTCTTGGTTCGGCGGTAGCTTTATAAGATGATCCCTTACTAAAAATTTCAAGGTATAAGTGTTCTTCTTGAGTATGCACCGTTGCGACAGTTCTTCATGCTGAGACACCACGTGATGATCGGGTGTGATAAGCTCGACGTTAACATACAACGGGTGCAAGCCAGTTTTGCACATGCAGAATCCTCGGGTTAAACTTGACGAGCCTAGCATATGCAGATATGGCCTCGGAACACTGGAGACCGAAAGGTCGAACGTGAATCATATAGTAGATATGATCAACATAGTGATGTTCACCATTGAAAACTACTCCATCTCGCATGAAGATCGGACATGGTTTAGTCGATATGGATCACGTGATCATTTAGATGACTCGAGAGAAGTCTATCTAAGTGGGAGTTCTTAAGTAATATGATTAATTGAACTTAAATTTATCATGAACTTAGTCCTGATATCTATGTTGTAGATCAATAGATCGCAAATAACTTCCCCGTTTTAT
The DNA here is from genome assembly GCF_002575655.3 of Aegilops tauschii subsp. strangulata. NCBI lineage: Eukaryota > Viridiplantae > Streptophyta > Magnoliopsida > Poales > Poaceae > Aegilops > Aegilops tauschii. Next base: position 332,555,179 of record NC_053041.3, read on the forward strand.
TTATGATATGTTCCTATAGAAAACTAAGTTGAAAGATGATAGTAGCAATGAGGCAGACTTGGTCCGTGATCTGAGAATTATGCTCATTGCTGCACAGAAGAATTATGTCCTTGATGCACCGCTAGATGACAGACCTATTGCAGGAGCAGATATAGACGTTATGAACGTTTGACAAAGCTCGGTATGATGACTACTTGATAGTTTAGTGCACCATGCTTTACGGCTTAGAACCGGGACTTCAAAAATGTTTTGAACGCCATGGAGCATATAAGATGTTCCAAGAGTTGAAATTGGTATTTCATACCCATGCCCGTGTCGAGAGGTATGAGACCTCTGACAGTACTTGCCTACAAAATGGAGGAGAATGGCTCAACTAGTGAGCATGTGCTCAGATTGTCTGGGTACTACAATTGCTTGAATCAAGTGGGAGTTAATCTTCCAGATAAGATAGTAATTGAGAAAGTTCTCTAGTCACTATCACCAAGTTACTAGAACTTCGTGATGAACTATAATATGCAAGGGATGGCGAAAGTAATTCCCGAGCTCTTCGCGATGTTGAAATTGGCGAAGGTAGAAATCAAGAAAGAGCATCAAGTGTTGATGGTTTACAAGACCACTAGTTTCAAGAAAAAGGGAAAAAGAATAGAAAGGGAACTTCAAGAAGAATGACAAGCAAGTTGTCACTCCCGTGAAGAAACCCAAAGCTAGACTCAAGCCTTAAACTGAGTGCTTCTACTGCAAAGGAAATGGTCACTGGAAGTGGAACTGCCCCTAGATACTTGGCGGATAAAAAGGATGGCAAAATGAACAAAGGTATATTTGATATACATGTTATTAACGTGTACTTTACTAGTGTTTATAGCAACCCCTCGGTATTTGATACTAGTTCAGTTGCTAAGAGTAGTAACTCGAAACGGGAGTTGCAAAATAAACAGAGATTAGTTAAGGGCGAGGTGACGATGTGTGTTGGAAATGATTCCAAGGTTGATAAGATCACCATCGCGCACTACTTTTACCTTCGGGATTAGTGTTGAACCTAAAATAAATGTTATTTGGTGTTTGCGTTAAGCATGAATATGATTGGATCATGTTTATTGCAATATGGTTATTCATTTAAGTCAAAGAATAATTGTTGTTCTATTTACATGAATAAAAACCTTTTTTGGTCATACACTCAATGTAAATGGTTTATTGAATCTCAATCGTAGTGATACACATATTCAGAAATATTGAAGCCAAAATATGAAAAGTTAATAATGATAGTGCAACTTATTTGTGGCACTGCCGTTTAGGTCATATTGGTGTAAAGCGCATGAAGAAACTCCATGCCGATGGAATTTTGGAATCACTTGATGCTTGCGAACTATGCCTCATGAGCAAGATGACTAAGACTCCGCTCTCTCGAACAATGGAGCGAGCCACTGACTTATTGGAAATAATACATACTGATGTATGCGGTCCAATGAGTGTTGAGGCTCACGGTGGGTATCATTGTTTTCTCACCTTCACAGATGATTTGAGCAGATATGTGTATATCTACTTGATGAAACACAAGTCTGAAACACTTGAAAACTTCAAAGATTTTCAGAGTGAAGTAGAGAATCATCGTAACAAGGAAATAAAGTTTCTACAAACTGATCATAGAGGCAAATATTTGAGTTATGAGTTTGGCCTTCAATTAAAACAATGTGGAATAGTTTCACAAACTTATGCCACCTGGAACACCACAGCATAATGGTGTGTCCGAACGTCATAACCGTACTTTACTGGATATAGTGCAATCTATGATGTCTCTTACCGATTTACCACTATCGTTTTGGGGTTATGCATTAGAGACAACTGCATTCACGTTATATAGGGCACCATCTAAATCCGTTGAGACGACACCTTATGAACTGTGGTTTGGCAAGAAACCCAAGTTGTCGTTTCTTAAAGTGTGAGGCTGCGATGCTTATGTGAAAAAGCTTCAACCTGATAAGCTCGAACCCAAATCGGAGAAATGTGTCTTCATAGGATACCCAAAAGAGACTGTTGGGTACACCTTCAATCACAGATCAGAAGGCAAGATCTTTGTTGCTAAGAATGGATCCTTTCTGGAGAAGGAGTTTCTCTCAAAAGAAGTGAGTGGGAGGAAGGTAGAACTTGATGAGGTAATTGTACATTCTCCCAAATTGGAAAGTATTTCTTCACTAAAATCAGTTCAAGTGATGCTTACACCAATTAGTGAGGAAGTTAATGATGATGATCATGAAGCTTCGAATCAAGTTACTACCGAACCTCGTAGGTCAACCAGAGTACGTTCCACACCAGAGTGGTACGGTAAACCTATTCTGGAGTTCATGTTACTTGACCATGACGAACCTACGAACTATGAGGAAGCGATGATGAGCCCAGATTCCACGAAATGGCTTGAGGCCATGAAATCTAAGATGGGATCCATGTATGAGAACAAAGTGTGGACTTTGGTTAACTTGCCTGATGATCAACAAGCCATAGAAAATAAATGGATCTTCAAGAGGAAGACGGACGCTGATAGTAGTGTTACTATCTACAAAGCTAGACTTGTCGAAAAAGGTTTTTGTCAAAGTTCACTGTTCGAATCATGTTAGCAAATTGCCACATTTTATGAAATCTGGCAAATGGATGTCAAAACTACATTACTTAATGGATTTCTTAAAGAAGAGTTGTATATGATGCAACCAGAAGGTTTTGTCAATCCTAAAGGTGCTAACAAAATGTGCAAGCTCCAGCGATCCATCCATGGACTGGTGCAAAGCATCTTAGAGTTGGAATATACGCTTTGATGAGTTGATCAAAGCATATAGTTTTATACAGACTTGTGATGAAGCCTGTATTTACAAGAAAGTGAGTGGGAGCACTACAACCTTTCTGATAAGTATATGTGAATGACATATTGTTGATCGGAAATTATGTAGAATTTTCTGGAAAGCATAAAAGGAGTGTTTGAAAGGAGTTTTTCAAAGAAAGACCTCGATGAATCTGCTTACATATTGAGCATCAAGATCTATAGAGATAGATCAAGACGCTTGACAAGTTTTTTCAATGAGTACATACCTTGACAAATTTTGAAGTAGTTCAAAATGGAACAGTCAAAGAAGGAGTTCTTGCCTGTATTGCAAGGTGTGAAATTGAGTAAGACTCAAAGCCCGACCACGGCAGAAGATAGAAAGAGAATGAAAGTCATTCCCTATGCCTCAGCCATAGGTTCTATAAAGTATGCCATGCTGTGTACCAGATCTATTGTATACCCTACACTAAGTTTGGCAAGGGTGTACAATAGTGACCGAGGAGTAGATCACTAGATAGCGGTCAAAATTATCCTTAGTGGAATTAGGATATGTTTCTCGATTATGGAGGTGACAAAAGGTTCGTTGTAAAGGGTTACATCGATGCAAGTTTTGACACTGATCCAGATGACTCTAAGTCTCAATCTAGATACATATTGAAAGTGGGAGCAATTAGCTAGAGTAGCTCCATGCAGAGCATTGTTGACATAGAAATTTGCAAAATACATACGGATCTGAATATGGCAGACCCGTTGACTAAACTTCTCTCACAAGCAAAACATGATCACACATTAGTACTCTTTGGGTGTTAATCACATGGCGATGTGAACTAAGATTACTGACTCTAGTAAACCCTTTGAGTGTTGGTCACATGGCGATGTGAATTATGGGTGTTAATCACGTGGTGATGTGAACTATTGGTGTTAAATCACATGGCGATGTGAACTAGATTATTGACTCTAGTGCAAGTGGGAGACTGAAAGAAATATGCCCTAGAGGCAATAATAAAGTTATTATTTATTTCCTTATTTCATGATAAATGTTTATTATTCATGCTAGAATTGTATTAACCGGAAACTTAGTACATGTGTGAATACATAGACAAAACAAAGTGTCACTAGTATGCCTCTACTTGACTAGCTCATTTATCAAATATGGTTATGTTTCCTAACCATAGACATGTGTTGTCATTTGATGAACAGGATCACATCATTAGGAGAATGATGTGATGGACAAGACCCATTCGTTAGCTTAGCATTATGATCGTTACAGTTTCATTGCTACTGCTTTCTTCATGACTTATACATGTTCCTCAAACTATGAGATTATGCAACTCCCGAATACCGGAGGAACACCTTATGTGCTATCAAACGTCACAACGTAACTGGGTGATTATAAAGATGCTCTACAGGTGTCTCTGATGGTGTTTGTTGAGTTGGCATAGATCGAGATTAGGATTTGTCACTCCGTGTATCGGAGAGGTATCTCTGGGCCCTCTCGGTAATGCACATCACTATAAGCCTTGCAAGCATTGTGACTAATGAGTTAGTTGCGGGATGATGCATTACGGAATGGGTAAAGAGACTTGCCGGTAATGATATTGAGCTAGGTATGAGGATACCGAAGATCAAATCTCGGGCAAGTAACATACCGTTGACAAAGGGAACAACGTATGTTGTTATGCGGTTTGACCGATAAAGATCTTCGTAGAATATGTAGGAGCCAATATAAGCATCCTAGTTCCTCTATTGGTTATTGACCGGAGATGTGTGCAGTCATGTCTACATAGTTCTCGAACCCGTAGGGTCCGCACGCTTAATGTTCGATGACGATTTGTATTACGAGTTATGTGATTTGATGATCGAAGTTTGTTCAGAGTCCCGGATGAGACTGCAGACATGACGAGGAGTCTCGAAATGGTCGAGAGGTAAATATCGATATGTTGGAAGGCTATATTCGGACATCGGGAAGGTTCCGAGTGATTCGGGTATTTTTTGGAGTACCGGAGAGTTACGGGAATTCGTCGGGAGAAGTATTGGGCCTTATTGGGCCATACAGGAATAGAGGAGGCAGGCCAAAGGGAAGGAGGCGCCCCCCCATGGGTCCAAATTGGACTAGCGGAAAGGGGGGGCGCCCCCCTTGCCCTTTCCTATTCCCTCTCTCTTTCCCTCTTTCTTCTCTCCTACTCCGGAAAGGAAAAAGGGGAATCCTACTAGGACTTGGGAGTCCTAGTAGGACTCCCCACACTTGGCGCGCCCCCTCTAGGGCCGGCCTCCTCCTCCTCCCTCCTTTATATACGTGGTAAGGGGACACCCAAAGGCACAACACACAACCTCTTAGCCGTGTGCGGTGCCCCCCTCAATAGTTACACACCTCGGTCATATCGTCGTAGTGCTTAGGCGAAGCCCTGCGTCGGTAACTTCATCATCACCGTTGCCACGCCGTCCTGCTGACGGAACTCTCCCTCGGCCTCAAATGGATCAAGAGTATGAGGGACGTCATCAAGCTGAACGTGTGCTTAACACGGAGGTGCCGTACGTTCGGTGCTAGGATCGATCGGATCGTGAAGACGTACGACTACATCAACTAGCGTTGATAAAATGCTTCCGCTTTCGGTCTACGAGGGTACGTGGACACACTCTCCCGCTCGTTGCTATGCATCAGCTAGATGGATCTTGCGTGTGCGTAGGAATTTTTTTGAAATTACTACGTTCCCCAACAGTATCTTCACGGCCCATCAGTCCGGCCCATATGAAATAGCCCAAACACTCGGGGACCCCCTAATCCAGGACTCCCTCAGTAGCCCCCGAACTGGCCTTCAAAATGACGATGCAGGCGGGAATTAAACGAAGGGATGGTCTTATTGGCTTCGAGGATATAGGGGAAGAGTGAGAGAGGGGGTATCTAGAAGGAGATTGTTAAGTGTGAGTGTGTGTTTTACCCATCCATGCGGAAGTTATGTGCACTCAAGAAGAGAACAATTTGATGTGGGGTTAGGGCCGAGGGTAATTAACTAAGTATAGAGACATAGGAGACCTTGAACATGCATGTGCGAGAGGTATACATGTATATGTGGGATGTGTGTGTGCACGCGCATGATCGAGATAAAAGAAAGAAGACATAAGTCATAAGATCAACGATATGGGCGAGACAACTTTTTTCCCCTATGCTTTGGCTAGGGTTTATTTCCTCTGTGGCGATCGTGCTGGCGAGTCTACTTCCCCACAATGATTCCTTTGTTATGAAGAACTCATTGATCGTATCCCTTGTGGTTCCCTTGCTCTCCTTGGCGCGATGGGTTCCAGCGCGGACGCCCAGTCAGGAACCGCCGCTGGCAGCGGCGGTGCCGCCATGAAATCAGATCTTGGCAACTTCTTCGAGCAACTCGACCTCAGCGATAAGTGCTCTGTTGATCTAGTGATCGAGGAGGATGATCCGGTGATTAATGAAAGTATGGCTAGCCCTTGCTAGTGTTCATACAGACAAATCCTTTAGTCAGTGTGCGTTTTACTGGGATATGGGTGCGGCGTGGAATCCTGCACAGCGAGTGTGTTTTCATCCGGTCGGATCTAACCTGTTTGTTGTTCAAGCAGCATGTTTGGGTTACTCGGAGAGGATATTGGATCAAGGTCCATGGCTATTTAGGAATTGGGCAGTATTGATATGCCCCTACGATAGATTTACAAAGGTTGAGGAGGTAGTCAATGTGTTCATGCCAATTTGGCTGCAGATCCACAAGTTACCAGATGGGTTCTGCAAGGAGAGTGTAGTCAAGCAGCTTTTGAGGAATTCAGGAGAGATATTGGATATGAGACTTAATGGAAATACTCGAGGTGATTACGTCAGAATAATGGTACGCCATGATATTCGACTGCCCCTAACTAAATACGTGAGCATAGTAAGAGGGAAGGAACGTCAGGTCTACCTAGTTTGGTATGAAAAGTTAGCTCGCTTCTGTAGCGTGTCTGGACTTATTGGACATGATTGCAAGGAATGTCCTACTGGAGTTCATGAGGAGAAGATGTAACACCCCAAAAATTTAACCATATTTTGTTTATTAAAATTTTGCCAGGAAATTAAATTTTTATTTTCTGGATTTATCTATTGATTTCAGAACCTCTCTTTTCTTTGATATTGTGAAGTTTTTACCCCAAGTGAAAACCTTCCAAAAATATTATTGGACTTGTATACCCTCTCAAGAATACATTTCTTTTATCAGTGGGTTTATTTGCATAATTGTTTTTCCTGAGCTTTATTCTTCTAAAAATGATTTTTCATAAGTTATGGAGCCTCTTTTGCACTGTAACCCTTTCAAATACTTCTTTAAAATTTCAACCAAAATTTGGGGATGTCATGTGATGTTTCCACATCACTTTTATGCAAAAATATCTTTTGGCCATTGGAGATTTTGAGCTCTACACCAAATTTTCAAACTGGTCCAGTTGGTAATTTTGCACTACAACCTATTTAAATATTTCTTTAAAAATTCTTCCAACTGTTTGGAGATGTCAGTAGATGCATATAATTCAACTTTATGCAAAAGCCCATGAGTGTTCTTTGAAAAATTTGAGCAAATCATCCTCTTTTGCTCTCTGGTCCAGTTTGGCATTTTCTACTGCAACTCTATTTTTGTTTGCTCTGTTGCCCATGATTCTTTTTCCTGCTTATAGTCCACCCTGCAAAACCCTTAAGTCCAGGAGAGTGGACCCATTGGAGTAATTTTGGTCCATGCAAAGATAGCCTTTAGTTTCTATCCAGATTTGGTTTTCTCAAAAGCTTACACTAACAAGTTTCTGGTGGTGCCCAACTAGCCTTGCCTTCATCACCTACACCTAAAGAGACCCTAACCTGGAAACTTTGGTGGCCAGCAAGAGGCCCTAGGTAGCCATGGCATTTCACCAAGCAGTTTAAGTGCATGGCCAGATTTGGCATAATTTCTAGTTTACATTAGGAACCTGCTTGCTTTGCCTAACCAGCATGTCTCAGGGCTCTACACTAGTCTATAGCTCCACGCTGTTAAACCCCATGTGGATTGCAGCCCTCTATCACGCATTATCATTTCATCGAGCGCCTGGCGTGCGTGCTCTGGGCGCGCCCAGAGCGCACGTTTTGCAGCGCGCACCCGAGCCACCGTGTCCCGCCCTGGCCCTTGCTCGCCTGCAGAGCCACGCCCGTCCTCGTCCACACATCAAAGCACTCCAAGCTTCCCCCTGGCGCCCTCCAGCGCCACCGTCAGAGCCCCTTGGCGGCACGCCAGCGTCTGCGGCAGGCCCCTGCCATGGACGGCGCCGCCCGAGCCACAGCCGCTCGCCAGCTCACCTCTGGAGCAGTCCAAGCTTATCCGCGAGCTCGTCCACTAGGGCCCGTCGCCGCCACATCGTCCTGCAGGCTACAGAACGTCGGTTCGCCGATCCTATCTCCGCCCGCCGCGGAACCGACCTCGACTGCCTATATAAGGAGCCCCCGAGCTCGTCCAGGCCCTCAAGCAGCCTCATACCTCCTCTCTAGAGCCCCCACAGTCAGCGATCGACGGGAGGAGGTCGTCTTCCTCACCTCCGGCAGGTTCGGCCGCCGCCACACTCCGGTGAAATCCGGCCAAGACCGAGGCCCTAACCCCCTCCCGTGCTCCCATCCTCCTCCCCTCGACCATGCGGAGCTACCCAGCACCTCAGCCTCGATCGGGAGCCACCGTAGCTCGAAGCCCAAATCCACCAGAACCACCGTCCGCCGCGGAGCTCGCCGCCGGCGACCCCCTCCACACTCGCCAGCCTAGCAACCACCGGGAGGACAGCCCTGGACTGGCGGTTCCATCCCCGCCATCAGAACCCCGCGAGGAGCCTCCGTTCGCCGACGGCGATCACCGGAGCTCCGCCTCCGTTCGGCCAGAAGAGAGGAAGGCGGGGACGACTGGTCAAACCTGACCAGTGGACCCAAGGGGCCCACTGTTAGTGACCCACGGGTCGGCCCGCGTGGGTTAAGTGGAGGCGTAAAGCCCGAAGTACGTGTCCCCCTCTCAAAAGCGTCTTTCGTCCGAAACGTTTTCTTTTCTGTTTTCTATTAAAAACAGATTTTGACTGGCTATAACTTTTTAAATATAAGTCCAATTGACTTGATGCTTTTTCTGTTGTTTCTCAAATTCTGTCTAGTTTATTTTCATATTTATTTGAAAAAAATTCAAACAACTTTTTTGTACTGTTTGAAACTATGTGTTAATTTGAATTTTCTCAAAATAGGATTTTTCAAGAAGGAAGCAACTTTCAAAAAAATGCACCCCACTTGCATACTCTTGAAGGCAAGCATTCTGAACCCTGGCATAATACTGTTGTGCGTTGTTTGATAACGGTTACAACACCACCGTGACACGGAGTATTCGTTATTTTATGTGATATGGTCATACCCATGAGTGCATATTGATGATTCCGTGCTGTTGGAATTTGATATGTTTGTGATAGTAATCACCCTCGTATACCTTTCATGCCTACCGGAAGGAATCCGGGAAAGCCTCTGTCTTGGGTAGACACGAGCTTGTCTCCAGTCTTCCTCGAGACGATTGTGTACGGTACGGCATAGTGAGGTATGATGAGTGATGATTTTGTCTGTTGGTTGAAACATATTTGTTATGCTAACCATGCAGGGAATACTTAAACCTCCTGAGTCGACCATAGATCGAGTCTTGTTCCAGTAACCCCCAAACTTGTTTCGTACTACCACTTGTCCCTGCCACAAGTAGGGTATGGTTCAGTATGTTGTCAACCCCTTCCTAGCACACACCGTATAGAGAGGCCATGGTGGAAGATACCGGAGGCCTCCGGTAGGCATGCCACCTGGTCCGGGGGCATGGGTGTTTTCGGTTGGAGCCGAAGGGGTAGATCCCCTAGTTTGCGCACGGTATAAATTTTTTGATCCCATGCTAATCGAGGTTGTAGCCTCCCCACTTAGAGTTTCGCTTAACGGGTGTCGTGGGTGATTCCAGACACCGGTAAGTTAGGCTGGTGTGTGCGGTTAGGTGTGTTTTCAATTAAAAGACCGTAGACGGAATTAGTCCCGATGGACTAAAAGAAATCCGTTACTCGAGGGTAAAGAGTACACCCTCTGCAGAGATTATATCTATTCGAATAGCCGTCTCCATGGTTAAGGACTACAGTCTGGGATGGGTCAAGTGTCGGTCTTCGGAGGAAGAACTGCTAAACCAGAACATTGATTATGACCTGTGACATATGAGGATTATGATTATTATTATTGTGGACTAACCATTTACATTATTTGAATTACTGAGTATCCCTGGGATGGTTCTACCTCCTGGTTACTCACTGCGATTATTCTCTTATAAGCCCTTTATGTGGTGTCGCTCAGACGCCCGACTGTGGCATGCTTGTTATTTAAATTACTTATAAGCCCTTTATGTGGTGTCGCTCAGACGCCCGACTGTGGCATGCTTGTTATTTAAATTACTTATAAGCCCTTTATGTGGTGTCGCTCAGACGCCCGACTGTGGCATGCTTGTTATTTAATTTACTTATAAGCCCTTTATGTGGTGTCGCTCAGACGCCCGACTGTGGCATGCTTGTTATTTAATTTACTTATAAGCCCTTTATGCGGTGTCGCTCAGACATCCGACTGTGGCACGCTTGTTATTTTAAATTATTTATAAGCCCTTTATGTGGCGTCGCTCAGACGCCCGACTGAGGCATGCTTTATATTATTATCCTTTCGAGGCGTCGCTTCAGACACCCGATCGGTGCATTCTATTTCTGCTCCCTTATTGCATATTCATAGGAACAACCTGCTTGCGTGCATCATGGATTTTTATTTCGTGGCTGACGTTGTGATCATAGAATATTTCAGAGCATGATCATAATTTGTTATATTATACCTGTGTTCATAATGTTTGCGAGTACATTCAAAGTACTCACTGGCTTGTCCCTGGCTATTGTCTTGGCCAGATTTCATGCGTGGAGAGGAGCGTTGCGACGACAGCCCTGGAACCTACGCAATGATGATAGCAGCCTCGCGAAGATAGGAGTTATCCTGGTCAGCTGTTCCTGTGGGAAATGGAGTCCCATGGCCACTGATGAACCACAAACCGCTTCGAACATCAACCACTAGAAACCATTTGTTGTACTCATAGGCCAGAATGGTCTTGTACCACATATTTTGTAATTTTGCTTGGAATCTCTGTATCAAATTGGTGCCTCATCAGCTAACAGTAATCCTGGGGCTGGTGAGCACAAGGACCATTTTTGGGAAATTGATACCCCGAAAATCCGGTCCTGACAGAAGAGCAAGAAGTTTGGGCCCTGGTTATATGCAGATGCAATAAACAAACCCTGGGCTGATGACCAGTTCAGCAAACCAGGAGGATCTCAATAGGAGAATTTTTCTCAACCAATAAACGGCTCTGGGAAGAAAATTATTGATCCAGAAGTGATGGACATGGCAACAAGTCCATCTAAGTTAGCAAATTCTAATACCGTGGTGGATCCGTTAGTAAGGAAAAGGCTACCTTTGGAGATTGTGAATAAACAAAGGGATTTAGTGCCGCCAATGGTTCCTGCAGGAACGCTGACATTAACACAGGGCAAGGGTGAGGATGGTGTGCATAATACTTCACCAAGCAGCAGTATAAGCAGAAAACATGCAAGGACTAGTTTAGAGGGGATCTCAGGAGATGCATCGGCGGCCTCCCTTGAGGAAGACCGCCAGTCACAATGAATTTCTTAATTTGGAACTGCCGGGGTGGGGGGAACCTCCGGACAGTTCGCGAGGTTTTGGCCCTCTCAAAAGCCAATTCCCCGAGGCTGGTTTTCGAATGTGAAACTAGACAAGCCTCAAGCAGAATGGAGAAACTGAAGTGGAGACTAGGGTTGAAGGGTTTTGCTGGTGTCTCTAGTGAGGGCCTCAGTGGTGGTTTGGCTCTGTATTGGGATGAGAATTTGCAAGTTACTGTCTTGAATTCGTGGGCACGGTATATTGATGTGCGCGTGGTCGATAAGGTAAATGATTTGATTTGGAGGACGACCTTGTGTATGGAGAACCGCGTGTGGAGAACCGGCACCGTATGTGGACTCATCTTACTAATTTGCGGTCGATCTCTACGGAACCATGGATAGTATGTGGTGACTTCAATGAGGTCATGTGGCCACACGAGCATTTTTCACGTATCAGTCGAGATGAGAACTAGATGCTACTGTTTTGTGACTGCTTAATTTCTTGTTAGATGATGGATTGGATTCTCAGGAGTTCCATGTACATATGATAACGGACAGTGTGGTGATAGGAACGTGCGTGTGAGGTTGGATAGAGCATGTGCTAATGAAGCATGGAGGGATATGTTCCCGGCGTCGCAGGTGGTGCATCTTGCATCATCGTGCTTTGATCATCGTCCGGTTCTTGTGCGGCTGTCCCAAGTGGAACCAAGGCGGGCTAGGCCTGCCCAACAATATGAGATCATGTGGGAAGGACATCCAGCATTATACTATTGTATAGGATACTTGGGCGAAAAACAAACCAGCCGGTGAATTAGGATCTATTCAGGAGGCGTTGAAAGAGATGATGTCTAAGTTAAGATCATGGAGCAAGGAAAATTTTGGGCATGTTACATGGGAGATAGAAAACTTAAGGTTGGACATGGCCGACCTTCAATTGTTGGATGCTGATAAAGCTATAATAAAACAAAAAATGTTTGAACTTGATGAGCTTCTCTACGGTGAGGAGATGTTATGGCTACAAAGATCGCAGATCACGTGGCTTAAGGAAGGGGAGCGGAATACCTCCTATCTCCATCGTCGAGCTGTATGGAGGGCACGCAGGAATCATATCCAGAGGCTTCGATGCATGGATGGTACATGGTGTAATAAACCGTCTGACATGGAACAGATGGCCACATCATATTTCAAGGAGGTGTACACTAAGGACCCAACCTTAACTCCGGAGGTCATCCTGGATTGTATCACTCCAAAGTTCACAAATGATATGAATGATGCTCTATGTGCACCGTTCTCTAAACAGGATGTTTCTGACGCTTTGTTTCAGATTGGTCCTTTAAAGGCACCTGGCTCGGCCGGTTTTCCGGCCAGGTTTTATCAACGCAATTGGGCGGTTCTTAAATATGAAATTGTTGGAGTTGTCCAGGAATTCTTTAATTCTGGGGTTATGCCGGAAGGAGTTAAGGATACAGCTATTGTCCTAATCCCAAAAGTTTCACATCCAAAGGAACTAAAGGATTTCAGGCCAATAAGCTTATGCAATGTCATTTATAAGATCATCTCTAAGTGCTTGGTTAATCATCTACGCCCTTTGTTAATGGAACTTATTTCTAAGAACCAAAGTGCTTTTATTTTGGCGTCTTATTACAGATAATTCTATAATTGCTTTTGAATGTATTCATCATATACAATCCCTGAAGTAGAATTCTGTAGGAGCTTGTGCATATAAGTTGGATTTATCAAAGGCTTATGATCGAGTGGACTTGGATTTTTTGGAACAAGCCTTAAGTAAATGGGGCTTTTCTGCAAGGTGGATTTCATGGATTATGGCATGTGTGCGATCAGTCAAATATTCGATGAAGTTTAATGGGAGGTTACTGCAATCATTCACACCTTCTAGGGGCCTTCGCCAAGGTGACCCCCTATCCCCATTTTTGTTCCTATTTGTTGCTGATGCTCTCTCTGCTCTAATTTCCAAATCATTAACAAATGGGGAGTTGCAAGGAGTTACTATTTGTCGTGGTGCTTCGGTGATATCTCACCTCTTACTTGCGGATGATACAATGTTGTTGTTTCATGCATCTGGCCAGCAGGCTAACACTATAAAAGGCTTGTTGAACACTTATGCCTCAGCGATGGGTTAACTTATTAACCCAGGAATGTGTTCCATCCTTTTTCTGATAACTGTCCTGATGTGGTGGTGGAGGATGTGAAATATACATTGGAGATTACTCAACAGGTGTTTGAACGAAAATATTTGGGTTTACCGGTACCTGAAGGAAGAATGCACAAGGGTCAATTTGAAACACTTCAGGCAAGCTTGAGCAAAAGACTAATTGATTGGAGTGAGCAGTATCTATCGTCTGGTAATAAGGAAATCTTGATAAAGGCGGTCACCCAAGCAATACCCACATATGTCATGAGTGTGTTCAAGCTTCCAGCCTCCGTGTGTGTTGACCTAACACGCATGATGCGACAATAATGGTGGGGTGTTGAGAATGGAAAGAAGAAGATGGCATGGCTTAGTTGGGAAAAAAATGAAATTGCCCAAATCAATGGGAGGAATGGGATTCAGAGATACGCGGGCATTTAATCAAGTGTTGTTAGCAAAACAAGCTTGGCGGTTGCTGGATAACCCCGATAATCTATGTGCTTGTTTATTGCGTGCAAAATACTACCCTACTGGGAATTTGTTGGACACTGTTTTCCCTAGCAGTTCGTCGGTAGTATGGAAGGGTATTAGTCATGGTCTGGATTTGCTAAAGAAGGGCATTATCTGGAGAGTTGGTGATGGTACCTTAATTAAAACCTTGTGTGATCCTTGGATAACACGGGGGCACGACCTCATGCCAATTACACCAAAGATAAATTGTCGTTATAATTGGGTTGCGGACTTTCTGGATGAACATGGAGCATGGATTGTGCAGCGACTAAGAGAGCACTTTTGGGACATGGATGTTTGCAAAATTCTGAAAATTCGTACTTATCCAAGGAATAGACAAGATTTCATTGGTTGGTTCCCGGAGAAGAACGGATGCTTTTCTGTGAGGAGCGCCTACCGGCTGGCAACCGGGAATCATGCGACAGGTGGCTCGACTGACAACCCTACTGGAGTGAGTCCTATTTGGCAATGTATTTGGAGCTCTAGGGTTCGCCTGAAAATGTGTATTACAGCCTGGAAAGTGGCGACCGGTGTTCTTGCTACAAGTGTGTGCAAAAAGTACATGCACCTAGCTAAGCATGATGGTTGTCCCATTTGCGGCAAAGATGCAGAGAGCTCATTTCATGCATTGATTGCTTGTGATCATGCACGTACACTCTGGGAACTCATGCGGAGAGTGTGGAAACTCCCTGATCAAAAGTTTCTAGTTGACTAAGGGAAAGAATGGCTCCTAAACATGCTGTCTAATTGCCAAGAAATTGGACGGGATCATGTGATAATGCTTGTGTGGAGGATTTGGTCTCTGAGAAAGGATATGACACATGGGAAGGATATTCTGGCGGCGAGTGTTTCGGCGGATTATCTTCAGAGCTATATGAACTCTCTTGCCTTATCTACGAGGTCTAGCACAGAGGATATTATTAAAGGAAAAATGCCAGTGAAGGAGGACGTCCAGAGCGTTCAAGCCAGTGTAGTCACCATGGTTTTACCTTGGCCTCCACCGCAGGCGAACCGGGTGGCACTTTCCGTTGATCGAGTGTTCTCTTCGGCTGATGGCTCGACAGCGGCAGCGATGATCTTGAGGAGACATGATGGTTCTATCATCTTTGCAGCATACCGGTGCTTATTTAACTGCAACGATGCTCTAGAGGCGGAGTTGCATGCACTAATGCAGGGTATGGAGTTGGCTGTGCAACATACCAATGTTCCTATTATTGTCCTGCTACCTCTAGAGCATGCGTTGCTTTTTCCCTTGAAGAGGAAAGGGTGATGCAGCAAAGTAGCGTAAGTATTTCCCTCAGTTTTTGAGAACCAAGGTATCAATCCATTAGGAGGCCACGCTCAAGTCCCTCGTACCTATACAAACAGAACCTTGCAACCAACGCGATAAAGGGGTTGTCAATCCCTTCACGGCCACTTGCAAAAGTGAGGTCTGATAGAGATGATAAGATAATATTTTTGGTATTTTTATGATAAAGATAAAAAGTAAAGATTGCAAAATAAACGAAGATAAAAATAGCTAGTTGACGGGAGATTAATATGATGGAAAATAGACTCGGGGGCCATAGGTTTCACTAGTGGCTTCTCTCAAGAGCATAAGTATTACGGTGGGTAAACGAATTATTGTTGAGCAATTGATAGAATTGAGCATAGTTATGAGAATATCTAGGTATGATCATGTATATAGGCATCACGTCCGCAACAAGTAGACCGACTCCTACCTGCATCTACTACTATTACTCCACACATCGACCACTATCGAGCATGCACCTAGAGTATTAAGTTCATAAGAACAGAGTAACGCATTAGGCAAGATGACATGATGTAGAGGGATAAACTCATGCAATATGATATAAACCCCATCTTTTTATCCTAGGTCGCAACAATACAATACGTGTCGTTTCCCCTACTGTCACTGGGATCGAGCACCGCATGATTGAACCCAAAGCTAAGCACTTCTCCCATTGCAAGAAAGATCAATCTAGAAGGACAAACCAAACTGATAATTCGAAGAGACTTGCAAAGATAACCAATCATACATAAAAGAATTCAGAGGAGATTCAGATATTGTTCATAGATAATCTTGATCATAAACCCACAATTCATCGGATCTCGACAAACATACCGCAAAAAGAGTTACATCAAATAGATCTCCAAGAAGATCGAGGAGAACTTTGTATTGAGATCGAAAGAGAGAGAAGAAGCCATCTAGCTAATAACTATGGACCCGAAGGTCTGAGGTAAACTACTCACACATCATCGGAGAGGCTATGGTGTTGATGTAGAAGCCCTCCGTGATCGATGCCCCCTCCGGCGGAGCACCGGAAAAGGTCCCTATATGGGATCTCACGGGTACAAAGGTTGCGGCTGTGGAATAGGGTTTTGGCTCTGTATATGATGTTTCCAGGGTATATGAGTATATATAGGGAAAGAGGTCGGTCATGAGAGCTACGAGGGGCCCATGAGCGTGGAGGGCATGCCCAGGGGGTAGGCGCGCCCCCTGCCTCGTGGCCTCCTCGTTGATTGCTGACGTCCACTCCAAGTCTTCTGGATCACGTTTGTTCTGAAAATCACATTCCCGAAGTTTTCATTCCGTTTGGACTCCGTTTGATATCCTTTTCCTTCGAAACACTGAAATAGGCAAAAAAAACAGCAATTTGGGCTGGGCCTCCGGTTAATAGGTTAGTCCCAAAAATAATACAAAAGTGTACAATAAAGCCCATTAAACATCCAAAACAGAATATATAATAGCATGGAACAATAAAAAATTATAGATACGTTGGAGACGTATCACGTCCAATCGGACTGCTCGGAGGCATTGATGGCGTTGTCGAGGGATAATCTGTCCCGGTCAGCATATGTTGATAGCTGAGATTAAGCATCCTATGGTAGATCTTGAGTTTATTCCTCAAAAACTAAAGCGAGAGCAAAATAGGGTAGCAGATCGTTTGGCAGTGTATAGTCGTATGGAGAGTACTACTGCCGTATGGCTTCAGCGTGGACCAGCTTGTATTGAGGAGTTGGTGCCTCTCAGTTGTGGAGAAGAGAAAAAAGAAGAAGATAGTCTCACATCAACTAGGCATATCAATGGGCTATGGAGATGCCCATCAATAGATATCAATGTGAGTGAGTAGGGATTGCCATGTAACGGATGCACTAGAGCTATAAGTGTATGAAAGCTCAACGAAACAAACTAAGTGGGTGTGCATCCAACTTGCTTGCTCACGAAGACCTAGGGCATTTTGAGGAAGCCCATCATTGGAATATACAAGCCAAGTTCTATAATGTAAAATTCCCACTAGTATATGAAAGTGACAACATAGGAGACTCTCTATCATGAAGATCATGGTGCTACTTTGAAGCACAAGTGTGGTAAAAGGATAGTAACATTGTCCCTTCTCTCTTTTTCACTCATTTTTTCTTTTTCTTTTTTTTTATTTTGGCCTTTTCTCTTCTTTTTTTATGGCCTCTTTTTTTATTCGTCCGGAGTCTCATCCCGACTTGTGGGGGAATCATAGTCTCCATCATCCTTTCCTCACTGGGACAATGCTCTAATAATGATGATCATCACACTTTTATTTACTTACAACTCAAGAATTAAAACTCAATACTTAGAAAAAAATATGACTCTATGTGAATGCCTCCGGCGGAGTACCAGGATATGCAATGAATCAAGAGTGACATGTATAAAAATTATGGACGGTGGCTTTGCCACAAATACGATGTCAACTACATGATCATGCAAAGCAATATGAAAATGATGGAACGTGTCATAGTGAACGGAACGGTGGTAAGTTGCATGGCAATATATCTCGGAATGGCTATGGAAATGCCATAATAGGTAGGTATGGTGGCTGTTTTGAGGAAGGTAATGGTGGGTGTATGGTACCGGCGAAAGTTACGCGATACTAGAGAGGCTAGCAATGGTGGAAGGGAGAGAGTGCGTATAATCCATGGACTCAACATTAGTCATAAAGAACTCACATACCTATTGAAAAAATCTATTAGTTTTCGAAACAAAGTACTACGCGCATGCTCCCAGGGGGATAGATTGGTAGGAAAAGACCATCGCTCGTCCCCGACCGCCGCTCATAAGGAAGACAATCAATAAATAAATCATGCTCCGACTTCATCACATAACGGTTCACCATACGTGCATGCTACGGGAATCACAAACTTTAGAACAAGTATTTCTCAAATTCACAACTACTCAACTAGCATGACTCTAATATCATCATCTTCATATCTCAAAAAAATTATCAAGTATCAAACTTCTCCTAGTATTCAACGCACTTATAAGAAAGTTTTTACTAATCTTGGACGCATATCATATTAGGACTAATTTCACTATTTAAGAAAATCACCATGATGTTTTGTAGGACTCTCAAAATAATATAAGTGAAGCATGAGAGAACAATAGTTTATATAAAACAAAACCACCACCGTGCTCTGAAAGATATAAGTGAAGCACATAGAGTATTCTAATAAATTCCGAATCATGTGTGTCTCTCTCAAAAGGTGTGTACAACAAGTATGATTGTGGTAAACTAAAAAGCAAAGAATCAAATCATCCAAGATGCTCCAAGCAAAACACATATCATGTGGTGAATAAAAATATAGCTCCAAGTAAGGTTACCGATAGACGAAGACGAAAGAGGGGATGCCTTCTGGGGCATCCCCAAGCTTAGGCTTTTGGTTGCCCTTGAATTTTACCTTGGGGTGCCTTGGGCATCCCCAAGCTTAGGCTCTTGCCAATCCTTGTTCCATAATCCATCAAATCTTTACCCAAAACTTGAAAACTTCACAACACAAAACTTAACAGAAAATCTCATGAGCTCCGTTAGCGAAAGAAAACAAAACACCACTTCAAGGTACTGTAATGAACTCATTCTTTATTTATATTGGTGTTAAACCTACTGCATTCCAACTTCTCTATGGTTTATAAACTCTTTTACTAGCCATATATTCATCAAAATAAGCAAACAACACACGAAAAACAGAACAGTCTATAGCAATCTGTAACTAACGCAAACTTCTGGAACTCAGAAAAATCTACCAAAATTGGAAGACCTAGATAATTTGTTTATTGATCTACTTCAATTGGAATTAGTATTTTATCATGTTTTGGTGATTTTTAACAATTGTTTTTGTGAACAGAAAGTTTTTGGAATTTTCAGCAAGATCAAATAACTATCATCCAAGAAGATTCTATAGGTTTAACTTGGCACAAACACTAATTAAAACACAAACCACATCTAACCAGAGGCTATATCAAAGATTTCATCCTAAAAAGAACCAAAAAGCAAGAAAAATAAAAATAAATTGGGTTGCCTCCCAACAAGCGCTATCGTTTAACACCCCTAGCAAGGCAAAAAAAAACAAGGATAGATCTAGGTATTGCCATCTTTGGTAGGCAATCCATAAGTGGCTCTCATAATAGATTCATAAGGTAATTTAATCTTCTTTCTAGGGAAGTGATGCAGAGCATCCCATGGTCATCTCCATGTACACCATCATAGCAGCTCGAGTCCCAAGTGGACCTACCGGAATTAAGGTGAACCCGCTCTTCTTCGAGAATATCATGAATATCCATTAGACTTGCTTACTACCTCACCAAAGTGCTCTATGTGTCCTTAGATACGAAGACCGACGACCACAAGCTGGTGAGGAACACCCCAAAGGAGTAGGAGAAGGACCCCAAGGCCACAAGGAGGAAGAAGGAGTGCAACAAGATCAACTCTGCACCTCCCAGGCGACCCCGTGCCCACGGGCCTCGAAGACCCCGTGCGCACGGACTACTCAGAGAGCTGGCGCCGGAGCACCCCATGCGCACGGGCTTGTACCTTGCCCACGGGACCCCCGTGCGCACGGGCCCAACTTACCCCGTGCGCACGGGCCCATCAGGATGGATGGCTGTGAGCTGTTGTTGGGCCTCCACCTCGTCCCCTCCTTCCACCTACCTATATATTCAGTACCTAGACCATATGTTAGGGATAGCAAAGTATTGGATAGACAAAGAGAGAGCTTTGCTCATCATCCTCCTCTTGGAGATCAAGGCCTCCTCTTGGAGAAGATCCTCTTGTGGATATCAAGGCCTCCTCTTGGAGAAGGATCCCCATCATAGGATCATCAAGACCTCTTTCCTCATAGGATTGGGATGAATTAGTTACCTCTTGTATCTTCTTGTGTTGGATTTGGACCTTTGTATCTCTCTTTGTGTAATTGGACCTAGCACATGTGTGATTGGATCAAGTCAATTTGAGTGTTCCTCTTGTTTTCCCCCTTTGTGTTCTTCTTGCTCTTGGGGATTCCCCCTCCAATTCGTGAAAGATCTTCACTTAGGGTTCCACCCTACAACATCTTGGTATCATGAGCCATGGTTTCTCACGAAATTGGAGGCCCCTTCGTGTTTTCTAGCCTTGTTTTGTGTGATTTCGTCCTAAATTCGAAAATTCCCCACCAAAAAATAGCCCCAATTTTTTTTGTGATTTGTTGGTTTGATGAGGTTTTGTTGGATTTGATACATGGATTTGCTTGGTTTCAAGTGGATCTAGCTTTCCTCCACCTTCCCCTACCTTCCAACCTTCGATTTTGACCCCAATTTCGAGATTACCCGGATCCGGAGCAGTTCGTCCGCTCACAGAGCACCCCGTGCACACGGGCCATTGGACCCGTGCACACGGGACCCCGTGCACATGGGCCAGACAGACCCCGTGCGCACGACCCGTCCAGTGCGCTTCGGCCGCTGTCACTTCGACCTCCCACCCTCCCATACCACCCCCATACCCCCAACTAAACCCGAGCAACGAGATCCATCTATTTGGAGCCCAGATAGGGAAGAAATCCGCCAAACCTGCGTGTCCCAAGTGACCCCGTGCTCGGTGTGTGTACTGTGCGCACGGCACCCCGTGCCCACGGGCCCTAGACCCCGTGCGCACGCCCCCCCTACAGCAGCCGTGTGCACTTCACCGTTTCGGCCATAACTTCCACACCCGGAGTCCGATTTTCACGTTCTTTAGCTCGTTGAGTAGCTATTGACATCCCCAATCCACCTAGATAGGCTCCAAAACCATTTTACTCCATAAAAACTTTGAAATTTTGGCATCTTTGCCTAGGCCCTCCACCATATCATCCGCCAAACCACCATAGCTTTCCGCAACCTAACCCATTTTGCTCCATTAAACATTTGTGGTTGTTTGAGTGGTGAATTGAGTCTCCTAAGGTGTTTCGGCTACTTAGGGATGGTTGCTTCTTCTTCAACAACCACCACCACTTCCGCATTGCCATCTCTGCTACCACCATTTGACATTTTCCTTGAGATTTTGAGTTTGCGGTTTTTACCGTTTCCTAAGGTGTTTCGGCTACTTAGGGACGTGTCTACATCATCTTGGTATCTACATCAAGAACACCTCCACTCATCATCGCCACGAGGCCGTATTCAACATCGACCACTACACCATTTTGACAACCTAACCGTAAGCAAAAACGGTAACCTCTATATCATCTTGGTATCGTGGTATCCCATCATTGTACATTCTTGCCATTACATTGTTAACCCCTTGGCCCATTTTTGCGTCACTTACCTATCGAGACTAGCCTTTGAGTATTGCTGGCAACGTCACTTGTGCACATTAGTGATCATTGGTCCTTCCATTGCATACATACCATATCATATCGGTATCATCTTGGATCATATCATCTCTTGTGTCACAAGATTGTTCCCGCATATACACAATTGCTATCTTGGTTTGTGCATTTCGCATAGTAGCCATGTCAAAAAAAAAAGAATAAGCTTTTAAGCAAAAGAAAAGAGAGCAAAGAGCTTGTAAGCAAGTGCCATAGCATCATACCACATTGCACATAAGATTGTCATATCCGATCATCTTGGATCATCTTGAGAAGAACAACGTGAACATCATACACATAGCATACTTGGGATAGAAAGCTCATACATTTGGCATCTTATAGGTTGTGCACAAGTGTCGTATCCGCCTATTGAGCAATCGTGCTAGGGTCTCTCTTGAGTTGTGCAACACGAGCATGGACTCCACATTTTGTGCTCATACCTTGGTTGCACGACCCCATTTATCTATCCGTGTGTGTGTTTCCGTGTACCAAATATTGCTATTGGTCTACTTGTTTCTCTTGCGAATTTGTGAATCTTTTCCAACATTATTGACTCTTGCTAACATTTTGCATCAAATTTTTGTGCCACTATCCTCACCAAGCTCCACCATAAGCCTTACTTGTGTAGGTGTGAGAATTGACAAGATCCGGTACCAATTGTGCTATTTCCTTGATACATTATTGCGTGATCATTGATCCATCTTCAACATTGGAAAGGTACATTTGGTCTAGTTCTTTCCTTTCTTCCACTCACATTTGCTCGAGTCTTGTGATGGATAGGCAAGGCATTTCATCTCCGGTCTTCCACGACAACGACGGCGCGAACAACTACATCACCAAAACGCCCATCTTTGGACTACAATGAGCAATGCGAGGCATTGAGCGACTCACCATCGACATTCACCAACGCGAACACGGACAAGGGACTACATAGACACCAAGTTGGATGCACAATTGGATGACATCCGACACGTGTGGGCCAACTACAAGTCTTCTTCCTCTTCGTCATCTTCAAGGCGGAGACGCTCAAGTCGCAAGTCTTCGGAGCGGCCACAAGATGCAAGTAGCACGCGGCACCATCAAGAAAACCTTCATGAGTACAAGAGGAGACCGAGAGACGAGCACCACCACGAGCAAGCTACGGCTACCACCTCCACTTCGGCATCTTCGCCTAGTGTTATCAAGGCATCTTCGCCTTTGGACGTACGGCATCTTCGCCTACCTCTGACGAGTACGCCTACATTGGCCTTCATCCACGGTGAGGGTGACGGGATGATCGAGCATGTGATTTTCCCTTCGGTCATGGAGGAGAGCGATGATGTGCCATCGTCGGCCTTCATCCACGAAGAGTGGGTTGAGCATGGGATTTTCCCTTCGACCACGGCGACGTATGATGACTTGAGTGACTTTTGCCACCATATTGAGAGTGAGAGTGACTTCACCACTAGCCCCATATACAATGAGCTGCCCCAATTTCCATGTGAGGAGAGCCACCACCACCACCACTTGAGTGATTTGAGTGACTCCACCATATGTGACACTGAGTGCACCTACCTTGAGGGAGTGAGTGAGCCACCACCACATAGAGAGAGCGAGGTAGTTGATAGGGCATGTGAGGCCATTTTGATTTCTAACAACTTAACCTCTACCTCTGTTGTGTCTTCTCATTTGGTGATAGGTCCCATATACGATGATGCGCCGATCCTCGATGACTTCGTCCTACCTTTGGACAAGACGATGGCCATGGTGGAATATGATGCACCCCCCACATGGTTCCATCAAGATGAAGATGATGACCACCATTTGGTCTTTGCCACCTCACCTACACCACTTGAGTGGAATGAACAAGGTAACATAGGTGATGGTGCTTCACTTGTCCCACTAGTGGACTATATTCACAATGATTACTTGCATGATGTTGACACACCTATTACAATACTTCATGCTAGTGCAACTTCCTCATGTCATGACTTACCTATTTATGATGGATATGATGATGAGCATGTTGAGTTGCCTAGTTGTGATTCTATACTCCATAGGATATCATGTGAAAATTCTTTTGGTCACATCATTTTTGACAATCCATTAACCTTGTCATATGCTATGAGTGAGATCTCCCATATTGCATCATTTCAATCTCAACATAGTAACTATGCATGCCCCATTAAAATAAATCCTATCTGCACATATGGCATAGATGACGAGATGATGGTCATTGGCTTTTGTTTCTCTTGCGATGATATTGTTATGCTTCCTTTGCAAAATTTGTGCAATTCATCTCATATGCCATACCATGGAAATTATTGTGAATCGCAGGATTACATCCCTTGTGTGCACCACATGCATACCATTCCTCACAATGCTCGAGATATTACGAGTGATGCATTACATCCTTTGAATCTCCATTATGCTATACATAACAATAAACCTCTCATGATGGATGACATGTTTCTATATCATGCAACTCATTTATTTGAGCATTGGATATTTTGTGCTAACGAACACAAGCACGTGCGCATCATGATGGATGATGTGTACATCTACCACGCACACACAATTTTCCCTTTGTTTTTGTTGTGTGTAGGTACTCACGTATACTCGTCAACCTCTCAATCCCAAGAGTTGACAAAACGAGCTCTTGAGAGCAACGACGATTTGGGATCCCGTGGATTGTCCTTCCTACCATTCTCTTCGCGCAACGACTACGCGCATCTCTTCTACTTGGCTCTTACAAGGCTATGGGCTATATATCACTTGTTACTTTATGCCCATTGTATCTTGTTCACTATGCATGTTATGCCTCTTTACATAATTTTACCATGCAATTTTGACCCTTGCTTGCATCTACCCATGATTCACCATTATGCTACTCCTATGTGTATTTGCATGCATGGTGGAGATCCTTGTTGCTATTGCCACGTTTATCATGTGCCTCATGCTATTGATGCTTGTTGTGTTGGGAGAGTCATGATGTTCCATTGCTATTTACTTAGGACTTCTTGCCAATAGAATGATGATACTTTACTCATATCTTGTTTTCATGCTTGTGATATGTCATGTGCATCATATATGCCCACCATTTACACACATGAAATGATTGCCATGATTCCTTCTAGTATGTTGCATCTTCACACTACTAGCTTGCTTGACTTGATTACTACGATTGCTTGCATGGTTGCATCACCCATGTTCCTTTATTACTCGCTTTCTTGGGTTGATGACATATATGTTCACGCCTCTCACTTGATTTGTCTTGATCATTGTCTCTTGTCTCCATTAGTTGCACTTCTCATATGCCATTCTAGTGAGTGCACCCATGCTATGTTTATTGATCTTGGAGACTTAGACATATTACTTGTGAAGCATGTTTGTTTGGCTGAGTTTATTATAGTTGGTTGTACTCACATCATATGCCTCCATGACATGTCACCCTACCTTGCCCTTCCTTATGATACACATGATAAATTCACTTGTTGGGCATTTCCCTTCCCGAATGATAGGCTTTGCGTTCACGCTAACCTCATGGGTTTTTCCAAGTGCTTTTCATGTTTTTTCGTTTTGAAGGTCTTGCAAGGTGGTACCATCATGAGCTATCTTCATCATGGGAAGGCATACACGTTGCACGACACCAACATCTTAGAGCACCTCACCGAGCGACACGGCATCAATTCCTACCGTGTACATGGCGATACGGTTTACGATCCGAGGTCGGATCTCTCCCAAGGGGGAGGGGATGATGCAGAGCATCCCATGGTCATCTCCATGTACACCGTCATAGCAGCTCGAGTCCCATGTGGACCTACTGGAATTAAGGTGAACCCGCTCTTCTTCGAGAATATCATGAATATCCATTGGACTTGCTTACTACCTCACCAAAGTGCTCTATGTGTCCTTAGATACGAAGACTGACGACCACAAGCTGGTGAGGAACACCGCAAAGGAGTAGGAGAAGGACCCCAAGGCCACAAGGAGGAAGAAGGAGTGTAACAAGATCAACTCTGCACCTCCCAGGCGACCCCGTGCGCACGGACTACTCAGAGAGCTGGCGCTGGAGCACCCCGTGCGCATGGGCTTGTACCGTGCCCACGGGACCCCCGTGCGCACGGGCCCAACTTTCCCCGTGCGCACGGGCCCATCAGGATGGACAGCTGTGAGCTGCTGTTGGGCCTCCACCTCGTCCCCTCCTTCCACCTACCTATATATTCAGTACCTAGACCATATGTTAGGGATAGCAAAGTATTGGATAGAGAAAGAGAGAGCTTTGCTCATCATCCTCCTCTTGGAGATCAAGGCCTCCTCTTGGAGAAGGATCCCCATCATAGGATCATCAAGACCTCTTTCCTCATAGGATTGGGATGAACTAGTTACCTCTTGTATCTTCTTGTGTTGGATTTGGACCTTTGTATCTCTCTTTGTGTAATTGGACCTAGCACATGTGTGATTGGATCAAGTCAATTTGAGTGTTCCTCTTGTTTTCCCCCTTTGTGTTCTTCTTGTTCTTGGGGATTCCCCCTCCAATTCGTGAAAGATCTTCACTTAGGGTTCCACCCTACAACAGGAAGTGTTCCATGCCTTTCCTTAACGGAAATTGGAATCTAATATTCCCTTCCTTCATATCAATAATTGCACCAATCGTTCTAAGGAAAGGTCTACCAAGAATAATAGGACATGAAGGATTGCAATCTATATCAAGAACAATGAAATCTACTGGCACATAATTCCTATTTGCAACAATAAGAACATCATTAATTCTTCCCATAGGTTTGTTAATAGTGGAATCCGCAAGATGCAAGTTTAGGGAACAATCATCAAATTCACGGAAACCTAGCAAATCACGCAAAGTTTTTGGAATCGTGGAAACACTAGCACCCAAAACACACAAAGCATAGCATTCATGATCTTTAATTTTAATTTTAAGAGTAGGCTCCCACTCATCATAAAGTTTTCTAGGGATAGAAACTTCCAACTCAAGTTTTTCTTCATAAGATTGCATTAAAGCATCAATGATATGTTTGGTAAAAGCTTTATTTTGACTGTAAGCATGAGGAGAATTTAGCACGGATTGCAACAAGGAAATAAAATCTATCAGAGAGAAATTATCATAATTAAATTCCTTGAAATCCAAGATAGTAGGTTCATTGATATCTAAAGTTTTGACCTCTTATATCCCACTTTTACCAATTTTTGCATCAAGATCTAAAAACTCCGAATTTTTGGGACGCCTTCTAACTAAAGTTGACTCATCTCCAGTCCCATCATTATCAAGATTCATATTGCAAAACAAAGATTTAATAGGAGACACATCCATAACTTTTAGATCTTCATCTTTACTCTCATAAAAACTAGAAGAACACACTTTTACAAAGCAATCTTTCTTAGCACGCATCCTAGCGGTTCTTTCTTTGCACTCATCAATGGAAATTCTCATGGCTTTGAGAGACTCATTGATATCATGCTTAGGTGGAATAGATCTAAGCTTCAAAGGATCAACATCAAGAGAAATTCTATCAACGTTCCTAGCCAACTCATCAATCTTAGGCAATTTTTCTTGAAGCAAAGCATTGAAATTCTTTTGTGAATTCATAAACTCTTTAACACCAGTCTCAAAATCAGAGGGCAACTTATTAAAATTTCAATAAGAGTTGTTGTAGGAATTACCATAATTATTAGAGGAATTACTAGGACACGGCCTAGGATTAAAATTTCCTCTATAAGCATTATTACCAAAATTGTTCCTACCAATAAAATTCACATTCATAGATTCATTATTATTCTCAATCAAAGTAGACAAAGGCATATCATTAGGATCAGCAGAAACACTCTTATTAGCAAACAATTTCATAAGTTCATCCATCTTTCCACTCAAAACATTAATTTCTTCTATCGCATGCACTTCTTTACTAGTACATCTTTTAGTGTGCCATTGAGAATAATTAACCATAAAATTCTCTAGGAGTTTAGTAGCTTCTCCTAAGGTGATTTCCATAAAAGTGCCTCCCGCGGCTGAATCTAAAAGATTTCTAGAAGCAAAATTCAATCCGGAATAAAATTTTTGTATAATCATCCATAAATTCAAACCATGAGTAGGGCAATTACGTATCATTAATTTCATCCTCTCCCAAGCTTGTGCAACATGTTCATGATCAAGTTGCTTAAAATTCATAATATCGTTTCTAAGGGAGATGATTTTAGCAGGAGGAAAATACTTAGAGATAAAAGCATCTTTGCACTTATTCCAAGAATCAATACTATTTTAGGCAAAGACAAAAACCAAGTTTTAGCACGATCCCTAAGCGAAAAAGGAAATAGCTTCAATTTAACAATATCATTGTCCACATCTTTCTTCTTTTGCATATCACACAAATCAACAAAGCTATTTAGATGTGTAGCGGCATCTTCACTAGGACGGCCGGCGAATTGATCTTTCATGACAAGATTCAGCAAAGCAGCATTAATTTCACAAGATTCAGCATCGGTAAGAGGAGCAATCGGAGTGCTAAGAAAATCATTGTTGTTGGTATTGGCAAAGTCACACAATTTAGAATTATCTTGAGCCATCGTGACAAGTAAGCAATCCAACACACAAGAAAACAAGAGGCAAGCGAAAAAGAGGCGGACGGAAAGAGAGGGCGAATAAAATGGCAAGGGTGAAGTGGGGGAGAGGAAAACGAGAGGCAAATGGCAAATAATGTAATGCGAGGGATAAGAGTTTGTGATGGGTACTTGGTATGTCTTGACTTGTGCGTAGACTCCCCGGCAACGGCGCCATAAATCCTTCTTGCTACCTCTTGAGCATGCATTGGTTTTTCCCTTGAAGAGGAAAGGGTGATGCAGCAAAGTAGCATAAGTATTTCCCTCGGTTTTTGAGAACCAAGGTATCAATCCAGTAGGAGGCCATGCTCAAGCCCCTCGTACCTACACAAACAAATAAGAACCTTGCAACCAACGCGATAAAGGGGTTGTCAATCCCTTCACGGCCACTTGCAAAAGTGAGGTCTGATAGAGATGATAAGATAATATTTTTGGTATTTTTATGATAAAGATAAAAAGTAAAGATTGCAAAATAAACAAAGATAAAAATAGCTAGTTGACGGGAGATTAATATGATGGAAAATAGACCCGGGGGCCATAGGTTTCACTAGTGGCTTCTCTCAAGATCATAAGTATTACAGTGGGTAAACGAATTACTGTCGAGCAATTGATAGAATTGAGCATAGTTACGAGAATATCTAGGTATGATCATGTATATAGGCATCACGTCCGCAACAATTAAACCGACTCCTGCCTGCATCTACACCTATTACTCCACACATCGACCGCTATCCAGCATGCATCTAGAGTATTAAGTTCATAAGAACAGAGTAACGCATTAGGCAAGATGATATGATGTAGAGGGATAAACTCATGCAATATGATATAAGCCCCATCTTTTTATCCTCGATGGAAACAATACAATACGTGTCATTTCCCCTACTGTCACTGGGATCGAGCACCGCATGATTTAACCAAAAGCTAAGCACTTCTCCCATTGCAAGAAAGACGAATCTAGAAGGCCAAACCAAACTGATAATTCGAAGAGACTTGCAAAGATAACCAATCATACATAAAAGAATTCAGAGGAGATTCAAATATTGTTCATAGATAATCTTGATCATAAACCCACAATTCATCGGATCTCGACAAACACACCGCAAAAAGAGTTACATCAAATAGATCTCCAAGAAGATCGAGGAGAACTTTGTATTGAGATCCAAAGACAGAGAAGAAGCCATCTAGCTAATAACTATGGACCCGAAGGTCTGAGGTAAACTACTCACACATCATCGGAGAGGCTATGGTGTTGATGTAGAAGCCCTCCATGATCGATGCCCCCTCCGGCGGAGCGCCGGAAAAGGCCCCAAGATGGGATCTCATGGGTACAGAAGGTTGCGGCGGTGGAAATAGGATTTTGGATCCGTATATGATGTTTCCAGGGTATATGAGTATATATAGGCGAAAGAGGTCGGTCAGGAGAGCTACAAGGGGCCCACGAGGGTGGAGGGCGCGCCCAAGGGGTAGGCGCGCCCCCTGCCTCGTGGCCTCCTTGTTGATTGCTTGACATCCACTCCAAGTCCTCTGGATCATGTTTGTTCTGAAAATCACGTTCCCAAAGGTTTCATTCCGTTTGGACTCCGTTTGATATCCTTTTCCTTCGAAACATTGAAATAGGCAAAAAACAACAATTTGGGTTGGGCCTCGGGTTAATAGGTTAGTCCCGAAAATAATTTAAAAGTGTATAATAAAGCCCATTAAACATCCAAAACAGAATATATAATAGCATGGAACAATCAAAAATCATAGATATGTTGGAGACGTATCACGTCCAATCGGACTGCTCGGAGGCATTGATGGCGTTGTCGATGGATAATCTGTCCCGGTCAGCATATATTGATAGTTGAGATTAAGCATCCTATGGTAGATCGTGAGTTTATTCCTCAAAAACTAAAGCGAGAGCAAAATAGGGTAGCAGATCGTTTGGCAGTGTATAGTCGTATGGAGAGTACTACTGCCGTATGGCTTCAGCGTGGACCGCCTTGTATTGAGGAGTTGGTACCTCTCGATTGTAACCCTATGGATATGAAATAAAACTATTTACCCTCACAAAAAAATGACATGGGAGAGACGAATCGGTATGACAATATGCATGCATGTGAGAGTGGAGGGAAGAAGGCCCGATAATTGAGCATGTGTTTGTCTTTAAGAGATAGTGGCATGGGCTGGAGCATGCATCTATGGTGAGCAGAGGGAGCGAGACACAATGATTGTGCAAAAAAGATCAATCTATAGATGCATGTATGGAGAGACAGATATAGTGGTGTGATAGGAAGAAAGAGTGCGTGCGAGAAAGAAATGTTGACGGAGAAACTACAGATAGATAGAGAGATAGAGATGCTAGCTAGAGGGACATCGGCTAGTTTGTGTGTTAGAGATGACCACCGAGTGGTTCAGAGGGTGAAGTTATGTGTGTGAGAGAAAGATAAAAAGAAGGCATATGACTGCATGTAGAGAGAAACATATATAGTGTGCGTGATAGGAAGCAAGAGTGAGGGCGAGAAAGAAGGCTGATGGAGAAACAGATAAATAGAAAGATAAAGATGCTAGCTAGAGGGAGATCGGCTAGCTAGTGCGTGTGTTAGAGATAAGAGTCAAGTGGATTAGAAGGCTGAGTTATGTGTGTGGGTGTGAGAGAGATAGAGAGAGGGTGCATGTGAGTCACATACAAACGAATATCAGAGAGAAATGAGATCCCGAGAGACGGAGTTCTGTGTTTGCGAGAGAGAAAGAGATTTCACAACGAGAGTGATAGCTAGAGAGACATATCATGGAACGCGAGTATCTCTAGGGAGAGAGAGTGTGTGTGAGAGATATACAAGAGAATGGTGGAGAGATATGAGACCCTGGGACACAGAGTTTGTGTTTGTGTGTGAGAAAGAGATATTTAAGAGGAATAGTCGTAGCTTCTCATACCTAAGGAGCGTAAGACATATCTGTGTGACAGGGGGTGTGCGAGTGGCACACAGGGGAATAGTAGAGAGAAATGAGACCCCGGGAGACGAAGTTTGTGTTTGTGTGAGAGAAAGAGATTTCACAGGGAGAATCATAGTTAGAGACACATAACAGGGAGCGAGATATACTTAGAGAGAGATAGAGTGAAGGTCGAGGGAGAGTGTACCGTTAGTGTGTTACGAAGATAAAAGATCATTGTCGACATACAAGTAGCACGAGAGATACACGAGAGACGATGAAGGCGTATAGGTCTAGAGAGACATATAAGCATGAGTGATACCTATATGAGACGAATATCTGGATTAAAGGGTATTCAAATATTTAAACTAGAGATCACGACATCGATAATATCATAATGAAAATTGGTCTATCAAACATGCATATTGCTACCTCTTGAGCTTCCATTGGTTTTTTCCTTGAAGAGGAAAGGGTGATGCAGCAAAGTAGCGTAAGTATTTCCCTCGGTTTTGAGAACCAAGGTATCAATCCAGTAGGAGACAACATGCAAGCTACCGAATACCTGCACAAACAACCACCAACCTTGCACCCAACGCGATAAAGGGGTTGTCAATCCCTTCACGATTATTTGCAACGTGAGATCTGATGGAGATGGATAAACGGTGAAGTAATATTTTTGGTATTTTTGGTTTATGGAATGGAAAGTAAAGATTGCAAAATAAGGGAACGACGACAGAAATTGGCAAGTTAACGGGAAACTAATATGTTGTAAAATAGACCCGGGGCCATAGGTTTCACTAGAGGCTTCTCTCAAGATAGAAATTATTACGATGGGTGAACAAATTACTGCCAAGCAATTGATAGAAAAGCGCAAAGTTATGACGATATCTAAGGCAATGATCATGGACATAGGCATCACGTCCGTGTCAAGTAGACCGAAATGATTCTGCATCTACTACATTACTCCACACATCGACCGCTATCCAGCATGCATCTAGAGTATTAAGATCATAAAGACCGGAGTAACACTTTAAGCAAGATGACATGATGTACAGGAATTAACTCAAGCAATATGATGAAAACCCCATCTTTTTATCCTCGATGGCAACAATACAATACGTGCCTTGCTGCCCCTACTGTCACTGGGAAAGGACACCGCAAGATTGAACCCAAAGCTAAGCACTTCTCCCATTGCAAGAAAAACCAATCTAGTTGGCCAAACCAAATCGATAGTTCGAAGAGACTTGCAAAGATATCAAATCATGAATAAAAGAATTCAGAGGAGATTCAAATAATATTCATAGATAAGCTGATCATAAATCCACAATTCGTTGGATTTAGGCAAACACACCGCAAAAGAGTACTACATTGAATGGATCTCCAAGAACATCGAGGAGAACTTTGCATTGAGAATCAAAGAGAGAGAAGAAGCCATCTAGCTACTAGCTATGGACCCGTAGGTCTGAGGTAAACTACTCACAATTCATATGAGAGGCAATGGTGTTGATGTAGAAGCCCTCCATGGTCGAATCCCTCTCCGGCAGGACGCCGGAAAAGGCCCCAAGATGAGATCTCACGGGTACAGAAGGTTGCGGCGGTGGAAAAGTGGTTTTGTGGCTCCCCTGGATGTTTTTGGGGTATAAGAGTATATATAGGAGGAAGATCTAGGTCAGGGGGTCACCGAGGGGCCCACAAGGTTGGGGGCGCGCCCTCCACCCTTGCGGCCGCCTCGTGGCTCTTCTGACTTGCACTCCAAGTCTCTTGGGTGTCTTCTGGTCCAAGAAAAATCATCACGAAAGTTTTAGTCTGTTTGGACTCCGTTTGGTATTCCTTTTCTACGAAACTCTAAATAAAGGAAAAATCTGAAACTGGCACTGGGCTCTAAGTTAGTAGGTTAGTCCCAAAAAATCGTATAAAATCACATATTAATGCATATAAAACATCCAAAACAGATAATATAATAGCATGGAACAATAAAAAATTATAGATATGTTGGAGACGTATCAAGCATCCCAAAGCTTACACCCAACACGATAAAGGGGTTGTCAATCCCTTCATGGTTATTTGCAACGTGAGATGTGATAGATATGGATAAATGGTAAAGTAATATTTTTGGTATTTTTGGTTTATGGAATGGAAAGTAAAGATTGCAAAATAAGGAAATGGCGACAGAAATTGGCAAGTTAACGGGAAACT
This sequence comes from Aegilops tauschii subsp. strangulata, assembly GCF_002575655.3. Lineage (NCBI taxonomy): Eukaryota > Viridiplantae > Streptophyta > Magnoliopsida > Poales > Poaceae > Aegilops > Aegilops tauschii. The sequence goes on from NC_053041.3 coordinate 332,588,679, forward strand.
AATATGTTGTAAAATAGACCCGGGGGCCATAGGTTTCACTAGAGGCTTCTCGCAAGATAGAAATTATTACGGTGGGTGAACAAATTACTCCCGAGCAATTGATAGAAAAGAGAAAAGTTATGACGATATCTAAGGCAATGATCATGAATATAGGCATCACATCCGTGTCAAGTAGACCAAAACGATTCTGCATCTACTACTATTACTCCAAACATCGACCGCTATCCAGCATGCATCTAGATTATTAAGTTCATAAAGAACGGAATAATGCTTTAAGCAAGATGACATGATGTAGAGCAATTAACTCAAGCAATATGATGAAAACCCCATCTTTTTATCCTCGATCGCAAGATTGAACCCAAAGCTAAGCACTTCTCCCATTGCAAGAAAAATCAATCTAGTTGGCCAAACCAAATTGATAGTTCGAAGAGACTTGCTAAGATATCAAATCATGCATCAAAGAATTCAAAGGAGATTCAGATAATATTCATAGATAAGCTGATCAGAAATCCACAATTCATCGGATCTCGGCAAACACACCGCAAAAGAGTATTACATAGAATAGATCTCCAAGAACATCGAGGAGAACTTTGTATTGAGAATCAAAGAGAGGGAAGAAGCCATCTAGCTACGAGCTATGGACCCGTACGTCTGAGGTAAACTACTCACGCTTCATCGAAGAGGCAATGGTGTTGATGTAGAAGCCCTCCGTGATCGAATCCCCCTCCGGCAGGACGCCGAAAAAGGCCCCAAGATGGGATCTCACAGGTACAGAAGGTTGCGGTGGTGGAAAAGTGGTTTCGTGGCTCCCGTGGATGTTTTTGGGGTATAAGAGTATATATAGGAGGAAGATCTAGGTCAGTGGGTCACCAAGGGGCACTCAAGGTTGGGAGGCGCGCCCTCCACCCTCGTGGCCACCTCGTGGCTCTTCTGACTTGCACTCCAAGTCTCCTGGGTGTCTTCTGGTCCAAGAAAAATCATCGCGAAAGTTTTACTCCGTTTGGTATTCCTTTTCTGCCAAACTCTAAAACAAGGAAAAAACATAAACTGGCACTAGGCTCTAGGTTAATAGGTTAGTCCCAAAAATCATATAAAATAGCATATTAATGCGTATAAAACATCCAAACAGATAATATAATAACATGGAACAATTAAAAATTATAGATACGTTGGAGACGTATCACACATTCATTTGAATTTGGGGACACGTGTAATATTATATAGTGTATCAATATTAGTGATACATAGATTCTTTAATTAGAGACAATGCATGGTTTATATGCAATTAATGTCTAAATGGGATTACACTATATGTTGCGTGTGTGAAACACATTATACATGTTTGAGAAGTAAAAAAAACCCGCATGAAACACACATTAATTAGAGACAATTAGTGAGGAATGCATACATTGGATTTCAACATAAAGTGGTTTCAAATATTTGAAAATCCAAATTAAGATGGATCCAGCCTTATGAATCTGAGATCATGCCATTTGTAAACCATATTTATGTATAGAGGGTGTTGTGCTTTTGAAAGTATATATATATGATGATGTATATAGATTTGTATCCGAATACAAAATGGATCCTGCCCGAAAAAAATACAAACTAGATTTGAATTGAGTTGGCACGGTAAACATGCACTCTTTCTCTGCGAAAATGTGAACGAAGCGGGGAAAGTCGCAGTAACCGCCCGAAACCAAAATCTGCGAGATGGAAATTACTGCCTATCCCTGACACCGAATAGGCTTGTTAGGGGTAGGCTTCTAATTTCACTCAAACGTGACATAACCGCCTCCACCTCTCACCTCCCCGGATTCATACACAGTGGGCAACAAAACACCATTTCTCCTCGGCCGAAATCACCTCTGACCTCCATCCCCGATTCATACATGGTGGGCGCCAACACAAACTCTCGTCGACCGAAATCTCTGTAGGCAAATATTCGGTGTATGCGAAATTACTGTCCTATCCCCAACCGACTAATATTGCTGTGATGTAGGAAATTTCAAACAGGGGCTAAGTTTGTAAATTTCCTCGCATTTGAGACAAGCGCGCCCTGAAGACATGGTTCCCCTTCCTCTCTCCCACCATTTCCCCATTCGTACTCCGTGGGCGCCAAAACACCCTGTTGAGGATATAGACCTGGGGGTCACCCGCCAGGAGGGCCGGGTTACTCCAAGGATCATTACCAGAAGCCCGGAGCTAAGTTTCAGGATAATGGGCCAGGGATGGGCTGAGACCCGGATATGGCTTAAAGCCCGTAGTTACAATAATTGTTATAGTAGACTTGTAGTGTAAGGCAAGTGTTGTTTTAGAGCCCGAGCCGGACACTCTTATGAGCCGGCCGGGACTCTAAGGGCTGCTGGGCGTCAGCCTCCCTATATAAAGGGACGACCCGGCAGTGGTTTGGGGACGACAACAATCTCTCCGAGAGCCGGGATAAGTGTTTAGTTCCCTGGCGATCGTAACCCTAATCAATAACACCTCGAGCTGGACGTAGGCTTTTACCTTCACCGTAAGGGGCCGAACCAGTATAAACCCTCGTGTTCCTTGTCCCGCATAACCCCTTCAAGCTTCCTAGTTGCGATGGCTCCACGACTAAGTCCTAGCCCAAGGACATCTGCCGTGACAATTCCACGACAGTTGGCGCCCACCATGGGGCAAAGCCTCGGTGGATTTGAGTTCTTGAAGGGCAGCTTCGAAGGGCTCAAGGGATACGCTGTGGGCCGGATGACCAAGAGTCGTCGCGGCAGGCTCTACATCGACGACGCGGACTGGGGCCCCGACGCCGGCTCAGTGGAGTACGGGTACCGGGTCCCCTTTGGCGGAATTCATGTCTTCATTGGCAAGATTGGTGAGCCGGGCCCCGAGCCGGGTCTCTGCGCCGATCTCATCGAAACGGCTCAGCGCGCCCGATCCGCCCGGGCCCGGCCTGCCTTAAAACGCGCTTTTGTGGGATGCATCCATGGAAGGCCCTCCGATCCATCTGGGTCTGGGGATTAGGCGGCCGCCGGCTCTGACGGCGAGTCGGCCGATGATGAGTCAAACTCGTTGTACCAACTTCAAGATGGCAGGCTCATGAGTTATTCCGATGGCAACAGTATTCCGGACCTTTTTGAGCCGCCAAGTCAGGTCGGAGTTTTTATGGCTGGTGCGCAGCCTGTTCAGAACCCCGCTACCGGATCAGAAAATCCGGAGCCTTCCCCGGCTCAGGTGCTGATGGATCTCACAGATAAGATGACGGCCCTGTTAACTGCCACGGTTGACCCGGCAGATCAAGCCCAGCATGACGCGGAGGTGGCACAGTTAAAATTGGATCTGATGAAAGCAAAAGAGGATCTTGCAGCAGAAGGGATCAAGCTGGCGGCGGAGCGGGCGGCTCTCGACGCCCGGGCTCAGTTGATTCAGGCGCAGTCCTTCCAACTCACGATGGATCAGAACGCGGCCAACGAGGTCATGAGAAGGAGGCATCAGAAGGCCCAGTCTCGACTCCCGCCGGTTTACGATCCGCGCAATCTATTCAACACGCCGGGTGCGGGATCCAGTAACCCACCAGGGGTCATTGCGCCCGGGTCGGGACCCCTTATTCAGCCACTAGTAATGGGGCCTCCCCAGGCGCCCCCTGCCCCGCCTCAGTATGTGCCAATACCCCCGGGTCATTACGATAACCCGCTGGAGAACATGGTAGCAGCGGCAGCACGACTGGCGGCTCTTCCCGTTGACGGCAATTCTCCGGCAGCCGTGGAAACCCGCCGGGTCAGGGAACTCCTGCAGACGGCCCTAGCGCAGCAAGAGGCGTACTCCTACAGCCGGGACAGGATCCACTCAACTCCTCGCCCAGGCCAGAGCCCGAGCTACAGCCGGCACATGGTCTCGGCGACCGGCTCAAGTAATGTCCGACGCCATGGCCCGGCTCATGTTGGAACCTTCTACGCCGCAGACCAAGCACGGCAAGAGGCGGAGCAGGTGCCGCAATTGACGGCTTATCAGACCCCCCCGGCTTATCCAACGGCGTCCGTTGATGTGGGTATTTCTACCAGGACCGGGGGTGTCCCTTGTTTGGTGCCGGCCATCCGTAATGAACGTTTACCTAAGGATTTCAAGGGCCCTAGGAAGGTGCCTAACTATACAGCTGACTTATAGCCTGCGGCCTGGATTGAGAGTTATGAGATGGCCATGGAACTGCTAGAGGTCAGCGAGGCGGCCATGGCCAAATATTTCACCATGATGTTAGATGGAACTGCCCGCACGTGGTTAAAAGGGCTGCCACCGAACTCCATTGGGTCTTGGACTGAGCTGAAGGCCCGGTTCATTCAAAACTTCAAGGATACCTGTAGGCAGTCTATGTCAATTGTGGATTTGACTAACTGTAAGCAGCAGGAGGGCGAGTCCACGACCCATTGGGTTCGCCGGGTCAAGGAGATCATACATTCATCAGATAAGATGGACGCCGGCTCTGCAGTCTTGATGTTAGAACAGAACTGTCGTTTTGTGCCCCTAAAGATGAAGCTTGGGCGGCTTAAACGTGACTGCATGGATATGGGTACACTAATGGCGGCTCTTGTCAAATACGCTGATTCCGATGGTACCAAGGATCCCCCTTCAGATGATGAAAGGACAGGGAAGGGAAAGAAGAACGGCAATGGAAAGAGCCCTCAGTTTAACCCGGGGAATCAAGGAGGAGGCAAGCGCAAGGCCGATGGCAGCCTGGAGTTCGTAGCCAACACCCAAGGCAACAACCAGCGACGCAAGGGGAGGCCCCCTCCCCGAGGCGGCGGGTCAGGACCTTCTCTGGAGCAGCTGTTGAATGAACCTTGTCCGAGATACGGCTCTAGAGAGAAGCCAGCGACTCATCTGTGGAAGGATTGTGCTATCATGAAGGCCTTTAAAAACTACAATGGCCCGGGCGGCGGCCCAGGCGCAGGCGGCTCCGGCGCTGGCGGCTCTCATGGCCCGGGTGGCGGGTCAAATTCCGATCCTCAGAACGGTCAAGGGGGCTTCAATCAACAATCTGGTCAGGGTCATCAACAGCAACAGGGGGGTTATCAGACCAACCCGAAGCAACTTAGCGGTGGACAGTATCACGTGTTCACCACTAGTTTGTGCAAACGAGACGAGAAGCTTCACAAGAGGGCTGTTAATTCTGTTGAGCCGGCGGTTCCACGCTACTTACGGTGGTCGGAGCAGCCCATAGTGTGGAGTAGGGAGGATCACCCTCCCCGGGTGGATAACCCGGGCCACCTGGCCTTAGTAGTGGCTCCTCAGGTGGGAGGCTATAAGTTCACAAAGGTACTCATGGATGGAGGCAGCAGTATCAACATCCTCTATTATGAGACTTTCCGTCGTATGGGGCTAGTTGATAAGAACCTCAGCCAGTCAAATACTATCTTCCATGGTGTGGTACCCGGTAAGTCGGCTTATCCAGTCGGCAAGATCGAATTGGAAGTGGCTTTTGGTGATGAAAACAACTACAGGGTGGAGAAGTTGACCTTTGAGGTGGTCAAGATAAGAAGTCCATACCAAGCTATATTCGGACGGCCGGCTTACGCCAAGTTCATGGCACGGCCGTGTTATGTGTACTTACAGCTCAAGATGCCGGGTCACAATGGGACCATTACAGTTCACGGCAGCCGGAAGGTGGCTCTGGAGTGTGAGGAAGGTGACGCGGCTTATGCAGAGTCTGTTTGTGCCACAGAAGAGTTGAAATTTTATAAAGACAATGTCGACCAACAGATATGACCTCTCTGAAAAAGCCAACCACGGAGAATGAACCAGCAATGAAGTTTAAATCAGCCGATGAGACTAAACTTGTTGATTTTGTTCCAGGTGACTCGTCTCAGCAGTTCAGCATCAGTGCAAATCTGGACCCGAAATAGGAAGGCGCGCTCATCGAGTTCATCCGTGAGAATAGGGACATCTTTGCATGCAAACCTTCTGACATGCCAGGTGTACCTAGAGAACTCGCTGAGCACACTCTCAATGTGGATCCAAAATTTAAGCAGGTCAGACAGTTCCTTCGACGGTTTAACGAAGAGAGGCGGAAGGCTATTGGTGAAGAAGTGGCCCGGCTTTTGGCGGCCGGGTTCATTGTTGAGGTTTTTCACCCAGAGTGGTTGGCTAACCCGGTGCTCGTACTTAAAAAGAACGGCACCTGGCGGATGTGTGTGGACTACATGGACTTGAACAAGGCGTGTCCGGCTGATCCTTTTGCTCTCCCCCGTATCGATCAAATCATTGACGCCACGGCAGGTTGTGCACGCTTAAGTTTCTTGGATGCTTATTCCGGGTATCATCAGATTAAGATGGCAGTTAAGGACCAGGAGAAGACGGCGTTCATCACTCCCTTTGGAGCCTTCTGCTATGTGTCTATGCCCTTTGGACTCAAGTGTGCACAGGCGACTTACCAGCGTTGTGTGCAGAATTGCCTTCATAAGCAGATCGGGCGCAATGTTCACGCTTACGTGGACGACATTGTGGTTAAATCCATCAAGGAGGAAACCCTGATAGATGACTTAAGGGAAACCTTCGACAATCTCTGGGTCTATAAGATGATGCTTAACCCGGCCAAATGTGTTTTTGGTGTTCCTGCAAGCAAACTATTGGGCTTCTTGGTTTCCGACAGGGGCATTGAGGCTAACCCAGAGAAGATCAAAGCTATCACTTCTCTAGCTCAGCCGGCATGTATAAATGACGTTCAGCGTTTGGCGGGTCGCATCGCTGCGTTAAGCCGGTTTATAAGCCGTTTGGGTGAGAAGGCTATGCCCTTATATCAATTGATGAAGAAAACTGATAACTTTGTCTGGAATGATGCAGCTAATACCGCCTTCGAGGATTTGAAAAAGCAACTGGCAGAGCCCCCCGTCCTTGCTGCTCCGGTTGATAAGGAGCCCTTGCTACTGTATGTAGCGGCAAACGCACGAGCTGTCAGCGTGGCTATTGTGGTGGAGCGCAAGGAGGCAGGTAAGGAGCATCCGGTTCAGCGGCCGGTTTATTATGTCAGTGAGGTGCTCATTGAGTCCAAGCAGCGGTATCCGCATTGGCAGAAGCTCGTATATGGGGTATTTATGGCGAGCCGGAAGCTTAAGCATTACTTTCAAGGTCATCCCATCACTGTGGTCAGTTCCGCCCCTCTCGGTGATATTATCCAGAACAGAGAGGCTACAGGGAGAATTGCTAAGTGCGCTATAGAACTTGGACCTCATGACCTCAAATATGTGCCACGCACTGCTGTTAAGTCTCAGGCCTTGATAGACTTCATCAATGATTGGACAGAGTCACAAGTACCCGAGCAAAAGCCGGATAACACTTATTGGACTATTCACTTCGATGGGTCCAGGCAGCTGGAGGGCTCGGGGGCTGGTGTGGTCTTGGCTTCCCCTAAAGGTGACAAGTTCCATTATGTGCTACGGTTGATGTTTCCTTGCACTAATAATGCGGCTGAGTACGAGGCTTTGCTCCACGGTCTTCGGGTGGCTAAGGAGATGAGCTTAAGCCGGCTGAGGTGTTTTGGTGACTCAGACTTGGTAGCTCAACAAGTATCAGGCACCTGGGATTCTAAGGATCCTCTAATGGCGGCTTATCGCCGCAAGGTTGATGCCATTGCCGGGCACTTTCAGGGATATCAAGTGGAGCACATTGACCGCAGGAAGAATGAGGCGGCTGATGCTTTAAGCCGGCTCGGCTCTCAGCGAAAGCCGGTGCCGCCTAACACTTTCCTGGATGTCCTATATAACCCTTCGGTTAAGTTGCCTACAGAGGAGGACTTGGCTATCCCTGACCCGGAGGCACGACTGGTGGCGGCTCTTCATATCACACCAGACTGGACAATGCCATATCTGGCTTATATAACCCGGGGAGAGTTGCCTGAGGATGAAATTCTGGCCAGGCAAATAACCCGGCGGGCTAAGTCAATGATTGTTATCGATGGCGAGTTGCATCATCGCAGTGTTTCAGGGGCATTCCAGCGTTGTATCTCCCCTGAGGAAGGTCAAGAGATCTTGCGCGAGATCCATGAAGGGGATTGTGGCCATCATGCCGGTTCAAAATCTCTTGTGGCCAAGGCTTTCCGTCATGGTTTTTATTGGCTGACGGCTCACGCTGATGCAGAGGACTTGGTCAGTAAATGTGATGGCTGCCAAAGGTTCTCCCGACGGGCTCATGTGCCGGCTCAGGAATTGAGGATGATCCCGATCACTTGGCCCTTTGCGGTCTGGGGGCTTGATATGGTCGGGCCTTTTAAACGGTCCAAGGATAAGAAGACCCACCTCTTGGTGGCAGTGGACAAATTCACGAAGTGGGTGGAAGCTGAGCCAGTTAGCAAGTGCGATGCAGCCACGGCGGTTCAATTTATGAAAAAGGTGATCTTCCGCTTCGGCTTTCCACACAGCATCATAACAGACAACGGCACTAATCTGTCCAAAGGCGCTATGGAGGAGTTTTGTCAAAGAGAGCATATCCGGCTTGATGTCTCTTCAGTGGCACACCCCCAATCCAATGGTCAAGCTGAGAGAGCTAACCAGGAGATTCTGAAGGGCATTAAACCCCGGCTCTTGGTCCCTTTGCAACGGACGCCAGGTTGTTGGGTGGAGGAGTTGCCCTCCGTTTTATGGAGCATCAACACTACTCCTAACAGGTCTACAGGCTTCACGCCTTTCTTCATGGTTTATGGAGCAGAAGCAGTTCTCCCCAGCGACATCCGTCATGATTCACCTCGTGTGGCGGCTTATGTTGAGACGGATAATGAACAGGCGCGCCGAGATGCTCTGGACTTGCTGGACGAACAGCGTGATGTGGCAGCCGCCCGTTCAGCGATTTACCAACAAGACCTGCGCCGTTATCATAGCCGCCGGGTCAAATCCCGGGTCTTCCAGGAGGGCGACCTGGTGCTCCGGCTCATCCAGGATCAAACAGATGCACACAAGTTATCCCCACCTTGGGAAGGGCCTTTTGTGGTCAGTAAGAACTTGCACAACGGGTCATATTACCTCATTGATATCCGGGAGCATAAGGACTCACGTAAATCTGAGGAGGAGACCCGTCGGCCGTGGAACATAGCTCAGCTTCGGCTTTACTACACTTGAGCTTCCGACTCTTGTGATGTACATATTTATCTCAGCCATGTATATATTATGATAAAGCAATAAAGCAGGACCTCTGTCCTTTGCTCTCTTCCAAAAATGTGTGTTGTTACATGCTGACTTACAGAAGATCCGGCTTATGATCATCTTCGAATCTAGCTGTAAGCAGTAAAGTCGCTTGGGGGCTTCCTGTTCACACATGGGTCGTATTCGAACCAAAGAGAACATAGCTGTCGATACCCATTTGATTGGCAAAGTGCCGAGCTCATTGGGAAGTTGCCTCTGGTCATATTTGAATCATAGTGTAACCCCTCTGAGAACCGACGTGGATCGTATTCGAATCAGCGTCGTTAAACAAATTTTCAGAATCACTTGGGGGCTTCCTGTTCAAACATGGGTCGTATTCGAACCAAAGAGAACATAGCTGTCGATACCCTCTTGATTGGCATCGCCAAACCCACTGGGGGCTATATGATCGTATCCGAATCTTAGCTTAACCCCTTTGGACCGAGTTTCTGGTCATATTCGAACCGGAAGCCCTTAAGTTTTTATATTTTACCACAAACTTGCTTTGATCATGTCAAAGTATGTACTGCCGGGTTTCACTTGCCGGCTTAATTTTGGTTTATCTTGTTAGTTGAGCATCATGGATGTCATCAAGACAAATAAATTCGAGTTAAGGTACCAACCGTGCTACCCGGGCTATTTAACCCGGAAGTATGCTTACAGGCTGTTAAGTGTGTCATCACAGCTATGTTCGAGTATAGTTAAGGACCGATCTTTTTTGGTTCGTATCCCGGGTTATCCATCTCAAACACCTGATTCTCAGGGCGGTAAGCCGCTTTGCGACTTGTAATTTGCCTTTCTATGCAGATATTTAAAGGCACTTTTTAAGGTTGAGAAGGACAAAGGGATAATTCCGACCCGGAGGAGCATCAAAAGAATGACTTCAAAGGATTTCAGCATTCATTACGTGCACGATGGCACGGCAGAGATAAATTGTTGCACCTACTCTATTACAAAAATCTTTCAAAGTTTCAAGGATGGGCGTTGTTTGGTGAGCCGCTAGCCGGTTTATGACGCCTGCTGAGTTGAAGTCCCCGGCTCATCTTCTGCTTCGGCTGATCCCAAGGCTTCGAAGGTCGACGACTTCCAGTTGATGCCGCTGAGAGCTTCGAACTGAGCTTCTTCGTCAATTAACCCGTCCGGGTTAATCTCCGGGGCAAAGGTGTGCTGGCGAGCCGAAGGAATCAGATTGATGGCTTCATAGCGAGGGGTTGGAATCCTCTGATTCTCCGCGTTGTATCCCGGCTGATACTTGGTTAAATCGGTGTCGTTCCCGATGATGGTGGCCACCGGGCGCACAGCTTTCACACAAGCCGCGAAGTCCTTCTGGTCGAACGCTGAGCCGTCTTCTTTCAGGCTGGGATAACCCAGGGCGATGTCTGCCGGGTCTAGCTCCGGCAAGAAGGCTTTGGCCCGGCTCAGTGCGGCGATTGCTCCGGATCTCGCGGATGCTCGTCGTAGCTCCTGGATCCGCTGCGGCAGAACTGCGAGCCGGCGCAGGACTTCGGCCAGATGAGTCGGCACTTCATTCGACAGGGCCACCACAGCTAAAGCCCGCTGTGACCCGGTGTAGAGCTGTTCCACCAGGGTGTACACGGCCTTTAACTTGGTGACCACGCTCTGGTTCAAGTTGGCGCTTCTGGAACCTGTTTAACAACATCAGATGACCCGGTGGTAAGGATGAGTTAAGAGATGTAAACATTCCAATGTGAATGAAAGCCGGTGAGGCGACTTACCGAAGATGGCAGCTACCATTTGGGACACTTGGCGCTTTAGACCGGAGAGCTCAGCGGTCTTCTCAGTAAGGGCCTTCTCCGCCTGTTCTGCCCGGGTCACCAGTGCAGTTTTCTCCTCAGCCCAGGCCTTCCGCTCAGCGCCGAATTCAGTCTTCAACTTTTCCTGAGCGGCGATGCTGGAGACAAACTGGGCATTTGCCTTCCGGGTCTCCATCTCTTGTGCCTTCAGCCGGCTCTTGAGATCCGCCAGGTCTGACTCTAATTTCTTGCCAACAGCCTGCATATATTTCCGGGTTATTAACAGTCATCCTATAAAGTCCCAAGCGCTTTCCAAGCAAAGACACTTGGCACTTGGGGGCTAATGCATATTGAACGTATCTATCTATGTACGGCCGGCTCAGTTCAGTAAGCCGGAATCTAAAGTCTACAACATATTCAAGTATAAGTCCTAGACTTGGGGGCTAGAATGGCAAGGATCACTATGCGGAAAGTAAGAGAACAGCAGAAGGTTACCTCAGATTTGTGTTGGATCTGGTTGACCATGGCGATCTCGGCGTCCCGGCTCTTGTGAACCTGGCTGATATAGCCTGAGACGAGTTCTCCAATACTTAAGTCGGTGTAGCTGGAGAGATCCAGATTCACCCGGTGGGGTTGTAGCAACTCCCCCCTTGCGGAGCATTTGGCCAGCGCGGTCGGCCTTCCCGGCTCAACAAACTCCGTCCGGGTAATTACCACGTCCGGGTCATTAGCTGGTGGGGCTTCAGGCGCCGTATCCATGGGAATGGCGGCTTCAGGGGTGGAGGCGACTGGCGGCTCTTGAGCCGTCGTCTCCGGCTCAGGCAAGTCGGGCACTCCGGCTGACCTGGTCTTCTTTACTCTTTTGGTGAGCTTTGCCTGGGCACTGAAAAGGCAGAAGTGTTAGGCATACAAAGGGTAAGTACAGTCAGATAATGTAAGGAGATTGTTATTACCCGGGGGCAGTCTTGAAGGCCGGCAGACTTGACTGCATGGAGTCACCCGAGGAGGGGGAGGTCTCCTGGTAATTGGAGTCAGAAGAGTTGAGTGGCTGACGGATGACACCCGCCAACGGATGAAAAGGGTACAGGTGAGAAAAAACCTCAGTGCGGCGTTTCCTCGTTGCGTCGGGTAACCCAGTGGAGAGGTCGGTGTCCTTGCGGGCCCGGGTGTGACGCCGGCTCTCGTGAACCTGCTGCTTCAAAAGAAATTGAGGGTCTCGGTGAGCTAATCGATGGGAAAAGCTTACTTTCCGGGTTACCCTTCGGACTTTCAGCTGTGGTAAAGGCTCCGAGCCGGAGGAAAGTGATGTTACCTCTTCGACCACCGGGTTACTGGCGCCGGTGTCATCCTGTCAATAAGCAAGTGTTGATAAGGCGGACAGCATCAGACAACATATACTGCAAGAATTTAACAGATTTAAGGGTTACCTCTGATTCGGAGCTATCGCTTAATTGCAGCAGCTCCGAAGCAGTGGGTCTGTTTCCCTTTTTGCGAGGGGCGGCTCTCTTGGCGGCTTTCTTCGCCTTCCTGGCCTTCTTGGCCGCCTCGTGGTCATACTTGACCCGCCAGAATTTATCATCAGCCTGAGAAATACAGTAATGAGCTCTTAGTAAGATGACAGGTAAAACAAAATGGAAAGGTTAAAGTCAGCGGCTTACCGCTGGGGCTGGATTGGTCTTGCAGAACGGGGCTAGCCCGATTCTTCCACAGTCTGCCAGGCTCTCGTTTAAAAGAGCCTTGGTCTCTTCTTCAGCAACGTCTTCTGGAAGATCATTGCGACTGTGCCTCTGCGGGTCATCCTTTCGCCCGGTGTACTCACACATTAAGCCGGGGCGGCGGCTCAATGGGATCACCCGCCATGAGATCCAGACCCGGACCAGGTCAATTCCGTTCAGACCATTGCCTAGCAGGGCTTTGATCTTGTTGATCGTTGGAAGCAGAGGCTGGCGTTCTGCGGCAGTCAGTTTGTCGGATAATGGATGAGTTGGCTCCAGGCGCGTTGGGCGAAAGCCGGGCAGCGGGCTCTCATCAGCCGGGGACGTGTCTTGGCAGTAGAACCAAGTCATGTTCCAGTCCTTGGGGTGACTTGGCGGTTCTGCATAAGGGAACAGACAATCCCTGCGCCGTTGGATGGAGATGCCGCCTAACTCTAGACTTGGACCGTTTGCGCACTCGGTTTGGCGGTTCAAATAGAACAGCTCTCTGAAGAGCAGCAGACTCGGCTCTTCTCCAAGATATACTTCACAAAAAACTTGGAAGTTGCAGATGTTGGATATGGAATTGGGTCCTATATCCTGAGGCCGAAGATCAAAGAAGTTGAGCACGTCCCGGAAGAATTTTGAGCCGGGCGGTGCGAAGCCCCGGCTCATATGGTCGGCAAAGATCACTACCTCCCCGTCTCTCGGCTGTGGCCTTTCTTCGGACGGGTCAGGGGCACGGTAGGACATCACTTCCTTCTTAGGCAGATATCCGGATTTAACGAAGATGGCCAGGGTCTCTTCGGTGACGCTGGATTTCATCCAGTTGCAAGTGATGGGAGCCTTGGGAGGCATGGTGACGGTTGGTGGTCTACGAGGAAGAGAAAAGTGTCCGGGTTAATTATAAGCCGGAGTATATCATTCAAGTTACAATGACGGCTTATGAAGGGGACTAATGGTGTGTCTTGATACGGTGGGTTATCTAAGCCGTCGGGGCTTTCAGGATAAGTTGGTCGTCTACGGCTTACTGCGGTTAAGTCGGAAGATACTACAGAGCATGATTCTCTTTAAACCGGAAAGTTCTACGGCGCGTGTTTTCTCTAAGTCGGAAATATAAGCCGCCAAGATTCAAGGACTGCAGTTTTTACTAAGTGTGGTAAACAGATTTCACATATTACAGTAACTTTTTTGGATCAAAGTAGTCGGAGCAGAGAAAGTTTTCTAGACCTAAAAAACAGAAGCAGGGGAGGTTCTTGAGATGGAACCCAGTCCTTATGCAGTAAAAAGAGGTGTTCTTGCAGAAGAAATGAACCTCAGATATCTACCGCGCTGGTTCTACACAAGCCTAAGGATCAACGGGGGCAGTGGCTACAGGGGTTACCGAAACTTGCGGTAACAGTGATGAACATGAAGAACACAGATGAACTCTGTCCTAGATCTATGATAGTAAGGCAGAGGGGACTCACCGGAGCTGGAGAAGAGCGGAGGTCGCCGACGTTATCTGGTCCGAGTTAGGTTGATGCAGCGGCCGGGTTGAGGAAGACCAGGGGTGCGACGGTGGCGGCGGCAGAAGCTCGGGCAGAGGAACGGCAGTGCGAGGAAGAAGAAGGAGAATGTGAAGAAGAGAGTGCCGGGCCGGCCTATTTATAAGGCCGAGTCATAAGCGGGCGCGGGATTTGAGGAGGCCACGGCGTGGTTATCTCCCCCCTCACGGCGCCTCGATTCTCGGAAGGTCAGTAAAAGCAAAGATCCGTTGCGGATCTGGCGGAGTAAAAAACGGATTTAGTGTAGGATGACGTCACGGCGGATTACCCGGAGTCCAGAGGATGACGTCACTCCGGGTTATGACCTTCACATGAATGATAAGCCGGAGATTTTTTCTGACTGCGGAGCTGAATATTGACACGAGCCGGCTCAAGTCAATCTGGGGCCTAATGTTGAGGATATAGACCTGGGGGTCACCCACCAGGAGGGCCGGGTTACTCCAAGGATCATTACCAGAAGCCCGGAGCTAAGTTTCAGGATAATGGGCCAGGGATGGGCTGAGACCCGGATATGGCTTAAAGCCCGTAGTTACAATCATTGTTATAGTAGACTTGTAGTGTAAGGCAAGTGTTGTTTTAGAGCCCGAGTCGGACACTCTTATGAGCCGGCCGGGACTCTAAGGGCTGCTGGGCGTCAGCCTCCCAATATAAAGGGACGACCCGGCAGCAGTTTGGGGACGACAACAATCTCTCCGAGAGCCGGGATAAGTGTTTAGTTCCCTGGCGATCGTAACCCTAATCAATAACACCTCGAGCTGGACGTAGGCTTTTACCTTCACCGTAAGGGGCCGAACCAGTATAAACCCTCGTGTTCCTTGTCCCGCATAACCCCTTCAAGCTTCCTAGTTGCGATGGCTCCACGACTAAGTCCTAGCCCAAGGACATCTGCCGTGACAATTCCACGACACACCCTCTCCGCCGCAGTCTCCTCTGTCCGCCACCCAATCCACCGCCGTCTTCCTCCACCACGCCGGAGCTGATACCCCGACGCCGTCGTCCATTACAAGAGATTGACCTCTCTCATCCACGAGTTCGGACCAGGATCCTTGATTAGCATCCTCTCGCTTCATCCGCGTCGTCGTCCTCCATGCAGAGGCCGCTCATACGACCGTCTCATCCACCGCACCGGGATATTTCCCTGGCCGCCACCGTCTGCCATCCTAGATCTTCTTCCACGCCGCCGACAGCCATTGCGACCGCAGCACCCTCAACGCCTCAGCAGATGCTTACACGGCGCCACACCAGAGGTGGTACTCTTTCGTATCTGCTCAAGTTATTTATCTCAGCAAGAAAATAGATCGCCACTACTTTACTGTGATTTCTTGCCCATCAATTAGAATCTTACTTGTTAGTTGAACCAAACATTGGTTGCAAACTTGCCTCTTTCCGGTTTGCACCTTCAGATCCACCGTGGCACGCGCACCACTATACTCGGAATGCTTATGGTTTTCTGCTATATTCCACATTAGCTTAATTGACAGTTGACTAAATTTCAAATTGGGGTCAGTCCATTTTTGGGAGTTTGCCAGAGGGAAGGAAGGGGCTCATCGGAGGGCTACCCCATTATCTATCTTAGGGTTTCGGGTGGGGACAGTGGTTGTGGGGGGGCTATCGTCGGGCTATGGTGGGGCCTCGCCGGAGGCAAAACTCGACGCAGGTGGGGGGTGGGGTTAGCTAGAGGTATGGCCAGGGGCAGCGGAAGATTGGAGGTGGTGGGCGATTCAGGGGAGGGCGGGGGCCGGTGGTTCGGTCGGCGACCCGCCGTGCGGTGGTCTTTAAGGGAAGAATAAGAGGCGAGGAAGAAGAAGGGTTAGGAGACGTAGGATCTTCATCCAACCGCCTGAAATGGTCGACTGACCCAAATGACGAAAGTCAGGCGACTTGCATGTAGACATTCCCATATATTCAGTACCATTATCGTAGGTGCTTCGAGACGTACGTGCAAGAAGTGCTCCTCAACCCATCAAGGTAAACAACATGCCACTCATAATTCCAAACTTAGTTGCTCAAATACGAATCTGATATGATGCTGACATGTACTAAATCAGAGAATGTTTAATTGGTCAGTCAATGTCCCTACTTTAGTTTCCAAAAGCACATGTGCCACATATCGAGGGACAGCAGGGAGTTGCGTTCTTTATGCGCTCTGGTTCATCATGTGTGGCCAATCAACATTTTATTATCCAAAATCCTCTTGCTGTTCTTTAGCATGCTCCTCTTCTGTTCTTCCTTTGTAAGTACACTCTCCGTACCTAAATATAAGTCTTTGTAGAGATTCCTCCATGGACTACATACGGAGCAAAATGAGTGAATCTACACTCTAAAATGTATCTATATACATCCGTATGTGATCCATAGTGGAATCTCTACAAAGATTTGTATTTAGGAACAGAGGGAGTATAATAGTTGTATAGTATGTTCTTTGTAGTGAAGAGGAGCAAGGACATTTGCAGGGTACAGGTCTATTCAGTCGCTTGTCATGGACGCTTTCAAATCTTCGTGTTGGTCTTCATGTCGATTGTCATGGATGCTTTCAATTCTTCGTATTCGATCGTATGTGTCACCTTTGAGAGTTAGACTGATAGTAACAGTATTGCGCCTTCAGTTGTAGAGAGTTGGTATTCGAAGCTTTCTAGCCGCACCGGCAATACTAGCACATATATTACAGCAAGTTTCACTTTACTGATTTTACTCCTGATGCTTAGGGTTTTCCCATTATATCTACACTACGATCTGCGTAGGTGCTTTGTGTCCTACTAGCAGTTGTCCACCCTTTAAAGCTAAATAACACACCAATCATACGTCCTAAGGTTCTTCAAATATGAATGTGATATGATACTGACATTAGCTATCAGACACACATTTAATTGGTTAGTTAATGCTCCCACATGAGTTTCCAAATGCATGTGGCCACATATAGAGAGACATCATGGAATGGCATTTCTTTGGGCGCTCTTATTCATCATGGGTGGGCAACCAACGTTGTGTAGAAAGAAGGGTAATCTCAATAATATGCTTCCCCTTCTATTCTTTAACATGTTCCTTTTCTGTTCTTCTTTAGTAAGTATAGTATGTTCCTTGTCAGGAAGGGGAGCAGGGACATCTGCAGTCGACTGCTTATTGGGCCGGTTTTGCTACATTTTTGCACTTCGAGTTGGTCTGCCATAATATCTCGGAAATGGTGGGAGCCGCGCGGTCTTTGATAGACTAGACCGACAGTAACAGCTGTGTGCCTTCAGATGAATAGAGCTGGCCTGTAGGTGATCGATAGGCTGCATATTAGTAGCGGCAAAACCCTGTATTTTCCAACCAGTTCCGCTTTCCCGATTTATTTATGGTGGATATGGTGTACCACTATTATCTACACTATGATCTGCCTAGTGGCTCTGCACTCTCGTTATCATGGTTTGGCAATACACTTTCTATACGGTATATTATGAACCTATCATCTGCCAACTTCCTTACATCTGGAGCTCCCAACAGGGAGCCTATTATTTTGTATAGTTGTGCCAGATTATATTAATCTACTCACCATATTACAGCACACATGGGCTCTCTCATCAGAATCCAGTGATAGCACACAAGGGTTACAGGGAGCCCCTATTATATTACAATATCCTCTGCATTAGAAAGATAATCTCACTACTATTTATATTTTCATGCTTTTCAGATATTGTACGTAATCACAACGAATATAAGAGTGCGCATATCAGAAGAATATTGCGGAATAGTTCAATGGTTAACAAACTTGGCATCAAGGGATTGAGGTCCATTGTGGATGCAATGAAACCCACATGCTCAAGACCTATAGATTCGTATTGAGAATATGATCCTAATGACTATTCTGAGCTCAAGGAGTCAAAGGCAGATGGCCTATCCTATTCACCCAATAAGGTGCCTGTTCTAATTTGGCAAGGTTTTATTGGTTTCACTTATCTTGCATAAGGTGTCTTGCATTTCTTTTGCTTCGTTGCACCGCCATCTGTTTAGTTTACTCATGACATATGTGAAGATGCATGCCCATCCATTATCAACACCTATTCCATTTGTCGTCATACCATGTTTTTCCATTCAAATGCTGTTCTTGTGTTTCAGACATCCAAAAGGAAGAGGGTGATTGCAGAACCTGAAGGAGTACAAGCAAAGTCCTTGAAAAAGGTGGTGCTTCCGGAGAAATCACATAGCACCCGACGCATATTGGCGATAGAACCAGCGCCGCAAAACCTAGGATATCGCAACTATGTTGGTCGCTGCTTTGCTCTTGTGAGTACTTATTGTCCTATCATTGTCCTTACATTTATACCTGGTGGATTATGTGACATCATTGTGCATTATAGCTTGCTTATCCACAGTTCGCTCGAAATTATCAGATCTATATTAATGCTTGAATTAATGTACAATAAACCCAATGCTTATGAAGAAATTTAGTTCTGCATTGTTCTTGTAAGTATCTGGTGTCCTTCATCACTGTATTTATATTTGTCAGCTAGTTCTTCATCTACACTGCAACAGCTTATTTTCCCTTGCCCTCCATTTTCTACACATCAGATGTACATTTACTCTTGCCAAAATATTGAATACCAATGTTAATGAAGAAGTTTAGCTCCACATTGCTCTTGTTAGTGCCTTTTGCCTTATGCTATATTTACATTTGTACTCTGCATCTTAGGTTAAATAATCGCCATTTGTTCCTATATTTTCGCATCTATATTTATTCTTAACAAAATGTAGAATAAAGGCAATGCTCTTGAAGAAGAGTGTGCGGTAAACTTCTTGAATTGCCTCCCCATCAATATGGACAAGGGCTTTATAGAGCCTATATTCACTACTAATGTAAGTTTGTCCTCCTCGAGCCTTCAAACTTTGTTGTGTATATTTGGATAGCTATGAGTGCAAATGCTATTTATTTTAGTCGTCTGCATCAAATTGCTTGTTTAAAGTTTATAAAGAAGAAGTACATAAACATAGGTTTTTCCTTCTCAATTTCAGTCTTTAGTTGTACAACCTAGTTCCTTATTCGTACCATGTAAATTAAACTAAACATAGCAAGTTATCTTCTTTAGCACTATGTGTATGCTTGTGTTCTTGATCTGTAATCTAGTGGTGTGGTGAAACTACCAACAACAACACAATGTCATATCCTGCTATGTCTCAACTATGAACAATGCCATATTATATCAATGTTATTTAAATCGTGTCTCTTTATTTACCAATCTGAAATGGTATAAATTGACAGTACACTCACCATTCATGCTTATACGTTGTTTAGAACTACATGTATGCTTGTGTTCTTGATCTGTAATCCAGTCCTCTGGTGAAGCTGGCCGCTCCTGCACAATGCCATTTCCTGCCGTCTTAACTATGAACAATGCCTATTATGTTAATGCTATTTTAAACCGTGTCTCTTTATTTCTGACAAAGAAATGAGATGAATTGACAACGCTGATGCTTATACGTGCAAAACCTGTTATCGACCTACTTGTTTCTCTTTCAGGGTTACAGCACTGATGCTAGAAAGAACTACCATAATGATAGTGAGACGAACCCTTTGTTTGTCCCTCTAACATATATTCCATAGAAGAAGGCAACACATCTTGAGGGTAGGGATACAACCACAGAGTCATATCTTGATGTAGTGTCGAACTTACTGAGTGACACAAGCTCGATGAAGTCACCGCCTGAATCTGTTCGACTTGTTCGGTCTAAAATTCAAGTAGAAAGACATGCATCCGCTCAAATCCGACTGGAACTCCAATCTCAATGCAAGATTAACCATAAGTACAGGACGTCTATTGATGCTATGCAGCTTAAGTTGGTGGATATAAGTGTCAAAGAAGTGGAGTCTCATCAGGTTGCTAAGCTACTTGCGCTGCAGCTCCTGGGCCGGGCTAACCTTTCTTGAACTGTGTTGAAGTGTTGTCGATTCTGTCTATTATTTTTTCGGCCTGTTTACTTCCACTGGTGGCGACTGAGGGAGTCCTGGCTTAAGGGGTCCTCAGCGTCCGGCCTGTTGGACACGGGACGAACTGATGGGCTGTGAAGATACGAGACCGAAGACTCTCACCTGTGTCCGGATGGGACACTCCTTGGCGTGGATGGCAGGCTTGGCGCTCGGATATGAAGATTCCTTTCTCTGTAACCGACTTTGTACATCCCTAGTCCCCTCCGGTGTCTATATAAACCGGAGGGTTTAGTCCATAGGGGCAATCATAATCATACAGGCTAGACTTCTAGGGTTTTAGCCATTACGATCTCGTGGTAGATCAACTCTTGTAATACTCATATTCATCAAGATCAATCAAGCAGGAAGTAGGGTATTACTTCCATAGAGATGGCCCGACCTTGGTAAACATCGTGTCCCCTGTCTCCTGTTACCATCGGCCTTAGATGCACAGTTCGGGACCCTCTAGCCGAGATCTGCCGGTTTTGACACCGACATTGGTGCTTTCATTGAGAGTTCCGCTGTGACGTCGAAGACAGGATTGATGGCTCGCCTTGTTATCAAGGACGGTATCACCTCTAGAGGAGCCCTGGCCTCAGGCCAAACCCTCCAGCTGGGCAGCTTTACCATGACCGCCCGTACGGTCGTCAAGCCGATGATGACTTCTCGGGTCATCGAAAATCACCTCTGTGTTGACTCCGAATACTCCAAACGGATGAATCCGACAGAGTTGTCGTCTTTAAGCGAACTCCTTGGGGGTTACTACAGACTACGATCGGATTGGGCTTAAACCCGATCAGAGAGAAATCAAATATCCACCGATCACCCATCAGATAGCGGTAGTAGAGGAGCAAAACGACAACTCTTCTTCTATATTGAGGACGAACTATGTTCGGATTTCCGAGCTCGAAGAGCCGGATACCTGTCCGCGGAACGACGTTCCCTGTCCTCCGAACCTAGAATCGGATGATGGGCCTGAAAATCAGTTGATATCCCGGAGCCCGAACCATTAAGCTCGGAGATTTCTCAAACTCCGGTTCCCAAATTGGGTCAGGGTTCGGATTTAAAGCCACCCACCCACCCAGATATACGCGATCTCATGTACATACGGCAGCAGTCTCAGGAAAAAGTCCATCAGTTTTGGGCCAGTTTTCTCCTTGTCAATGGAAAGCGCATGGAAAACTCAGGCAGCTCTCTGGGAACCACCGGTTTCCACTCAACCCTTTGTCCGGGCAAAAAGGATGCACCCTCGCGGGGCACCCGAACCAATAGTAAAGAAATCTAAGCACATTACGGGGCGCAGAACCGTTCTGGAGGGATGGCTCGATAGGCCATGCAAAATACGCACAACACCGGATACCATACCAACCCACAGCCTTAGAGCATGTTGGATACTCCGGCAAGTGGACAAGAGTGGCGAGGATATCCTCACCAAAAATAGCCCAGATCAACACCCCCCCCCCAGAAGACGACGACCTCAACGCATTGACGGTCTTCGAGACTTTTGCTTCAAACAATCGGCGCAAAAGGGCCCTCCGCGACCTCGCCGAAGTCTGCCAAGTCAAGGCAACAAACCCTTGGAACGACACGGCCATAACTTTCAATGGCAGTGACGAACCAAAATTCCGGACAGTCCGGGCAGCGGCCAGCTTGGTCCTCAATCCAATTGTGGACGGTTTTCGGCTCACCAACGTGCTCATGGACGGCGGCAGCGGACTAAACCTCATCTACGAGGATACACTCAACAAAATGGAATTAGACAGGAGCTGCATCAAGCAAAGCAGCACGACCTTCCGAGGAATCATTCCCAGTCGAGAGGCGCGATGTGCGGGAAAAATCACACTTGACGTGGTATTCGGCACGCCGGAGAATTATCGGTCCGAAGAGATAACCTTCCAAGTGGCCCCTTTCAACATCGGATATCACGCCCTATTGGGGCGAGATGCATTTACACGCTTCCAAGCTATACCTCATTATGGGTACATGAAGCTCAAGATGCCTGGGCCCAATGGTATCGTCACTCTTGCCAGTGATCCGGACATAGCACTCCGCGCCGAAAATAAAACCGCATCCCTGGCCCTCGAGGCACTGTCTGAAGCCCTCGCAGCCGAAGAGCTAACCGCGCTGCGCTCCATTGTGGATAGGGATGACGTAATCCCGGACAAGCGACCCAAATCCACCTCCTTTAAACCAGCAGATGAAATAGTCAAATTTCAAGTCCACCCGATGGACCCCAAGAAGACAGCATCCATCGGAGCACAGCTCGACCCAACGGTTGATGCCGCGCTATGAGAGTTCCTGCGCGAGAACTGGGACATATTCACCTGGCACCCTTCGGATATGCCAGGAATCTCACGCGGGTTGGCCGAACACAGCCTCAACATCTGAAGGGATATAAACCGGTCAAGCAAACACTGCGGCGCTTTTCCGAACCCAAAAGACAAGCCATGGGGGAGGAGCTAGCCAAGTTAATCGAGGCCGGATTCATTAGAGAAATAAAACATCCGGACTAGCTAGCAAACCTGGTGATGGTGCCAAAGAAGTATAAATCCAGGCGCCTATGCGTCGATTTCAAGGACCTCAACAAGACCTGCCCTAAGGATCCCTTCCCCCTCTCTCGCATCGATCAGATTATTGATGCTACCGCAGGACACGACTCACTGTGTTTCCTCGACGCATACTCCGGATACCATCAAATCAAAATGAAGGAGTCCGACCAAGCCACAATGGCATTCATGACGCCATACGGGCCATTTTGATTCAACACTGTCACATCCCTAGTTCTGGTATGACCTAGGCTAGCCTTCATGTTTGCATCATGTTTAATTTTCATTTAAATTTGAAATGGGGATATGTGAAACCCTCAGAAATCATTTTTGGAAATGACCCAGATAAAAAGTGCTCCAAAAAGGTCCAAGAAAATGTTCATGTTGCTCTCTGAAAATATTGGTCAAAGGTAAAATTCAAACCAATATTTTAGGAGCTCATAAATATTTATTTTGGCCATTTGGAATTAATGCAATAATCATTTGCATTGGATATATATATATATGTTATATATTTTATATATGTCCAAAAATTCTGAATTTTGCTGAGGGGCTTTGGAATAACCCCTTAGGTCCCTGCAAAAATTGTCAGAAGAAAATAAAATGATTTAGTATTATTCTAAAGTCAAAACAAATGTCAGAAAATAGAAAAGAAAACAAAAGTGGAAAAACGCTTACCTGTGCTTACCTGCGACCCCGCACTGTGCAGCCCAGCTGGCCCGTTGGCACAGTGCCAGTCGTCCTTGTCCTCGCGCCAGTCAGCCGGGCGCGTGGCCGACGCGCGCGCACGCTCCGCGCGCCACGCGAGCTGCCTGCCTGGCCTCTCCCTCGACGCCCTGGCCGTCGCGAACGACACCACGCGACCCCCCAGGCCTCTCTCGCTCTCTCCAGTCCTCCTCTCCGCCTCTGTCACCCTCTCCCGCGAACGCCCGAGCGCCGCCGTCGCCACCGCTCGCCGTTGTTGCGCCCACTGTCACGGCCTCGCCCTCCCTTCGTGCCCAGACGCTCCGCCTGCTCGTCTCCGACCGCTCCGACGACCAACGCGACTAGGGACGTGCCGCATCGCCACAATCGCCGTCGACTTCAACCTTCAGCACCGGAGATCGCCGTCGCCGCTCCGTCGACTCGAGAGCCTCCCCCGAGCCGCTGAGCACGCCCGCCGAACCGCCATGAGCTCTCCTCCATTTCCCGTCCGTCCCCACGCTCGATTTCCTCGCCGTAGCTCCATTCCCCGCCATGGCCGTATCTCCTCGCCGTCGTCCATGTCGCCGCCGTCGCGTTAGCCGCTGCAGCTCGCCCCCGAGCACCCAGCCGTGCTCCTGGTGCCACAAGGGTGCCGCAGAGCCCCTCGGGTGGCCTCCCCGTGCCCCACAGCCCGCTCCCGCCCGTAGCCGTGCTCCGGCCGCCGCCCCGAGCTCCGCTCCGGCGAGCTTCGGCCAACCTGCGTCCTCCCGTCGCCTCCCCTGGATGCGCGATAGCACGGGCTACGCCCCGGTGCCCTTAGTCGCCGCCCCCGTGGCCTGAATCGCGGACACCGCCGCGTCCAGAGGTCGCCGGCTAAGACCTCGCCGGCCTGAGGTGCGGGCCCGATCTGCCAGGTGATTAGCTTAAGGCTAATTACCACCTAACTAAACCCCTGAGACACTGACAATGGGCCCAGCGCCACTAATTTTAATTAGATTAGTAAAAACTCCTCCGTTTAACACTGTGACACTGACGTGTGGACCCCACACAGCAGGTTTGACTTGACTCGCTAAGGTCATGCCACTGTCATGCTGACGCAATATATCATTTTCTAGTTTAAAAATAAATCAGGAAAATCCAGAAAATGATATAAACTTCAAAAATTCATATAAATTCAACCGTAGCTCAGATTGAAATAATTTATATATGAAAAATTATCAGAAAAATTCAATCTATCCATCTGTACCAGTTTCATGCATGTCAAACCAAGTTATACCCTTGTTCATTCCGATACAACCCCACTCTCTCGCTCATGCTCTCTTTTATTGCATTAGGACAACAACGATTCAACTGCTACTTTATGCTGCTGTAGTTGAACCCATTCCTCTGCATGACCTGTCATTGCCACAGTAAATAGTTGAAACCCACTAGCATGTGTAGGAGTTGATTGAGCCATGTTGTGTTCCTACCATGCCATGCCTGCAATTGCTTAGAGTTGTGTCAGGTGTGATTCATTGGGAATGAATTGGAGTGTTATGATATGTTCTGGTGCTGAGAGTTAAGTGTGTGAACACGATTTGGTAAAGGTAGCGGTGAGAGGCCATGTAGGAGTACATGGTGGGTTGTCTCACTGGAACCGTCCTTAAGCACTGAGTTATGTGTATGTTGTCCAATGACTAGCTACTACCACACATTGGAGTGCTTAAGTGCCCCTCTCGACTTATTAACCAACTTGATCTCTGTCCAGGAGTTGCAATTAGTTTCTGGTGTTTGTAGGTAGTGTTAGTAGTCTACCAAGTGGCACCCGGCCAGGTGGGCTTGGGACAGACTAGGCACAGTGGCACGGTGTACCAAGTGGCACCCGGATGGTGGGCTTGGGAACCCTGCTCACATTGTTTGGGGCCGTGAGCGACACCCCGGCCGGATCTCCTTGTGGACGGAACCCGAATAGGCGATAAACCTGGACTAGAGTCTTGTGTGGTTAGTGAGGTCGTGGCCGACTCCCTCGCCAGGCTTCCGCTTGAAGGTTGCCGAGATACATGACGTGTACATGGTGGTAAGTGGCGAGAGCGTGTGTGAAGAAGTACACCCCTGCAGGGTTAACATGATCTATTCGAATAGCCGGGTCCGCGGTTATGGACTTCTTGGATGCTTACGTGGTACATAGACAACTTGAAGTGGATACTCTAAAATGCTCAAGACAAGTGTGAGTTCTAGGGATGGCCTTCTCGTAGGGAGACGGGAATGAATCCATAGTAGTGTATTGATGTGGTGATTAGTGGACTCGTGTGCGCTTTCTCACCTCAAAGAAGTTACTCGTAGTCGTAGAATAGGTTAGCCACTGAGTCAAAGTTGGCTTGCTGCAACTAAACCCCACATTGCCTCCTTGATGTTAATGCATGTATGATAGGATCTGATGTAAGTCTTGCTGAGTACCTTTGTACTCACGTTGCTTTATTTATGTTTTTGCAGCGGAGACTTCGGTCTTACTAGTTTACGTGGACTTCGACAAGTAGCTTGTAACTCAGCTACGATCTTCTGCCCTCGACAAGGTTTTGTAGATAGTCAGGTTCTCAGCCTTTTTCATTTGTAGTTGTTTGTACTTAGACAAGTTAGGCTTCCGCTTGTGCTTGTTGCTTGTATGATCTGAATGATGGGTCATGAGACCCCTGTTTGTAATGAATGCTATGTGACTCTTCTGAGCTTTTATCTATATGAGTTTGAGTTGTGTTGTGATGCCACGTTGTACAACACATACTTGCATGTTATGCGTACGTGTAACTTGTATTGCTATGTGTGGGATCCGACAACCTAGTTGTCTATCCTTGGTAGCCTCTTTTATGGGGAAATGTAGTCTAGTGCTTCCACCGACCCATGGTGGTCTGCTACAGCCCAGGTTACCGGAGTCCTGCTAGCCCAGTAGTACTGCTCCGGAACACTTAGACTGGCCGGCATGTCATTCACTTCGTTCCTGTGTCTGCCCCTTCGGGGAAATGTCACGCGGTGACATCCGGAGTCCTTCCTAGCCTGCTATAGCCCGGGTTCCCGAAGTCCTGTTAGCCCAGTTGCTACAGCCCGGATTCACACGCTGCTGACCGACATGCTCGATGTTGTTTCATGTATGCCTGTCCCCGTAAGTTAGCGCCGCTTTGGGTTCATGACTATTCATGTCAGCCCGGGTTCTCTGTCATATGGATGCTAGCAACACTATGATATACGTGAGCGAAAAGGCGCAAACGGTCCCGGCCATGGTAAGGCGACACCCGTGGGAATACCGTGCGTGAGGCCGCAAAGTGATATGAGGTGTTACAGGCTAGATCGATGTGTTTGGAATCGGGGTCCTGACAGCTTTGGTATCAGAGTCTGACTACCTGTAGGATTACTAAGCCAAACTGGTCGAAGTTGAGTCTAGAAATGCTTTAGTTATGTAGGGGAATTGATTGTGGAAGGGAACGTAAGGCTGTTTTTACTCCTTATACCTCATGCCCTTCTGATCTGAGTCATCCTATCTTTCCTATGGGGTTAAGGAACTAGGCTTTCTCTTCCGTCTATCAGGATCACGAGTTACTACTCCGTAGTCTCTTAGGATTGGTTGATCAGAGTCATATTCCAGTTTTCAAGTACTTCCGGTGTAGTCTGTTTAGTACTATCACAGAACCTTGAGTGATGATGTTGAGTATGTACTACCCCATCGTTTGCAGGATGTCTCATTTTGAGCATTTTACTGCCGTTATGCTGCCGGAATTGTCCTAGGAGTTCGAGAGATACTAATTCCCTTGTGCTACATTCTCCATCCTATACTTGATGTTGATCCCGTCCTTGGTTTCGTTTCTCAGGATGTCATCAGCTAACCGAAGTTCTGTTGCTCGTAGTCGGAACCACGGAGATGGTAGGGTTGAGGATCCTCCCGACCAGTCTTCATTGGCAAAGTTCATGTTAGAGGTTGAGATGAACAAGCATGAGACCAACCGCTGGTTAGCACGTATCGAGGAGAACACCGCACCCCAGTGCAAGGAGTCAGCGACCATCCATGATTTCATTGGTCTGAAACCACCTACCTTCCATCATTCCATTGAGCCACTCGATGTAGATGACTGGCTTCGTAGTATCACACACAAGCTGCGTTCTGCGAACGTAGCTGAAAGTGACAAGGTCACCTACGCTACATATCACCTGGAAGGTCCTGCTAGTCTTTGGTGGCAGAGCTATGAGGGTATGCTTCCACCTGGCCAGATACCTACCTGGAGAGACTTCACTGAGGCTTTTCGCGAGCATCACATTCCTCAGGCTCTATTGACCGCAAGAGAGAAGAGTTCTGTAGTTTCACCCAGGGTAAGATGGTTGTTGATGCTTACAGTAGAGAGTTTGAGAACCTCGCCCGTTATGCTACAGAAGAAGTGTCCACAGACACCAAGAAGCAGGCAAGGTTCCGGAAGGGTCTCAATCCCAAGTTGCGTCGTGATCTTCACTTGCACCATTGTGATACATTCTAGGCTCTTGTGAACAAGGCTATTAATACAGAGACAGCTCAGCTTACTTACGAGGAGTCTCGTTAGCACACCCGTGATTTGGGTTCTTCCTCCGGTTCTAGTTCTCAGAAGCGCCGGATTTGGATTCCGAACTCTGCTCTTCCACCCGGATATTCACCGAGGCCATCTTATGTGGCGCCTCACCCAGTTCAGCAGTATGCTCCACCCAAGCCTGTTGGTAGACCGTCTTCCAATGCGGGTCCACGTCCTACTTCAGGAACTTGCTTCACATGCGGAGAGCCAGGACACTATGCACGTGACTACTCTCAAACCAACTATGCTCCACCCCGGGCCGAGAAGTCTGTTGGCCGTGATAAGCCATCACTCAAGATGATCAGTGTCAAGTCAGCTCCCACTGAACGTGGACGTGTGCATCACGTCTCAGCTAAAGACGCTCATGATGATCTGGATGTCATTCTTGGTACACTCCTTGTCAATTGTCATCCAGCATCGGTGTTGTTCGATACTGGAGCATCTCATTCTTTCATTTCTGAAAGCTATGCCAGCTTGCACAACATATCATTTTGTGATATGCCCTCTCCACTAGTCATTCAAACAACTGGATCAAAATGGCAAACTTCTAGTGTAAGCCATGGTAATGAAATCCTTGTCGACAGACTTGTATTCCTTGCATCACTTATAGCCCTCAAGTCTACATATATTAACATCATCTTGGGTATGGACTGGATGAAAGCTCATTATGCCAAGATTGTTTGTTACACCAGGTCTGTTCAACTTACACATCCATCTGGCAAGATAGTCACTGTCTCCACCAGAGTTGCAAAGCGCCAACTCTATTCTCTTAATGCTAGCCCTCTCCCAGACCTTGAAGATATCCCGGTAGTCCGTGACTTTCCGGATGTCTTTCCAGAGGAACTGCCAGGCATTCCACCTGACAGAGATGTAGAGTTTGTCATAGATCCTATCCTAGGAACCGCCCCAATTTCTAGGAGACCTTACAAGATGGCACCCTTAGAGCTAGCTGAGCTTAAGAAACAGCTTGATGAGTCCTTGCAAAAGGGTTTCATCCGTCCTAGTTCTTATCCTTGGGCTTGCCCCGTCCTCTTCGTCAAGAAGAAGGATGGTACGGATCGGATGGTTGTAGATTATCGTCCCGTTAATTTGGTCACGATAAAGAACAAGCATCTGCTCCCCAGGATCAACGATCTGTATGATCAGCTCGCTGGATCCTCAGTCTTCTCTAAGATGGATTTGAGGTTAGGCTACCACCAAATCAAGATCAGAAACGGGGACATTCCTAAGACGGCTTTCATCACTCGTTATGGCCAGTACGGTACACCGTCATGTCCTTTGGTCTAACCAATGCTCAAGCCACATTCTCCCGCTTGATGAACTCGATCTTCATGGAGTACTTAGATAAGTTCGTCGTGGCTTACCTCGATGATATCCTTATTTAGTCGAAGAACGAGGAAGAGCATGCCGAACATCTTAGACTTGTGTTAGAGAAACTCAGAGAGCACCGCCTTTATGCCAAGTTCTCCAAGTGCGAATTTTGGTTGCCAGAAGTGACCTACCTGGGCCACGTGATCTCTGGTAAGGGCATTGCTATCAATCCCGAAAGTGTTCAGGCTGCTCTTGATTGGACTCCACCTGAAACAGTTAAACAAGTTAGGAGTTTCCTTGGTCTAGCCAGTTATTGTCGCCGCTTCGTTGAGAACTTTTCCAAAGTGGCCAAACCTCTCACGGAACTTCTGAAGAAAGATAAAAAGTTTGAGTGGTCCCCACAGTGTGAGTACAGTTTTCAGGAACTGAAAAGACACCTGACTTCTGCTCCCATACTTGTGCCACCAGATTTCACTAAGGACTTTGTTATCTATTGTGATGCCTCACGACAGGGACTAGGTTGCATTCTTATGCAGGATCATCATGTGATTGCCTATGCATCTCGACAGTTGCATCCACATGAGGATAATTATCTTACACATGATCTAGAGCTTGCAGCCGTAGTCTATGCACTTAAGACATGGCGACATTACCTTCTTGGTAGGCGTTGCGAGATTTACACTGATCACCAGAGTCTCAAGTATATCTTCACCCAACCAGATTTGAACCTTAGGCAAAGATGTTGGTTGGAGTTGATCTTAGATTACAACTTAGGGATTACCTACACCCCAGGCAAGGGCAATGTCATGGCTGATGCGCTAAGTCGTAAGTCCTATTGCAACAATCTTATGTTGCAGCAGGGCCAACCACTTCTCCATGAGGAATTCTGTAAGCTTAATCTTCACATTGCTCCTCACGGATTCCTTTCTACCTTGGTGGCGAAACCTACCCTTGAGGATCAGATCATTTCTGACCAAAAGTTTGATAGGGGTGTTATCCGCATCAAGAGAAACATTAAGAAGGGAGTTGGTGGATGTTTCTCTATGGATGATCGGGGTGTTGTTTTCTTTGAGAATCGCTTGGTGGTTCCCAAGAATCAACATCTATGACAACTGATCCTTAAGGAGGCTCATGAATCTCCTCTCACGATTCATCCCGGTAGTACTAAGATGTATCAGGACCTACGCCAGAGGTTCTGGTGGACTAGGATGAAGAGAGAAATTGCTGAGTTCATTGCTAACTGTGACGTTTTTCGTCGCTTTAAGGCAGAACATTAGAGGCCTGCTGGCACCCTTCAGCCCTTAGCTATTCCTGAGTGGAAATGGGATAAAGTTGGTATGGACTTTATCACCGGCTTTCCCAGGACCAAGAGAGGGAATAATGCTATCTTCATAGTCATTGATCGTCTTTCCAAAGTGGTTCACTTCCTTCCTGTTCGAGAGAGTATCACTTCTAGCCAGCTTGCTAACTTATACATTTCTTGAATAGTATCACTTCATGGTGTCCCACTAGAGATCAATTTAGACCGTGGTAGTCTTTTCACTTCTCATTTCTGGGAGAGTTTCCAGACTGCCATGGGAACCCATCTGTCTTTCATTACCGCTTTCCACCCTCAGTCAAGTGGTCAGGTGGAATGGGTCAATCAAATTCTCGAAGACATGCTTAGAGCTTGTGTTATCTCATTTGGTATGGATTGGGAGACGTGCCTTCCTTTCGCCGAGTTTGCTTATAACAATAGCTACCAATCCAGTGTTAAGAAAGCTCCTTTCGAAATTCTGTATGGACGAAGATGTCGAACACCTTTGAACAGGTCAGAAACCGGTGAAAGACAATTCTTTGGACCGGACATGATCCAGGAAGCAGAAGAGAAAGTTCGCGTCATTCGTGAGAATTTAAAAACAGCCCATTCTTGTTAAAAGAGCCAGTATGACCGTCGTCATAAGGAAGTGGCTTATGAAATTGGCGACAAGGCTTACCTTCGGGTTACTCCTTTAAAGGGTACCCATTGTTTCGGTATCAAGGGCAAGTTGGCTCCTCGTTACATTGGTCCTTTTCGCATTCTCGCTAAACGAGGAGAGGTTGCCTACCAGTTGGAACTACCCCCACATCTTTCTCGAGTGCATGATGGCTTCCACGTTTCTCAACTCAGGCGTTGCTTCTCGGATCCCATCCGTGCAGTGGACCACGAGACGCTTCATCTCCAAGTTAACCTCACATATCGAGAGTACCCTGTTCGTATTCTTGATAAAGCAGAGCGTGTTACCCGACGTCAGAACATCAAGTTTCTCAAGGTTCAGTGGTCTCATCATTCCGAGAGAGAAGCTACTTGGGAGCGAGAAGATCATCTTCGACTGGAGTACCCCACCTTCTTTCCATCGACCCCTGAACGGGACGAGATTCTTTCGAGTGGACAAGAGTTGTCACATCCCTACTTATGGTATGACCAAGGCTAGCCTTCATGTTTGCATCATGTTTAATTTTCATTCAAATTTGAAATGGGGATGTGTGAAACCCTAAGAAATCATTTTTGGAAATGATCCAGATAAAAAGTGCTCCAAAAAGGTCCAAGAAAATGTTCATGTTGCTCTCTGAAAATATTGGTCTGAGGTAAAATTCAAACCAATATTTTTAGGAGCTCATAAATATTTATTCTGGCCATTTGGAATTAATGCAATAATTATTTGCATTGGATATATATATGTTATATATTTTATATATGTCCAAAAATTCTGAACTTTGCTGAGGGGCTTTGGAATAAACCCTTAGGTCCCTGCAAAAATTGTCAGAAGAAAATAAAATGATTTAATATTATTATTAAGTCAAAACAAATGTCAGAAAATAGAAAAGAAAACAAAAGCGAAAAAATGCTTACCTATGCTTACCTGTGGCCTCGCACTGTGCAGCCCAGCCGGCCCACTGGCACAGTGCCAGTCGTCCTTGTCCTCACGCCAGTCGGCCGGGCACGTGGCCGACGCGCGCGCACGCTCCGCGCGCCACGCGAGCTGCCTGCCTGGCCTCTCCCTCGACGCCCTGGCCGTCGCGAACGACACCACGTGACCCCCAGGCCTCTCTCGCTCTCTCCAGTCCTCCTCCCCGCCTCTGTCACCCTCTCCCGCGAACGCCCGAGCGCCACCGTCGCCACCGCTCGCCATTGTCGCGCCCACCGTCACGGCCTCGCCCTCGCTTCGTGCCCAGACGCTCCGCCTGCTCGTCTCCGACCGCTCCGACGACCCACGCGACCAGGGACAAGCTGCATCGCTGCAATCGCCGTCGACTTCAACCTCCAGCACCGGAGATCACCGTCGCCGCTCCGTCGACTCGAGAGCCTCCCCCGAGCCGCTGAGCACGCCCGCCGAACCGCCATGCGCTCTCCTCCATTTCCCCTCCGTGCCCGCGCTCGATTTCCTCGCCGTAGCTCCATTCCCCGCCATGGCCGTATCTCCTCGCCGCCGTCCATGTTGCCGCCGTCGCGTTAGCCGTTGCAGCTCGCCCCCGAGCACCCAGTCGTGCTCCTGGTGCCACGAGGGTGCCGCAGAGCCCCTCAGGTGGCCTCCCCGTGCCCCACAGCCCGCTCCCGCCCATAGTCGTGCTCCGGCCGCCGCCCCGAGCTCCGCTCCGGCGAGCTCCGGCCACCCCGCGTCCTCCCGTCGCCTCCCCTGGATGCGCGAGAGCCCGGGCTACGCCCCGGTGCCCTTAGTCGCCGCCCCCGTGGCCTGAATCGCGGACACCGCCGCGTCCAGAGGTCGCCGGCGAAGACCTCGCCGGCCTGACGTGCGGGCCCGACGTGCCACCACCTAACTAAACCCCTGAGACACTGACAATGGGCCCAGCACCACTAATTTTAATTAGATTAGTAAAAACCCCTCCGTTTAACACTATGACACTGACGTGTGGACCCCACACGTCAGGTTTGACCTGGTCAGCCGCGGCTGACTCGCTGACGTCATGCCGCTGTCATGCTGACTCAATATATCATTTTCTGGTTTAAAAATAAATCAGTAAAATCTAGAAAATGATATAAACTTCAAAAATTCATATAAATACAACCGTAGCTCACATTGAAATAATTTATATATGAAAAATTATCAGAAAAATTCAATCTATCCATCTCTACCAGTTTCATGTATGTCAAACCAAGTTATACCTGCTGTACATGTGAAAACACATAAATGGCTTTTAAAGAGACTTAAGTTAGAGATGCATTTGAACCTTTGGTTCAAATGGACTCCTTCCAAGTGAAATGCTAGATGCATTAGCACAAACAACATCACATATTCATGCCATGTTCATACATCATATTGTTGCATATGCTTGTGTATTGATTGCCGCATCGTTCCTTCTCGATAGGTCCTGCTCCGGAGAGTGTTCCAGAGTACCTGTCTGAGAAGCAGTGCCCCTCTGTTGATCTATCAGGCAAGCAAACCCCCCTTGTTCATTCCGATACAACCCCACTCTCTCGCTCATGCTCTCTTTTATTGCATTAGGACAACAACGATTCAACTGCTACTTTATGTTGCGGTAGTTGAACCCATTCCTCTGCATGACCTGTCATTGCCACAGTAAATAGTTGAAACCCACTAGCATGTGTAGGAGTTGATTGAGCCATGTTGTGTTCCTACCATGCCATGCTTGCAATTGCTTAGAGTTGTGTCAGGTGTGATTCATTGGGAATGAATTGGAGTGTTATGATATGTTCTGGTGCTGAGAGTTAAGTGTGTGAACACGATTTGGTAAAGGTAGCGGTGAGAGGCCATGTAGGAGTACATGGTGGGTTGTCTCACTGGAACCGTCCTTAAGCACTGAGTTCTGTGTATGTTGTCCAATGACTAGCTACTACCACACATTGGAATGCTTAAGTGCCCCTCTTGACTTATTAGCCAACTTGATCTCTGTCCAGGAGTTGCAATTAGTTTCTGGTGTTTGTAGGTAGTGTTAGTAGTCTACCAAGTGGCACCCGGCCAGGTGGGCTTGGGACAGACTAGGCATAGTGGCACGGTGTACCAAGTGTCACCCAGATGGTGGGCTTGGGAACCCTGCTCACATCGTTTGGGGCCGTGAGCGACACCTCGGCCGGATCTCCTTGCGGACGGAACCCGAATAGGCGATAAATCTGGACTAGAGTCTTGTGTGGTTAGTCAGGTCGTGGCCGACTCCCTCGCCAGGCTTCCGCTTGAAGGTTGCCGAGATACACGACGTGTACATGGTGGTAAGTGGCGAGAGCATGTGTGAAGAAGTACACCCCTGCAGGGTTAACATGATCTATTCGAATAGCCGGGTCCGCGATTATGGACTTCTTGGATGCTTACGTGGTACATAGACAACTTGAAGTGGATACTCTAAAATGCTCAAGACAAGTGTGAGTGCTATGGATGGCCTTCTCATAGGGAGACGGGAATGAATCCATAGTAGTGTATTGATGTGGTGATTAGTGGACTCGTGTGCGCTTTCTCACCTCAAAGAAGTTACTCGTAGTCGTAGAATAGGTTAGCCACTGAGTCAAAGCTGGCTTGCTGCAACTAAACCCCACATTGCCTCCTTGATGTTAATGCATGTATGATAGGATCTGATGTAAGTCTTGCTGAGTACCTTTGTACTCACGTTGCTTTATTTATGTTTTTTCAGCGGAGACTTCAGTCTTACTAGTTTACGTGGACTTCGACAAGTAGCTTGTACCTCTGCTACGATCTTGTGCCCTCGACAAGGTTTTGTAGATAGTCAGGTTCTCATCCTTTTTCATTTGTAGTTGTCTGTACTCAGACAAGTTAGGCTTCCGCTTGTGCTTGTTGCTTGTATGCTCTGAATGATGGGTCATGAGACCCCTGTTTGTAATGAATGCTATGTGGCTCTTCTAAGCTTTTATCTATATGAGTTTGAGTTGTGTTATGATGCCACGTTGTACAGCACATACTTGCATGTTATGCGTACATGTAACTTGTATTGCTATGTGTGGGATCCGACAACCTAGTTGTCTATCCTTGGTAGCCTCTCTTATGGGGAAATGTAGTCTAGTGCTTCCACTGAGCCATGGTGGTCTGCTACATCCCGGGTTACCGGAGTCCTGCTAGCCCAGTACTACTGCTCTAGAACACTTAGACTGGCCGGCATGTGATTCACTTCATTCATGTGGCTGCCCCTTCGGGGAAATGTCACGCGGTGACATCCGGAGTCCTGCCTAGCCTGCTACAGCCCTGGTTCCCGGAGTCCTGTTTGCCCAGTCACTATAGCCCGGATTCACACGCTGCTGACCGACATGCTCGATGTTGTTTCATGTATGCCTGTCCCCGTAAGTTAGCGCCACTTTGGGTTCACGACTAGTCATGTCGGCCTGGGTTCTCTATCATATGGATGCTAGCGACACTATCATATACGTGAGCCAAAAGGCGCAAATGGTCCCGGCCATGGTAAGGCGACACCCGTGGAATACCGTGTGTGAGGCCCCAAAGTTATATGAGGTGTTACAGGCTAGATCGATGTGACATGGAATCGGGGTCCTGACAAACACTATGCCCTTCGGGCTCAAAATCGCCGGGGCCACCTACCAACGCATGATTCAAATATGCCTGGAGAAACAGATCGGCAAGACAGTTGAAGCATATGTGGATGACGTCGTCATCAAAACTAGGCACGTCGAGTAATTGATAGACGATCTACGTCTCACATTTGACAACCTCCGTACACATGACATCAAGCTCAATCTGGAAAAGTGTGTTTTCGGCATTCCCGCTGGAAAACTGCTGGCTTCATCGTTTCTAATAGAGGAATTGAAGTAAACCCAGCCAAAATCCGAGCTTTGTCACAATTGGCTACCCCAACAGACCTGAAACAGGTCCAAAAACTAGCCAGATGTGTGGCAGCTTTAAGCCGCTTTATCTCCAGACTAGGAGAAAAAGCACCGCCACTCTATCGCCTTCTCCGACACACCGACCACTTCGAGTGGACGGACGAGGCAACAGCCGGACTGGAAGAAATAAAGGTTCTTTTAGCAAGCAACCCAACCCTGGCCGCACCGAACGTCGGCGAACCCATGCTATTATACATATCGGCAACGCACCAAGTGATGAGCGCGGTGCTCGTCGTCGAGCGAGAGGAGGACGAACACTAATTCTCGCTTGAGAAGCTGGTATACTACGTTCCACTGTCCTCACACCATGCAAATCCTGGTACCCTCATTACCAAAAGATAGCATACGCGGTCTTCATGGCATCCCGGAAGCTGCAACACTACTTCCAAGAGTGCTCGATCACGGTGGCTTCCGAAGTACCACTGAAGGACATAATAAACAACCGCGATGCCACAAGCCGGATTGCCAAGTGGGCCATTGAGCTCCTTCCATTCGACATAACATACAAACCACACCGGGCCATTAAATCCCAAGTACTGGCCGACTTCGTCGCCGAATGGACAGAGGCCGAACTCCCTAAAGAGTACGGCACATATTCCAACCGGGTCATGTACTTCGATGGCTCCAAAATGCTGGCGGGCAGGAGTGGACGTTGTGTTAACATCCCCCACTGGAGACACAGTTCAGTACGTACTCCAAATATTATACACAGAGTCCAACAATCCAGCCGAATATGAGGCCTTACTGCATGGTCTTCGGATGGCCGTCTCCATGGGCATACAATGCCTGGAGGTTCGCGGAGATTCAAACCTCGCAATATCCCAAATAAATGGAGATTTTGATGCCAAAGATCCGAAGATGGCGGCCTATCGTAACGCCGTTATCAAAATGTCAGCTCGGTTCGAGGGGCTCGAGTTTCATCATGTGGCTCGAGAAAGTAATCAAGCGGCGGATGTCCTTGCTCGCATCGGAGCCAAGCGCGACCCCGTCCCGCCTAACATATTTATGGAAAGGCTCTTCAAGACATCCGTTGTGTGGAAAGGGGAGAGCGGCAACACCACGCCAGACCCGATTATACCCCCAGATTAAGAACACAATACCGATATCATCGGGGGCTCAGCCACCGAAATAACACCATCGGCCCATCTTATCATGGTAGTCATTGCCCCATGGACCGAACCCTTCTTGGCCTACCTTAATAGGCGAGAGCTCCCTGAGGATCAGAATGAGGCTCGCTGCATTGTTCGGCGCTCGAAAGCCTACAAGGTCCACGACGGAGAGCTCTACAAGAAAAGCGCTACCGGAGTACTTCAAAGATCTATCTCCGAAGAAGAGGGACGACAACTCTTGGCTGAAATTCATGCCAGTATCGGTGGTCACCACGCCGCGGCTCGGGCCCTTGTAAGTAAGGCCTTCCGTATAGGTTTCTATTGGCCGACGGCCCAAGCAGACGCACAGGACCTTGTCCAACGTTGCGTCGGATGCCAGCTTTTCGCCAACCAAAGCCATATGCCACCCACCACTCTACAGACAATCCACATCACTTGGCCTTTTGTGGTCCGGGGGCTTGATATGGTCAGACCCCTTAAAGGAGGAAGCCATAAGAAAAAATATCTGCTGGTCATGGTAGATAAGTTCACTAAGTGGATAGAGGCCAAACCAGTCAAAACGGCCGAAGCTGGACCAGTGATAGACTTCATATCCGGTGTCGTGCACCGTTATGGTGTCCCACACAGCATCATCACTGATAACGGCTCCAATTTCACAGCCGATGAGGTGAAAAGCTGGTGTGCTAATCTGGGCATTAAGCTCGATTACGCCTTCGTCTATCACCCGCAAACAAACGGTCAAGTCGAACGAGCCAATGGTCTTATTATGAGCGGCATCAATCCTAGACTAGTGCGGTCTTTGAAGGAATCAGACAAGCACTGGGTTGAGGAGCTGTAGACCATGCCCAATCGCACTACCGGATATACACCCTTCTTCATGGTGTACGGCGCAGAAGCTGTGTTGCCCTGCGACATTATTCATGATTGACCTCGAGTGCGCATGTATGAAGAGAGAGAGGCCGAGCTTGATCGGCAGGACAACTTAGATGCCCTGGAGGTGGAGCGCGATGTCACAAAAGCCCGTTCCACATTTTATCAACAGCAAGCTCGTAGATATCAAAGTAGAGAAGTGCGGGCAAGGACTTATAATGTTGGCGAACTCGTTCTACGCTTGCCAGAGAAGAAAAAGGACAAACTCAAGCCCAAGTGGCAGGGTCCCTTCATCATTGATGAAGTTCTCACCGGAGGAGCGTACCGCCTGCGTGATGCATCAGACAATTGCCTAGAGTCAAACCCATGGAACGCGGCCAGACTCCGAAGATTCTACGCCTAGAGCCAAACTCTTTGTTCGCCTTCTTCTCCCTTTTGTTTCCATTACTTTTTCCTCTCTTTTCGCTTTTTTAGCTTTAAAGCTCTCGTGCGGCTAAACTGCGTAGCTACGACGTACACATCCTTAAATATGTACGCCCATAATACCTGGGGGCTTCTTGTACAGAAGCTTATTATTATTTTCCGCGCATCAAGCTCACCACATATGTGTTTTTTCCTCATATGTACCTTTTCTTCGCCATTATATGCATCGTTATGACTTAAGTTTTGGTGAATCTGGGTTGCCTGGCTCCTGTGCTTATGCCCTACGTTCCCGTTTGTTCGGCTAGGGCATAAAGGGAGCACCTCTGCGATTGTTACTGCCGGGTCATCCGGATGTGTACCTCAGACTGGGTGAAGCCGATAGCTAGTGTTCTTAAGGGAATATTTGGTCGGCGGACTAAAGATGTTTTCACACTCATTACACTATTAACCCCCAGATGTTACGTATATTGCGATTTTTCAATCACAGTTCGGACATGCATATTAACGCATGTTCACCCTGGGAAAGGAACCCTTAACGGAACTATTATCTCTGGAAGATGTTTCTTACAATTACAATGTAATATAACATAGCTAGTCGGATACAACTTGTCTGTTTAAGCAACTATGACCCCTACGCCTGGTTTCCACGCATACCCAGGTCTATCTTGCCGCTCAGGTATTCGGAAACACTCCGTACCTTCGGGTACAAAGGTCGAAGCGAAAAGGTCTGCCATGATGATATGTCAAGGAAAGTACTTAGTCACTGGGACTCAAAAATTTCCTCCTCTATGCCATCTAACAGGCTGTCTAACTTACAATCCTGTTGGGAATATTTTGCGGCTACTTTTACTGGTCATATACCAAACTAACAGGAATTTCTTTTCCATCCGACCCTAGAGGTCCAACCCGGGCCATATGATTCGGATCAAGCATGGTGTACCGTGTCTTCACCATGGCCCAGGCCTCTCACGCACCTTCTCGGCAGGCTGATATCTTCCATAATCGAATACGCTGCCGGGCTCCTTTGAATAGCTCCACGAGCTCCGCCATACTTCCTGGAGGGGAGGCAGATGGCCATAAAGCCTTGGCAACACTCCACATTGCTTGCCGAACTCGCTCGTGCCTTTGGGAAAGCTCTTGTAGCAGGTTACCTTGAGATCCGGACATTTCCTCTTCGGGACGGCCAGTCAACATACCTGCAGACATAAATCTGTCAGTTCCTGCCCTCGCTAAATTATAGGGAGACAGGTTCGAAAAGCATACTGAATATGCCGCCTCGCAGTCTCTTATTCTCCCTCACGGATTCGGCCAGCTGGGCTCGCACGTCTTTTGGTTCCTCGCCCAGTAGGGTGTTGGAATCTTGCAGCTTAATTTTTCTCATCCCTGGCCCATGTCAGCACACGGTCGCCTGCGGCTAGTTGCCTTTTGGCCTCTTGTTCACCTGCTTGTGCAACTTTCATGGCCTCCTTCAGTTGATCCAACGATCCTGCCATGGGAAATACAAAAAGTATTAATATTGCTGGTACATGATTATATTTTCTCGATGGAGGGGAACATTACCAGGCAATGCCTCCTTGGATTTCTCCAGTTCGGCGGTAGCAGTAGCCAGCTGGGTTAGAGCTCTTGAGACAACATGTTGTTCTTCTCTGTGAGTACCTGGTTATACAATGATCCTTAAAACAGTCGTATCAACTGATTCAAGTCTCGGGGGCTACTGGTATATAATTATCAGATTTGTACAAATGTGTACTTACTCGCATATCGTTCAAATGCTGGTATGTGGCTCTAGTAAGCCCGTCTGGAGCAGCTCGGATGTATGCATCAGCCGAGCTGAAGGCGTTGAATGTCTCTTTTGAAAAGCCGGGGTCGCAAAGAGCGGGCCGCCGACACCTATGATTCATGGCATTTTCCACTTCAAAGTTTGTGACGGACACATCATCCTAATCCTCTGCTGAAGGATAATCCGGCGTCACTCCCGTATCAGCCCTCGCCTTTAAGGCAGGGTCGGGAACCTGAATTGTGGAGGCGCGGCCGGTAAGATCCCCGGACATAGTCCCGCAAAGCTTTTCCTGATAAGACACAGCGGAGAATGTCACAGTTCGATGTGACTGCCAGGGGGCATGCTCACAAACCATACCTCTTTGATGAAGGCTCTGTCGTGTTGTCATTCGCCTTCCTCTTCGAAGATTTGCTTGGTGCGGGCGCCGCTCTCTTAGGAGATGCCTCTGGCGCATGTCGAGGCGTCGGGCACCTCCCCTTTGGAGCAAGAAATACTGCGGTGGGTGGGGTGTAATGAGGAAGCTTTCTCGAAGAAGGTGTCTCTTGATCACTTACATGCGAGGGAGGGAGGAGACCGGGATAGTCGGCGGTGATGGCCACTTCCGTGCCATCATAGCTCGCCTGGTAGAACACTCCATCCTCGAGCTCCACGAATATGTCCGGATCCTCTTCGAATCCGGGGTCAAGGTCCCGGTTGTGATCCTCTGGCTGTGGGGCGGGGCTATGGATCCCCTAGGTAACCTTCCGCCATTCCTGTTACAAATGGATGGGTTAATGTCCATTAAAAGTGACTCAGGGAGAGGATTGAGGAAAGTGGTGGGATTAGAACTCACCCAGCTAGGAGGATTGTACATGGAAAATCCATATCGACGTTTAATACGAGTGAACTCCTCTTTC
This sequence comes from Aegilops tauschii subsp. strangulata, assembly GCF_002575655.3. Lineage (NCBI taxonomy): Eukaryota > Viridiplantae > Streptophyta > Magnoliopsida > Poales > Poaceae > Aegilops > Aegilops tauschii. Next base: position 332,629,783 of record NC_053041.3, read on the forward strand.
TCCCCTTTGTACAGTTCGGCCAATATTTTTGCCAAAGCGGCGGGGGTGTCCGGACCCTTCCGACTGCAGCGGGAGGCGTCATCTTCCCCGTTATAGTGCCACATGGGAAGCCCTCTGTATTGGAGTGGCTAAACCCCCCGCAGTATGGAAGTCGCCATTACCTCGACTATTGATAGTCCGGACTGGGAAAGTGTCCTTATCTTGCTCATCAATTGATGGACTTCCGCACTATATTCCTCCTCGATGCTCCGAGGGCGCCAGCTGTGGCGGTTCTTCAACGGAGCATTTGAAAACTCGGGAAGACCCATTCAAACTGGGTCGGGGAGAGCGACGTCCTCAATATAGAACCATTCGGAAGGCCACCCTTCGGACGCCTTCTTCGACATGCCGGATAGGTATCCGGTCTAGGCGATGCGCCATACCTCGGCTCCACCCACTTCGAATATTGATCCCTCTTGGTTACGAGGGACGAGGCAGAATAGTTTCCTCCATAATTCAAAATGGGCCTCACAGCCCAGGAATAGCTCACAAAGAGCAACGTAACCCACGATGTGCAGGATGGAGGCAGGAGTGAAATTGTGCAGTTGGAGGCCATAATACTCCAGAAGTCCTTGGAGGAACGTGCGGATTGGAAATCCGACGCCTCTTAGCAAGTAGGGAACGAAGCACACTCATTCCCCCTGGACGGATTGGGGAAATTCTCCGCCTGAGCCCCGCCGTTAAAGGAAATCAACCCCGCTCGAACGGGGACTAGCTCCGCGGGGGGAAGAAATCCCTGTGTTTGCAGCTTCACCAGCTGACCGTGGGATACGAAACATCTCTCCCAATCGCCTTTTTCGGAGCCGTGGGGACGGGAGGAAGAGCTGGGAGCGCTAGCCATGTTGGAGTGGTTCCTCCTAGCAAGCTCTGAGGATTTTCCGCGTGGTGCGGAATGTATCTGAGATCCAATCTCTTTGAATAGACACCTTTCTTGTATGGCTGGGGTGTTATGTGCAAAAAATACCCTGACCTCTCGTATTCACTCGACACATGGAAGCTGAAGCCGTGGATACACAGAAGCCGATGGGTACGACATTAAATGGAAGGCCGAATACTGCTCTTTGAAGTCATCGGAGGAGGAACCCACCTTGCAATGCCGAAGATAATCTGCACGCCGGACACATCGTCATTGAAAGCCTGGTTCGGGGGCTACTGAGGGAGTCCTAGATTAAGGGGTCCTCGGGCGTCCGACCTGTTGGACGTGGGCCGGACTGATGGGCTGTGAAGATACAAGACCGAAGACTCTCACCCGTGTCCGGATGGGACTCTCCTTGTCGTGGATGGCAAGCTTGGCGCTCGGATATGAAGATTCCTTTCTCTGTAACCGACTTTGTACAACCCTAGTCCCCTCCGGTGTCTATATAAACCAAAGGGTTTAGTCCATAGGGGCAATCATAATCATACATGCTAGACTTCTAGGGTTTTAGCCATTACGATCTCGTGGTAGATCAACTCTTGTAATACTCATATTCATCAAGATCAATCAAGCAGGAAGTAGGGTATTACCTCCATAGAGAGGGCCCGAGCCTGGGTAAACATCGTGTCCCCTGTCTCCTGTTACCATCGACTTTAGACGCACAGTTCGGGACCCCCTACCCGAGATCTGCCGGTTCTGACACCGACAGCGACCTGCCTAGTTTATGGAATCTGCTGTCTGGTTGACCTTTATTATCACTGGCGCCGAACTTTGATGCCCAGGGGATGTAATATGCTGTAATTTCTTTATTGTATAGTCTAGGTTCATTCTTTGTCACGATGCTATAATTTATTTGGCGTTTATGCTGTCATTGCTCTGAGAAAAGGTCGTAATCTTCGATCGCTGCACAATGAGCCAATAGGTTAGGTTTATAAAATAATAATTTCTGTACTAGAACTGTCCGGTCACTAATCACTAGTACGGGCTGAACCGTGGGCTTACAATCATCTTGGGCCATTAGTTAGGTCTAGTCTTAATCTGGCCCACTATTAGTTTTGGGCCTTTAAAAGGCCGAGTAAATCGCGTGCCTTAATTGGGCCAGAAAATTGAATAGGCTTTTAACAGGTTGAAAACTAGATTCAACCTTAATTGTGGCGAACAAATCACGGGCCGGCATCGTGCTGTAATATAAATCGGCCCATTATTGGCCCATTCGAGTGACGGGCCATTAATAGGCTGAAATGTTTTTGGTCCTTGGCTGACCCAATTAGATGACGAGCGGGAAGCACGCCGGATGTATAACGGGCCAAAATTAGGCCCAACACTCTCAAGGGCCTTTAACAGGCTGATAGGCAGTTTGGGCTAGAATGTATCCACGAAGACTACGGGCCATTAAGAGGCTGAAAGTAACTACAGACCAGAATTAGGCCCAGGTGCAACTTGGGCCTTTAAATGGTCGAAAGTTAAACCAGGCCAAAAGAGGCCCATATGTAGACATGGCCGCTGACAGGCCGAAACTAATATCTGGCCGAACTGTTAAACGGGCCATTAAGAGGCCGAAGAGAAAATCAGGCCCCTAATGGCCCCAACGGTATAGTAGCTATTAAAGGGCCGTATCTGTTATGGGCCGTAATTTGGCCCAAGAAATGAAAGTCAGCTAATGGGCCGGATCACGTATGGACCATAATTTGGCCCAAACTATTGCAGGCTGTTAACAGGCCGGATCTGACATGGGCCGTAAACTGGCCCAGAATATTTCAGTCATTTAACAACCCCTATCTTATGTGGGCTATAATTTGGTCCCAAAAATGTTAGCCTGTTAACGGGCCGGCCCATTAGGTCTGACGAAATCTTGTGGGCCTATTCCTGGGCCAGCTTTTAAACCTATATGGGCCTCTATTGGGCCGTCCCACGTGTCAATGTTTCATTGGCGATTCTTTTCAAATGGACGGTTGACATCTGTCCCAATGCCGAGCAGACACGTGGATCGTCTGCGAATGAGAATTTACACGTGGAAAATCGCCATTGGTCTGGACTGTTAACTGGTTATAGGATCCAAACCGGAACCCGATAGCTTAACGGCGACCTGTTATGATGGATGCCACGTGTCGGTTACCCTTGACGAAAGCACTTTTATGGCGCGTGATTTATCGTCATGGAAGTAGACACTTCTGTGATGATAATTTTGGTAATGTCATGGAACACTTCTACGACAACATAGGTATGACTATCTTGATTCTGTCATAAAATCGTCATGGATGTACATGCATGACAGAAAACGTGACCTACTATGACAGACACGTATCATCATGGAAGTGGTTTTTTTATAGTGGTGGAAATGTCATGTGTGTAGTAGCTACCTATGGGTTTATGCATGTAATAGTGTACTTTGGTGTGTGCAAATGTCATGTATGCAGTAGGCATTTATGTAATTGGATGTTTAATTTGGTTATGCAACCATTTCCTTATAAGTGTGTATACATATATATGTTGTTATTCTGTATGCAATCCCAATGCACAACATACACGTCTTATTAGCAGCAATCGTCTGTGTTATTATCGCTCTTCGCACACATTTCTGATTATAGACCTGTTTGCCGCGTATCACACACATCTTGTTAAATTGAACCGTTTCTATTCTCTTGGCTCAATGCAAACAGTTCATCCGACTAAACCGTATGCCATATATCGCATACACCTTGATCTGGCTGACCGTTTCTTTTGTTCCGCCTAATCACAAACAGTTCATCCGAGTGAACCATATGCCGTATATCGCACACACCTTCACCTGGCTGCCCATTTCTGTTCTTCTGCCTCATTGCAAACAGTTCATTGAACTGCACCGGATGCCCTGCATCGCACACGCAACTAAAATCTAAACCGTGTTTGATGCATCCATCATTGCAAAGTTTTGCATCTTTTATGATGGTTTTTTACACCACTGTTTGCGATTATTGCATCACACACAGTATCGTCAAAGGGTCTATAATCGTAGTGTCGCGTTAGCAACATCCTGCAATAGCATCACCGGCCGGCGCCGGCGAGGTCAAGTGCAACCTGATGGTTGGTGGCAGCTCGATCCACTCCTGGATCCTTCTTCTTCCACTTCCCCACTGCCTAACACTGAGCAACAGGGCTAGCCGAGGAAGAGGGTCTGGATGTGGGGATTGAAGAGGGTGTTCCCGCATTCATCGCCTCGCCAAGTGCCAAGGACGAGGATGAGGACACGGGGTGGAGCATGTTATCCCTCTGGTTATCGCCTTCCTTTCTGCTGCTAGGTGAGATTCTTCTCCCTTCTCATCAATGAGAGGTAGGTACATTAGTTGATGTGCCACCTTGCTCCCAGGCTAAGATGAGGGTTTTCTCCACCGATTGTGGTGGTCTGAGTCAGAGATTGACAGCAAAATGCTTGAGGCTACCACACAAAACGTGCTCTCTTGCTGACCTCGAAGTCCAGCCGCAATGGACTGTCTCCAAGGTATCTAGCCCGCTGTTCCTCTTGTTTCAGATCATATGTGTTGGTCTGATGTATGTGTAAGAGAACAAAATTCGAATTGGGGAGGGAGCTTTCAGAGCAATCTAATTCTCATTCCGTATGCAGATTCTTGTTTTTGCTCTTCTCATATTTTAGGCTGGGTGTATAAGAACTAAGCTTGGTGTATTAGCAATGATAGAGAGTTAATAATGCCTTGCATTTTATCTTGCAAAAAAATGCCTTGCATTTTGTTTTTAAAGTGTGGATCATGAGCTATCATGAAGATAGGCAAGCTGCTGGTTTTAGCAACTTGACATTTTTGTACTGATTAGTGAACTAGCAAGATGTAATAGTAATTATTCTACATCCAGATGAATGGGATGGATAGTAGTTCTGCTATGCAGAATGGTAGTGTTTCCTGCACAATCTTCTGTTTGTCATGTATGCCATCACTGAGTATTGTAGAGGCTGTAGTAATCTTAATTTTTTTGGATGCTGTGCAAGTTAAAGATCTGCAAAATAATATGCTAAACTATTATTTGTGGGCCAGGTTAAAGATACCATGTTAGTTTGCTTGGTCTAAGTTCAGAAGCGACAATACAATGTTGTTTAAGTCAAGTTTTTAACTTTTTATATATTTTGATTACTACATCATTATTTATCAACCGAGGCATGGTTGTTGTGTGCACTTCTTACTGATGACGATCCTGGTGTTGTTTTTGTGAGAAAAGAAAGAGACGGCTCGATGTGCATATTTATCTTTATTTTGTTCAATTATAATGGGATGAACTAACTTAATTGACTGATAGTGTTGTTAGTAATGATAGACAATAGGCAATTTACTAGAGCAGTTCAAGAAAGAATACTTCCAGAATCCATCTTGTGATCTATTGGTAACAACACCAAGTTTGTCAGTTTATTCAACCAAACAAAGTGTATAACATGCTTCATTATGCAGGTATAGAAGAAGGACCTTTGCTTAATGGTTGATTTTCTTCTGCTCACGGCAGCTTGCTCGAGGAAAACATGCAAGCCTGACGTGCACTGATGGCACTGCCGACAGCATCCAGGATGGAGTCAACACGACACTCTTTTAGGTCAGAGAAACTGGCGGTGCCAATGATAACGCCTGAATCTTTGTGACTGCAGCAGCCACCATCATATTGTAGCTCAGCCGGACCATGACCAACGATAGGTGACCATCTTCATAAATGTATAGAAAACAATCCATGTATTGCCATGCTTATGTTCTCAAAAGTTTTACATCCTTCAATCCCACTCATTCACAAGACTTAGCTATCATGAGGATGATGATGGAGGATAGCAATGTCTCCATCAGCTACTGCTATAGAAGGTGGAGACAAGTGCCGAGTGATAGTATTGCAGCTATTAATTAAGATCGTGGTTCCTTGCCCCCTACAGAGATCGAGGTCCCTTGGAGGCTACCAATGAGAGGGCCTTCATCACTCGTGCCGATGTTCGAGAAGAACCTGGGCCTGACATGGAACCTAAACATGTGCTAGGTTTGCTTACGTGCCTCTGAATTCTCTGAATGTCAGAAGCACTAAAGTGGGCATTTCCTAATGGCAATATTCGCCTATTTGCTGGTGAGGGTAGGTTCTAGCCCCTCAGTTCTAGCTTCTTGTTGTTTCATTGTATTTAGTTATGATATATTTTTCAACTATACAAGCACTTGGGGAAGTCAGGAAAACTAAACTAAAGACAAACACTTTTACTGGTAATGTTGGGGCTTTTTTTAACTGAGATGTGAAAGATGCATCTTATCCCCTGAGAAATATTCCCTTTAATTTCGTGATTTTTTCCCGACATGCTAATTTAGAGCCAGATATGCATGATTCATCATACACATTGCAGTCAATTATCCATTGGAATCTTTTGTCCATAGAGGTGATTTTGTTTGGACCATGAGTCTAGGTAGTGACATTTGATCGATAAGACACAAGTTTATTTTCTTTTTCACTCAGGGCTACACTAAAGTAAGCATCACCGTTAGTGAAAAGAAGGCATACAAATCATGAAGCTTTTGCCTTGGTTGAGTGCCTCATTTAATTTTTGCTTATTTCATCGAAGGAAGTTATTCAATTCTCATCGAGCTTTCCTTAATGCTTTCCATTGCTAAAGAAGAAATTTAATACACAATATTTTTAATATGTGAGGAGGCGAGTGGAGAAGAAAAGGGGCTGTCAGGTCGGACTTTTGGTGCGTCTCTGACCAGAGATGGTTCGATCCATCCAATGCTCTTCCAAATAGTGTAGTGCAGATTTGCTGACTGGTACAACATCTAAACCTTTGCTACTCTAGCTTCTTTTTACATCTCTTAGTATCAACAAATAAGTTGGTTATGGTATATACTTGAAGATTGCAGCAGGCACAAAATGCTTGGCTAACCACCCGGTTAATTGAGTTGTGCCTATGAATGGTCAGTAGAGTAGTTGCTTTTTTCTATAAAAAAGAGGATCAGTTTGGTTGCCACGTGATTGTAAGGCCAGAATGGTGGTACTAAGAAGTGGTTATGTAACGGTCATATGTGATAGAGGCAAAGGTGTCCCGTCTTTCAACGAGATGGTGTCTATCGTTTTGGAGGAGGTCGACTTTGACGATCCGACAATGAACGTGCGAGGACGTCGGGCCTTAGCAATCGCTAAACCAACTCCGAGAGGTTATTGACCACGCCCGAGCATGATCAACCTGACCACGGAGGTCTGTTTCCTGCAGGCAAATGAAGAACAAGTAAGAAACTAAGATTGCAATCTGGATATTGCGAATATAAGAGGAAAGCTTTATTGATCTTCTGTGACGCCTTTGTCTGGTCGTTGAACACAAATGAAGTACCCGAAGTTGCTGCTATGGCGAACTTTAATCTAAACAAAACCCAAAGTCTAAATGATGCCCTAAGGGCTGTATATATGGAGGAAGAGGGGGGAATTTCGTGGCCCTTGGAGGAGGGGTCCGAAACCAACCCTAACTCTTGTTTCCCCACACATACGGACTCTAAAAACAACCTATATTGAAGTATTTCGAAATTACATGGGCCTGGCCCAAAAATAAGGTGACGCAGCACCTAGAATACCCTCTGGAGGAAATTTATGAAGTGGCATCTTGTATATTTCATCCAAGGCTTCATGCACTCATTATGGTGGTTTCATAGTCCTGAAATCATCAATTGAAACTCTATTCTTATCTCCCTTGCGCATGCCATCAACTCCATGCTTGTTCTTGCTCCAATGTTCATCCTTCTCCAAGCTAGGCCCTTCATTTGTAAGCAAAACAAATGTATCCAATTTAGGCAGCATCATATTCTCATGAACATTAGAATCATTACCAAGAAACGAAAGTACCTGGTAGTTTAATTGGCGTGCGTGAGCTCTAGTAATTGGTCCATTATGTATAGTAGCAAGGGCTGTGGGTGTAACAATGGTATTGATGTCCTCATCATCCTCCCCTTCTTGAAATGAAGTCGTCCTCGACGGAAGCTCATCTTCCTCACCCAAATAAGGCTTCAAATCTGCAATGTTAAAAGTGGAACTAACCCCAAAATCTGCAGGTAGCTGAAGTTTATATGCATTATCATTTATTTTGTCTAACACCTTAAAAGGGCCATCAGCACGTGGCATTAGATTTGATTTGCGCAAATCAAGAAATCTATCCTTACACAAATGTAACCAAACAAGATCTCCAGGTGCAAACACAACATGTTTTCTACCCTTATCTCCCGCAAGTTTATATTTAGCATTCATATGCTCAATGTTTTCCTTAGTTAACTCATGCATTTTTAAAATCAATTCAGCATGTTGTTTAGCATCAAAATTAACCTTCTCCGAAGATGGAAGAGGCAACAAATCAATAGGTGCACGAGGTAGGAAACCATACACAATTTCAAAAGGGCACATCTTAGTACTAGAATGCAATGAACGATTATAAGAAAATTCAATATGAGGCAAGCATTCTTCCCACATTTTCTTGTTATTCTTCAAAATAGCCCTAAGCATGTTAGACAATGTTCTATTGACTACTTCAGTCTGTCCATCAGTTTGGGGATGACATGTAGTACTAAAAAGCACTTTAGTCCCCAACTTAGCCCATTAACATCTCCAAAAGTGGCTAAGAAATTTAGTATCACGATCTAAAACAATAGTATTTGGCACACCATGCAAGCGAATAATTTCACGAAAGAACAAATCAGCAACATTAACAACATCATCAGTTTTATGACATGGTATAAAGTGTGCCATTTTCAAGAACCTATCCACGACAACAAATATGCTATCCCTCCCCTTCTTTGTCTGAGGTAAACCTAAAACAAAGTCCATAGATATATCCTCCCAAGGAACACTAGGTATAGGCAAAGGGATATATAAACCATCAGGATTGAGTCATGACTTAGCTTTTTGACATGTAGTGCAGCGAGCAACAAAACGCTCAACATCCCGTCTCATCTTTGGCCAAAATAAATGTGTAGCAAGTATATCCTCCGTCTTCTTCACGCCAAAGTGTCCCATTAGTCCTCCTCCATGCACCTCCTGCAACAACAAAAGACGAACAGAGCTAGATGGAATGCATAGCTTGTTAGCACGAAACACAAATCCATCGTTAACGACGAACTTGTTCCATGTTCTACCTTCTTTACAATTCTGCAATACATCTTTAAATTTAGCATCATGCACATATTGATCTTTGATGGTCTCCAAACCAAATATTTTAAAGTCAAGTTGTGAAAGCATAGTATAACGACGAGACAATGCATCAGCAATAACATTTTCTTTACCCTTCTTGTGTTTAATGACATAAGGGAAAGTCTCAATGAATTCAACCCATTTAGCATGTCGACGGTTCAGTTTTGCTTGACTTTTAATGTGTTTCAAAGATTCATGATCAGAATGTATAACAAATTATTTGGGCCATAAATAATGTTGCCATGTTTCTCAGGTACGAACAAGAGCATATAATTCTTTATCATAAGTAGAATAGTTCAGACTAGGCCCACTCAATTTTTCAGAAAAGTATGCAACAGGTTTGCCATCTTGTAATAACACACCTCCTAATCCAATTCCACTAGCATCACATTCAAGCTCAAAAGTCTTATTAAAATCAGGAAATTGGAGTAAAGGAGCATGTGTCAACTTATCTTTCAATACCGTGAAGGCTTCTTCCTGTGTGGTACCCAAAACAAAAGGCACATCCTTCTTTGTAAGCTCATTGAGAGGTGCAACAATGGTGCTAAAATCACTCACAAAACGCCTATAGAAACGAGCGAGTACAAGAAAACTCCTCACTTGTGTGACCGTTTTGGGCTGCGGCCAACTCTCAATAGCTTCAATCTTCCAATGAAATCACATAACAACATAGCCAAGAAAAGATACTCGGTCGGTGCAAAAGGTGCACTTCCCAAGGTTACCAAACAAACGTGCATCACGTAGAGCAATAAAAACAGCACATAAATGTTCCAAATGTTCTTCCAAAGATTTGCTATAAATCAGTATAGCATCAAAATAGACTACCACAAATCGTCCAATGAAATCACGTAAAACTTCATTCATTAGGCTCATGAAAGTACTAGGTGCATTAGTTAACCCAAAAGGCATGACTAACCACTCATATAAACCAAACTTCATTTTAAATGTTGTTTTCCATTCATCTCCCAATTTCATACGAATTTGATGGTATCCACTACGCAAATCAACTTTGGAGAATATTGTAGAGCCACTCAATTCATCAAGCATATCATCTAGCCTAGGAATAGGATGATGATAACGAATAGTAATATTGTTAATGCCTCTACAATCAACACATATACGCGATGTACCATCCTTTTTAGGCACTAGTATACTAGGAACAACACAAGGACTAAGAGATTCGCGTATATAACCTTTGTCGAGCAGCTCCTATACTGTCGCATAATCTCCTTCGCCTCCTCTGGATTGGTACGGTATGGTGCACGGTTGGGTAGCGATGCATCGGGAATTAAGTCAATTTGATGCTCAATCCCTCGAATAGGTGGTAATCCCGGTGGAACGTATTGTGGAAAGACGTTAGCGAGCTCCTGCAAAATGTTAGTCATAGCAGTGGGCAAAGAGGAACGCACGTCCTCGAATGAAAATAATGCCTCTTTGCACACAAAAGCATAACAAACAGATTTGTTGAAATCTAGCTCATCAATATCAGATTTTGTGGCAAGTAAACATGCACTTTTCAATTTAATTTCAGAAGCAACACTAGATGGTTTATTATTAGGTTTCATTTGTTGCTCAAATTCTTTTGCCACAATCTGATTTTCACTCTTATTTTTCTCCTATTTTGCTTCATTAGCTCTATTAATATCATCTTTCAAAATGGACTCAGGAGTCATAGGAAGCAAAGTAATATTTTTATCCTTATGAAAAAGAGTATACTGATTGTTTCTACCATGGTGTGCATAATTTTTATCAAATTGCCATGGTCTACCAAGTAATAAGGAACATGCTTGCATAGGTACCACATCACAATCAACATAATCAACATATGTAGAGATACTAAAATGCACACGAACAGTACATGTTACCTTAACCTTTCCGCTGTTGTTGAACCATTGGATGTAGTAAGGATGTGGATGTGGTCTTGTGGTGAGAGATAGCTTCTCCACCATCTCCATGCTAGCCAAGTTGTTGCAGCTCCTTCCATCTATGATGACGCGAACAGAACGTTCCTTCACAACTCCCTTTGTATGGAACAAATTATGCCTCTGATTTTGCTCAGCTTGTGTGACCTACACACTCAAAACACGTTGAGCAACTAAACATTCATACCTGTTGGCATCTTCAGGAGCCATGTATTGCGTCTCATGATCAGAATCATCTCCACCTTGTTCTTCACGTGCAATAAGAGCCAAAATCTCCTCATCATAGTCACTAGCGGACTCATACCCACCATCCTCAGTAGCAATCATCACACGCTGAGATTTGCATTCTCTCGCATAATGACCCCTTCCCTTACAACGATGACAAATAATATCACTTGTGTGCCCTGTTGATGCCATGGAAGAAGAAGAGCTCTGTGCAGGCCCGGCAGGTGTGCTCTTGACAGATAGTGGTGGTTGTGCCTGCTTTCTTGTATCACGGTTGGAGGTGGCACTTGATGGAAGTGATGGTGCAGTGGAAGTAGAGGATGCACGTGGTGTCCATGATGAAGGCCGACCTGCAGAAAAGTTAGTTCGCGCCAATGCCTGTCGATCCTGCACATTACGTTCACCTTTACAAGCAAGATGAAATAAACGAGTGATATTATTATACTCCTTATACTCTAGAATGGTCTGAATCTCTCTATTTAATCCACCCATAAAACGTGCAAGCATAGCTTCATTATCCTCAACAATACCACATCTAATCATGCCAGTTTGTAATTTCTGATAATATTCCTCTACAGAACTTTTTTCCTTCTCTTAAATGCTGCAATTTTTGAAGTAATTCACGTTGATAATATGGTGGAACCCAACAAGTACGCATAGCAGTTTTCAAAGCAGCCCAAGTAGTTGGAATATTATTCAGATATAATCTACGATGTTCAGACCACCACACACAAGCAAAACTAGTGAAAGCACAAAGTGCAGCAACAACACGTCTCTCCTCGGGATACTCTAAACATGTAAAACATTTTTCGGTTTCTAACTCCCAAGTAAGATATATATCAGGAACATATCTACCCTCAATGGTGGAATATTCAATTTTAGTTTAGGAAGATGGTCATGATCTCGTACCTGAGCTGGTAATGCTGCCCTACCATTGCGATTATTTGCATGTGGACGACCTGGTGCTGGTGGTTGCACGTAGTTCTGAGTTTAATCAACCTCATCCTCGTATTCTCCCGCATAATCATCCTCCTCCTCATCAGCAGCAGGAGCCGCAGAAGTATCAACAGCAGCACCAACAGTTTGGCCAGGCTCAAGAGGGACACGGCTCGCTCGGCGGAGGGCTGTTTCGTGACATGGAGGTAGTCGTCGTCGTTGTTGTTGTTAGAGAGGTGTAGCAGGTGCAGCCGGTGGTGGTGGTGGAAGACGTGCAAGCAGTTCATTAAATCTGTTATCAAGCTTTGTCTCGAACGAATTCTCAAGGCCAGTTATCTTATCCATGGCCTCTTCAAAATTGTTCAGCACATCTTGCACCTGTTCAGTTATCATTTGCTGAAATTTATCATGCAACTCCTTATTTGTCATGTTCTCCCAGTCAGTCTCATCGTGAACCTGCCATGGTTAGGAGCAATAGAAACACACAAGAATATGATCCTACAGACTACTAGAAAAAGGTGGTGGTGGGTGTCACAAATCCGTCAAACAAATCTCAAATTCTTACCAGTTCTTACCCAGCAGCAGGCGGTGATCGGCAACTGTTGTAGTCAAAACTCTCAAAGCTTGGATAGAGCGATTACCAAGGAGAGTGAATGCACGACGTAGATGTATGTGGAGCTAGGAAGGCTTACAATATGGTAGCAAAAAGGGTCAGCAATAATCAATTCAGAGATGCAAATGTTGAATAAATGCTCAACGACGGTACTGTGCTGGTCCTAGGCTAGACCGTGCTAGAGACGCGAGCCTAGAACACTAACAAAATCACAGCGCTGCACGTAAACAAGGGAAAAGCACACTCTGGATTTTTTTCGCTCTGTTTTTTTTGTGCTCTTTTTTGCGCTCCTTTTTTTTGCAAAAAATCACTATAATGGCGAGTGTCTCAAAACTCTTCCCAAGTCAAAATGATAGGATGGCACAGAATTTTCTTGATTATTTTTTGGAAATCAGGGCAGCGACGATGAAAAAGTGTGAAAAAAATCACTATGATGGCACGTGGCTAAAAAGACTCAGAAAAGCCTAAAAATAGGATAGGGAAATAATATTTTTGGTCGCCGAAATTTTGGCCTAAAAACTGCTCGGGGGTCTCCAGACTCTTTTTTTTAAACACGAATCGGAAATTAGATGGATCTCGAAAACAAACCTAATATGAAAGGAACTCGGGTTGGTGGTGGATATATAGTGGTAGGATATGGCAGCGGTGGTGGTATATGGCAGCGTTGGTGGGATATGTCAGCTGTGGTGGTATATGGTAGTGGTGGTACGATATGGCAGCGTTGGTGGTATATGCCAGCGGTGGTGGATATGGCAGCGGTGGTGCTATATGGCAGCAACGATGAAGATGGTGCGGCGGCAGCGTGACAAACTGTGATAGAACTCGAAACTCTAAAGGACAAGACGCTAAGACCAGCAACTTGACACGACGATGCAACCGCAAATTCAACAAAGCAAAACCCTAAAAGATTATGCAAAGGCTAAGATTGGTTCGAATATGATGAACTAACCCAAATTTTTTTGGCTTTTCTATGCACTGTAGGTATGAAGAACAGACTCGATCAAAACTATGAAAAACTGTAAAATCTCACCAAGCAACCTGGAAATCTGATACCACTTGATAGAGGCAAAGGTGTCCTGTCTTTCGATGAGATGGTGGCTATCGTTTTGGAGGAGGTCGACTTTGACGATCTGACTACGAACGTGCGAGGACATCGCGCCTTAGCAATCGCTAAACCAACTCCGAGAGGTTATTGACCATGCCGGAGCATGATCAACCTGACCACGAAGGTCTGTTTCCTGCAGGCAAACGAAGAACAAGGAAGAAACTAAGATTGCAATATGGATATTGCGAATATAAGAGGAAAGCTTTATTGATCAAGGTGGGTTCTCTGACGCCTATGTCTGGTCGTTGAACACAAACGAAGTACGCGAAGTTGCAACTATGGCGAACTTTAATCTAAACAAAACCCAAAGTCTAAACGATGCCCTATGGGCTGTATATATGGAGGAAGAGGGGGGAATTTCGTGGCCCTTGGAGGAGGGGTCCGAAACCAACCCTAACTCTTGTTTTCCCACACATACGGACTCTAAAAACAGCCTATATTGAAGTATTTCAAAATTACATGGGCTTGGCCCAAAAATAAGGTGACGCAGCACCTAGAATAGCCTCTGGATGAAATTTATGAAGTGGCATCTCGTATATTTCGTCCAAGGATTCATGCACTCATTATGGTGGCTTCATAGTTTTGAAATCATCACTTGAAACTCTGTTCTTATCTCCCTTGCGCATGCCATCAACTCCATGCTTGTTCTTGCTCCAATGTTCATCCTTCTCCAAGCTAGGCCCTTCATTTGTAAGCAAAGCAAATGTATCCAATTTAGGCAGCCTCATATTCTCATGAACATTAGAATCATTACCAAGAAATGGAAGTACCTGGTAATTTAATTGGCATGCGCGAGCTCTAGCAATCGGTCCAGTATGTATAGTAGCAGGGGCTGTGGGTGTAACAATGGTATTGATGTCCTCATCAATATGTGTTGTGGAGTTGGAACTTGATTCTTTTGAAGTTGGAGTGGCTATGTTGTCTATACATACATGCTGCCCACTTAATTCAGATTTTAGTATACTATTTAGAATAGGGGTGGAGCATTGTGTTTTATTCAGAACTAGAACTAGAGAGAAGGGAAGAGTTGCCATCATGCCATTTATTTGTACTGCATGGTCCCATTGTCGATTTTCTGAAAGTGCATTAGCCTTTTCTTAAAGTACATTACTCTCTTGTTCTTGGAATAGTAGATTGATGCTCCCTACCTCAGGTTTAACAATGCATGTCGGTTGGTCGGTGTACTAATTTTGATGCTTCTTGATCCGTGTACTAATTTTGATGCTTCTTGATCGGTGTTTCGGAAGCCATGGGCTTTTGTGTATTTGCACAAGCTTCCTTCATCTTTACTATTTTCTATCTTTACTGTTTCTTTGATATTCCCTTGTAACTGTGATGCCTCGAGACTGATGCGCCAGGTGTCTTCCGTTTATTAGCCGCCTTTGCATGTCATCATGTGCATTTCATCTACATGTTTTTCAAACTTGCATCCGTTCAGGTCTCCCAGTTCTGTCCGTTGTCCGTTCTGAGTCCGAACACACTTGCACGCGCCCGTGGCACCTCCGAATATTACTTTTTAAGTGGG
The DNA here is from genome assembly GCF_002575655.3 of Aegilops tauschii subsp. strangulata. Taxonomy (NCBI): domain Eukaryota; kingdom Viridiplantae; phylum Streptophyta; class Magnoliopsida; order Poales; family Poaceae; genus Aegilops; species Aegilops tauschii. The sequence goes on from NC_053041.3 coordinate 332,645,233, forward strand.
ATAAAAATGTTCTCGGAATGGGTTGACAGTTGGCTGGCGGTCTTGGTTTATTGTAGGTAGACCGCCTGCCAAATTTTGTCGCATTCGGAGTTCGTTTGATGCCCCAATGGATAACATATAGCAGCATTATAGCCTGTTTATTCGTCGGATATTTTCGTTCTACGAAAACTATTGCCGGACTGCCTTCTCTTCTCTCCTCTCAGCCCAAACACCCTCTAACACAGCCCACTAACCCCACCTTGGCCCAGCTAACCTCCCCCTCCGACCGGAACCGTTGGATCGCAATCGGAGGGCTCCAAAACACCCTCATACCCTTACCTTCCCTATATATAGACCCACACCCTCCCAAATTTGGGCTAAACCTACCCCTAGCCCCCAAACCTCCAGCCGCCGCATCCTCCTCAAAATCCGCGCCACCACCAATTGTTGATGTGTCCTCCCTCAGACGCCACATGCACTGCCGCTTCCCACCAACCAAAGCGCGCCACCTCGCTGCGCCAGCGCCCCTCCGGCCAACCAGGGAGCGCTATGTCGCCTCCGCACTCCACCCCGCGGCCGCGGCCTGCAGAGCCCATCGCAGGCCCGCGCGAGCCCGACCGCGCCCGCCGCCGCAGCCCTAGTGCCCGGCTCCCTCCCTCAATCACGTCTTGATGGGAGAGGAGCCCGAGCTCCCGAACCCCGCCGCCCTGCTGGCTCACCGCCGGGGAGCCGCCGAGGACCTCCGCCGCCCCTCCAGGCCAGAGCCTCGCCACGCCCTGCCCTTCTCCTCCTTCCGCTCTCTCCCTCACTCGGTTCCTCTCTCTCGTAGGAGAAACCGCCGCCGATCGCCGGAGTTGATTGAGCCGCCATCGCCGAACTCGTCGCCGACCTTCTCGCCCTCAAACATTGCCGGATCTGGGACCCCCACGCCCGGATCTACCCATCCTCGTCGGTCCCATGCCTCCGCGCCGCCTCGCTGTCGTGTGCCCCTCCTCCGGTGTCCGCCCACTGCCGCCATGGCCTCCTGCCTTGTGCCGGCATAGGAGGGAGACGCCCGGCCTCCTCTGCCTCCCTGGGCCGGCCTGCTCCGTCGGCTAACCCGATCCTTTCCCCGACCTGGGCCAAAGCCCATGGTGAGCCCTGCACTTTGGCGCCCAGGCGTCTTTTAACTATCTAGTGCTCATTATCGGCGTCCTGGGAACGGGGGCACCCAGACTTGCCTGCCTGCGGCCCACGGCATGGCTCCACCAACGGCCCGGTATGGCCCAACTTCGGCAGCAACAGCTCAAGACCCTCGCGAGGGGCCAAGCCTCACGAGCCGGATGACACCAAGACCTCCCTGGGGGCGGCCTCGCTAGGCTGGCTCCCGAGGAGAGGAGATATCAATGCAAGGGGCACCTCGCGAGGTTCGCATGATGTGAGCCGTGACGACCACGGCCAGGCGGGCACTAGCGGGTGCATTGTACCGGTTTCCTCTTTGGTTCTAAAGAGGCAAGCGCAGGCGAGGAGTCCCGAGGCATTAGGCAAAGGTTTCCATATCGGTGCAACGAGACCAAGACCAGCAGGACGGAGGTCATCGCGGAGCCCACGATAGCGTCACCACCAGAGCCTTTGGCAGGCGAAGACTAAATTTGTCAGGATAACTTGTACTAGTTGTCCCCCTTGGCCGTTGTGGGATCCTTTCCCGCCTAGCATTTGGGAAGAGGATCGGGGCCTCTATAAATAGGACTAGCCACCACCATAGGGGGGACTCCTCTTGGACGGATCATTCGGATCTCCCTCACACACATCATCTCATCGAGCACAAGAAGACCTCTCCTCCGGAGGCTGTTCGTCCCTTGTACTAGTTCATCCATAGCCTTCAAGGCAATCCACCACCACCACACTGGACTGGGGTATTACACCACAACGGTGGCCCGAACCAGTATAAACCTCTGTGTCTCGTGTTCCTTGGGTTCGTCGAGCTAGGTCGTGAGATCGTTGAGCGAGGGAACTAGCGAGAGAGAGAGAGAGCGAGAGAGAGAGAGAGAGAGAATCCTTCGTGCGCACCCCAGAGTTTGAACCTCACAAGGGTTTGCCGGAACCCTGAATCTGACATTTGGCACGCCAGGTAGGGGTGCACCGGAGCTTCGTCTCTCCGCCATCTTAACCTCTCCATCCGGCCCCCATGGCCGGCGCCGCTCCTCCGACTGGATCGACGGACGCCCGCGACGGCGGCATGGGCCTCAAGGCCCTCACCCCCACCTTGCAGCAAGTGCAGTGGCCGCACAAGTTCAGGCCGGAGATGCCGCCTCGCTATGATGGCGCGGCGGATCCATCGGCCTTCCTGCTAGCCTACGAGGAGGCTGTTCTAGAAACTGGAGGCGACGACAAGGTCATGGCCAACTGGTTCCCCATGGCTGTCGCTGGCGCCCCGCGTGCCTGGCTTCTCAACCTGCCAGGATCTTCTTTGGCTTCCTGGGAGGAGCTGCGCGGCCTTTTTGTCGCACGCTTCACGACGCCGGCGCCCCTCGTCGTCGCGGCCCTCCTCGGCGGCTCGCATGCACCGCCCTCGGACCATCACGTCAAGCAGTTCTTCCGCCAGATTGGCGCCGCCTCTGTGCAGCTGGGAGCCCCTCCGGGATGGGCGGCGCCCAAAGGCCGACCTCACCTTCGACTCGGGGGACCACCCCGCAACCACTGCTGGCTCGGGCGCGCTCCCGATGCTGTGCACACCCACCATCTGCAATGTGGCAGTGACCAAGACCCTCATCGATGGCGGAGCTGGCCTCAACGTGCTCTCCATTGAAGCTTTCAGCTTCCTTCACGTACCGTACGGCCGGGTCCACCCCAAAAAGCCTTTCTCCGGAGTCGGCAGCGGTTCCACTAGCCCCCTGGGGCAAATACGCCTCCCGGTCACCTTCGGTACCCGTGACAACTACCGCACCGAGCTTATCGACTTCGACATCGCTCGCATCGGCCTCCCGTACAACGCCATCCTCGAGTACCCTGACCTGGCTCAGTTCATGGTAGCGACCCATCCGGCGTACAACCTCATAAAGATGCCAGGGAGTAGCGGCGTTCTCACCGTGGCCGGGGACACCAAAGAAGCCCTGACGGCCCTCAAGCTCGCCTTCAGGGCCGCCGCGGCATTACGCCCGGCCGACGGAGCCGCCCCGGGGGCTAAGGGGGCTATGCCAGCCAAAAAGAAACAGTTGTTCACTAAGGATCGGGCCGAGACGAAGCAAGTGCCGGTTGAGGAGGACGGGGCCTCGGAAGCCACCTTCACCATAGGCGCCGACCTTGACCAGGAGCAAGAAGAGGCATTGGTGAAGTTCCTGCGCACGAACAAGGAGGTATTCACCTGGGAGCCCAAGCAGCTGGTGGGGGTCCCAAGGGGGTAATCGAACATCACTTAAGGGTGTGCCCCAATGTGCGCCCCGTGAAGCAGAAGGCACGACAACAGTCTACGGAGAAGCAGTCCTTCATCGTCCAGGAAACCCGCAAGCTGCAGGCGGCGGGTGTCATCCGTGAAGTCCGGTACCCAGAGTGGCTGGCGAACCCCGTCGTCATGCCCAAGAAAGGTGAGAAGGAACGCATGTGCGACGACTTCACCAACCTCAACAAAGCCTGCCCTCAAGACATGTTCCCGCTTCCGCGCATCGACCAGGTCGTCGACTCCACCGCCGAGTGCGACCTGCTATGCTTCCTAGATTCTTTCTCGGGTTACCACCAGATCAAGATGGCGGTGGAGGACGTCGAAAATACGGCCTTCTTGACCCCTTGTGGGGTGTACTGCTATACCTGCATGCCGTTTGAACTGTGCAATGCTGGGGCGACCTTCCAGCAACTGATGCACATCGCCCTGCGCCAGTAGCTCGGGAGGAACACTGAGGCCTACGTCGATGACATCGTGGTAAAATCTCGGGAGGCAAGGACCCTCATTCAGGACCTGGAGGAGACCTTCGCTAGCCTGCGCCAGGTGGACCTGCGGCTCAATCTGGAGAAATGCGTGTTCGACGTCCCCTCCGGCAAGCTGCTAGGTTTTCTCGTGTCGCACAGGGGGATCGAGGCGAATCCGGAGAAGGTCAAGGCGATAGAAGACATGAGTCCGCCGCAAACTCTCAAGTTAATGCAAAAGCTCTTGGGCTGCGTGACCTTGTTGGGGCACTTTATCTCCAAGCTGGGGGAGCGCGCCCTGCTGTTCATCAAGCTGATGATGAAGAAGGGCCCGTTTGAGTGGACCCCGGAGGCCGACCTGGCATTTCAAGACCTCAAGAGATACCTGACCAGCCCGCCAGTGATGGTACCGCCTCGTCCCGTCGAACCCATGGTGCTCTACCCGGCCGCCACGCCTCACTCGGCCAGCGTGGGCGGTGGTGGGCGTCCGGGAGGAGCGCCAAGACAAGGGCCCGCCGCGCAATGCCGCACTTTCAGTGGGGACAATGCGGCACCAAGACGGCGCCACTAAAGCCTTAGCGACACTGGCAGATGATCAGGCCCCACGAGACAACGTTCCTGGGACTGCGGTGGCCCCGATGGGTGACCACGCTCCTCAGGTCCCACGGCCTCAGGAGGCGTCCCAATCTCCGGAGGCCTCGGGCTCCATCGACGCTCCCGCTGTCATCGAGCACCCGGTGTACTTCGTCAGCACGGTGTTATAGGACGCAAGGGCACGTTATCCCATGCCACAGAAGCTTCTACTCGCACTCCTACTGGCCTCACGCAAGCTGCGTCACTACTTTCAAGGCCACCCTATTAAGTTTGTCTCAGCCTACCCACTGGAGAGAGGGTGCTCCGGAGCCCCAACGCTGCGGGAAGAGTCGCCGACTGGAACATCAAACTGCAGGCGTTTCACCTGGAGTTTAGCACAACCAGGGTCATCAAGGGAGCCGCCCTCGCTGACTTCGTGGCGAAATGGACCGACGCTCCGGAACCTGAAGCGGGTGAGAACCGATCCCTCTTACCAGGAAGTGAAGCGCCAGATGGCTGGGTCATGTACTTCGACGGTCCGTTCACGCGCCAGGGCGCGGGGCCTGGAGCTGTGCTCATCTTGCCCACCCAGGACAAGCTCTACTATGCCATGTAGCTCTGCTTCCAGCAGGGCAAGAAGGTCTCCAACAACATCGCGGAGTATGAAGGCCTCATCGTCGGCCTTAAGGTTGCGGTAGCCTTGGGAGTGAAACGCCTCACCATCAAGGGTGACTCGCAGCTCCTCGTCAACTTCTCCAACAAGATATACGAGCCAAAGGACAATCACATGGAGGCATACCTCATGGAGGTATGCAAAATAGAGAAGCAATTCTTGGGCCTAGAACTGCAGCACGTGCCCCGCGACACGAACAAGGAGACCGACGAGATCGCCAAGAGGGCGTCCAGACGCGTGCCTCAGGAGCCTGGCATCTTTGAACAACGACTATTCAAGCCTTTAGCAGCCCCTCTGGCTATGGGATCGGCGCCACCTCGGGAGGGGCTTCCCCCACCACCAGCCTCGGGGCCCCCTGCCTGCGGTCCAACCTTAGGAGCACGCCTGCTCCTGGCGCTCGAGCCTCAGGAGGGGTGCTGGACCGAAGAGTTCAGGGCGTACCTGGTGCAAGGAACATTGCCAGAGAAGGAGGAAGATGCAGAGCGCGTGGCCCGGCAGGCTACTGCGTACTGCATTCAAGACGGTGAGCTGTATCGAAAACGGCCGAACGATGTTTCCTTGTGGTGTATCTCCAGGAAGCAGGGATGCGAGCTGTTAGCTGACATACACGGTGGGGATTGCGGGCATCATTCGTCGTCGCGCACTCTGGTGGGCAAGGTGTTCCGTGGCGGATTCTACTGGCCCACGGCGCTCAACGACACAACCGAGCTATTGAGGTCTTGCGAGGTATGCCAGTTCCACGCCAAGCAAATCCACCAGCCTGCTCAGGGCCTTCAGACCATTCCGCTCTCTTGGCCATTCGCGGTCTGGGGGCTGGACATTCTGGGTCCGTTCCCTCTACCGCTACCTCTACATCACCATCAACAAGTTCACCAAGTGAGCAGAGGTGGAAGCCGTCCGCACCATCCCAGCCGGTTCCGGAGTCAAGTTCATCAAGGGCCTCGTAAGCCGGTTCGGAGTCCCTAATCACATCATCACCGACAACGGCTCGCAGTTCACTAGCAACCTCTTCAAAACATATTGTGCTAACCTTGGAACGCAGATATGCTACGCCTCAGTGGCACACCCCAGAAGCAACGGCCAAGCTGAACGCGCCAACGCGGAGGTCTTGAGAGGCCTCAAGACAAGGACCTTCAAGAAGAAGCTCGAGGCTTGCGGCAGGGGCTGGCACGATGAGCTCCAGCCTGTGCTCTGGTCAATCCGCACCACCGCCACCAAGCCAACGGGCGAGACTCCTTTCTTCCTCGTCTATGGAGCCGAAGCGGTCCTCCCTCATGAGGTCAAGCATCGCTCCGCGTGGGTCTTGGTGTTTGACGAGGAGCGCTAGGACGCCATGTGGGGGATGGACCTCGTGTTGGGGGAGGAATGCCGCCGCCAAGCCTCACTCCGAGCGGCAAGGTACTAGCAGGCACTGCGGCAGTACCACTGCTGCAGCGTCCGCTCCAGGACGCTTGAGGTGGGGGATCTCGTCCTGAGGCTGGTGCTATCTAGGGAAGGGCTGCATAAGCTCTCACCCATGTGGGAGGGCCCGTTTAGGAATGCCCGCATCTCCAGGCCAGGCGCCGTGCGCCTGGAGACGCAGGACGGGATCCCATCCAGAACGCCAGGAACATCCAGCACCTCCGGAACTTCTACCCATGAAGCAAGGCCCAGTGCCTATGAAGGTATCCGCCCATGACACTCTCACATAATAATGAGTGGCCCCGGAGTCTCCGAAGTGCCGCCATCGGGCCTCGAGCTCCCTCCCACGTCCTAGTGGCAGCACTTCGCTACACGCTGGTGAGAAGACTAGACTAGGTGCCGGACGCGGCTGTTCATTTGCTTCTATAGCTGGTTTGCAACATTTTTAATGGAATTTGGAGTTCTGGTGCTCTTTTCAATTGCTTGGCTGGGTTTCCCCTTTCCTCTTCTTTGATCTCTTCTTCGTTTTGCGCCAGGGAGGACGGCAGTTGCCCGACGCTCTCCCTCGTGCGCCTCGCGCGGGGGCTACTGGGCAGGTGTGTGCGTGCGCTGGGCTAGCCTAAACCACGGACACACCCCGCCAAAGCCCTGTCGCTCCTGATCTTCGGCTCCCCTGATCTTCGCGAGGCGCCCTCGATTGAGCTCGTGATTGGCGGACCCTCCTGAGTCCGTGCCCCACGGGTACCGCGACGCGGTGCATTAGGCCATGATTAGCCCATACCCGAGGCCTCGCGTAAGGAAGGGTAAGGCACCCGACGGACGCCCTAACGGATTCTGCAGCCTTGTGACACCCCCCGAAGTCAACGGCCCCTACGTCAATAACGAAGGGGCCTCACCAGGTGCCAGAGGACGCGCCCTCACAAGACAGGAGCCTACCCCGGGTGCATCAAGCTAAGTTATCTTTCTACGTCTACATGAAGCACGAATACCACAACACAACACAGGAACAATAAGCATGACATAGCAGCACGAAAATCACGGTTCATTACACGCCCTCGCAGGGCCCCATACCTGTTTCTTGAAATGCAGGAAGAAAGGAGAGGATGGGCAAAAGAGGCACCCACGCCTGCAGCAACTCACGAGGGTCGGCTCCCAGCGCCCCCCCCCCCGACTCAGCCGGAGCCCTCCTCGCGCTTCACCGGGGCGTGGCGACGGGTCGACCCGCCACCATCCTTGAAGCGACCCCGACGACGTGGCGGCTGGTTGTAGCCGCTGCTGCTGGATCTTTAGCCGGAGGAGGAGCCGCCGCTGCTGGATGAGCCACGGCCGTCGCCGAGGGCGAGTTCGCCCTCACCCTCGTCACGGCCGTCGCCAAGGCCAAGCGCATCACCGCCGCTCCTGTCTTCGGGGCAGCACCCTGTGCGGCGACCATCTTCCCCGAACACCCTCACAAAGAGGGTCGTGGCGCCGTTGTACTTGAAGTGGAGGGTTCATCGCCAGCTCAGGCCGCGCGCGCGGGCAAAGGTCTGCCAGCCGCGGGCCAGGGCCACATTGCCCATGACAGAGACCTCCACCATGACCCATGAAGCCTTGCTGCAGTAGCCGTCGGCTTCCAGCCAGAGTCCGCCAGGACCCGTGGCCGGCAACTCGCCGGCAAAGCAGCGCCCAAGCTGGAGCCAGGTGCCAGCCGGGCTCTCCGACCACATGACGAACTCCGGCAGCGCATCCGCCGAGTGGAAGAGTGGCCGGCGAGGCCGGGCAACCATGGCGCACCTCCCCTTGTCAGGAGGACCGCCATGTCTCGGGCGACTCCCGTCGCGAGAAGAGACGCTGCTACAGCCACCAGGGACGGCACCGGACCCCGAAGAAGTCTGCCCGTGCCCCCGAGGAATAACAGCCGAGGTCACGGCGTGCTTGCGAGGGCGACCACGCCCCCTTTTGGGCGGGGGCGAGCCGGTCCCCTCCTGGCAGGCCTTTCCTTTCTCCGCGGCCGAGAACCTCCTCGTTGGCGCCATGGGTACCGCGGCAAGATGGCGAAGCAAGGAGGAAGAGGAAGGAGCGCGTAGCGAGAGGAAGGAGATGAGCAACGGGGGCTTTGCCCCTCTCCTCATTTATAGCCAGAAGGAGGTCAACCGCCGGCCTCCACGATCACACGCAATGATGGTTTTCCTCTGCATGCAGCAAGGTCTCGTCAAGTCGGGAATGGTTGCCGAGGCAACGTGGGGAGGCGGAGGCGCCCATGTCCTGTTAATCGCCACGCGTCGACAAAGGCCGCAGGTGGTTGGGGCCCGTGGCGCTCCGCACTTGCCCTTTGGCTTCGCCTCGAAGCCGAGTCCGAGCGCGCCTTGGGCCCGGGGGCTACTGTCGGTGTCCTGGGAATGTGGGTACCCAGACTTGCCTACCTGCGGCCCACGGCGTGGCTCCACCAGCGGCCCGGTACGGCCTAACTTCAGCAGCAACAGCTCAAGACCCTCGCGAGGGGCCAAGTCTCGCGAGGCGGACGACACGAAGACCTCCCTGGTGGTGGCCTCGCTAGGCTGGCTCCCAAGGAGCAGAGATATCAATGCAAGGGGCACCTCGCGAGGTTCGGATGACGTGAGTTGTGACGACCAAGGCCAGGCAGGCGCCAGCAGGCCCAGTGTACTGGTTTCCTCTTTGGTGCTAAAGAGGCAAGCGCTGGCGAGGAGTCCCGAGGCATCAGGCAAAGGTTTCCATATCGGTGCAATGAGACCAAGACCAGCAGGACGGTAGGATGGAGGTCATCGCGGAGCCCACGGTAGCGTCACCACCAGAGCCTTTGGCAGGCGAAGACTACTTTTGTTAGGATAACTTGTACTAGTTGCCCCCCTTCAAACTTGGCCGTTGTGGGATCCCTTCCCGCCTAACATTTGGGAAGAGGACCGGGGCCTCTATAAATAGGACTAGCCACCACAATAGGGAGGGACTCCCCTTGGACGGATCATTCGGATCTCCCTCACACACATCAGCTCACCGAGCACAAGAACACATCTCCGCTGGAGGTTGTTCATCCCTTGTACTAGTTCATCCGTAGCCTTCGAGGCAATCCACCACCACCACACTGGAGTAGGGTATTACACCACCACGGTGGCCCGAACCAGTATAAACCCCTGTGTCTCGTGTTCCTTTGGTTCATCGAGCTAGGCCGTGAGGTCGTTGAGCGAGCGAACTAGCGAGAGAGAGAGAGAGAGAGAGAGAGAGAGAATCCTTCGTGCGCACCCCAGAGTTCGAACCTTACAAGGGTTTTCCGGAACCCAGATTCCGACACTCGCTCGTTTTTTTCTTCAGAAATGACTAAGTCCCTGATTTGCTATGTCATTTATGCATGTTTGTGTGACCATAACTTTGTGCATATTGTACCGATGATGATGATCTATATATGTATATCCATCTACTCTTTGTGCTCTTAATGATGGTGGTTGTTGCATTTAGGTTAGGGTTCTTCTACATGTCATAATCTCTGTCGCAAAAGTGCTTGCTGATGTTAAGTGCTGAAACTATTAAAATTGCTCTTTTGTTATTTTTGTGTGGTTTAATGCATCTGTCATATGAGCATCTTGTCAACATGTGTTTGGTGATTTTTTATGTCCTCTTCCTGCTGGTATTTATTTCATGCCATCATATGTCCTGATGTGAGTGCCATGAGATTGCAAACCTGCCTAGTCAATGTTGCTGATTTCATACTTGTTAATTTCACCAAGTTAAAACTGTCTGTTATAAAACTTGTCAACTTGTCACGATGTTTGCCACTAATCCATTGCTCATATGCATATGATTCTTTGATGTGTATTTCTCTATGTTATGTGTAATTTGATCACATGCCCTTGTATGCCATGTATACTTGCTGTAGCCTCACTTAACCTTGCTCTCAAGTTGTCATCATGCTAAATCTGTCAATCTGTTAACAGCATGTTCTATTTTGCAAAGCTCATTGTTATTAATCTATGCATCTTATAAATTCTGCCAATGGATTAATTGGAAGTGTATCATTTCTAATATATGCTCATGTCCTTTGCATAATTATTAGAATTGTTATGCTTGTTGTTATGTGCCTCCAAAGTCAGCATCATAAGTCTGAGAATCAGCTTATTTCATGTTTGCATCTTCTCTTGATGAATGCCATTGGTCTAGAGGTTATATGGAGATGTTTAGTAACATGTTTTGCCACGTATAACCTGTACTTTCATGCCATGCTATTTGTTTCCATATTATTGCACTGTAGAATGTTTGTTTCATGCCTTGAACCTGTCATCATGTTAACTCTGCTCACATGTATGCCCTGTTTTTCACCAAGTCCTAATCTGTGTTATAAAGTTGCTTGTTGCATGGATCATAATAGATTAATATTGATGCCTATGAACCTTAAACTTATATATATTTGAAGCATGTAATCTGTACTTCAAGTGCATGTCATGTTTGTGCCAATCTTGTTCTTGTAGCTTGTTGTTATGTTGCTTGCAAGATGCCTAGTTACTGTTTTGGGCATATTGTGTCTTAAACTTGTTTCGTGTGTATGTGTTGAACCGTGGCTCCGTTTGGAGATGATCTATATGAAACTTGCTTGGTTTTGCATGTAGTTTCATCATGTAATGTTGCGTCCTCGAGTTGAGTATGTGTGTTTGATGTTTGTATGCATTTTGCATCAATGCCATGTTTAGCTTGTTTTGCATCAATGCCTCTTGTATGATATGAGTGTTTGCTTTTTAGTTTGCCACAATCATCCTTGCTGTAAACACCTTTTGAGAGGGACACACATTAATCATGAATTTATTAGAATACCCAATGTGCTTCACTTATATCTTTTGAGCTAGGTAGTTGCTCTAGTGCTTCACTTATATAATTTTAGAGCACGGTGATGGTTTTATTTTGTAGAAATTGATGAACTCTCATGCTTCACTTATATCATTTTGTGAGTATTGAAACAACATGGTAATTTTCTTAGGTTATGAATTTAGTCCTAATATGATAGGCATCCAAGAGGGATATAATAAAAACTTTCATATAAAGAGCATTGAATAGATGAGAAGTTTGATTCCTTGCATCTGTTTTGAGATATAAAGATGGTGAGATTAGATTCATGCTAGTGTGTAATTGTGGATTGGTAGAAATACTTGTGTTAAAGTTTGTGATTCTCGAAGCATGCACGTATGGTGAACCGTTATGTGATGAAGTTGGAGCATGATTTATTTATTGATTGTCTTCCTTATGAGTGGCTGTTGGGGACGAGCGATGGTCTTTTCCTACCAATCTATCCCCCTAGGAACATGCGTGTAGTAGTTTGTGTCGATGGCTAATAAACTTTTGCAATAAGTATGTGATTACTTTGACTAATGATGAGTGCATGGATTATACGCACTTTCACCCTTCCACCATTGCTAGCCTCTCTAGTACCGCACAACTTTCGCCGGTGCATTAAACCCACCATTACCCTTCCTCAAAACAACCACCATACCTACCTATTATGGCATTTCCATAGCCATTCCAGGACATATTGCCATGCAACTTCCACCATTCCGTTTATTATGACACATACCATCATTGTCATATTGCTTTGCATGATCATGTAGTTGGCATAGTATTTTTGGCAAGGCCACCATTCATATTTTTTATACATGTCACTCTTGATCATTCCACATCCCGGTATACTGCCGGAGGCATTCACATAGAGTCATATCTTTTGTTCTAGTATCGAGTTGTAATCCTTGAGTTGTAAAGTAAATAAAAGTGTGATGATCATCATTATTAGAGCATTGTCCCATGTGAGGAAAGGATGATGGAAGCTATGATTCCCTCACAAGTTAGGATGAGACTCCGGACTTAAAAATATATAAAAATAAAAAAGAGGCCAAAGAGCCCAAAGTAAAAGAAAGAAAGAAAAGAGGCCAAAGAGCCCAAACAAAAAATTAAGAGAAAAGGAGAGAAAGGACAATGTTACTATCCTTTTTACACATTTGTGCTTCAAAGTAGCACCATGTTCTTCATGATAGAGAGTCTCCTATTTTGTCACTTTCATATACTAGTGGGAATTTTTCATTATGGAACTTGGCTTGTATATTCCAATGATGGGCTTCCTTAAATCGCCCAAGGTTTTCATGAGCAAGCAAGTTGGATGCACACCCACTTAGTTTTCTTTTGAGTTTTCATACACTTATAGCTCTAGTGCATCCATTGCATGGCAATCCCTACTCACTAACATTGATATCTATTGATGGGCATCTCCATAGCCCGTTAATATGCCTAGTTGATGTGAGACTTTCTCCTTCTTCTTGTCTTCTCCGCAACCACCATATTCTATTCCACCTGTAGTGCTATATCAATGGCTCACACTCATGTATTGCGTGAAAGTTGAAAAGGCTTGAGAACATTAAAAGTACGAAACAATCTCTTGGCTTGTCATCGGGGTTGTGCATGATGAAATATTTTGTGTGATGAAGATAGAGCATAGCCAGACTATATGTTTTTGTAGGGATAACTTTCTTTGGCCATGATATTTTGAGAAGACATGATTGCTTTTTAGTATGCTTGAAGTATTATTGTTTTTATGTCAATATTAAACTTTTGTTTTGAATCTTATGCATCTGAATATTCTTGCCACAATAGGTAAGATTACATGGATAATTATATTAGGTAGCATTCCACATCAAATATTCTGTTTTTATCATTTACCTACTCGAGGACGAGCAGGAATTAAGCTTGCGGATGCTTGATATGTCTCGAACGTATCTATAATTTTTGATTGTTCCATGCTATTAAATTATCTATTTTGGATGTTTTATATGCATTAATATGCTATTTTATATTATTTTTGGGACTAACCTATTAACCTACAGCCCAGTGCCAGTTTCTGTTTTCTTCCTTGTTTTTGAGTTTTACATAAAACGAATATCAAACGAAGTCCAAACGAGCTGAAACTTTACGATGAATTTTTATGGACCAAAAGAGAACCCCAGAGCATCGGAGCCAGGCCAGGAGGTGGATCGAGCGTCCCCTTGACGTGAGGCTGACGCCAAAAATTCCTATAAATCCCGATACCCCCAGAAAGAAACCTAGATCGGAAGTTCCGCCGCCTCAAGCCTCTATAGCCACGAAAAGCGAATCGGGAGCCCGTTCTGGCACCCTGCCGGAGGGGAAAACATCACCGGTGGCCATCTTCATCATCCCAGCGGTCTCCATGATGAGGAGGGAGTAGTTCACCCTCGAGGCTGAGGGTATGTACTAATAGCTATGTGTTTGATCTCTCTCTCTCTCTCTTTCTCTCTCTCTCTCTCTCTCTCTCTCTGTCGTGTTCTTGATTTGGCATGATCTTGATGTACCACGAGCTTTGTTATTATAGTTGAATCATATGGTGTTTCTCCCCCTCTACCTTCTTGTGATGTAATGAGTTTTACCTTTGAGGTTTCATTATTATTGGATAGAATTCTATATTGAATTTGAGAGCGCTTGATGTATGTCTTATGTGGGATACCCGTGGTGACAATGGGGTGTTCTATTGATTCACTTGATGTATGTTTTGGCACTCAAATCGCGGATTCCCGAGGTGAAATTGGGGTAATCTATGCATAGGGGTTGATGCATGTTTTCGTCCTTGTTTCTCCGGTAGGAATCTTGGGGTACTCTTTGAGATTCTTTGTGTTGGATTGAATATTATGAATCTGAAGTTGTTTGATGCATATTGTATAATTGACACCACGAATACTTGTGGTGACATCGGAGTATCTAGGTGACATTAAGGTTGATTGATGTGTGTCATATGATGTTATTTTACCACAGACTCTAGGGTTGTTTGTGATACTTATAGGAATAACTCAATGGATTGATCGGAAAGAATAACTTTGAGGTGGTTTCGTGCCCTACAAGCAATTTCATCTTATGTTCTTCGCGGTAGGATCTTTGGAGTGACTCTTTGTCGCACATTGAGGGATTGCCATATGTTTTAAAGCATTGCAATATCGTTTTTGCTCAGTTTTGTTACTTGCTACCTTGCTATTTTTATATTTTCAGATTACAAAAACATATATCTACTATCCATATTACACTTATATCACCATCTCTTCGCCGAACTAGTGCACCTATACAATTTACCGTTGTATTGGGTGTGTTGGGGACACAAGGGACTCTTTGTTATTTGGTCGCAGGGCTGTTTGAGAGAGTCCATCTTCATCCTACACCTACCACGGATTGATAAAGCTTAGGTCATCCACTTGAGCGAAAATTGTTACTGTCCTACAAAACTCTGTGCTTGGAGGCCGAACACGAGTCTACAATAAGAAGGTTGCGTAGTAGACATCAGCCACCGCTGTTGAGGATATAGACCTTAGAGTCACCCGCCAGGAGGGGCCGGGTTACTCTAATGGTCATTACCAGAAGCCCGGAGCCAAGCTTGAAGACGATGGGCCGGAGATGGGCTTAAGACCCGGATATGGCTTAAAGCCCGTAGTTACAATCGTTATTATGGTAGAACTTGTAGTGCAAGGCAAGTATGATTGAGAGTCCGAGCCGGACACTCTTATGAGCCGGCCGGGATTCTGAGGGCTGCTAGGCGTCAGCCTCCCTATATAAGGGGACGACCCGGCAGCGGTTTGAGGACAAGAACAATCTCATCGAGAGCCGGGCATAGCAGTTTAGCTCCCTGGTGATCGTAACCCTAATCAATACCACCTCAACTGGACGTAGGCTTTTACCTTCACCGTAAGGGGCCGAACCAGTATAAACCCTCGTGTTCCTTGTCCCACATTAACCCCTTCAAGTTTCCTAGTTGCGATGGCTCCACGACTAAGTCCTAGTTCGAGGACATCTGCCGTGACAATTCCACGACAGTTGGCGCCCACCGTGGGGCCAGCGCACGGTGGATTTGAGTTCTTGAAGGGCAGCTTCGAAGGGCTCAAGGGATATGTTGTGGGCCAGATGACCAAGAGTCGTCGCGGCAAGCTCTACATCGACGATGCAAACTGGGGCCCCGACGCCAGCTCAATTGAGTACGGGTACCGGGTCCCCTTCGGTGGAATTCATGTCTTCATTGGCAAGATTGGTGAACCGGGCCCTAAGCCGGGTCTCTGCGCCGATCTCGTCGAGACGGCTCAGCTTGCGCGACCCGCCCGGGCCCGGCCTGCCTTAAGGCATGCTTTTGTGGGGTGTATCCATGGAGGACTCTCTGATCGATCTGGATCTGGTGATGAGACGGCCGCCGGTTCTGACGGCGAGTCGGCCACCGATGAGTCAAACTCGTTGTACCAACTTCAGGATGGTAGGCTCATGGGTTGTTCCGATGGTGACAGTATTCCGGACCTGTTTGAGCCGCCAAATCAGGTTGGAGTTTTTATGGCTGGTGCGCAGCCTGTTCAGAACCCCGCTGCTGGAGCGGGAAACCCGGTGCCTTCTCCGGCTCAGGTGCTAATGGATCTCACGGACAAGATGACGGCCCTGTTAATCGCCACGGTTGACCCGGCGGATCAAGCTCGGCATGACGCGGAGGTGGCGCGGGTAAAATTGGATCTAGTGAAGGCTAAAGAGGATCTTGCAGCGGAAGGGATCAGGCTGGCTGCGGAGAGGGCGGCTCTCGATGCCCAAACTCAGCTGATCCAGGCGCAGTCCTTCCAACTCATGATGGATCAAAACGCGGCCAATGAGGTCCTGAGAAGGAGGCATCAAAAGGCCCAATCTCGACTCCCTCCGGTTTACGATCCACGCAACCTCTTCAACACGCCAGGTGCAGGGTCTAGCAACCCGCCAGGGGTCATAGCGCCCGGGTCTGGACCCCTTATTCAGCCACGAGTGATGGGGCCTCCCCAGGTGCCCCCTGCCTCGCCTCAGCATGTGCCAATACCTCCGGGTCATTATAATAACCCGCTGGAGAACATGGTCGCTGCGGCAGCACGGCTGGCGGCTCTACCAGTTGACGGCGACTCCCCGATGGCTATTGAAACCCGCCGGGTCAGGGAACTCCTTCAGACAGCATTGGCGCAGCAAGAGGCGTACTCCTACAGCCGGGACAGGATCCACTCGACCCCTCGTCCAGGCCAGAGCCCGAGTTACAGCCGGCACATGGTCTCAGCAACCGGCTCAAGTAACGTCCGACGCCATGACCCGCCCCCTGGCCATGGCCCGGCTCATAATGGAGCCTTTTATGCAGCAGACCAAGCACGGCAAGAGGCGGAGCAAGTGCCTCAATTGACGGCTTACCAGACCCCCCCGGCTTATCCGACGACTTCCATTGATGTGGGTATCCCTACCAGGACCGGGGGAGTCCCTTGTTTAGTGCTAGCTATCCGTAATGAACGTCTACCTAAGGATTTCAAGGGCCCTAGGAAGGTGCCTAACTACACAGCCGACTTACAACCCGCAGCCTGGATCGAGAGTTATGAGATGGCTATGGAGCTGCTAGAGGTCAGTGAGGCGGCCATGGCCAAGTATTTTACCATGATGTTAGATGGGACTGCCCGCACTTGGTTGAAAGGGCTACCACCAAATTCCATTGGGTCTTGGGCTGAACTGAAAGCCCGGTTCATCCGAAACTTCAAAGATACCTGTAGGCAGTCTATGTCAATTGTGGATTTGACTAATTGTAAGCAGCAGGAGGGTGAGTCTACGACACATTGGGTTCGCCGGGTTAAGGAGATCATACACTCGTCAGACAAGATGGATGCCGGCTCAGCGGTTTTAATGCTGGAGCAGAATTGTCGTTTTGTGCCCCTGAAGATGAAACTCGGGCGGCTTAAGCGCGACTGCAGTGATATGGGTACACTAATGGCAGCTCTTGTCAAGTACGCCGATTCTGATGGTACCAAGGATCCCCCTTCAGATGATGAAAGGACAGGGAAGGGAAAGAAGAACGGCAACAGCAAGGGTCCTCAGTTTAACCCGGGGAACCAAGGGGGAGGCAAGCGCAAGGCAGATGGCAGCCTAGAGTTTGTGGCCAACGCCAGCGCACAAGGCAATAACCAGCGACGCAAGGGGAGGCCCCCTCCCCGAGGCGGCGGGTCAGGACCTTCACTGGAGCAGCTGTTGAATGAGCCTTGTCCGAGGCACGGCTCTAGAGAGAAGCCGGCGACTCATCTATGGAAGGATTGTGCAATCATGAAAGCCTTTAAAAACTACAATGGCCCGGGCGGCAGCTCAGGCGCCAGCGGCTTTCATGGCCCGGGGGCGGCTCAAATTCCGGTCCACAGAACGGCCAAGGGGGCTTTAATCAACAGTCTGGCCAGGCTCATCAACAGCAGCAGGGGGTTATCAGACCAATCCAAAGCAGCTTAGCGGTGGACAGTATCATGTGTTTACCACTAGTTTGTGCAAGCGAGATCAGAAGCTTCACAAGAGGGCTGTGAATGCTGTTGAGCCGGCAGTTCCACGCTACTTGCGGTGGTCTGAGCAGCCTATAGTATGGAGCAGGGAGGATCACCCTCCCCGGGTGGATAACCCGGGCCACTTGGCATTAGTGGTGGCCCCTCAAGTGGGAGGATATAAGTTCACAAAAGTGCTCATGGATGGAGGCAGCAGCATCAACATCCTCTATTATGAGACTTTCCGCCGTATGGGGTTGGTTGATAAGAACCTCAGCCAGTCCAACACTATCTTTCATGGTGTAGTACCTGGTAAGTCGGCTTATCCAGTTGGCAAGATCGAATTGGAAGTGGCCTTTGGTGATGAGAACAATTACAGGGTGGAGAAATTGACCTTTGAGGTGGTCAAGATAAGAAGTCCATACCATGCTATATTTGGATGGCCGGCTTACACCAAGTTTATGGCACGGCCGTGTTATGTATACTTACAGCTCAAGATGCCGGGTCACAATGGGACCATTACGGTTCACGGCAGCCGGAAAGTGGCTCTGGTGTGTGAGGAAGGCGATGCGGCTTATGCAAAGTCTGTTTGTGCTACAGAGGAGTTGAAGTTCTACAAGGACAATGTTGACCCAATAGATATGACATCTCTGAAAAAGCCAACTACGGAGAGTGAGCCGGCGATGAAATTTAAGTTGGCTGATGAAACTAAGCTTGTTGATTTTGTTCCAGGTGATTCATCTCAGCAGTTTAGCATCAGTGCCAATCTGGATCCAAAATAGGAAAGCGCGCTCATCGAGTTCATCCGTGAGAATAGGGACATCTTCGCATGGAAACCTTCTGACATGCCAGGTGTACCTAGAGAACTCTCTGAGCATACTCTCAATGTTGATCCGAAATTTAAGCCGGTCAGACAGTTCCTTCGGCGGTTTAATGAAGAGAGGCGGAAAGCTATTGGCGAAGAAGTGGCCCGGCTCTTGGCGGCCGGGTTTATCGTTGAAGTCTTTCACCCAGAGTGGTTAGCTAACCCGGTGCTCGTACTCAAGAAGAACGGCACCTGGCGGATGTGTGTGGACTACACGGACTTGAACAAGGCTTGTCCGGCTGATCCTTTTGCCCTCCCCCGTATTAATTAAATCATTGATGCTACGGCAGGTTGTGCACGCTTAAGTTTCTTGGATGCTTATTCCGGATATCATCAGATTAAGATGGCAGTTAAGGACCAGGAGAAGACGGCGTTCATCACTCCCTTTGGAGCCTTCTGCTATGTGTCTATGCCCTTTGGACTCAAGTGTGCACAGGCGACTTACCAGCGTTGTGTACAGAACTGTCTTCATAAACAGATTGGGCGCAATGTTCACGCTTACGTGGACGATATTGTGGTTAAGTCAATAAAATAGGAAACCCTGATAGATGATTTAAGGGAAACCTTTGATAATCTCCGGGTCTATAAGATGATGCTTAACCCGGCCAAGTGTGTCTTTGGTGTTCCTGCAGGCAAACTCTTGGGCTTCTTGGTTTCTGACAGAGGCATCGAGGCTAACCCGGAGAAGATTAAGGCCATCACCTCCCTGGCTAAGCCGGCGTGTATAAATGACGTTCAGCGCTTGGCGGGTCGCATCGCTGCTTTCAGCCGGTTTATAAGCCGTTTGGGTGAGAAGGCCATGCCCTTATATCAGTTGATGAAGAAAACTGATAACTTTGTCTGGAATGATGCACCTAATACCGCCTTTGAGGATTTGAAGAAGCAGCTGGCAGAGCCCCCAGTCCTTGCTGCTCTGGTTGATAAGGAGCCCTTACTACTGTATGTGGCGGCAAACGCACGAGCCGTCAGTGTGGCTATTGTGGTGGAGCGCCAGGAGGAGGGTAAGGAGCATCCGGTTCAGTGGCCGGTTTATTATGTCAGCGAAGTGCTTATCGAGTCCAAGCAGCGGTACCCGCATTGGCAGAAGCTGGTATATGGTGTATTCATGGCGAGCCGGAAACTTAAACATTATTTTCAGGGTCATCCCATCACTGTGGTCAGTTCTGCCCCTCTTGGTGATATCATTGAAAACAGAGAGGCCACAGGGAGAATTGCTAAGTGGGCTATAGAGCTTGGACCTCATGGTCTCAAATATGTGCCATGCACTGCTGTTAAATCTCAGGCCTTGGTGGATTTCATCAATGATTGGACAGAGTCACAAGTGCCCGAGCAAAAGCCGGATAACACGTATTGGACTATTCACTTCGATGGGTCCAGGCAATTGGAGGGTTCAGGGGCTGGTGTTGTATTGGCTTCCCCTAAAGGTGACAAGTTCCATTATGTGCTACAATTGATGTTTCCTTGCACTAACAATGCGGCTGAGTATGAGGCCTTGCTCCACGGTCTTCGGATGGCTAAGGAGATGAGCTTGAGCCGGGTAAGGTGCTTTGGTGACTCAGACTTGGTGGCTCAACAAGTATCAGGCAAGTGGGACTCTAAGGATCCTCTCATGGCGGCTTATCGCCGCGAGGTTGATACAATTGCTGGGCACTTTCAGGGCTACCAAGTAGAGCACATTGATCGCAGGAAGAACGAGGCGGCTGATGCTCTAAGCCGGCTAGGCTCTCAGCGAAAGCCGGTGCCGCCTAACACTTTCCTGGACGTCCTGTATAACCCTTCGGTTAAGTTGCCTACAGAGGAAGACCTGGCTGTTCCTGACCCGGAGGCACGATTGGTGGCGGCTCTTCATGTCATACCAGACTGGACAATGCCATATCTGGCTTATATGACCCGGGGCGAGTTGCCTGAGGATGAAACTTTGGCCAGGCAAATAACCCGGCGGGCTAAGTCAATGATCATTATCGATGGCGAACTACATCATCGCAGTGTTACGGGAGCATTTCAGCGTTGTGTCTCCCCTGAGGAAGGTCAAGAGATCTTGCGTGAGATCCATGAAGGGGATTGTGGCCATCATGCCGGCTCAAAGTCCCTTGTGGCCAAGGCTTTCCGTCATGGTTTTTATTGGTTGACGGCTCATGCTGATGCAGAGGACTTGGTCAGTAAATGTGATGGTTGCCAGAGGTTCTCACGACGGGCTCATGTACCGGCTCAGGAGCTGAGGATGATCCCAATCACTTGGCCCTTTGCGGTCTGGGGGCTTGATATGGTTGGGCCTTTTAAAAGGTCCAAGGATAAGAAGACCCACCTCTTGGTGGCAGTGGATAAGTTCACAAAGTGGGTGGAAGCTGAGCTAGTTAGCAAGTGCGATGCAGCCACGGCGGTTCATTCTATGAAAAAGGTGATTTTCCGCTTTGGCTTTCTACACAGCATTATAACTGACAATGGCACTAATCTCTCCAAAGGCGCCATGGAAGAGTTTTGTCAATGAGAGCATATCCGACTCGATGTTTCCTCAGTGGCTCATCCGCAATCCAATGGTCAAGCTGAGAGAGCTAATCAGGAGATTCTGAAGGGCATCAAGCCCCGGCTTTTGGTCCCTTTGCAACGGACGCCGGGTTGTTGGGTGGAGGAATTGCCCTCCGTCTTATGGAGCATCAACACTACTCCTAATAGGTCTACAGGCGTTATGCCTTTCTTCATGGTTTATGGAGCAGAAGCAGTCCTCCCCAGTGACATCCGTCATGACTCACCTCGCGTGGCGGCTTATGTTGAGACGGATAATGAACAGGCGCGCCAAGATGCTCTTGACTTGTTGGACGAACAGCGTGATGTGGCAGCAGCCCGTTCAGCGATTTTCCAACAAGACCTGCGCCGTTATCATAGCCGCCGGGTCAAATCCCGGGTCTTCCAGGAAGGCGATCTCGTGCTCCGGCTCATCCAGGATCAACCAGATGCACACAAGTTATCCCCACCTTGGGAAGGGCCCTTTGTGGTCAGCAAGAACTTGCACAACGGGTCATATTACCTCATTGACATTCGGGAGCATAAAGATTCACGTAAGTCGGAGGAGGAGAACCGTCGGCCGTGGAACATAGCTCAGCTTCGGCCTTACTACACTTGAGCCACCGGTTCTCGTGGTGTACATATTTCTCTCAGCCATGTATATATTATGATAAGCAATAAAGCAGGACCTCTGTCCTTTTTTCTCCTCCAAATATGCACGTGTTGTTTTTATTATAAGATTACATGATGACTTAAAGGAGGATCCGGCTTATAATCGTATTCGAATCTAGCCATAAACAGAAAAGTCACTTGGGGGCTTCCTGTTCAAACATGGGTCGTATTCGAACCAAAGAGAACATAGCCGTCGATACCCATTTGATTGGCAAAGTGCCGAGCTCATTGGGAGGTTACCTTTGGTCATATTTGAATCATAGTTTAACCCCTCTGAGAACCGACGTGGATCGTATCCGAATCAGCGTCGTTAAACAATTCTTAAAATCACTTGGGGGCTTCCTGTTCAAACATGGGTCGTATTCGAACCAAAGAGAACATAGCTGTCGGTACCCTCTTGATTGGCATCGCCATACCCACTGGGGGCTATATGATCGTATCCGAATCTTAGCTTAACCCCTTTGGGCCGGGTCTCTGGTCGTATTCGAACCGGAAGCCCCTAAGTTCTTCTGCTTTGTCACAAGTTTACTCTGATTATGTCAAGATGTGTACGGCCGGGTTTCACTTTGCCGGCTTAACTTTGGTTTACAGTGTTAGTTGAACGTCATGGGCATCATTAAGGCAAGTAAATCGGAGTTAAGATACCAACCTTGTTACCCGGGTTATCTAAGCCGGAAGTATGCTCACAGGCTGCTAAGTATGTTATTACGGTTGTGTTAAGGATATAATTAAGGGCCAGTCTTTTTTGATTCATATTCCGGGTTATCTATCCAAAACACCTGATTCTCAGGGCGGTAAGCCGCCTCGAGACTTGTGATTTGCCTTTCTATGCAGGATACTTAAAGACACCTCTTTGAGGTTGAGAAAAACAAAGGGATAATTATGACCCGGAGAAACATCAAAGAGACAACTTCAAAAGACCTTGGCATTCAATACGTGCACGATGGCACGGCAGTGATAGACTGTTGCACCTACTCTATTACAAAACTCATCAAGTCTAAAAAGGGTGGAGCATTGTTTGGTAACTAAACCGCCAGCCGAGTTACGATGCCCGCTGAGTGGAAGTCTCCGGCTCGTTCCTATCCTCTCCTCCGGCTGATCCCAAGACCTGGAAGGTTGATGACTTCCAGTCGATGCCGCTGAGAGCCTCGAATTGGGCCTCTTCGTCAATTAACCCGGCCGGGTCAATCTCCGGGGCGAAGGTGTGCTGACGAGCCGGCGGGATCAGATTGAGGGCTTCATAGCGAGGGGTTGGAATCCTCTGATTCTCCGCGTCATAACCCGGCTGGTACTTGGTCAGATCTGTGTCGTTCCCGATGAGGGTGGCCACCGGGCGTACAGCCTTCACGCACGCCGCGAAGTCCTTCTGATCGAAAGCTGAGCCATCTTCCTTCAGGCTTGGATAGCCAAGGGCGATGTCCGCCGGGTCTAACTCCGGCAGGAATGCCTTGGCCCGGCTCAGCGCGGCGATGGCTCCGGCTCTTGCAGAAGCCCATCGCAGCTCTTGCATCCGCTGAGGCAGAACGGCGAGCCGGCGCAGGACTTCTGCCAGGTGAGTCGGCACCTCGTTGGATAGGGCCACCACAGCTAAGGCACGCTGTGACCCGGTGTAGAGCTGCTCCACCAGGGTATACACGGCCTTTAGCTTGGTGACCACGCTCTGGTTGAGGTTGGCACTTCTGGGACCTGTTTAACAGAATCAGGTAAGTCGGCGACAAGGATGAATCATGAGATGTAAACATTCTAACATTGGTGAAAGCTGGTGAGGCGACTTACCGAAGATGGCGGCCACCATTTGGGAAACCTGGCGCTTTAGGCCGGAGAGTTCGGCGGTCTTCTCAGAGAGAGACTTCTCCGCCTGTTCCGCCCGGGTCACCAGTGCGGCCTTCTCTTCGGCCCAGGCTTTCCACTCAGCATCAAATTTTGTCTTCAGCTTCTCTTGAGCGGCGATGCTGGATACAAACTTGGCGTTTGCCTTCCGGGTCTCCATCTCCTGCGTCTTCAACCGGCTCTTGAGATCCGCAAGGTGCGCCTCTAGCTTCTTGCCAACAGCCTGCATAAATTTCCGGGTTATTAACAGTCATTATATAAGTCCCAAGTGTTTTCCAAGCAAAGACACTTGGCACTTGGGGGCTAATGCATATTGAACGTATCTATCTACATACTACCGGCTCAATTGAGTAAGCCGGAACCTAAGTCTACAACATATTCAATCATAAGTCGTCGACTTGGGGGCTAGCATGGCAAAGGTAACTATGCAGTAAGTAAGAAGATAACAGAAGGATACCTCAGATTTTTGCTGGATCTGGTTTACCATGGCGACCTCGGCGTCCCGGCTCTTGTGTACTTGGCTGATATAGCCAGAGACGAGCTCTCCAATGCTCAGGTTGGTGTAGCTGGAGAGGTCCAGATTCGCCCGGTGGGGCTGCAGCAATTCCCCCTTAGCGGAGCACTTGGCTAACACGGTCGGTCTCCCCGGCTCAACAAACTCCGTCCGGGTGATTACCACGTCCGGGTCGTCTGTTGGTGGAGCTGAGCCGGAGGCCTCCGGGTTAACCGAAGCTTCGGTCGTTGCCTTGTTAGTTGGGGCAGTGGCTTCAGGTGCCATGTCCATTGGAGTGGTGGCTTCGGGGGCGGAGGCGGCTGGCGGTTCTTGAGCCGTCACCTCCGGTTCAGGCAAATCCGGCACTCCGGCTGATCTGGTCTTCTTTGCTCTTTTGGTGAGTTTTGCTTGGGCACTGAAAGGACAAAAGTGTTAAGCACACAAAGAGTAAGTACAGACAAATATAATGTAAGATGGTTGTCATTACCCGGGCGCAGTCTTGAAGGTCGGAAGACTCGACTGCATAGAGTCGCCCGAAGAAGGGGAGGTCTCCTGATAATTGGAGTTAGAAGAATTGAGTGGCTGACGGATAACACCCGCCAACGGATGAAAAGGGTACAAGTGAGAAAAAACCTCAGTTCGACGCTTCCTTGTTGCGTCGGGTAACCCGGCGGAGAGGTCGGTGTCCTTGTTGGTCCGGGTGTAACGCCGGCTTTCATGAACCTGTCGCTTCAAAATAAATTGAGGGTCTTGGTAAGCTAAAGGATGTGAAAAACTTACTTTCCGGGTTACCCTTCGGACTTTCAGCTGTGGAAAGGGCTCCGAGTCGGAGGAAAGTGACATTACCTCTTCAACCACCGGGTTACTGGCGCCGGTGTCATCCTGTCAGTGAGCAAGTGTTGATAATGCGGACAGCAACAGACAACAGATACAGCAAAAATTTAAAGGTTTAGGGGTTACCTCTGACCCGGAGCTGTCGCTTAATTGCATCAACTCCGAAGCAGTAGGCCTGCTTCCTTTTTTGCGAGGGGCGGCTTTCTTGGCGGCTTTCTTCGCCTTCCTGGCCTTCTTGGCCGCCTCATGGTCATATTTGACCCGCCAGAACTTATCATCAGCCTGAAAAATACAATGATGAATTCTTAAAAACGGTTCAAATGAAGGGTATATGCAGAAGAAGATAAAGAGTTAAATCAGCGGCTTACCGCTGGGGCTGGGTTGGTCTTGCAGAAGGGGGCTAACCCGGTCCTTCCGCAGTCTGCCAGGCTCTCGTTTAAAAGAGCCTTGGTCTCCTCCTCTGCAACGTCTTCTGGAAGATCATTGCGGCTGTGTCTCTGAGGGTCATCCTTTCGTCCTGTGTACTCACACATTAAGCCGGGGCGGCGGCTCAATGGGATCACCCGCCATGAGATCCAGACCCGGACCAGGTCAATTCCATTCAGACCATTGCCCAGGAGAGCCTTGATCCGGTTGATAGTGGGGAGAAGAGGCTGGCGCTCCGCTTGAGTCAACTTGTCCGACAATGGGTGAGTCGGCTCCAGACGTGTTGGGCGAAAGCCGGGCAGCGGGCTTTCATCAGCCGGGGATGTATCTTGGCAGTAGAACCAAGTCATGTTCCAGTCCTTTGGGTGGCTCGGCGGCTCTGCGTAAGGGAAAAGGCAGTCCCTACGACGCTGGATGGAGATACCACCTAATTCCAGACTTGGCCCATTGGCGCACTCGTTCTGGCGGTTTAAGTAAAAAAGCTCTCTGAAGAGCAGCAGACTAGGTTCTTCTCCAAGGTAAACCTCGCAGAAGACTTGAAAATTGCAGATGTTGGACACTGAGTTGGGTCCTATATCTTGAGGCCGCAAGTCGAAGAAGTTGAGCACGTCCCTAAAAAACTTTGAGCCGGGCGGTGCGAAGCCTCGGCTCATATGATCTGCGAAAATCACTACTTCCCCGTCCTTTGGCTGTGGTCTCTCTTATGACGGGTCAGGGGCACGGTAGGACATGACTTCCTTCTTAGGCAGATATCCGGACTTAACAAAATTTGCTAGGGTCTCGTTGGTGACATTGGACCTCATCCAGTTGCAAGTGATGGGAGCCTTAGGAGGCATGGTGAAAGTTGGCAGTCTATGACAAAAAGGAAAAATGTCCGGGTTAATTATAAGCCGGAGATCTACAGTTCAAAACTAAGGTGGCGGCTTATGAAGGGGACTAATGATATATACTCAGGTACAGTGGGTTATCTACGGCCTTACCACAGTTAAGCCGGAGGATTCTACGAAGCATGGTTTTCTTTAAGCCGGAGGATTCTACGGCGCGTGGTTTCTTTAAACCGGAATTGTAAGCCGCCAAGATTCAATGGATGCAGTTTTTACTAAGTGTGGTAAAACAGGTTTCACATATTGCAGTAACTTTTTTAGATCAAAATGGTCGGGTGAAATGAAAATTTTCTAGACCTAGAAACAGACGAGTGGATGTTCTTGAGCTCGAACGAAGCCTTTATGCAGTAGAAAGAGATCTACGGGCATTTGAAATGAGTCCTAAACAACCGCCGCACTCGTTCTATACAAGGCTAAAGATCAAACAAGGGCAGTAACTATAAAAACTACCGAAGCTTGCGGACAATGGCGAAGAACACGGACGAACTATTTGAACCCTACCGCAGATCTGTTCTAGCAGGGCAGAAGAGACTCACCGGAGCTGGAGAAGAGCGGAGGTTGTCGCCGTTTGTCTGGTCTGAGTCAGGGTGATGCAGCGGCCAAAGTTGACGAAGACCAGGGGCGCGACGGCGGCGGCAGTAGCAGAGCTCGGGCAGAGGAGCGATGGCACGAGGAAGAAGATGGAGAGGAAGTGGCTGAGAGCCTGTCGGGCCGGCCTATTTATAAGGCAAGTTCATAAGTGGGCGCGAGATTCAAGGAGACCACGGCGTGGTTATCTCCCCCCACGACGCCTCGATTTTTGGAATGACAGTAAAAGCAAAGATCCGTTGCGGATCTGGTGGAGTAAAAAACGGGCTTAATGGAAGATGATGTCACGGCGGATTATCCGGAGTCCAGAGGATGACGTCACGCCGGGTTATGGCCTTCACATGAATGGTAAGCCGGAGATTTTTTCTGTCGGCAGAGTTGAAGATTGACATGAGCCGGCTCAAATCAATCTGGGGCCTAATGTTGAGGATATAGACCTTAGAGTCACCCGCCAAGAGGGGCCGGGTTACTCTAATGGTCATTACCAGAAGCCCGGAGCCAAGCTTGAAGACGATGGGCCGGAGATGGGCTTAAGACCCGGATATGGCTTAAAGCCCGTAGTTACAATCGTTATTATGGTAGAACTTGTAGTAAAAGGCAAGTATGATTGAGAGTCCGAGCCGGACACTCTTATGAGCCGGCCGGGATTCTGAGGGCTGCTGGGCATCAGCCTCCCTATATAAGGGGACGACCCGGCAGCGGTTTGAGGACAAGAACAATCTCATCGAGAGCCGGGCATAGCAGTTTAGCTCCCTGGTGATCGTAACCCTAATCAATACCACCTCAACTGGACGTAGGCTTTTACCTTCACCGTAAGGGGCTGAACCAGTATAAACCCTCGTGTTCCTTGTCCCACATTAACCCCTTCAAGTTTCCTAGTTGCGATGGCTCCACGACTAAGTCCTAGTTCGAGGACATCTGCCGTGACAATTCCACGACAACCGCCGAGCTCCACCCCGATGGCTAGCCGTGTGGCCGTGACCCCCACCCCTGCCAACATCGAAAACCTCAGGCTGCATTCAAACTCGAAGCGTTCCACCTCTCCGGTATGCATTTTCATATTGGTGCCTGGTGTAAATATTACTGCCTGTATACCGAAATAGTTTTCACTGAAGTAGCTAGTTTAGAAATACATGCCAATTTTTCTTAGTCTTATTTTGTATGATGGTCAGATCTATGTTTATGGTAAATATATACTAGTAGTTCAGAAATATTTGGTAAGTTTATGCATAGGAACCCTTCTAGTGTGGTCATGTCGAATTTTTCTTTCATTTTTTAACTAGGATCCATTGTAGTCTCATTGTCTTATGTTTGCAGGTATTGACATGAGTGCCAATGTTTTGGTGAAACGTCGATTCATTTCCGTTTCGCAGAATTTCTGGCACTCATTATGTCCTCTTGTTAGCAATGGTCATGTCGAATTTTTCTTCCATTTTAACCAGGATCCATTGTAGCATCATTGGCTTATATTAGCAGGTATCGACATGAGTGCCAATGTTTTGGCAAAACATTGATTCATTTCCATTTTGCCAAATTTCTTGCACTCGTTATATCCTCTTGTTAGCAATGGTCATGTCGAATTTTTCCTTCATTTTGTAAGTAGGATCCATTGTAGTATCATTGACTTATATTGGCAGGTATCGACATGAGTGCCAATGTTTGGGCAAAACATTGATTCATTTCCGTTTCGCCAAATTTCTTGCACTCCTTATGTCCTCTTATTAGCAAAGGTCACGTCAAATTCTTCTTTCATTTTTTACCTAGGATCCATTATAGTATCGTTGGCTTATATTGGCAGGATCCATTTTAGTATCATCGACTCATAATTGCATAGTAAATTTTAGCAAACCCAACAAATGCATTTCAGAGAACCATCTTCTACGTACCCCTAAGCTCAGCGTCCTAAAAAGGGTAGAAAGCGAAAGAAGAAATCAGCCAATGAACCTACCGCGAGTAAGGCACTAGGAGAAGATGTGGTGAATGTTTCTATCAGTCGCTGCTTCATGCAAATGTTTAAGCCCGATGAACCGATGTTGCCACAACACAAGTTGAGTGCACTAAGCATTGAAATTCAGCTTCTACACAAAGACGTAGTAGCTAGGTCGAGAAAGAGTGAGATGTATTACACCCAATGTTATAGAGGACCTTGGATTTTTTGACGAGTACCCTACTGATAAAATATCTCTTGGATTTGACAGTGTGGTCAGCGACAATATTTTCCGTGTGGACGCAATCAAGCCTTCTTTAGTGAGGATTTGGTCGCTCTGGCATGCTACAAATCCATTACTCCAGAATGAGGAAGTTGGCTTCCTTGATCCGTATCTCATGCATTGGGCCAATCTGGATTCTGATAAAGGCCAACGTATTATGAGGTATTACCTCCACAAGATCATTTTTCATAGTCCTCGGACCAAGCATAACTTTATCGTGCCTTACTTCGAAACTTAAGTTCATTTCTTTTTGCTTGCATTATACACCTACGTACTTTGATGTCAATCTCATTAACATTGCATTGTTCAATTGTTTTGCGCATCAATCAACACTGGATCGTCATCACACTGATGCCCCGGGATGGCCGGACTTATTTCTTTGATTCTAGGAGAGACCCTAAGAAGCCATAGACCGATCTGAAGAAAGTTCTCAATGCTGCTCTTCGAATGTGTCATAAGTACGACAGTAAGAACATGCCACATTTGCAATACAAATTTAACACTAGATTTTGTTGCTAGCAACAACCGAAAGGAGAAACAATGCACATGTCTGACTACTATACCATGGTCTTGATGGATGACTATGTGCATGCCGGACCACTGATAAGAACTGATTCAATGTTGCAGAAATGGTTCGAAGAGAATGAGAAGGAATTTAAGCTAGCTCACTTTTGGACAGAGCATGAGCACCTTTAGAGAGTTCTCACGAATATCATCAATCACCATGTAGTGAGGGATGAGGGTCTGTTCTACTACGGGGAAGAGAGTCGAGAAGAACGAGACATGAGAATGAAACATCAACATGGCAATGTACATGCTCCTTTCTAGTCTAGTACACCGTGAAAAACATTAAACTATGTCATGACACAATGATTGTCACCTTGTGATCTCTGCTTTATATGTACGAGTGTCATATATGTTTATATATTAACCTTGTGATCTTTTCTATATGTATATATTTTGAATGTTATTGTCTGCTAAAAATAACAGATGGGACCGCCAGAAGATTTGTGGGAGGGGGTCTCTACGATGGACACGGAGAAGCACTATCTGTGGACACGGGAAAAGTATCAGGCCGAGCGCCTCAACGAGGCGATGTTAGCTTGGGTCAAAAGTGTTCCAATAGCCCATTGTTCTTTCATAGCGATTGGGAAGATTGCGGAGAGGCGGTTCACTGACCTTACAGTGTGCATCCTTGCGAAGGCGACCCCAGATGAGAGGCTGAGGATCTGGTCGGGTATGAGTCCAATCACCATACCCACACCCACTAATTTTGTGCAATGGGCTCTTCGAGAGGCCAAATCTCCAATTCTAGGGCAAGCGGCCCGTTGGTCCCCGTTCATTCCATCAAGTACTAATTCATGTAGTATGTGTGGCTTCTACTAACGGTCGACGTGTTTAACACTCATTTCACTTAAAAAAACTTGTCAAACCATTAATTATGTGATGAGCGCGACATATGTATTCTTATTAATTATTGTAACGCACTTGTTATATTTTATAACTACTAACTTTCATTAATCTGGAATCATTGTAATGTGGTGCGTGTATGTGGATCAAGGTTCAGACCAGAATTTATGTATCAAATGCAATCTAATGATATGACCCAGGTGCAATATGCTATAATTCAATCATGTCGACATGCAACAGTAGCAGTGGCGAGCGGTAGAAAATGACCGCCACAACAGCGTGAAATTCATGTGGCGGGCAACACGGACTACTATGGCGGGCATGACGTAGAGCCTGCCACTACTCATGGCCTAGAAAGTGGCGGGTAGACACCCGCCATTGATGGTGTTCTAGCAGTGACGAGAGGTCAGTGGCGAGTGGCCCTGAGAGCCTTGCCCGCAAGATGGACTTTTCCCACCCGCCACTGCTAGGCATTACTGTAGTAGTGTGCATAGTCTCGCACCTTCATCTGGAGCGATTAGACAAGCAAGGTTATCTGCGAGATTCAGATCTGACTGCGATCCTCGCAGGATTGACATCCATGAACGGTCATGTACACGTAGAGAATCACCCATCCTCTTGAGAGGGCGAGAGGGTATGTTTTATCTCCTTTTTACTACGTGGATTAGGGTTTCCTATTCACCCCTTCCTATGGGGTCTGCTAGAATTTTATGGGCTGCAGCTTCATCACCTCACCGCTAATGCTATTCTACATATTGCGGGGTATGTTGCCCTCTGTGCGGTGCACCTCGGACGTGAGGCACACTTTGAGCTGTGTCGGAGGTATTTCTGCATAATGCCATGTTCACTAGTCGAGAAGTTATATGAGGTTGGGGAGCCGAAGTTTATCGCATCGAGGGGACATAATACTCGCCTGGTTCACCTCGGGAGGATACCGACATCTGGCCGACCGAATGGTTTTATATAGACGATGTCCCTCTCATGGAGCCAGTTCGGCCAGGACTCCCTTTGTTCTCTATGGAGCCCCCGAAGAAGCGGTACAGTTGGAGGCCAAAGAGCCCAGCCTCAAAGGAAGATGCCGAGGTAACCAAATGGCGGCTCAAGCGACACAACTGACTCGCACCGGTCTAACCATTATTGACGTAATGGCCACGGTTATAGACCGAAGGGACCGACAACTTCGGCAATGCCCCCACTTGTTGTGTGAGTTCAATGGGACCGACGATTCTTCACGGACCATTCAGGAAAGTTTATATTACCAAGCAGCCTTTGGGACAGCTGGCCGGGATCTATCAAGGGACAGCGGAGGGCTTCGCTCAACGACAATTTCGCGATAGACTGTCTTATTACAATCCTGCCAAAATAGTAAGCTCATTTCCAACCTCCTCGTTTTCCTTGAGTTTATCTTAGCATCTGAACTGTCATGTACCGGCTCTTCGTGCAGAGATGGATGCGTTGGCTTGAGGGCATAAGCAGCCCGGCACATGAGCTAGAGTTATACTATCAAGCAAAGGACCCCCTATTCAATGAGGACAAAGATCTAGCCCTTATTTACGAAGGGAGAAAGTTTTTCCTGGAGAGCCTTGACGGCTCAAGGGTACCCATTACCCCAAACACGCCAGTGACGAGGACAGCTTTACCAGTAACGCTCCCTTTCCTCTAATCCAAAGAGAGCCCCTCGTCCTCTAGCCCCTAGCCGTCTTACTTCTCCTCCAAAGGGGTGGTGCTCCAAACACCCACGTAGAGAAACCGCTCCCAAGAAAGGCCCCTGCAAGAGGCACAAGAAGCTGAAACCGAGGTCACAGGGGCGGGCAGATATTAACTTAGCCGATCATCTTGTAGACAACCCTCAGCAACAAGTGCGGGAGTTGAGGGAGCTGCGGCCTTGTCCAGGGAGGCAGAAGCTTGTGCCTCCGCGGGGATCGCATCTGAGGCCCCTCAACCCGAGGACTCGGACACCAGCTCGACTACCCCATCCGAGATCCAATGTGCCGCGAATTACCGCTGAAGGAAAGCTTCTCTAAGGAATCCAGCCTTCTCGGATCAGGAGTTCAATGCCCTATGCGCGGTAGATGCTTATCTCGGGTCAGCTCGAGGTGCCTTTGATCAATCACTGAACGTCTTGTCATGGGGCTTTCGGGTAAGAATTTAACCAAACTCTTGGTACTTTAGGATTTCGCGTAGTTGTTCGAGGAAAAATAGGACTACGAATTACGGTAGTAGTCCCTACACTGGTATAGCAAGCTGCTATACAAATGGTTTTTAACCCCTTTCCGTGATGGCTTTTTAAACCGTCGCCTAGTGAGTGTGGGCGATAGGGGGGTCCTTCCCACACAACCCAGAAACTGTCGGGGATAGGCCCTCCGGTCACACACGCTACTTAAAATGAGCTCGTGTATGATCGGGCTAGCCATCGCATACAATTATACATGCCGAATCGTTTTCGTTTGTAGGTACATCCCACAAGTGATTCCCAAAGAAACGTTTCCCTTCGTCTGCATAACCCACACAGTGAATCCACGAGAAACTTTTCCGTTCGTCTGCATATCCCACACAGTGAATCCCAGAGAAACATTTCTGTTCGTCTGCACATCGCACACAGTGAATCCCAGACGAACGATTCCGTTTGTATATACATCCCACACAGTTTTATGTATAGCCTCGTGTGTGATACGTGTAATGATCACACACGCTCTGCCTCCGATAACCATTTGCTTTATTCAACTACATCACACACGATTTCATGAAGAAACCGGTATGGCATTGGGCTATCCATCACAACCGTTTTTACTGCTAGAACCATTTGCAAAGTTCCATGACCCATTTAACAGGTTTATTAGTTTATAATTAATAATTCTAGTATTATGCAAATTCACATTTCATATCGAACAGTGTCGGATTTCGGGTTCCACGGACCCTTGAGAGGTTCAAACTCTGGGGTGCGTGCGATAAACTCAACCTCCCCAGTCTGCCTACTTGCCAATCTCACGGCCTAGCTCAATGAACAAGAAGGAAACGGGACACCGCAGTTTAGCCAGGTTTGGGCCACCTTGCAGTGTAAAACCCTACTCCTGCTTTGTCGTGGCTTGGCCTCGAGGGGCCGAGGTTGAACTAGTATGGTGGGAGAACAACCTCAGGATGAGGAGTGTTCTTGTGCGCAAGTGAGCTGGTGAGTGTGAGGGTGGATTGGATCAGATCCGGTCTCCCCGTCCCCCTACTATGGTGGTGGCTAGGTCCTATTTATAGTGGCCTTGGTCCTCTTTCCAAATGAAGGCAAGAAGGGATCCCACAATGGACAAATTCGAAGGGAGACAACTAGTACATGCTATCCTGACAAAAATAGTCTTCGCCTGCAAAAGCCTCTGGTCATGACGCTGCGGGGGGCTCGGTGATGACCTCTGCCCTGCCATCCTGGCGGTCTTGGTCTTGTTGCACAGGAATGTAAACCTTTGGATGATTCCTCGGGACTCCGCGCGTGCGCCTGCCTCCTTAGATCCAAAGAGGAAATTGTGGTCCTGCGCCCGCTGGCGCTCGCCTGGCCTTGGTCATCATGCCTCACGTCATCTGATCCTCACGAGGTGAAGCTTGCATGGAAATATGCACTCCTCAGGAGCCTGCCTGAGGAGGCAGCTCCTTGTGGAGGTCTTGGTGTCGTCCGCTTCGCGAGGCTTGGCCCCTCGCGAGGGTCTTGAGTTGCTAATGTCGAAGATGGGTCATACCAGGCCATCGACGGAGCCACGCCGTGGGCCGCATGCAGCCAAGTCTGGGTACCCCCATTCCCAGAACACCGACAAACAACTGTTTGCCAATTCCATATCAGGCACATAAATATATTTTAACATCACAATATGATAGCTACCTAAAAATAACACAGTACATCATATAGCTAGTTCACCTTCATAAGAACAATATATTGATTTCCCTAATTGGCTAATGCATGATCAGCCAGGTTCGTCTTCTCCACCTCTGCTTTCAGTTCAGTAAGAACCTAATTTGCACTGACCAACTAGGAATGTGCCTCCTCCTTCGTTAACACCATCTTAGCAAAGTCTAATTTTAATAAAATCTGAGCTCATTCTCCATCTTCCTCTTTTTTCCCGCTTCTTGAAATATTCACTACTAGGTAAAAGCTTATAGGCAGATGCTTACTAGTAGCGCGGGTATATACCCCTCGCTACTGCTACTTACTACTAGCACGGGTTTTTACCCCCCACTACTACTAAGTTGATAGTAGTAGCGCGGGTTTTTACCCCTCGCTACTACTAAGGAGTCTCTACCATCCCCCGCGGGACATGCCATAGTAGTAGCGAGGGGTATGAACCCGCGCTACTACTAAGTTGATAGTAGTAGCGCGGGTTATACCCCTTGCTACTACTAAGTAAAAGGTATGTGAAGTCCCCATATCCTCGGCCGAATCCCTCCTATCTCCCTCCTCTCTCCCACACTCTCCCATTCCCCTTCTCCTCCCACCCGTGATTCCCATCCTCACCCACCGCCGCCGCCGATCTCACACCTCGGCGCCTTCCCCAAATTTGGTGACCTCCTCTCCCATCGCAGGCCCCTCCTTCCTCCGTCTCTGCTGCTGGAAGGAGAGGGAAACTAGCAGAGCATCGTCCATGGCGGCGGCCAGATCCACCATGGATGCAGCCACTTGCACCTCCTCGCCAGGACAAGGCCTCCTGAGGACATGCGAGCACCATGGTCAAGGGTCCTACGACAAGCAGTAGTAGGTCACTGGGCTTCATCTAGGTTTCGAGCGTCGGCTCCAATTTCAGCGGCCACCAGTGAGTTCCTCCTCCTACTCCTCTCCATCTCTCTCTTCCTCATTCAAATAATTTTCGCTTCCTTTGTAGCAGCAATAGAAATGAGAGGTGCAGGACGAGTTGGGAGGGGATCCACCATCACCATGGAAAACTTCATCCCCTCCAGGACCAGCAGCAGCCACGGTTGGAGAGGACGATGACGCCCAGCAGCAGCAACCATGGATGGAATTTTTTTTAATTCCCTATTAGTTAGTAGTAGCGTGGGGCGCTGACCCGTGCTACAACTAAATAGTAGTAGCGCGGGCGTCAACCACGCTACTACTATCAGAAGCACCAGTAGCGAGGGTTATACACGCGCTACTGCTACAAGTTAGCTGTGGCGCCGTATCAGTAGCGCGGGTGCCCGCGCTACTGATACACCCAAAACCCGCGCTACTGCTAGGCTTTTCCCTAGTAGTGATTCTTCAGCATTGACAACACTTCCTCTAATCCTATCTCTGTTCTCTTCTTCATACATGCTCCAAAGCTTTGCTAGGCATATCCTCAAAGAGTGTGGCCACTCTTGATCAGCCCACTCCAGGTAATAACACTTCCATTCGTCCTATAATATTTAAAATTAAATCAGTAACAATTGTAGGGAAAATGGGTTTCTAGCAACATAGAAAATCACCAAATACATATTTTGAAAAAACTGAAGAAACAGGTTAATTATGACATATCTTCTCAAAATATCAATGTGCAAATGAATTAATTGCTACTGAGACAATAACCAAATTCTGAAACATCAGAAGCTATCATTAACTACAACAAGACTACAAGTTCTTAGTCATGTACTATAAATAACAAATTGAACATTTTATGAGGAAGCTCAATATAACTGCAACAGCATAGCGACGGTGTTTGGATGACATCAAATTGATACTAACAGGTGTGTACCTGCACAAATTTAGTAACATAGAACTAATAACACTAAGGTCGTCCACTATGTATGCCAAAACTGGTGTCAAGACAACTGTTGCTATGTTCGGCACTGGTGCCCTGCACTGGCGAGCCGATGCAGAGGAAAAAAATAAGGGAACCAGACTCCGGAGCACCTAGTTGCTCTAATGCCCAGTTCCTTCGTGCCATAAAGTTTTATTATTTTACTGCTTGGCTGCTCAGATGTGTAGACCAAAGTTGGCCGCACAAACTACTGAAGCGGTGCCAAATAATTTTCTAATGGCACCGGTGATGAGATGGCAACA
Organism: Aegilops tauschii subsp. strangulata; assembly: GCF_002575655.3. Lineage (NCBI taxonomy): Eukaryota > Viridiplantae > Streptophyta > Magnoliopsida > Poales > Poaceae > Aegilops > Aegilops tauschii. Next base: position 332,681,753 of record NC_053041.3, read on the forward strand.
TTTTTAGATACTAGGTAGAAATTATGACACTGTCTTAATCACATCCAGAATAACATAGCACTGTGATAGTGCCTAAATCACATCTAAGAAATAATTTGTAACAACGAAAGTGGGGCTAACCTTCTCTGCACATGCCAGAAAATTCCTCCCACTGTCCACATATTCAAACGCAACTAACTTCACGCATGGAGATTGATGGTGACAACGAGCAGGCATATCTTCACCCACCCCGTTCCATTCTTTGCAACTGATGGTCCTAGGGAGCTACAAGAGGAAGAAATGACTCAAATCGACTGCCGGGTTAAAATCCTTCATTCCAAATCATAACCTAAGAGAGAGAGAGAGAGAGGATTAGCATACCCTGGTGGTGAAAGAGTCGTTGTCATAGGAGGAACCGCTGGAGAGGTCATTGAAGAGGACCATGGCGACCACGGATGTCGGATGCGAGACGGCGAGAGCGATGAAGCAAGCGAGGAAGAAGATATAGCTTGGGAAGGACGGAAGGAGGAAACAAGGGAAATGTGACTTGTGGTTGGGGAGAAAAGGGGGTGGGGAGGGGGAGTTAGATATTTCGGTGGTAGGCCAAAAAATTTGAAAGGTGAACAGAAAGTTTGCGCGCAGTGCCACCGGACACCATTCACTTTGAATGAAGGATTCTATTGCCCCACCGCCCTCTGGGATGCAACTTAGCTCTTCACCAAGTGTGAAACATGCCAGTTCCATTCAAAGAATATTCATCAGCTAGCTCAAGCCCTTCAAACAATCCCTTTATCCTGGCCATTCGCGGTATGGGGGCTTGACATCTTGGGCCCCTTTCGCCACGCCACCGGAGGCTTTGAATTCTTGTACGTGGCGATCAACAAGTTTACAAAGTGACCTGAGGTGGAGCCAGTGAGGAAGGTGACTGCGCAGTCAGCTATCATGTTCTTTAAAGGATTAGTTGCCATTTTGGAGTACCCAATAGAGTGATTACCGACAACGACACCCAATTCACAAGCTGCGCCTTCACGCAATACATCCAGAGCCTTGGAAGCAAGGTATCCTTCGCTTCCATTGCCCACCCCAAGAGCAACGGACAAGCCGAAAGGATGAATGCTGAAGTTCTATGAGGGCTCAAGACAAGAACTTTCGATAAGCTGCGAAAATGCCACAAGCGCTGGGTTGATGAGTTGTCGGTGGTTCTTTGGTCAATTAGGACGACACCAAATTGAGGTACTGGCTAGACCCCCTTCTCCCTCGTATATGGTGCAGAAGCTGTGCTCCCCATGGAACTCATATATGGGTCACCTCGGGTACTTCCCTACAATGAAGTAGCGCAAGAGCAGCTACGGCATGACCACGCCACGCTCCACGAGGAAGATCGTCTCCGGGCCGCTGTACGTGCTGCATGATATCAACAAGCCCTGCGTCGCTATCACAGCCGCAGGGTCCATGCCCAGGCCTTGAGGAAGGTGACCTTGTCCTTAGGCATCTTCAATCCGCCAAGGGTGCAAACAAGTTGACACCATAGTGGGAAGGCCCATACTGGGTAGTACATGTCACTAGACCTGGCATAGTCTGTCTGGAGACCGAAGATGGCATCCCAATGCAAAACTCATGGAATAATGAGCATCTTTGTAAGTTCTACTCATAAGGCGCGGTTGTTGGGCCCTGCGCCAGCAACTTGTTTTGTACAAGCATACTCCCCGGGACTTCTAACCCTTTGTACAAAGCCAGGCGCAGACCCTGTGCATACATAAATAAAACGAAGCGCTTCCACAAAAACTTGCATCCATGTTTTCTTAAGTATGATTTTATTGTGATTACAATAGTCCTAAGATAAGATAACTAACTCATTGTGAAGGGCCATGTGCTATCATCTCTCCTCTTTTCCTTGTTGATGATAACAGAACGGATCCATCACGGATAGGTTCCCCGGAAGAAGGATGAGTATGAGCCCATACACCGGTCCCTGGCAACCCCTCCTTATTGGAAATGATAAGAAGGATAGCAAACAACGATAAGTTCATCGAATCACTCCATGTTATATTCACGTATGAAAATCTTGTATGTAGGGAAACCTTGTTGCCTTTGCCATCCGTGCTCCCATCTTTGATTCGATTCCACTCGACAAGGCTGGTTGCATCCACATTTGGAGAGGTTAACGAGGGGCCAGCCTTCATCTGCGCTCCTAACCCATATTGAGCTCATTAAACGAGGTTCAGTAGCAGCTATGGTGAAGGCCGACAAGATATCTTGCCGGAAAACTTTGTTTACTTGGAACTATCGAAGGTTCTTCCTTCAACATGTTTGATCCATGCACGAAAATTCGGCAAGCACTTTTTCCATTAATACGTAGGTGAACAAGTACAGATCATATGAAGTACAAACATGGATGAAGGGCTACATAGCTTTAATTAAAATTTGGCAAGTGCCTACATCTTTTGATTTGAAAAAAGATAAGTGCCCCGTGTCGGTGTCAAAACCGGCGGATCTCGGGTAGGGGGTCCCGAACTGTACGTCTAAGGCGGATGGTAACAGGAGGCGGGGGACACGATGTTTACCCAGGTTCGGGCCCTCTCGATGGAGGTAATACCCTACTTCCTGCTTGATTGATCTTGATGATATGAGTATTACAAGAGTTGATCTACCACGAGATCGTAGAGGCTAAACCCTAGAAGCTAGCCTATGGTATGATTGTTGTTGTCCTACAGACTAAAACCCTCCGGTTTATATAGACACCAGAGGGGGCTAGGGTTACACAGAGTCGGTTACAAGGGAGGAGATCTACATATCCGTATTGCCAAGCTTGCCTTCCATGGCAAGGAGAGTCCCATCCGGACACGGAACGAAGTCTTCAATTTTGTATCATCATAGTTCAACAGTCCGGCTAAAGTATATAGTTCGGTTGTCCGAGGACCCCCTAATCCAGGACTCCCTTAGTAGCCCCCGAACCAGGCTTCAATGACGATGAGTCCGGCGCGCAGATTGTCTTCGACATTGCAAGGCAGGTTCTTCTCCAAATTCTGAGTACCTGTTGAATAGTGTCCGGCTTCCCATAAATGTTGCATTCTTCGGCTTCTGCGCCCAATAATGGCTACCGTCCATGTGTCGAGCGAATGCGAGAAGTCAGAGCATTTTTACACTTGCCACCCTAACCATGTAGGTAAATCGTCTATTTAAAGAGACGGGGATCCTCAGATCCAGATCACACCATCCTCCCGCAGCGAGTATCCATCGGAGCGCACCCGAAAAAGTCCATTCCATCATGGCCGGCCATCGCAGCTCCTCCTCTCGCTCCCGTAGCCCTAAGCCAAGCAATTGGAAGAAGTGTTCCGTCCCCCACAGCCAATTAGTAGAGTTGCAAACCCAGGGATTTCTCCCTCCAGCGTATATGGTCCCCGTTCGAGCCGGACTCGCCACCTACAACAGCGGGGAGCAAGCGGAGAGCTTTCCCAACCCATCCATGGGGGAGCGGGTATGCCTAGTCCCTTACTTATTAAGGGGGCTTGGATTTCCAATTCATCCGTTCCTCCGCGGGCTCCTGGAGTTCCACGGCCTCCAGCTGGATAACTTTACTCCCGCCTCCATATTACACATCGCTGGCTATGTCGCCCTTTGCGAGCTGTTTCTGGGATGCGAAGCTCATTTTGAGCTATGGAAGAGGCTATTCTGCCTCATACCCCGTACACATGAGGGGTCAATATATCAAGTGGGCGGAGCCGAGATATGGTGCATCGCCGGGAACGGATACCTGTCCGGTACTCTGAAGAAGACATCTGAAGACTGGCCTTCGGAGTGGTTTTATATGGAGGACGTCCCCCTTCCGGAACCTATTCGGATGGGCCTTCCTGAGTTCGACAACGCTCCCTTGAAGAAACGCCGCAGTCGGCGCCCTCGGGGCCCCCAGGAGGAAGATAACGGAGAAGTCCTTTACCTGATGGGCCGGATAAATATGCTGGCCCAATCAGGATTGACAATAATCGAGGTTATGTTAATATGTATAATGCGGGGGGGTGCAGCCACTTCAATATCGGGGACAACCCATGTGGCACTTCAATGGCGAAGACAATGCTACCTGTTGCGGTCGTAAGGAACCGGACTCTGTCGCTGCTCTAGCGAAAATATTGTCCGATTTAGATAAAGGAGAGGAAGAGGAGTTCATCCGCATTAAGCCACGGGATGGATTCTCCATGTACAACCCCCCAAACTGGGTGAGCTGCTACTTTTCACTCCAAACCTTCCCGCACTCTTCGTCATAAGTATTTACCTTACCATTTTATAGCAGGAGCTGGGAAAAGCTGTGAGGGAGGTCCATAGCCTGCCTCCACAACTAGAGGACCCTGACCGGGCCCTCGACCCCGACTCGAAGAAGATCCGGACACATTCGTGGAGCTCATTGACAGGACGTTCTATCAATTAAGCTGCGATGGTGCCATGGTGGCCATCATAGCCGATTATCCGGGACTACTCCCTGCATTGCATGTAAGTAAAACCGGAGTCCTAACTTCCAAGAAGGATCCCTTTTTCTGCACTTCACCTACCGCACACATATGGTGTCTTACAGGGAAGGCCCTTGGGACACCATGCCAAACCCGCAGTGACTCACCAACAAGGGGCACCGAAGCCGGGTAGGCTTAAAAGGAAGGCGGTCAGGACTGAGACGCCGTCGCAGAGGTATGAAAGAGAACCCCGCTGCGTGGTTGTCGTCTTTTAAAATATAATAATGCCAATGTTTCCTAGTAGGAAAAACGCTCGCCGGACTATATCCGGAGAGGTTGCCGGCCATGCCTTCACCAGTTGGGCTCCAGAGCCGGACTTAGAGGCGGACGCTAACATGGGGCCAACGCCGGATGTTCCTCCTACAGAGGATGCGGATAGGCTATCCGCTACAAATTCTGAAGTGGAGAGCGCCATGAATCACAGGCGTCGCCGGGCCGTACTCCGCGACGCTTGTTTCTCCCAAGAGGCGTTTGATGCCATCAACTCAGGAGACGCGTACATCCGAGCTGCTCAAAATGGTCTTGCCAGAGCCACGGACCAGTATGTAAAGGATATACGGGTAAGAAAATCTAATAATTATGTATATCAGTAGCCCCTGAGACTTGAAACAGTTGGCACAACTGATTTAAGGATCATTGTTTGCATAGGTTCTTACGGAGAAGAATACCCGGTTGTCTCAAGAGCTGGAGGAGTGCAAAGCCCAGCTTCAGGCCGTAGTTGCCGCGGTGAAGGACTCCGAGAAGGCCCCACCTGGTAACACTTGTTTTCATTGCAAATAATGTCATGTACCTGGTAGTATGCGGCATGCGTGCAAATCTAACAATAGATTCTGCAGATGACTCTGGAGTGAATCCGGAGGGCGTGCGAGGGGATGAGCAAAATGCTAACCGACAGCTAAAGGCTCGCGAACGCGTGCTTACACGGGTTAGGCAGGAGAAAAACGATCTTCAAGACGCCAATACCCGGCTGGGCGTTGAACTGAAAGATGTTCGAGCCCAGCTTGCTGACTCGGTGAAGGAGAATAAGAGGCTTCGACGCGGCATTTTCAGTAAGTGCTTGAATGAACTTTTGAAGAGTTCGGCGAAGAAACCGGCTGACAGAGTTATATCTGTAGGTATGCTGACGGGTCGTCCCGCGGAGGAGATGCCCGGGTCTACAGGCGATCTTCTGCCAGAGCTCTCACAACTGCAAGAACAAGTGCGGCAGGTGATGCAGGGCATTGCCCAAGCCTTGTGGCCGTTCACCTCCCTGCCAGGAGGCATGAGAGAGCTTGTAGAAAAGCTCAAGGGAGCGCGGCGGCGCTTCCGATTATGGAAGATATCATCCTGCCGACAAGGTGCAAGGGAAGCCTGGGCCATGGTGAAGACACGATATACCAAGGCTGACCCGAACCACATGGCCGAGGTCGGACCTGTGGGGCCTGATGGGAAAGAGATCCCCGTCAGTTTGGTTTATGACCAGGTAGAATTAGCCGCAAAGTATTCCCAGCAGGACTGTAGGCTAGACAGCCTGTTGGATGGTATAGATGAAGAATTTAGTCAGTCTAAGTGATTGTGTACTTCAAGTGACATATATTGTCCCTAGCCGGATTGTAAATCATTTGTCATGGCGGACCTTTTCGCTTCGGCCTCCGGACCCAACAGTCCGGAGTGTATCCGAATACCCGCTCAGTTATGTAAAAACCAGGGTATGCATGGAAACCAGGCGTAGGGGTCATAAGTGCTTGAACAGACAAGTACCCAACTAGCTATGTTATATTACATGGATAGTAAGAAACATCTTCCAGGGAGAATAGTTCTATTAAGGGTTCCTTTCCCTGGGTACGCATGCATTAATGTGCATGTCCGAACTGCGAAAAGAGACGCAAGATATAAACATCTGGGGTATGTAGTACAATAGATAAAAATCATCTTTTGTTCACCGACCGGATATTCCCTTAAGAACGCTAGCTTTCGGCTTCACCCAGTCTGAGGTACACATCCGGCTGACCTGGCAGTAACAATCCGCAGAGGTGCTCCCCTTATGCCCTAGCCGAATTAATGGGAACGTAGGGCATAAACACAAGAGCCAGGCAACCCAGCTTGGCCAAAACTTAAGTCATATCGATGCATATAATGGCGAAAAAGGTACATGTGAAAAGTAACACATGTGTGGGGCCTAGAGCCCGGAACGTAGCTATATTAAGCTTCTATATAAGAAGCCCCCAGGTATCATGAGCGCGGCTAGAGCGTCAAGATTGTGTAGTCAAGACACATTTTAGCCTTTTAAGGCCTTGAAGAAAAAAGGGAAGAAAGAAAGAAAGAAAAGACAGATAACGAATATATAAAAAATTGACAGAGGTAAGGAGACGAACATAGAGTCCGGCACTAGGTGTAGAACCTTCGGAGTCTGGCTGCGTTCCATGGGTTTGGCTCGAGTCGATTGTTCGATGCATCCCGCAGACGGTACGCTCCACCGGTCAGAACTTGGTCAATAATGAAGGGACCTTCCCATTTGGGCTTGAGCTTGTTCTTTTTCTTCTCCGATAGGCGTAGAACGAGTTCGCCAACGTTATAAATTTTGGCCCGTACTTCTCTGCTTTGATACCTTCGAGCCTGTTGCTGATAGAATGCGGAACGGGCTTTTGCCACATCACGCTCCTCCTCCATGGCGTCCAAACTGTCCTGTCGATCAAGCTCGCCCTCTTTCTCTTCATACATGCGCACTCTAGGTGAGTCATGAATTATGTCGCAGGGCAGTACCGCCTCTGCGCCGTACACCATAAAAATGGTGTGTATCCGGTAGTGCGATTCGGCGTGGTCCGCAGCCCCCATAGTACGGAGTCGAGCTCCTCTACCCAGTGCGTATCGAATTCCTTCAAGGATCGCACTAATCTGGGTTTAATGCCGCTCATGATAAGACCATTTGCTCGCTCGACTTGACCGTTAGTTTGCGGGTGATAGAAAGAAGCATAATCGAGCTTGATGCCCATGTTGCTGCACCAAAGTTTTACCTCGTCGGCTATAAAGTTCGAGCCGTTATCGGTGATGATGCTGTGGGGAACGCTATAACGGTGATGTTGTCCTTGACAACAAGACGAGCCATCCAGCCTTATGATGACGACACAGTGGAACTCTCAATGAAAGCACCAATGTCGGTGTCAAAACCGGCGGATCTCGGCTAGGGGGTCCCGAATTGTACGTCTAAGGCGGATGGTAACATGAGGCGGGGGACACGATGTTTACCCAGGTTCGGGCCCTCTCGATGGAGGTAATACCCTACTTCCTGCTTGATTGATCTTGATGATATGAGTATCACAAGAGTTGATCTACCACGAGATCGTAGATGCTAAACCCTAGAAGCAAGCCTATGGTATGATTGTTGTTGTCCTACGGACTAAAACCCTCCGGTTTATATAGACACCGGAGGGGGATAGGGTTACACAGAGTCGGTTACAAGGGAGGAGATCTACATATCCGTATTGCCAAGCTTGCCTTCCACGCCAAGGAGAGTCCCATCCGGACACGGGACGAAGTCTTCAATCTTGTATCTTCATAGTCCAACAGTCTGGCTAAAGTATATAGTCCGGCTGTCCGAGGACCCCCTAATCCAGGACTCCCTCACCCCGTAATGCCTTTCTTGTCCCTCTCCTCTGAGGAGTTGCGTCGAGAAGGAAAGAGGGCAAAAGGAGCTCCTGGGCAGAAGCCCAGCCCGAACTCATCAAGACCAGCGGGACGCAGCCTAAAAAGATCGGGAGGGCACTACCCGGCAAGAAAGAAGAGGCCGGGGATGGGGAGAGCGGCTAGACGATGCCCTATTCACTCCCACCTGGACCAGAGGGACGTGGCTTGACAGGGACACCAGCAGGGAAGACGAAGATGGTCCAGCTGGAGGAAGTGGTAACGACCAGGCCAAGCACCCCTGCAAAATCGCTCTGCCGGGGTCCAACTGCAGATGATGGTGCTGCCGGCGCCTAGCAGATGGTGATGGTGCGTCGGGCATTCAGCAGGAGTCTGAGTCATTGTCGTCATGCTTGACGACCGAGGGCTCCTCGTCACCATCTTCGCTGTCAGTGTCCTGATCATCGTTGTCGCTCGAGGAAGAACTTTCGCCATCGCTCGAGCTTTCCGCGCAGCACCCTAAGCGAGCACCCGAACTCTCGAAGACCCTGATGGAGAGCAGATCAGCCTCCACCAGCTTGAAGCGGAGAACGTGCCCTTCCACGAGGCTGTGGGCATGAGCAAAAGTCTTCCAGCCACGCACGAAGAAGCATGACATGAGGTGCAGGGTAATCAACGTCCACCCACATGGTGCCGTTGCAACAACCACTCTTGTGCAGCCTCAACCCGAGCGGTTGATCAACCTCCATTACCATGGTGAAGGGACGAGGAAGCCACAGGCGGCTGCGCGGGGGCTCGTGCAGCCTGACGATGGACTCCAACGCCGTGTCTCCCACATGACCCTCCATCTGAGTCGGAGTGGCCGGTGGAGGCGCGGCCAGTGCACCACTACACCCGCCTCTACTCCGAGTGCCCCGTCGACCCTGTCCGTGTCCTGCGGCTTCACCTTGTTCACTGGATCATGCCCCTGCAGCCGCAATGGGGCATGAGCACGGTGCCGAGAAGAAGCCCTCGTCACCATCGTCGGAGCCCGAGTTCGGCTCCTTCCCCTTGTCATGGTGGAAGCAAAACCAGAGGAAGAAGGAGAAGGTGTGGATGAGCATGACCTTCCCCCTCGCGCTCCCATTTATAGCGGGGCGAGGAAGAGTCTAGCACTCCACTACCCTGGTGAGGCCGCCCCACTCCTCCAATCCGGCCTCTCTGCGCCCCTGACGGCATCTAGATTTGTCGACTGCATCATTACGCCAATCCAGGGAGTTGTGTTTTTTGCCAAGGCACACGGTCCCGCGCCTTGTGCGTCAACCACCAACTCCATGCAATGCATGCGGAGCGCATGGCAAAAATAGCAGGCTTAGTGGGTGAAGTATAATGGCAGTTACCCCCGGTTCACACGCGGATGCCCCTGTTAAGTCCCGTGAACGTGGGTGCCCTTTGGCCTTCAGCGTAAATGAACCCACGTCATTTGGATGCTGGAGGTTTCATGGGAGACCCGGAGGCTAACTCGATTCCAGGTTAATGAAGAAGCAAAGAAGATCTCAAAGACGCAGGCACCTGATGTGACAAGGTCGGTATGCGCGCATGTCCATTGTTTTGGGCTTGCCCAACGATGCTGGGCGGCACATATAGAATAGGCCCCGGGACTCATGTCCGTGGAGTAAACATTTATGTTTGCATCCCGGACTCGCGCACAGGCGGGTTGTTGGTCGTACATCAAGTACTTGTGCATTACACAAGATAAGCCAGAGAAACTGCTCTTCGTGAGATCAAGGAGTGTATTAAGAAGATCAAGTCAACATGAATGTACCTTAGGAAAGGCCTCCCTTGTCACGCAGGCGAGCTCAGCAGGGTCGAAGCCACACCTGGGAGCCAAGACCAGTTTGCCCCGGCAAGGCTTCCAGGGTCGTCAAGCTCAGAGCCCGCTAGGTTCCTTGCTGGCAGCCCTTTGCCAGGGCGCCACCGCTCCACCTCATCACGCATCGATCGCTAATCAATGCGGTGTCAAGCTCTCAAGTGACTAGGTGGATCCTATCAGGCACGTGGTGGCTTGGTGAAGAAGGGATTAGATTTATTGACACCCGTCCAAAAGGCGTGTCATGCTAATAATGAGAAGATGGATAAGCGGTGCTGCAGGCTTCCCAGGCTTCAACCTCAGCATGACACCTAGCAGGTGCATTTAATGCACTTTTTCCTAACTGCCAGAGTTAGGTATGATGACACTATTAGCTATCTAATCATACCAAAATGACTGTTTTGCTACTGTGGTCGCCCCTTAAGCTATAAAAGGGGGCCCGAGGCAACCTAGCAAAGGGTTCAAACATGTTGACCCACCAACGCTTGTACATGCCCGCGGCTCTCCCCGAGGCACACCTGTTGGGCTTGAGCTTGTTGTGTCTTCGTGTTCCGCCAGATCAATCCACTAAAGTAGGAGTAGGGTTTTATGCTGCAAAGCGGCCCCAACCTGGGTAAAGAGAGCTGTCCATCGCCGCGCTGCCCTGCCATTTCTGCTCTTTGTGTAACTTGACCATCCCCTTGCCGAACCACAAAGGGGCACCCTTGCCCCATAGGTGATCGTGTTTCCACGCCGACATAGGCCTTGTTGAGGTCTTTGAAATAGACACATAACCGGCAGGACCTATGCTTGTTTGGTACCATGACCAAATTGTCCAGTCAGTCGAGGTGTTTTATATCTCGGATGAACCCGGCCTCTAGTATCTTAGCCAGCTCTTCCCCCATTGCTTGACGCTTGGGCTCGGAAAAATGCCAAAGTGTTTGCTTGACAGGCTTGTAGCCCTTTAATATCTTCAAGCTATGTTCCGCGAGCCCGCGGGGTATCCCTAGCATGCTGGAAGGATGCCAGGCAAATATTTCCCAATTCTCCCTGAGGAAAGTGCGCAAGGCCTCGGCAATCTCCGGATCCAGGGTCGTCCCTATGGACGCCATTTTGGCGGGGTCCGTTGGGTGTACTTAAAATTTGACTATTTAGTCAGCTGGTTTGAATGAAGTAGACTTCGGTCATTTTTCAAGAATGATGTCGTCCTGGTCGACTACGGTGCGTAGCGTGGTTAGCTCCTCGGCTGCGAGGGCTTCAGACAATGTTTCGACGGCAACCGATGCCGTCTTGTTCTCAATTGTAAGCGCCCTATCGGGGTCACTCGAGATGGTGATGATCCCTTTTAGGCCTGGCATTTTATGCTTCATGTAGCCGTAGTGCGGTACCGCGTAGAATTTAGAGAAGCCGTTCCGCCCGAGAAGGGCATGGTATCCGCTCTTGGAAGGAGCGATATGGAACGTGACCTCTTTGGAATGGTAATTATCCGGTGTTCCCAAGACCACGTCCAAGGTTATTTTTCCGCTGCAGCGTGGTTCTCATCCAGGGACTATACCTTTAAAGGTGGTGTTCTCTGTTCTATGCGCGATTTATTGACATGCATCTTATCAAGAGTATCTACGTATATTAGATTTAGGATGATGCCTCCGTCCATAATGACCTTCTAAAGCCGACAACTGCCCATGAATGGGTTAAGGACCAAAGCGGCGGGACACCTGTTCGGGGTTGACTTCGGCTTATCGTTATGATCGAAGGTAATTGGCGTGTCTATCCATGCACCCAGGGTTGGCACCTCCCGAACGGAATTGAGTTCTCGCAGGGTCCATTTGCACTAGTCGTTGGACGCGAAGGTCTCATATATCATCAAGACCTCGTCTTCGTTCGAGGTTTGTTCGGTATGGTAGGAGGTGCCTGCCAGGATGGCAGGTCCCCCTTTGGCCACCTTCCTGAACACCCAACAACCGCGAAGGCTGTGAATTGGGCAGGAGTTAATTAGAATAGCGTGGATCAGGCATTATTTATCCAAAAAGCCGTCCAGGATTGTCCCGGGGTGACCGGAGGATTTCCTTTTCTTCTGGGGTCGTTCGCCTGGGGTGTTTCATTTACGAGGCTCACGCTGAGGTACCGATTCATAATGTTTCAGGTAGTTTTCACAGACTGAACTTGTGTTCTCTTCGGCGATCCAGGCGTCCTCAATGGCGCAAAATCGGACTCCAGATAGGATAATTTTGGGAGTGTTTGAACACAGCGACAAGCAAGGGCATTCAAAACGTCTTTATCCTTACATCGATGCTAGAAAGCAGTAATTATGTCAGAGTCCAGGTAATCCGACATCCTGTTTTTGATAGACAAGAATCTAGCCCAGAACTGGCTGATTGATTCATCGGGGAGTTCCTGCACGTAGGCCAGATCCCAGACGTCGGGTGGGTCGGAGTTATCGGGGTCATACACTATGTGGGAGGTGAGTGGATAGTTCTGATCTCTAAAGATCGTGAGTCTGAAACCGTGTTATTCTTATCCAATGTCGGATCCATGGCCATCGGATTGGCCGAGCGAATTTGAAGATCAGCTTCCTCGGCCTCTTCTGGTAGGCCGCTATCCGACTCACTTTCCAAAAATGACCTGAACCCCTCTTCCTTGGGGGAATTCCCCGTAGGAAGCGGAGAAGGGTCATGCTTTGCCTCAACTTTATGTGAAGGCATCTTTGCGACCGAGGCATTGGGCATGCAGATAAGCCCTATAAGTTAGGTGCCGTCGACCGGCGATCCCATCAATCACACAACAGAACTCTCAATGAAAGCACCAGTGTCGGTGTCAAACTTGGTAGACCTCGAGGTAGGGGGTCCTGAGCTGTGGATCTCAAGACAGATGGTAACAAGACCAGAGAGACGATGTTTTACCCAGGTTCGAGCCCTCTTGATGGAGGTAAAATCCTGCATCCTGCTCTTGTTTATATTAATGGAGATGTATCAAGTACGGAGTTGATCTACCTTGAGATCGTAATATGTGGTCTAACTCTAGGGCTAGGTGAATGATATTACGTTGATGTCCCCTCTACGGGCTAAACCCTGTGGCTTGTATACACCCCAGGGAGGGTATCTAGGGTTACAAGGTCGGTATCCAGGAGCAAGGTGGCAGAAGAGATCTTGGAGTATACGTCAAGTCCTCAGTGGAGGTAGTCTTGATTATGCCTCCTGCGTATAGCCTCAAGAGTCTATCTTGATCACGAACGAGGGCCCGTCGGCCCAACCTGAGGATCGTGAGCCAACTAGGTTAGCACCACCCCAATCCAGGACACTACCAGGTATTGAATATCATTAATGATCTAAACTTATAATCTTCCATCAATAAACCAACTAGCATCAACTACAAGATGTAATCAACACTACTAG